>NC_080427.1:76147775-76781704 GCF_029873635.1 Malania oleifera
ACCACTTTACCAACATATGTTATTCCATCCTTCATTTGTTATCATCAAAAAAAAAATTTGAAAGTCTTCTTAGGCCAACAATCTCCCCTTTTTTTATGATGACAAATAAGGAGCAAATGTGAGAGATCCTTTGAAAAGGTTCCCCCCTCACAATAAGCATGCATTTTAACAAATTTTGAAAAATGATAATATGTATAAGTTCAAAAAGAATTATAATTAAGCATCTATAGCATATATAATGCATATGTTTCAACATATCTTGCTCACACTTTATCATATGCTAATATAGTTGGTTGGCTTATCTTGCTCTCATATTATCATTCATTTTTGCTCATCAACCTCACACTTCTTTTTTGCTTAATTCATTTTTGCTTCACATTTTCTTAATATTCTCTCCCCCTTTGACATCAATCAAAAAGAATGAAGGAGCATTAAGCATCCATAGTCAAAAGTTTGCATTCATCATGCATGAAAAGATAGACAACAATATCCAAAGTAGCATGAAAAAATACAACTAATTGTTATATCATAATTTTATCAAGTCTAACTCGCCCTGAATTAAATGTATCTTACCAATTGTGAAAGGTATAGGGAGTGTGCTTGCTGAAAAAGAAACTTTAATATAAAGTTCAAGCAAACAACAATATTCTGGTTTATCATTATAGCACATTCCTAATATAACAAAAAGTGAAACAACCACATAGATCCTAATGATATCAAAGAACTAAAAACGAGGATCATGTAGCAACTTAAGAATAATTGTGGCTAAGAAATATATTTTTTATTAAAGTATTCAATAGAATCCTCACAATTAAGCACAAGTCATAGTGAATTCAAAACAAATCTAAGTTAAACATGTTGGCGAGCACGACAAGATAAAAATTTAATTTTAGATGCTCCCCCTTTAGATTTGAATCCTAGCTTAGATGCTAAGAGCTGCCTATACTTATCAAAGCATAGTTTCACTAAGAGTTCTAAGTCGTATAAACAGTCATTTTAAATCTCTTAGAGTATAAATATACTGGATAAGGATTAATTTACTCTATTATGCAACCAGTATAGTTGTAATAACCCGAAAAATTTAATGATAAAATAATTAGGAAAAATAATAGATGAAAAAAATAAATAAGGAATAAAGGAAAATAGGGGAAAAGAAAAGTTTAGAAGAAAAAGGGAAAAAAAAATTGTAAAAGGATATTGAACATGTTCTTATTGACGAGCAGGATTTTCTCGTCGACGAGAGATCTACAGAAACTCATCGCCAAGTATGTATGTCTCGTCGATGAGGATCAACCGAGAGGGTTTGAGATACTCAGAAACTCGGTGACAAGCTCACAACCTTGTTAACGAGTGTTCTTCATGAGATCATCGATGAGGCCCTGCCTATAAATAAAGTTTCTTTCATTTTCAGCAAGAAACTTCGAAATTTTACTCTCTCTCTTTCTCTCTCTCTCTCTCTCTCTCTAAAAAAACATATCCTCAAGCTTCTCTCTTCGATTTCAGGCTGGATTTGACCCGATTTGACGATTCGGAACAACCACGAGGTTCGTAGGATTGTTCTATGCAAGGCTGTGGGAGCTGATTATTGATTTGAGAGGTTTGGGAAACATCCCAAAATCAGGGTAAGTGATTATTTTAGAATCTTCTTAACAAATATTGTTATTTGGAGGCTAGAAAGTATTAAATAAGTATTTTTTCTAAGATTTGAGTTAGTTGGGGTTCATTTAATTAAACTAGGGTTTTTGATCCAGGGACCGGGTGAGCATCACAGGCATCAATTCGGAATACCTGTTGGTGTTATTCGAGGATTCAGGTAAGGGGTAAATTTATATATTAAATTAGGTTTTTATGAATTAAGTGGAAATGGATTATGTTACATATATGTATATATGTTTTCATATGGGTATAAATGCCAACCGTTTAAATAATGTTTTTTTGAGCTTAGGGCTATATATTTAGCTATGTATATGTGAAAATGAACTAAGGAAAATGGAAAAGGTTACGTAAAGTGAAATGCCAAGAAATGCTAAAGTAATGAACATGAAGAGATACGAGCGATTGAATAACGGCAGAAATAATAATGTATTATGGTATTATCAAGTATTTATGCTAGTAGAATATGTTATGTTAGGGCGGGGCAAAATCTTCGCCTGAGGGCTTGCTGAGAAAGGCGAGTGCACTAGTAGTATTAGATGTAGTAGTAGGCTGCATAATGCACTAGGGCTGAGGGAAACTACTTGTATGGGTGGGTAGATTTCCTTATTCTTGGGGGCCTTCATTGGTAAACTTTTGCATGAACTGCGTGAGTACGAGATTAAACTATCACTTGAGGGCTTACTGAGTAAGGTATGTGTTCTGGTACGCTTCAGTTGTGACCTTTAGGTTGCCTAATGTATCAAAGAATAGGAGTGCTACTTGTATGGGTAGGTAATCACCCCTATCCTTGGGTAGTCTCATGGGTAAATATTTGCTTGTGTATGGCTAGGTTCAAAATGTTTTCAGAATTTATGTTAATGTTTTGCAAATGATATTAAAATTTTGATTATAATCTCATGTTGACCACACGTTGTTTTTAATATATATTGTTTTTTTCCCTTACTAAGATGTGTCTTACCTGATTGCAAATTTATTCCTTTTAGGACGACCATGTAAATGAACTTAGAGAAGCTCGAAGTTGATAGCATTTTTGAGGTTCTAGATAAAGAAAAGGGTATAAACATTTTGATGATATTTTGGGATGTAAATAAGTTTTGTTTTATGTTTTAAAGTTTTTCTGGGATATGAATGGTTGTGAAACATACTGGTGTTTGTGAATATTGATTATTTTGGAGATATGTATATATGAGAATATAGGTGAAGAATGGTCATTGTGGATTACAGATAGAATTAGTAAACTCTAGTATTTATTTTTATGATCGAGGATAATAGTTATGTTTTCTGCTGTGAATTTATTTATCTATTTATGGAATATCAAGATTTAATTAGGTATAACGCACTAGATTGGGTTAACAGGTTCGGGGCGTTACATTTTGGTATCAGAGCAATGATTTTGGGATTTTGAGAACTTAGGAAATGATTCATACCAGAGTATAGGAAACAGTTTGGATAGGAATACTAGATGAATAGGTTAGGTATTGAAAAGTAGGTTTGGTATAGGGAAGTATAGGATTTTGTCTTGTAGCTTGGAGGCAAAAAATCCCTTGGCAGACTTATGTGATTTTCTTATTCAATTGATGGTTTCAGAAAACCATAGTAAATCCATCGATGATTATGTTTCCTAGCCGTGAGATTGGTCCTTATATGGAGATTTTGGATTTTTATTAGATTTAATTTAATGATTATGATGTTTGGGGATTATGGTATGAGATTCTTATCTCTTTTCTATCCTATTTTTAGGATGGACTCTAGAGATGAGAATATAGAGGCTAAAGGAAGGGAAGGTTTAGACACTTCCAGTGAAGAGGACGTTGATACCTCCAAGGTGCTGCGAGGTATAGGTCATTAGGTTAGGGTAGAGATGAAGAAGGATCGTAAAGAATATAACTGTCCACCTGCAAGTCAGGGCTGCAGCATTAAGGAGTTTGTGAGGATGAACCCTTCAGACTTTATAGGAAGGCCTGATCTAGTGGCTGCAGAGAATTGGTTACAGAAAATAAAAGTGATCATGGTTGTACTCGATTGCGCAGATGAGCAGAAGGTCCGTTATGCTGCATTCAAGATGATTGGAGAGGCGAAACGCTTGTGGCTTTTTGCAAAGCTACTAGAGGACCAAAGGTTGGAAAAGATAGCTCTTACCTAAGAGAGATTCAAGGAGTTGTTCTTTGACAGGTATTTTCCTTCATCTATCAGATAGGAAAATATTGAGAAATTTACTAATCTGACCCAGGGGGAGATGACTGTTGCAGAATATGTAGCAAAATTTGTGGAGCTATCACACGTCGCACCATTTCTTATTCCAAACGAGGAAAGGAAGGCCAGGGAATTTAAAAAAGGCTTGAGGCGCAGAATATACGAGCTAGTGGTGGGGTTTCAGGTTTTGACTTTCTCAGTTATAATTGATAAGGCTTTGGTTCTAGAGAAGAGTATCCAGAGGAGCATAGAGCCTTCAGAGCAGAATAAGAGGCCTGCACCATCTAGCTTTCAGTCTGAGACCAGTTAGGGGTTAGGGAAGAAAGGAAAAGAGGCAGTGGACTCCGTATGCTTGAAATGTAATAAAAGGCATAGGGGCGAATTCTGGTTTGGCACTCCAAATTGTTTCAGGTGCGGTAAACTATGGCATATCAAGAAAAATTGTTAGGAATCATTGCCTATGGTATATGTTTAGAACCAGGATCGGGGAAAATAGTAGGTACCACTTGGAAGAGGTACTCCACCCCGATTGTATACACTTTAGGCTGAGGAGGATGCCATCAGAGAAGCAGATATGTGTTTATGATTAAGGAAGTTATAAATTAATTTAGTTATGGATGATTGAGCAGTATACATGATGATCTAAATATTTATGATGATGTGATTAATTGTAAATAATGTAGGGATTTAAGTGATATACATATTGAATTGTATGACTTAATGAATTCTGATGATGTGAAAGGATGATTAGTAGGTAAAATTTGGAGGACAAAATTTCTTAAGGAGGCAAGAATGTAATGACTCGGAAAATTCAATGATAAAAAAATTGGGAAAATAATAGATGAAAAAGATAAATAAGGAATAAAGGAAAAGTGGGGAAAAAAATGGTTAAGAAGAAAAAGGGAAAAGAAATTGTAAAAGGATATTAAACAAATTCTCGTCGATGAGCAAAATTTTCTCATCGATGAGAGATCTACAGAAATTCGTCGCCGAGTATGTATGTCTCATCAACGAGGATTAACCGAGAGAGTTTGAGATACTCTAAAACTCATCAATGAGCTCACAACCTTATCGACGAGTGTTCTTCATGGGATCGTTGACGAGTGCACGTCTCTCGTCAAAGAGGCCCTGCCTATAAATAGTGTTTCTTTTATTTTCAGCAAGAAACTTTGAAATTTCACTCTCTCTCTCTCTAAAAAATGGATCCTCAACCTTCTCTCCTCCATTTCAAGCTAGATTTGACCCGGTTTGACTATCCGAAACCACCACGAGGTTCATAGGATCGTTCTCTATAAGGTTGTTGGAGCTAATCGTTGATTTGAGAGGTTTGGGAAACATCCCAAAATCGGGGTAATGAGTCATTTTGGAATCTTTTTAACGAATATTGTTATTTGAAGCCTGGAAAGTATTAAATAAGTATTTTTTCTAAGATTTGAGTTAGTTGGGGTTTATTTAATTAAACAAGGGTTTTTGAACTAGGGTCTGGGTGAGCATCATAGGCATCAGTTCGGAATACCTGTTGGTGTAATTTGAGGATTCAGGTAAGGGGAAAATTTATATATTAAATCAGGTTTTTATGAATTAAATGGAAATGGATTATGTTATATATATGTATATATGCTTTTATGGGGGTATAAATGCCAACCGTTTAAATAATGTTTTTTTTTTCCGAGCTTAGGGCTGTTTATTTAACTACGTATATGTGAAAATGAGCTATGAAAAATGGAAAACATTTTTAGGAAAAGTATGTAAGAAAAGAAGGTATATTTTCAGTTTATGAATGTTAAATTTTGGTTGGCTTATTTTACAGGAAATGTACGAATTTTATTGCTAAAATTATGTGGCATGAGCAGATGGTAATGCAATGTAAATATATGTTATACGTATGAGATGCAAGCTATGTAAGTAATGCATTGTTAATGAAATGATATAAGGACCATGTTGGTTGTGTTTGATGATGTAACCATGTATGTAATGACGGCTAAACGAAGTTGTAGACTAATTGATGACAGCTAAAAGGAGCTGTGTTAGCATATTCTAGTGCATATCTGTGCAGACTAACTGATGTACAACTAAAAGGAGTTGTAATATGAATGAATGAAATGAAAATGTGAATGAAATGGATATGAAATATGAAATGTGAACGATGTAAAATGTTAAAGGTTACGTAAAGCGAAAAGCCAAGAAATGCTAAAGTTATGAACATAAACAGATGCGGGTGGTTGAATAATGACGGGCAGAATAATGTATCATCGTATTATCAAGTATTTATGCTAGTAGAACATGTTACGTTAGGGCAAGGCAAACTCTTCACCTGAGGGCTTACTAAGAAAGGCGAGTGCACTAGTAGTATCAGATGTAACAATAGGATGCATAGCGCACTATGGCAGAGGGAAACTACTTGTATGGGTGGGTAGATTTCGTTATTCTTGGGGGCATTTTCTGGTAAAATTTTGTATGAACTATGTGAGTGTTGGATTAAACTATCACTGGAGGGCTTACTGAGTAATGTGAGTGCTCTGGTATGCTTCAGTTGTGACCTTTGTGTTGGTTATTGTATCAAAGCAGAGGGATGCTACTTGTATGGGTGGGTAATCGCCCCTATCCTTAGGTAGTATCGTGGATAACTATTTTCTTGTGTATGATTAGGTTTAGAAAATGTTTTCAGAATTTATGTGAATGGTTTGCAAATGATATTAAAATGTTGATTATAATCTCATGTTGACCACACGTTGTTTTTAATATATGTTATTTCTTTCCCTTACTGAGATGTGTCTCACCCGATTTTGAATTTATTCTTTTCAGGACCAACACATAAATGAACTTAGAGAAGCTCGAAGTTGATAGCATATTTGGGGTTCTAGATAGAGAAAAGGGTATAAACATTTTGATGATATTTTGGGATGTAAATAAGTTATATTTTATGTTTTATGTTTTATGTTTTAAATTTTTTTTTTTGGTATGAATGGTTATGAAACATACTGGTATTTGTGAATATTGATTATTTTGGAGATATATACATATATATATATATATATATATATGAGAATACAGGTGATTAATGGTTATTGTGGATTACAAATAGAATTAGTAAACACTAGTATTTATTTTTATGGTTGAGGATAATAGTTATGTTTTCCGCTGCGAATGTATTTATTTTTTTATGGAATATAAGGATTTAATCATGTATAACGCACTAGACCGGGTTTACGGGTTCAGGGCATTACAATAGTCTTCCTATATACTTCAAATACTTTAGAAGAGAAATATTAAGGCATGATTTAATGTTCATATCCCTGAGAACAATCCATATCCATATAGCTTTAAGAGCCGGATATGATGTTCAGGGTTTTCTGAAGAACCTCAATATTCATAAAGTGAACATGATGCATATAAGACCTTTATGCTCTTTATCAGGGGAAGGAGCTCAGCTCCTCTATAATGTTCTCATGCATGCATTCTCAAATTAAGGATTAAGTTCAGTTATCTATTCTTTTGATACACTTATCCTTTGAAAAATATTTTCACATGCATTATATCATAGTAATTTTGGCACATGGTTTTTTTTTTTTTAGGAAAATCTAACGAAATTTAGGCAGCATGCCATCTTTAAATTGATCATTTCCCAAATTTGCATGCACCAAAACCTGATAAATTCAAGCAACAATATATAATAATATCATCATGTAGATACCATTTAATTTTAAGCATGCAAAAACCTATATCCACTACTAGCATGCAATACACAAGATACTGCATCAGTCATGCAGTTGGCATTCCATACAAGCATGTATTTCTATAGTTCAAATAGCAGATCATGCCAAAATATAATCCACTTATTAAAAGATGTGAGCATTAAGCAAAAATGGATAATTTGAGTTCAGTTCAATGATCATAATTGACTATCCATCAAATAAATTTAATCATTCATCAAAATATGGATATTATTCAACAATGCAATTCATAAATGCATATAAACATAGAGTATGATTGTGAGAGAATTTTAATTTATATAGCTATGAAAGAGAAATGCTCCCCCTGAGTTATGCATTGTTACCTTTATATGCCTTTATCAACTTTTCATTCTTAAAAGAAGTTTTAGCCAAGTACACTAAATTTTTCAATGATTCAAACTTGGCCATGAATGCTTTGGCTTAGAGGACAAAAAAGTCACAAACAATACTTCTTTAGGGTCACAAGCCTACATTGCCTCTTTTCTTATGAATTTCAATGCATAAGAGGCACAAGTTCAAATGGCTTCCAATCTAAACTACTCGTGCATAGGTTTCTATGAATTTTGTTCCATTGTCTATTTTGAAACCTATAGAAATTATATTAGCCTTTTAACTTAATTCATCAAGATGAATCTCTAAATGATTTGACTTAAAGTTTGAGAGCTTATGAGAGATGTATAGAGTAAATACTCTTAGTTATTTAAATTACCATCGAGCTCACAAGAGTATTTGGAAGGTATCCTTCAGATATGATCACAATTTGGAGTAATGATACGAACCAATGAATTTATGACTCTTTACCAGATGTGATCGAGGTTTGGTAAAGATTTCCTATGGAAGAGAAAGTGAACCAAACATAAAGGATTTTTACAAATTAAGTATAGAGGGATTAATTTATCATGACTTAGTGAAATGCTTAAATCCCTTAATGGATGCCTTTTAATAAGCACTAGTAGAATAGGAATTTATGAAAAAAAGTGCTTATAACCAAGTGATGACTAATCTTTTGATTAGGCCATTAAGTTCAAAAGTGAGAATTGGGTAAGATGATATATAGTGTGATATGGATCCCTAAAGTTCAACTTTGTGCGATGGAAAAAAATACTTAACTTAAGATTTTCATATTTAAGTTTGAGTTAAGCATTGAGAATTATTTACCAAGTAAATATACCTTTGTCTATTTTTGAAGTGGATTTATTTGAGCATGCTTCTAAGATTTTATGCAATAATAAATTTTATGTTATTCATCTTGAGAGTTGTGGTGTATTCCCAAGAGGGGGGGGGGGGGAATTGGGTATTTAAAAATTATTTCTAAGTCAAATTATCCTTATTTTAATTCCTCAATCAGTGTAACACAACCTAGGGTTTTTCTAAAAAGGCATGAATCTCACAAATAATAATGTATGCAAATATTTAAAATAATTATAACATTTAGCACAAATTGAACATAACCATACTAGTGCGAAAAGTAATGTGCAGAAATTAAATAGAGTAGGGAAAAGGGAGAAAACACAAAGTTTTTAATGAGGTTCGAAAACTCCCGCTTATGTACTCACCTTGGGAAAACCACCTAAGGATTCCACTATCTGCTCCTTAAAACTAGGACGGAGCTTCCCGTTACAATCTACTTTTGACTAGGGTGAAGCTTCCCTTTACAATCTACGGCTTACACGAGGGGTAGCTGCCTCTTTACAATCAGCTACTTACATAAGGCATAGCTACCTCTTTACAATCCACTACTTACACAAGGCATAGCTACCTCTTTACAATCCACTGCTTCCACATGAGGCATAGCTACCACACCACGGTTCACAATTCGAACCGTAAATACAAATTCTATAAGAAATGAATTTTTTTTGTACAATCAAATGCTTCTCAATAAGTTGAGTTGTACAATGTAAAAACCTTAATGCACTCTCAAATGATTCATAAAATTTGACGCTTCATCGAGTAAGCTATTCCTCTCAAAAATATTTTTAAAGTAAAAATGAGAGAGTGGAATGATTTGCTCAAAGTTATCTTGTAAAACTCAAAATATTTTCTCCAAAGGATTTTTCAAAATGAAGAGTAGGAGAAGAGTATTTCTTCACAATTGACCTTTAAAAACAAATAGTAAGAAGGCCCTCAAGCAAAATATATGGAAGAGAATATATGCTAAAGCCTTGCTTGTATAACCCAACAGAATTTTCCTAAAAAGATTTTCAAAAAGAAAGAGTAGGAGAAAATAGATTTCGATCTTCAAAGAGAGTATAAAGATGAATAAGAACGAAAAAATTTTCAACAAGGCTTTTTGTTGACCCCATGGGTCACACTAGTTTTGATAATGACAAATACACTTGGTATTTAACGTTTGCCAAGTTTGTGTGCAGGACCATATTAGGAAGATCAAATTGATGGCACATGAAAGTAAAGCGTGAAGACCCTGAAAACTTTAATTTGTATTGTCCAATCAATGATTGTAATATGGGTCTGTAATAGTAACTAGGTATATGGTCTGTAATAATCTCTGCATGTCATGCATATAGGTTTTGTAAGCTCAAGAATGCCATAGACTAACCATAGAGACTAAATGACCTTAGGGCACCCTTCGATCAACCGATGCTAGGTTTTTGGGCATATTTGAAAAGACCCTAGGTACTACACTTATTGCACATTGTCCCCAAAAACACATATTTTATCTGGGGAATTAGTTGATGTAAAATTGGGCAAAATTGCAAAAATATATGAGAGGTCGAGCGACTGAACCCCAGGAGTTCAAAACTCCTCAGGCGATCGAACTACTAGAAAGTCAGTAGCTTGACTTGGGTTTGGGCTACCGATCTAAGAATGAACGTATCTCCCTTGGGCAATTGAACCTCTGTCAGGTGATTTTCACCAACTCGGGCTGCCAAGCATTTTAGTTCAAATCAGGCCTTGGGCAACAAAATTTGTCAATTCGGTTAACTGAACTTAGCACCGGGCACTCGAACCGTGCAACAAATGTTTCTAACTTTTGTTCAACCAACCGACCCTAGACTCGGGCGACTGAACTATTTAAAAATGCCTTTTTGACTAAGTCTGTTCGGACAACCAAACCTCGATTCAGCCACCCGAATCACACGGGTTAAATTATTTTTACCGGTTTTAAATTTAATTAAGTTGGGTTAATTTTCCTAAACCATTTTAAAAACAATTTTAAGAATGCCCTACATGTCCTCAACTGTTATATTTTTGCCACTCTCTATATACAGGGGCTCATTTGCAAAATTAAAGAGAGATTAGCCAAAAATCCTCTCTTTTGAAAACACTCTTATTGTTCAAGTACTCTCAAATCTTCACTTCATTGTTATATTATGAGTTTTTGAGAGCATATTTAGAGTGTTTGAGATTGCTACACTTTGCTAGAAACTCTCATCTGATTGATTGATTATTATAACTTTCTTGGGGAGTTTTAGCATAGGTTTATCCCATAGATTTTCATACTCTAAATCTTGTGTTGGGATAACCTAGTAAGCTTAGGATATTTGCGTTGTTATTGCAAGTGTCCAATAGCTTGGACTTTTGTTGTGCAAATATTTTCCAAACAAGAAAAACAATTTCAAATTAGTATTGTGCGTATTTCATTGAGGAAAATCTTCTTGAACTAGTTTGAATATTTGATTGATATCTTTGGAATATTGATTTGCTATTGATTTGTGCTTTGCTTAAATTCCAAGGTATTGCTTGTTAAGAACACTCTTGAGCATATTGGAGATCATATCTTGTTGAGTGTGGCTTGCACAAAAATACACATCACTGAGCTCACATCTACCTAGATTGTTGATGTGTATGTGATTGATTAATTATACTGTGTGTATTGGGTACATATCTGCTTTACTTGAGAAGCATAATCACTGTACCAGTTTATTGTGAAAAGTACTGTTGTATTTTTAGGTTTGGCCTGAGGGAGTTTGATCTAGCCTTGAAGGATCAGGTTGGGGTCAGCCCTGTGAATTTGACCTAGGGCCTTCGCCGCCCCGCAAGGAGAGTTTGTAAAGGTTCAGGTCAGCCCTGTGCTAATTGACCTAGTTGTATTAGGTGCTGCTCCACCCATTAAGTGAGCCATTAGTGGAATCCTCAGGCATGCGAGCTAGAGGCAGGGACGTAGGCACAGTTGGCCGAATCCCGATAACATATTGTGTGTTTGTTTATATTTTTGCACTTTACTGCATGTGTATGTTATTGTGTGAATGATGCGCATGATTTAAATTATGCATATTATAATTATCTGTGCATTTGGGTAGATAGACCTAGGTTGTTAATGTACTGATACTATTTAGGTCAAACCTAGGAAAAAAGTTTTAAATTCCAATTCACCCCCCCCCCCTTTTGGGAATACACCAAAGCTAACACTTTCCAAGTGTCTCTCTTGTCTTCTCCAAGTGCATAGACTTTGTATTTATAGGAAAATTGGAGATATAACCGTTTTATGGCCGTTGGGGTAATAAAATAAGAATAAATTTGAAATTAGCCGTTGGGGCACTTTCTAAGCGGACACCCTTCAGTTTTTGCAGGCATAACGTTTTCTATACAAATCCAAATTGGACGTTTTTAGTATCAACATAAATCTAAATGAAAATCTCACAACTTTTTTGTTGAACCCTGTTTAGGATAAGGAGTTTTCAATTGATAAAATCGCTCATCAATGAGACCATAGAAACATAAAGGGAATTTTTCTATTGCGGACACCCTTCAGTATTTTGCTCATAGCGTTTACGATCTAACTCCAAATTGAACGTACTTTGTATCAGAAAGAAAGCTAAGAGAAAATCTCACAACTTTTATGTTGGACACTTTTTAAGATAAAGAGTTATTGAGCTTATCAATGCAACCGAAAAAACACAAAGGGGTTTTTTTTTTTTAAAAAAAAAAAAACTTGTCTTGGAAAAAAATGTTTTCATGAAAAGTTTATGCCCCTAAGGTCAATCTAAGGTCTTGGCCATATTGTGAGAGCTTTAGTTCCAATCATTTGATTATGCATGCACAAATTGTAACTTAATTACTATTACAACTTAAAGAATAAATAAAATCTTCATGCTTTTGCTCCTTAATACTCCATGGAATATGCCATAATTTGTGCTCAATTAGGTATTCCTTGGCTTCCATTTTGCATCCCTCTTTTGTGCCTTCTGCATCATAAATATATTCAAAGACTAAATGCATAAATGAGACATTGTGGTTTGTCATAATCAAAATAGGTATCGGTCTCAAAAAGTCAACAATCTCCCCCTTTTTTAATGATGACAAACACAAAAGCAAATTTGGATTGCCCGCCTCTAGCTCCCCCTTACAAATTGCAAAATTTAAAATGATATTCAATAAAGTTCATATTCATACATGAAGATTTTAGAAATTTCTAAGTTGAGCATTTGAGATCAGTTTAGTTTAATGTGGACTTTATGTTGAAGCGGATTTAAAAAATATTCAATTAAACACATTTATCATTTTCCATTTTGTAATTAACAAAAGGGCAAGAGTATGCAATTTATATGATAGTTTAACTCCAAATACTTCTCCCCCTTTTGTCATGATCAAAAGGGCTAACAAATTTCTTCTATGATAAGGAGACACGCAATTGATTATAAGAACATTACAAAAGCACATGTCATGATGCATTTAAGCTTACAAATTTTGAAGCAAGATAACAAAATATTATCTATTAAAGGCTCATTTCTTGCCATAAAGATTAAAAAATTTTCCCTTTGGATATTATCAATAAGTACTGGGGATTCTGCTTGTTGAAAGAGAAACTTTAACACTCAAGTTCAAGCAAGCTATATTTTTCTGGTTTAATGCTTAAGCATGGAATATTTTGACAAATAACCAGAAAAACCAACTATATAGATCCTAGAGATATGACAATTTAAATACTAGACCAAATGGAAAATTTTGACAAAAAGTGGCTAAGCAATATATTTTACTTATGATATTCAAGAAAAGCGTCATTCTTAAAAACACAAGCCACACAAAACTTCTAATCTAAGCTAAAATATAGGTGAGTACAATAAGATATGGAGATGTAATTTCAAGAGCTCCCCTTATTAATTTGATTAGCGAGCTTAGATGAAGTTAACTTCTTATGCCGATACCAAATGTGAAAAATTCATTAACACAATATAAGTAATGAATATGAGTCTTTAAAAAAAATTACTGGATATTAATTAAGACTATTTTTATCTAGCCAATAAAATCATTCTATAGAATACACATGCATCAGAAGATTGAAATTAAGTCCTACAATGGTGTTCGTATATCCAAGAACAATCCATATCATACTATAAATCCATAACAAACAGGATATAATGTTCATGTATTTCATAAAAACTCAGGACTCAAAAACAAAAACAATTATGCATATGAATCCACAAGAATACTATAATAAAGCTCTATTTTATTTTTACTGATGGGGAATAGCTCCCCTATGTATTTGCATACATACATATGTACATACATTTAGTCCAAGGATGGAGTTCATTTGGCATGCGTCATATATTCATCCTTAAAAAAAATTTTAGCATGCAACAAATATGAGATATTTAGCACATAAGCATGATGTTATGCATTTTAGCCACCGCATGACAGCCAATCAAGGCTTATATTAAGAATTTATGCAATAGCTATGCTATGAGGATTCAATTACGAAGATAATGTTGAACCTATAGGCCATGCCCTATTTTGATTATGACAAATACTCTGGTATTTAATGTCTATCTAGTTTGCGTGCAGGTTTATATTCGCAAACCAAATGATGGCACACAAAGTAAAGCTTGAAGACCCTGAAGATTATTTATTGTTGTAATTCATATTATTTGGGTTTGTTATAATTTATATCGGTCTGTAATAATCTCTGCATGTCATGCATGTAGGTTTTGTAAGCTCAAACAAAATGACCGTAGAATGACCATAGGGACTGAATGACCTTAGGGCACCCTTCGGTCGACCGATGCCGGATTTTTAGGACTATCTCAAAATGGACTCAATAAGACCCTAGTATGACTCTAGGTCCCAACACTCTCACATATATCATACAAAATAAAAGAGTGTTAAAAAATGCACATAATTAAATGCTTGCAAGGAATTTGAGAAAGCTCGTGCGACCGAACCCCAGGTGGTCAAAACACCTTAGGTGCCCAAACCGCTGGGAAGTCAGTGGGTTGACTTGGTTTCAAGCGACTTAACCTTTTTTGAACGAATCTTCCTCGGGCACCTGAACCCATGTCAGAGTGCTTTTCACCAACTTGAGTGATCGAATTGTATAGTTCAAAATGATCTCGGGTGACCAAACTTGTGAGTTCGGTCTACCGAACCTATGACCGGGTACCCGAAGTTATGAACAAAGGCTACTGACTTTGATTTGAGCCACTGAAGCATGATATGGGCGACTGAACTTATTTAAATATCTTTTAAAGGTGTGTCTGTTCGGGCGACCGAACCACAGTTCAGCCACCCGAACCTCAGTGGGTTAAAATTGTTTTAACTGCGGTAAAATCGAGTTAAGTTGGGTTAAGTGTGTTTAAACATTTTGAAACTTTTCTAATAATTTCCAACAAGTCCCAAACGGCTATAATTTTACCCTTGCCTATAAATATGGGTTCATTTGTGAGGATTAGTATGAGATTAGCCAAAATAATTAGCAAAAATCCTCTTTATCTCAAAATCCCATTTTGCCCAAAATACTCTCAAATATTTATTCCCTTGATACATCTTGATATTGTGAGAGTTTATTGAGTCGTCTTGTGTTTATTAGATAGTGCTAGTACGCCCATTGTTCTTGTTTGATTGATTGATTTTAGGGGAGATAAGCAAGGTTTTCCCATAGATTTTATTTAATAAATCTTGTGTTGGGAAAAACCTAGTAGCTTAAAGATCTTTGCATTATCATTTCAAAGATTCCTATAGCTTGATTTTGTTGTGCAAAAATATTTTTCTACAAGCTATATTATTCTTTCAAGCAACTCTTAAGCATATTACATTGAAGAAAATATTTTGAGTTGTTTTGAATATTTGTAGCATATTTGAAACCCTAATTATTATTGAGATTTAATATATATTGTTTCAAAGAAATAGATTGATTAGAAAAATCTTGAGCATATTAGTGATCATATCTTGTTGAGTGTGGCTTGCAAAAATACACATCACTGAGCTTACATTTTCTACATTGTTGATGTGTGGTTGATTGATTATATTGTGCATATTGGGGTACATATATGCTTTACTTGAGAAGCATAATCATTGTACTAGTTATATTGTGAAAAATACTGTTGTATTTCCAAGCATGGCTCAAGGGGGTTTGATCTAGCCCAGAAGGATCAAGTTAGGGTCAACCCTATGAATTTGACCTAGGGCCTTCTTTGCCCTGCAAGGAAAATTTGTAAAGGTTGAGGTCAACCCTGTGCTAATTGACCTGGTTGTATTAGGTGCCGCTCCACCCTTTCAGTAAGCATTAGTGGAATCCTTGGGCTTGCGAGCTAGAGGCGGGGACGTAGGCACAGTTGGCCAAACCCCAATAACATATCGTGTGTCTGTTTATATTTTTGCACTTTATATTTACTGCACGTGTATGTTATAGTGTGAATGATGTGCATGATTTGAATTTTCGCATATTATATTTTTCTGTGCATTTGGGATTGTATAGAAAGACCCTAGGTTGTGACATTCTACTAACATCTGATTTAACCTAGGAATAAGTTTTAAAATATCAATTCACCCCCCTCTTAGGAATACACCAAAGCTAACAGATAACACAACTCAAAATACTCAATGAGTGTGTGAGACATGAAAACTCCCCATATGCCATGCATTTTCCCTAGTTTATGGACCATCATCAAACCATGAAACATTTAATTAAAAGGATGATATTTTACCATTTAGGTCCTGAGTGAAGTTCAAAATCCAAAGATTTGGATCAAGTGGTATCCATAAACTAGATTTTCCTAAACTTAGAGAATTTGCATAAGTTTTTAGGGCACTCTAGGAAAATTCATAGAATTTGAAAATTTGTACATGTATTTCAATTTAGTGCAAAGCATATAGGATCCAACATGTACCAACTTGTTGGCCTTACAAGGCTTAAAATCTTGTTATCTTGTTTTGATGCTAACAAACAAGTGAAATTTAATGTATTTGTGTGAGTAATGTTATTTCAAGGCTCACATATGAGAAAGTAAGGTGAAAATACTCACAAGGATCAAATGAAGCTTAAATGAGTCAAATCATGGATTTAAAGATGATATATGAAACCTTGAAGAATATGAGGACATTAATGAGTTGTTGAAAGCTAAGGCATATTAAAGTCCAAAGAGCCAAAGAAAGGCAAAGTGAGAAAGCTCAAAGAATATGGAAGCTTGAAGAAAAGATGAACTCAATCTAAGGACAAAGCATGAAGACTCAAGAACTTAGAATGGTAATATCTTAGAAGTCTTTATGTAAGTGCTTTAATGTTTAAAATATCGTTTGAAATATTTTGAAGCTCATAGGTTAATTTCTTAGACCTAGATACCTTTTAAAATACCTGAAAAATATTTTTATAAGGTCAAAAATTATTTTAAAAAAGGTTAGAATCATTTTTGGAATAAAAAGCACCAAAAAGAGTTTTCCCAAATGCTGTCAGTTTTTATACAGCCGCATTGAGGTGAATTTTTCTCTATAAAAAACTCATAATTTTGAAAAGTGGTCAACATGAAAGTTGTATAATTTTATCTTAGCTTTCTTTTTACACCAATAACACCTACTTTGGAGATATATATAAAAATTTATGGCCAAAACACTAAAGCAAGGTCATTGTTAACAAACATTTGAACACTGTTCAACGGGCAAATTTTTTAAATTCTAATATTTTAAAATATAGCCGTTTGAGCTCCAAACTTTCTAAAAAATTGGGAAACTCTATAAGGAAAATTTTTCAACATGGAAACAAGTTTGAAAGCCTATAAATACATGGTTTTGCAAATCAAAACTCATCCAAGAATTAAAAAATCTGCTTGTAAAGCTGAAAGCACTCTTGTTCTTCCAAATCTCTCTTGTTCACTCATTGCAAAACTATCTTACTGAGATATTCTGAAGTGCTAATCCTTCCTCCTCTGAATTTCTACTACTAATCCTCATCTAAGAAGGATATTGGTGAATTCTACACTTGAGCTTCATTGTATTTCATATTGATATTTTACATTCAAGTATATAGGGCTGAAATTGTACCAACTTGCTCTTTAAGAGAGTATACTTGTACGCAAATCTTATCTTGTATTTCTTGTAGTTCTTTGACATTCCAAGGATTGTTTGGATCGTTGGCTAAGCAAGGGGATATTGCTTAGAGAGGCGGGCTCTAGCCTAAAGGAGTGACCGAACGAGGGAATATCGTTTGGAGAAGGCGGGCCCTAGCCTTAACCAATGAGGTTGTAAAGGTTTGTTCCACCCATCAATAGAACAGGTTTAGTGAATCCTTTGGTGGATTGCCAAGGGCAAGGACGTAGGCTGGGCATAAGCCGAATCTCGTAAAAATCTCAATCTCATTCTCTCTTTCCCTTACTCTTTATTTTCAGCATATTTAAATTACGTGGATGGTTTATTTGATAATCATATATACTACGTAATATTTGGAAATCAAACAAACTTAAGGTTTAATTTTGATTTAGGTTGTGGAAACTGAAAGGGAGTACGTTGGTTACACCATATCTTACGGAAACCTTACGGGAGTATGTTACTTGGTTAACATCCCAAAGATAAAATTACCAAGAGTTTTTTTTGAGTTCTAAATATTTGGAAAGAGTGATTTGATTCATCTATACAGGGCTTTACATCAACAAGCATAAATTCTCATTCACCACAGGGCTTGGTTCAAATTTGGCAAATATAAACAAACAACCATCTTGAGTTGTTATATTACATAAGTGTTGTGTATTGGTTTGTTTGTTTACTTTATAATTTTAGTTGATTGGTTTGGTTGAATGATTGGATGTTTGTATGGTTAAAAATTAAGTAAAGAAACTAAGTTCTTAAGTGCTTAACAAATTAAACAAATCAATCACGAATTGGTTAAAAGAAATAAAATAAGTTTAAGAATTCTAAGAAAGAATTAAAAGAAATTTTAAAAGCCAATTCACCGCCCCTCTTGGGAAGCTATTCCTAATTTCACAACTTATCCCACTGATTTTACATGCATTTTTCAATAAATGTAATCCTAATGCCCAACTCGTATGCAATAGTTTAAGTGACCACTTAAGGTTAAAACAATAAGTTCAACATTGTCACTACTATGATACTTCATAAGACTTGTAAAATAATTTTTTATTTAAAATCAATCTTATGGAGTTATATCCTTGGTCAACTAGTTGGCGTGTATTAAATCCAGGAAGTATACGTGCACAGTGTCACATGCAAATGCTCACCCCCCAACTAAAGTGGAACATTGTCCTTAATGTTAAAGCATAGGGGAAATAAAAAAATTGTGCATGGGAGAAGTAGGGCGTACCTAGATAGCGAAGTAATGGAAAAGGAAAACTGAACTATAAGAAAATGTACCTAAAAATTAACTAAAAATAAAATAAGGTAAAACAAAATGAAAAGAAGGGAAAGAAAAACATCAGAGTTGTCTGGTGGAGGCTCTAGAGAAATTTCGTTTCGTGGGTGCTGGTCTATAAATTGAACTAGCAGTCTCCAAATTTGAGCCACTGCAATGAATCAGTCTTCATACCTGCATTAAAGTCAGTCTCAAATGAATTAATACTCTTCAAAATACAAGACAGTACGTTTATAGATTGACTTTCTTGTTTTATAAGAAAGGGTATGTATTCAGCATATTTTCCAGGAAATTTACTTCTTTACGAACTGGTTTTTGAGGAAAAGTTGTTAGAATAATTATCTTTAGTTCTTCAGAAGCATTAGCATTAAAAGTTTTACTTGGTTTCTTGAAAGTTAAACATTCACCATTTTGTTCACCGCCTTTAACGGGTGTACCAATCATCTTACACTGCAGGGATTTGCTTTAGGTTTGGACTCCTTGATATTTATTCTAGTCCGGAGTGACGGATCTATGGCTACCAAGCTCTGAGGATAAGGTACAATAGGTTGGTATTCCTTATTAGTATTAGCCTTCTCATTAATTGGCTGCTCCACTTCTAGGCCCACTTCCTCTGGTTTTTCTTTGACTTAATCTGTTTTCGCTATTACTTTAGGTGTCAGGACAACTGGTTATCCAGCGATGAGCATCTCAGATTGGGGAACCTTTTTTCTACTTCTCGAAGTAATGGCGGCCTCCGCTATCTCAAGAGAAACATTATGTATTTATTGTTGTTGCTGTTGGCATTCTTAAGGACTAGGTCGAGGTTCCACAAAAAATTCCTCTTTTTCTAGGATATCCAACCACGTGCTTATCACATTAGCAGCATCCCGTAATTGATTTAAGTCCTGAGTAGCCTGATTGATAGTTTTGAATTGAATCTGCATGAGCTTTTGAAAGGCATCCTCAAGAGACTTCGCCGATGGAGCAGGTGCGGCATTAGATTGAAATCCCGACGGCGCACAGCTCTGAGGGGTCTGTTGTGGCTGATATTGAGACGAAAGAGTGTCTGGGTAGTATGTTGGTTCATATGTATCTCCACCACTGATTGTGCTGATAGGTTGTACTACCATGGGTGCCTGATTGTATTGTGTATTCCACTGTGGGACACTTTCAGCTAGGTAATCAAAGAATAATAGTGTCTAATCTGATTCATTGCTGAAGAGTTCTCCATTGCACCTAGTCTGGACAAAGTGTTTGCAATCTGGAGTAAGAGCTACATAGAAATAATTTACTAACCTCCATGATTCAAACCCATGATGTGGACAAGTACTTAGCAGATCCTTGAATATCTCCCAGTAAGCATGAAAAGTCTTATCACCTTGCTGCATAAACTGAAAAATCTGTTCCTACAAAAATTGAGTTCTCTATGAGGGACAAAACATATGTAGAAATTCACGCTCCATATGAGCGCAATTAATGATAGAGTGAGGTCTCAAGGAATTAAACCACATATGCGCCCTATCCTTCAAAAAGGTAAGAAATAAATGCAGTCTAGTAGATTTATCAGTTCTAGAAAGAGAAAAAAAAATATTGCAAGTTAACTTGAACTCTGATAGGTGCCGATAAGGGCACTCAGATTCCATCTCGTAGAATTGAGGTAGCAATGACATCTTCCCGTACTGCATCATGAAATTAAGTTCTTCATTAGGTAAAACAGTGGAAGATGATGCAGTGGTGTATTGAAGCTACAAAAAATCCATAAGCGTGCGTGGCGTAGGTGCAGCCATATTTATTTAATTTTTTTTTTCAAGACTCAATTTTTCTTCTTTTTTTTTTTTTTCTTTTTCATGAGACTAATTAAAATGATGCGAAAAATGCTAATTTGACACTAAAACCAACATACCCCGGCAACGGTGCCAAAAACTTGACTCACTCAAAAAATGAGCAGCTTGGAAGCTCTCCCAAGTATAGGAGTTCTGTCATGTAATATTCAGCCCAAAGGTCAGATCGTCTCCTCAGGGAATGCTGTTTAATCTCAAATTTTACGTATTTTCAATCAAAAAATAAAAATTTACTGAACTCAGTTCAGATTCGGGTTTTTAGGTTTGTTTGAAATTTATTTTAACAAATTAAATGAACATGCAAATTAAATTCTAATCCTAACATGCATTGAATTTAACAACGAGAAATGGAAATCCTACGTTAACAACCGAACAAGAACTGAAACACGCATTGAAGTTCGGACAAAGCTAAAAACGATTACTTTCCTACGTAAATTAAAACATGCAATAATAAAAACTCAATCAAACTCAAATGCGAACGATAAAAACCAAACCTTTAACGAAATTAAAAACTTGAATCAAAATCAGAACTTAAATGCAAAGATGAACTTAAACAAAAATTAATGCTTTAACAACCTAAATTAAACTGAACACGATAAACAAGATAAAATTTAAGGAAAATTACTAATCTAACTTCTAAATATATATATATATATATATATATATTTGTATTTTACTCTTTTTTTTTCAAGAAACAAAACCGAATGAAATCAAGCAGAAATAAAGTCGAGCAAACGAAAAAAAAAAAAACTTTAATCTAATGATGATACCAAATAAGAAAAAGAAAGAAATTAAATTTACTTCAACAATAATACCTCAATATAAAATTAAAAGTTGTACTTCAATTGAAATAATAAAAAATAAATAAATAAAAATATTCAAAGAAAGAATAAAAGAGAAAAGAAAAAAAAAAGAAGAAAAAGAAAGAGAGAGCAAAACTTTAGAAGAGTTCAACTTGAGTTCTTGGTAGTAACCAGCAGCTGACTCGGGTTATTGGTAGCTGCAGCAGCTAGAAGTTTGGCTGGAGGGTGGCTGGAAGCAGGCTTGAGTGGCGACTAGAGGGTGACAGCGGACTGTGTTGTGGCTATTGCTGGCAGTAGAGGACTTCGACAGTCTTGTGATTGTTCACGGACAGCAAGAAGGGAAGCAAGGAAAGGAAAAAGAGAGAGAGAGGAGAAGAGGATAGGGGAGAGGAAGGGGAGAAGGGTGCGGGTGTGCTCAGTTTTGCAACCTGCCAAGGAGGAGAAGGGGAAAAAGAAAGAGAAAAGGAAGAGAAGGAGGGTGCAGGTGCTTGAGGTGTTGCAAGAGACTTCGACTGAGCAACAAGAATGGCATGGGTGGTCTGAGCAGAGAAGAAGAAGAAGGAGTAGCAGCAGAGATGGAGAAAAGGGATAGCAAAAAGAAAGGGAGAGAAGACCGAGAAGAGAAAGGGAAAGAAAAGAAGAGAAAGGGAGATAAAGCAGGGAAGGGTGTGCATATGCTTGCTGAGAGAAAAGTAGGCTTTATAGAAAAATAAAAACAAAACCCTTCACCTAGCCTCACCATACCTGACCTAGCTGCATGGCCAAGTCACATCAAGTGAATTTTTTTATATATTTTTTTTTCTTTTTTTTTTTTCTTCTTCTTTTTTTTTTCTTAGGGAACGAAGCCAATTTTGATCCTCTTGGAGCCTATTTCTCTTGAAGTTCAAAACATAGAAGTTGTAGATAATCTTCTCATCTTTATCCAAAATTTTGAATCATCTCAATCAAAGCTCAAACAGAAAAGTTATGTATGAATTACAAACTGATGCTGGTTTTAGCTCTTGAGAGTTTTCTTGCAATAAAAAAATGCCAAAAATTCATAAATCGCTAAATAAAACCCAAATATTATAAATGGGACACCATGTTAAAATATTGAGAGTAATTAGGCATTTAATTAAAAATATAAGTCCTAATGCACGAATTAAACCGCCTAATTACGCAATTTAAGCGCGTAATCAGTAGTCTTAATGTCTACTCTCAAAGATTAACACAAATATGACAATCAGATCATGAGATTGTATGTGAAAAGATCTTTGTGTGAAAATAATAGTATTAATCACAATACAGCAACAAATATCTCAAGCATGCTTCAAATATCCTCAACAAATATTTTTCTCATAATAAATCACAAGAGATATTTAAAGTTGATTTGTAAAATAGTGTTTATCTTCAAGCACACTTTCAAATACCTTTAACAAATATTTTTATCAAAATAAACTACACAAGATATTTGAAATCGATTTGTAAAAGTTATTTGATCTTTGTATCAAGATGATATTATCAATCAAAAGGTATAGTAACAAATATCTTCACAAGAAAATATCCCAAAAGTATTTTTATCGAAAGTAAGCACACATGATATTTGAAAACGGTTCGTAAAAATTTGTTTCACAAACAAAAAGCAATACGAACTCTTGAATATTTCAATGATGATGCAAAACTCACAAGCTCTATGAAGTTTTCCTACGGAAGACTTATTAATGAAGTCTCCTAGAAAAACTCAAGCTTACTCTCGAATAAAAATGTTTGTCAATCAATTAGAACTAACGACAGTGTAAGCTTAACTAGAAACTTACAATAATACTCTTACTTAGCAAGGTTTGCAATGAGGATGACTAAGAATAAAAGAATGAAGCTTGAATGTGAGAAATAGAGCTTTGGAAAATTAGAGAAAATTTTCTATTTTTTTTCCAATTTCACTAATTTTTGCAAAAGAGGGGGTGTATATAGAGTTCCCCAAAAAAAATATTCTTGGTAAAAATATTGTCCAACCTAAGAGCACAGGTCGACCGAACTTGAGGTTCGGTTGACCAAGTCACAAAGTTTGGTTGACCATGCAAAAACTGAACTAGGAGTTCAGTCGATCGGACTAAGTGTCTCAAGAGCGATTTTTCATTTCTACGCGATTCCGTTAACCAGGTGATTTTGAACTATGAAGTTCGGTCAACCAGGCGGTTGGATTCTCCCACGTGGTGGTTCGTTCAACCAGGATGTTGCCCGTATAAATTTCGTCGATCGACTGAGAAGTCAAAGGTTGATCCGGTGGGAGTTCGGTCGACCAAGTTATATGAACTTGGTACGGTACGGTCGACCGAGCTATGGTCAAAATGTTGACTATTTGACTGATTCGGTCGATCGTATGATTTACACTTGTGAAAGTACGGTCAACTGAACATGCATTTTTAATGCATTTCGGTTCTATTTCATTATGCAATCACCATATCCATAGAAGCATATATGTTTATGCATGCATGTGGATCCTAGGGTCATTTTAGGTCTTTTTTGAGCATATACCCTAAAAAATATGGTGTCGGTCGACCTTCCCTAAGGTCCATCTATGGTCTTGAGCTTATCTATCCTACCATGAAGGTAAGACATTAATTATTACAGACCCTTAAATTTAAATTATTACAGACTCAATAATATTACCAAAAATGATATATACATATATATATATATATATATATATATATATATATATATATATATATGCCAGATCTTCATAAATCTTCAAGTTGCTACATGCTATCAATGTGACCCAGTTAGTATGATCCTACACACAAACTTGACAGTCATTAAATACAAAGAGTATTTGTCATTATCAAAACCGTGTGTGACCCATAGGGTCAACAATTTCCCCCTTTTTGATTGTGACAAATACTTGCCTACTTCTCTCCCTTTTGGCAACACCAAAAAGGACCTAAATAAACATTTAAGTATATAGGAAAATAATCATCTGAATACAAGATATGTTTGGGAAAAGGTTTTTAGAAAATTCAACAGCATACCGTTTGAAAATAGAACATTTCCCAAAAAAATATTTGTATACAAGTGACTTGATTGAGTAATTTATTTTCAAGATACCCACAACTACTTACTCAATTTGTTCAGTATTCTCAAAATATAAATATAACTATCAATCATGCAAGAGATATGATAGTTATGCATTTCATAGAACAGACAAATTCGTTGAGTATAAAGCAATGACTGGTTTAGAAATTAAGCACACAAACTATATAACTAGTTATTAAAATATTTAAATTGCATGAAAAACATAGTTAAACTAGAAATATCCTCAAACCATTTTTGATCTAAGCATTTAATGAGACCTACATAAAATTTGAATTTAAAGACATGTGATATGTAAAGAATAGGTTTGAGCATAAACACGGTCTAACTAATTCGTATGTATTTTTATGTATAGTTACTGAACCAGTTATGCGACTTTAAAACATATATGTATATAATAATAATGAGGCAAGCGAAAAAGTTTTAGTTTTGAAATTAGTTCTTGCCATAAAGTATTGCAATAAATATATATCCCCCTTATGATGTTTGCTTAAAGTACTGAGAGGTTGCTTGCCAAAAAAAATTTAAAGATCATGCAAGTAAGCAACATTTTTCTGGTTTGTTAATTAAGCACACAAACTGAAATATAACCAGAATCATAACCATATGGATCCAAAGAAGATATTAACAAACAAATGCGAGATCATATGGCAAATCAAATGACTGTGGCAAATCAACACATTTCAAATTATTATTTTCAATAAGAACATTACATTTAAGCACACGCCACACATGATTTCAAAAACGGATATAAGAAAAAAAGTGCGGGTGAGCAAAACAAGATAAGAGTTTAGTTTTAGATGCTCTTCCTTTCAAATTGAATTCATGCTTAGATGCAATAAGCCACTTATACTCATTAAGATTGATTTCACAAAGTATTTCATAAGTGTAAGTCATTCATTTTAAATCCTTTAGACCAACCATACAAATGATTTATTAACACTATTCTGATTAGTATGGTCATCCTTATAAGCAACAGATGCATCAAAAATAGATATTAAGGCATACAATGTAGTTTCATGAACCAAGAACATTCCATATCATATCATAAAGCATTAAGCACAGGATATAATTTTTAGGGTTTTCTGAAGAGCCTCCATATTTATTTCATCACAATCATCTTCGTACAAGGTTTTATTTTGGGAAAAATCTACCAAAATTTTGGCAGCATATCGTATGTAAATTGGACATTTTCCCATAAAAATTTTACCTAACAGTGGGTTGTTTTCAACAGATAAATCATATAAAGCAAGCCACAACCTAATATCCACAACTAGCATGCAAATTATATCACTACATCCGCCATGCAAGAGGCTTTCAACATAAGCATGCTTGGCAGTAGTTCAATCAATAACTTATAAAAGAAATGAACTATCCAATAGATGAAATGAACAATAAATAACCATGGATACTTAGGAATTCAGTATAGTACTCATATGGACATTTAGGCAAAAAAAAAAAAAAAAAAAAAACATGAGAGAATATATGCTTCCCCTGAGTTTTGCGCTCAACTCATTTTATGCCGTTTTCTTATTATTCAAGTTCTTTAGCCAAGTTTTTTAAGTTTTTATGATTATATCTTGGCTTTAAATGCTTTTTAACTTAGAGAACTAAAAGGTCACAATAGATATTTTTTTAAGTGAACTAAGCCAAAATTTTTCCCCTTTTCTTATGATGTGAGAGGCCCAAGTTAGAATGACTTTCAATTAAAAAATGCATAAGCATAGTTCTATTTGAATTTGATACATTCATCTAGATTGAGACCTAGGCGATTTTATTAGCCATTCAACTCATCTCTAGGTATATAAAGCTTTAATGGGTTTGACTTAAAGTATGAGAGCTTTGTGTGAGAAGTAAAGAATGAATACTCTTAAAGATTAAAAATTTTTATTTAAGTTCAGGAGAGTATTCAGAAGTAGGACATTGTACAAATAAGCATTATGAAGAAAATGTCCTAACTTATTTTGGCAATGAGCATTGTCGATGATATGAATAACTAGTAATTGACACTCTTTGGTGATTGGCATGTATCCTTTAGATATGATCATATTTTGGAGCAAGGATACGAACCAATGAGAGGGTGGATCTTTACCTGATGTGATCATGGTATGGTGAAATATTTCCTATGGAGGATATAAACCAAAATTAGAGGGTTTATAATTTAAGCTCAAAGGGAATTTTTTGATTTAATAGGGAAACTTGAATCACCTAGTGGTTGCCTTTAGTTTTTATCAGAGAAAATATGTCTTTTACTAAGCACCATAAATATTTTGAATTTATGATCAATAGTTCTTCAAGCCTAGAGTGATGAATAAACATTTTATCAGGCATTTTAGGCTTTCAAGATGAGTTTAGGACAAGATTTTTAACTTCATTTCCTAAAACTCAAACTTGTGCAATGAATAGAGTATGCTTAACTTTAGATATTCATATTTAAGCATGAGTTAAGCAAATTGAAATTTAAATACAAGGCAAACATGCCATGTCCATTTGGAAGTGGATTTTTATTCAAGAGGCCAATAATTTCATATTTCAACCAAGGAATATATGTATTAAGCTTAGATTGGTTATTTTACTTGAATTTCTGTATTGGGTTAACTTTTCAAGATCCTTAGTATGTAAAATTTTGAATAGTGGATGAATACTAAGTTTTTATGGTTTCAGCTCGAACCACTTCCTAAGCTTTTAGACAACACTACCCCCTATAGCTAATCCTAAATGCTAAGGAAAAGTTATGTGATCATGTAATTCATGTTTGAGTAAATTCTTCCTTCAATTTCAAGGGGTTTGTTTTCTAAACAACCCATACCATTTTTCTATCTTTGATTCTTGATGGGTTAGGACTAGATGGAACCTTGACTCTCCAGACCTGTTTGCATTTAACACCTTTAATTTTAAAAGGGCAATCAAATTTTATGTGCCCCTTCTTTTTGCATAAAACACAATAGGTATGGGTATAAGGACCGGAGGAGGTACTAGCATAATGATCAGACTCTCTCACAAAGTACCCCATATACAGATTTTTCTTCTTTTTATTTCTAACTCCATTATATCCTATACCTTCCCTATCCAAGGTCATCTTTTGTGAACCTAACAACTTATTAAAGTTGTCCTTGCTGCTAGTGAATGTATAGATGATATTCGCTTGGTCTTCTACTTTCTTTTCTAGATCTTGCATTTTTGAATCTTTCAAATGTTTGCAAACACTTTGTAATTTTATGAATTCATTTGATATTGTGTCCGCTTTACACTCAAGTTCTCTAATGAGAAGATCATTTTTATTATCACTTGAAATTTGAGAACTTACAACATTCAAATGTTTCTCTAATTTTTCATTGTTGTTTACTAACTTTTGATTTTTAAATCATTTTCCCTTTCAATAAGAACTTTTGATTCACATTCTTTCAAAGATACCTCATACTTGTTTTTCAAAGCAGTATATCTTTTGTTAGCTTTAACAAGTGACTCGTGAATTCTAATATATTCAATTTGCAGTTCTTCATAAATAGGCATGCTTTCACTATCAGTATTATCACATGATTCAAAATCAGATACATCATTTTAATCATCACACGAATCATTTTCATATTTATTGAATAAACTGGAAGGAGTTGAGATTACCTCATCATTAGTCAATGCAACAAAGCACAAGTTACCTCCTTCAAGATCCGTAGAGCTTGAGCCACAAGGAGTGATCACATTATTTTGCATGGATGCTCCATATCTCCTCTCAAGTTCATCTCAGATCTACTTAGCACTATTACATTCTATAACCTCACATAAAACATCAAAGACTAAAGCATGTAGTAAGGTATTCATAGCATCAAAATTTGCTTGCACTAAGTTCCTATCAGTATCATTCAATTCACATTCAGATTTAAGAACATCAGCACAATCAATGGATTTAACAAGAACACTATCACCCTAATCAATGACTTTCCAAAATCTCCAATTTAAATCTTTCACATATACAGTCATTCTAAATTTCCATACAACATAGTTTTCACCACAAAATCCTGGTGGGTGTGTGACCAACCTTTCCTCATATGAAGGGGATGCACTAACATGAGTCATCATGATCTTTTACTAAATGACGTTTAAGTATAAGTTACGAGGCTCTGATACCAATTGTTAGCTTAGGTGCAATCCCAAGAGGGGGGTGAATTGGGTATTTAAAAATTATCGTCTAGGTTAATCCATTTAACAACAGTATTACACAAACTAGGGTCATTCAATGCAATAAATAAATAAACATACATGTACAGTAAAGTAAAGTGCAGAAAAAGTAAATGATACACGCGATATGTTATTGAGGTTTGACCAAAGTGCCTACGTCCCCGCCTTGGCTACACTAGCACAAGGATTCCACTATGGCTCACTTAAACGGGTGGAGCAGCACCTATTACAACACGCCTTATGAGGGTGGCACACCTAGCTTTTCTAACCAGGTCTAAACCATTCTTAGACTAATCCATAGGGCTAGTCTCCCTCTTCAGGCCCACGCTTGGAATACAACAAATGATATGAAATTTTTGTACACGAAAATACACTTCTTCACAAGCTGATATATACACTGGTATAGCTTAATATCACAAATCAATGCGCACTATTAAATTATAAGATACAATAAGCTCAATGTAGTCTTAATGTCTACTCTCAAAGATTAATGCAAATATGACAATCAGTTCATGAGAGTGTATGTGAAAGGATCTTTGTGTCAAAATAATAGTATCAATCACAATGCAGCAACAAAGATCTAAAGCACGCTTCAAATATCCCCAACAATACTTTTCTCATAATAAATCACAAGAGATATTTGAAGTTGATTTGTAAAATAGTATTTATCTTCAAGCACACTTTCAAATACTTTCAACAAATATTTTTCTCAAAATAAACCACACAAGATATTTGAAATTAGTTTGTAAAAATTATTTGATCTTTGTGTCAAGATGATTATCAATCAAAAGGTACAATAACAAAGATCTTCACAAGCAAATATCCCAAAAGTATTTTCCTCAAAAATAAGCACAGGAAATATTTGAAAACGGTTCATAAAAATTTATTTTACAAACAAAAAGTAATTTGAAATCTTGAGTACTGCAATGATGATGGAAAACTAACAAGCTCTATGAAGCTTACTCTCGAATAAAAATGTATGTCAATCAACTAGAACTAACAAGAGTGTAAGGTTAACTGGAAACTCACAATAATACTGCTACATAGCAAGGTTTGCAATGAGGTTGAGTAAGAATAAAAGAATGAATCTTGAATGTGAGAAATAGAGCTTTTGAAAATTAGAGAAAATTTGCTAATTGTTTTGCTAACCTCCCTAATTTTTGCAGATGAGAGGGTATATATAGAGTTCCCCAAAAATATAACCGTTCAGGACATGTAAGGTACTATTAGGATTGTTTAAAAATGTTTTAACAAAGTTAACCCCATTTAGAAAATATAATCTTGGTAAAAAAATTATCCAACCCAAAAGCACTAGTCGACCGAACTTGAGGTTCGGTTGACCAAGTCACAGAGTTTGGTCGACTGTGCAAAAAATGAACTAGGAGTTCGGTCGACCGGACTAAGTGTCTTAGGAGGCAATTTTTCATTTCTGCGCAATTTGGTCGACCAGATGATTTTGAACTATGATGTCCAGTCGACCGGGTGGTTGGATTCTCCCACGTGGGGGTTTAATCAACCAGGATTGTTAGCTTTACTATGATTTCAAGAGCGAGGGTGAATTGGTATTTTTAAAATTAATCCCCTAGGTCAGTACCCTAACAGCAGTATATTCACAACCCTAAAGTCAATCTAATGCAAGTAAAGTAAATCAATTGTAATATGTACTAGAAATTAAATAACGCAATTTAATTAACTAAGCATGCACCAAAAAAGAGTAAAGAGAAGTGACATGCAAAAGTGTTATCGAGGTTCGGCAAATTGCCTACGTCCCTGCCTTGGCTAACAAGAACAAGGATTACCACTATAATTGTAATAACCCCAAAAATGGCTATAAAAAGATTAGTGGGGTGGGTCCAAAAAAAAATAAAAAAGAATATTAATTAATTAATTAATTATATTAAAAAAATAAAAAATAATAATTATTAAAATTTATTTTTATTTTTATTAATAAAATATATTATTATTAATATTAATAATTCCTCTACTGCTCGTCCTCGTTCTCTCTCCCTCTATCCTCAGTTCTGTGACGGATACTTGCCTGATCGAAAATCGAAAGATACCGTCGGACTCCGTTTTCCGCTGTCGTCATTTCTATCAGAGCAAACTAGTTATGGGAATGGCATAGGCCTAACTCCTGGGGTAAGCCAAATCTCCCCTTTTACCTCAATTTCTTATGAATTTTAAGCTCAATTGATGATCGGACACCACCACGAGAATCTAGGGATAATTCTTTACAAGTCTAGCGGAATGGATTTCTCGTGGGATCGTCGTAGGCATAACTTCAAATTTGGGATAAGGGGGTTATTAAGGAACTAATTGCTATTTAATTAGTGTTTATTTAGAAATTCTAGAATATTGAGCATCTGAGGTGAAAGTAGGATTTTTTAAATTTAGGGCTTAGGAGAGCGCCACGGGTGTAATTTTGGGTCCCTCGGGCATAATTTAGAAAATTAGGTGAGGGTGTTAAATATGAGTTTAAATGTTAATTTGGGGTATATGGAGCCTAGGGAAGGTTCGATGGGTATTATTTTGGGGAAATGAGTTAATTAATCTAGGGAAAATGTAAATTGTAGGATTTGAGTTTCGAGCGCGAAGAGCGTAGGATTTGGGTTCCAACGAGACTCTCAGTAAGCCAGGTAAGGGGATAAATTACAACAATATTTTTAGAGCTACTCCTTGAATTAATATGTGAAAATGAGCATATGGTATTTTTCTTGAGAATTATTATGATATAAATATGACATAAATTGTGTGGCATTTGAGTAATATTTAATTGTGATATTTTGGAGTGTGAAATTAATATAATACGAATAATAGATGGAAATTGGGTGACATATGACGTATATTGAAAAGTGTGAATATGACGATGAGTAATTTATGAGAAAATATTGAAATGATAATTATTCATGTGATTAGTGGAAAATAATGAAATATGGTATTTATATGCGAGTAGAAATGATTTGCATGAAAAATGAGATTTTGGAAAATTACTGATATGGGTATTTTGAGAAATATTTGTTGACCCTATGGGTCATACCCTGTTTTGATGATAACAAATACTCAGGTATTTAATGGTTGCCAAGTTTGTGTGTAGGTTCTTATAATGGCATGCAGCAACCTGAAGAGAAATGAAGACCCTGGAGACTTTAATTTGTATTGTCAAATCAATGATTGTAATATGGGTCTCTAATAGTAACTAGGAATACTTTCTGTAATAATCTCTGCATGTCATGCATGTAGGTTCTTGTAAGCTCAAAATGACCATAGAATGACCATAAGGACCGAATGACCTTAGGGCACCCTTTAGTCGACCGACGCCAGGTTTTTGGGCGTACTTGAAAAGACAATAGGTTCCTACACATTGTGCACAAAGTCCCCATAATAACTTACATTATCAAGGGAAAAAATTGAATTAGAAATTGGACTTAATAGGCAAATATGTGAGAGGTCGGGCGACCGAACCCTTGGAGTACAAAACTCATCGGGCCCTCGAACTGCTAGAAAGTCAGCAGTTTGACCAGGTTTCGGGCGACCGAACCTATAATGAACGAGTTGCCCTTGGGCGACCGAACCTCTGCCAAGGTGCTTTTCACCAACTTGGGCTGCCGAACTTTTTAGTTCAAAAAGGGCTCGGGCGACCGAACTTGTTAGTTCAGTTGACTAAACTTTGTTTCGGGCACCCGAATCGTGCGAAAAATGTTTTTGACTTTTGTTTAGGCAACCGAACCTAGACTCAGGTGACCGAACTATTTGAAAATGCTTTTCTAATTAAGTCTATTCGGGCACCTGAACCTCAGACCGGGCACCTGAACTTCTCGGGTTAAATTAATTTTTACCGGGGTTAAAATTAAGTAAATAGAGTTAATTTTGCTAAACCTTTTTAAACAAATTTAAGAATACCCTCTGTGTCCCCTAGTGGTCATAATTTACCCATTCTCTATATATAGGGGTTCATTTGCAAAAATTAGTGGTGATTAGAAAATAGGATTAGCCAAAGATTCTCTCAAATTTCCTAAACCCTATTTGTTCATTCCAACCCCATAACACTCAAACACCTTCATTCCCTTGAAAAATCTTACTTTGTGAGTGTTTATTTATTGCTTAGTATTGCTCATACTCCCATTGCTTTACTCGGTTGATTGATATTGATTTTGGGGAGTTAAGCAAGGTTTTCCCAAAAATTTCATTTAATAAATCTTGTGTTAAGAAAAGCCTAGTAGCTTAAGGATCTTTGCATTGTCATTGCAAAGATTCCTATAGCTTGATCTTGTTGTGCAAAATATTTTTAACAAGTTATATTATTCTTTCAAGCAACTCTTGAGCATATTACATTGAAGAAAATATTTTGAGTTGTTTTGAATATTTGCAGCATCTTTGAAACCCTAGTTTATTATTGAGATTTGATATTTACTGTTTCAAAGAAATAGCTTGATTAGAACACTCTAGAGCATACTAACGATCATATCTTGTTAAGTAACTTGCACAAAAATACACATCACTGGGCTTACATTTACCTACATTGTTGATGTGTGGTCGATTGATTATACTACGCGTATTTGGGTACATATCTGCTTCACTTGAGAAGCATAATCACTGTACCAGTTACTTTGTAAAAAATACTGTTGTATTTCCAAGCACGGGCTTAAAGAGGGAGACAAGCCCTTTGAAATAGTCCCGGATTGGCTTTGACCCTGTTAGGAAAGCTAGGTGCACCATCTTGGTAAGGCATGTTGGTTGAGGTCAGCCCTTTAACTGACATGGTTAAGGTTGAGATTAGCCCTGTGGTAATTGACCTTGTTGTATTAGGTGCCGCTCCACCCATTAAGTGAGCCATTAGTGGAATCCTTGTGCTAGTGTAGCCAAGGCGAGGACGTAGGCACAGTTGGCTGAACCTCAATAACATATCTTGTGTACACTTTTTATCTTTCTGCAATTTACATTCCTGCACATGTATGTTATAGTTGGTGAATGTTGAGCATGATTTTAATTTCCACACATTGTATCTATCTGCGCATTTGGAACTGCATAGACAGACCCTAGGTTATGAATGTACTACTGCTAGATTAGTTTAACCTAGGTGATAAATTTTTATATTCTAGTTCACCCCCCGTTTTAGGAATACACCAAAGCTAACAATTGGTATCAAAGCCTCGTAGCATTGACTTAAATGTTTTTTCTAAAAGATCGAGATGGCTCACATTGGTGTATCCCCATTCGGTGAGGGATAGTCACTTTCTAGTCCTCCATTATTTTGTGGTGTCGATTACACCACCTGGAAAATTAGAGTGACCATATTTTTGAAATCTGTGGACTGGAGGGTCTGGCTTGTGACTGCTAAAGGAAGATGTGCATAAATAAATGGAAATGATTTTAATATGATTAATTCTAATGCCATGGGTATATTGTACTGTGCTTTAGAGACTAATATTTTTGTTGAGATTATGGCTCTTAGTAGTGCACAGGATATCTGGAATGAACTCTAAGGAAAATATGGAGAGTCCCAGGAGAATGAGACCACCACTCAGGAAGTGGTAAATAATAGGGCAATTGCATTAACAGCTAGTGAGGTATATGTTCCTATCTTAGCCTTCGTAGATGATTCTATTGCTGAATGTTATGATGTATCTAATGTTGAATCATCTGTTGAATATTGTGATAGTTATTTTATTGATGCACTTGATGATTCTCATGTTGAATACTGGAATATACCATGCAATGAATCATCGAATTGCCCTAGTGATAATTATGCTATTAGCTCATGTAATAATCCATGTGATGCATGTTGTGATGACTCTTGTGCCAAATCCTGTGATATATTGTATGATGAGTCATCTATTGGTTTTGATGATATTATTGTATGCATTGATTCATATGAATGTTATAGTGATAAACTTTGTGGTGAATCATGTATTGAATCTTACAATGAAAGCATGCCCTCACATATAGCACTAGAAAATGAATCATTTAAAATGCATAAGATTCTAGTTGGGATGTCTAAGAAGAAATTCTTTTTGAAAAATGAGAGTAATAGGTCGGCAAAGAAATTAGAAAAGTTAAAAGAGTATCGTGCCATCATTGAAAAGAAAAAGGTTAAGAACATCTTGAAAATCATCTACTTAGAGAAAGAAATAGATGATTATTCTAAAGCTGCTTTCAAAGTAAAATATGGAAAGAATAATCATAATAAACCCTTAGGATTCAAAAGAAATTTTTTTTCCAAAAAGGGTTCATATTATAAATCCCATAATCATGCTTCTTCGTGCAAACATAAAGTCAGAAAGCATACTCTATCACGCACATACATGACCTGCTTACACCACAAAAGAAAGGGGCACACTAAACATAATTGTTCATCTAGAGATGCCCCTGGCTTGGATAAGAAAATGATATGGCTTATCATGAAAGCAAACCCCGTAGGTCTTAAGGAAAAATGGATTAAAATTAATATTACTTTATTAAATGTTTCCTTAGTTTCAAGGCTTAGGTTAAGGGGGTTGTGATGACTGTAGGTTTGGGAAGTGGTTGTTGCTCATAATGAAAATCTTAGTATACGCACTCACCTATCTTGTTATACTAAGAATCTTTATCCACTTCCATATGGACATGGCATGTATGCCTGGTATTTAATTCAAAATGCTTAACCCAGAAAATCATGAGTTTAAGCATACTTTTGTTTATTGCACAGAATTGAGCTTTAGGGACCTCGTCTTGCATTATATCTTTTTACCCTAATCTTATTAGTCAAGACCTAGTCATCACTCTAGGTATAAGCAATGATAATAAATTCCATATCCATCTTGTGCTAATAAATAAGACATCCTTCACACAATCAAAATTAGAGGCATCCACTTGGGAATTCGTATATTATTGTTAAATCAAATTCTTCCCTTTGAGCTTAATATTTAAATCTTCTAATCTTGATTCACCTATCCCCTTCATAGGAAATCCTTACCAAACCATGATCATATTCGGTAAGGTTTCACCTATCTACTTGTATCCTTGCTTTAGATTGTAATTATATTTATAGGATACTTTCCATTCTCTGAAGAGCATTGTTCACAACATTCACATATGCTATATGCTCTTTGCCCAAGCATGGACATGATTACTAAGCACGAATTTTTTTAAAAAAAATGTCCGCTCATTCTAAATACACTTCTGAACTAAAAGATAATTTGATTGTCAAGAGTATTTACTCATTTTCACTTCATAAGCTCTCAAATTATTAAGTCATATCCTTTAAGAGCTTTATATACTTAGATATGAGTTGAATGACTAACTTGATTGCCTAAGTCTTAATCTATATGAATGCATAAAATTCATGTAGACCTATGCATGTGTACATTTAAATTGAAAGTCATTCTAACTTGTGCCTCTCACACATATTGAGATTCATAAGAAAAGAGGCAAGATAGGCTTAGCTCACAGAAAAGATATTCATTGTGACTTTTTGGTCCACTAAGCCTATAATCAAAATGCCGAGTTTATATCATTGAATACCCTTAAGTCACTTGGCCAAGAAACTTATAGCATATGATGGCATAAATGAGTAGAGTACACAATTGAGGGGGAGCTTTTGTTCTCCATATATATATATAAATTAACATGCTCTCTTGATATCATACCTTTTATGCTCATATGCCTTTATGAAATCAACATTGTAGCCTACTATCCCCAATTTAATAAATTGTTAAAATTTCCTTGATGGATAGTTTATATATTTTTCTAGCATGAACTTCTATTGAGTTATATTGAATATCTTGTGTTGATTATACTACTGGAATGCATGCTTAGTCTACAATATCTCCTGTATGGCAGATGTAGTGATATATTTTGCATGCTAGTTGTGGATATTAGGTTGTTGCTTGCTTTATATGTTTTATTTGTTGAAAACAACCCATTATCAGGTACAAGTTTTTTTTGGGAAAACGTTCAATTTACAAACAGAATTCTGCCGAAATTTTAGTAGATTTTCTCCAAAATAAAACTTTGTACAAAGATGATTATGATAATAAAAATGTTAAAATGTTCTTGAAAGGATAAGTGAAAATCAATTTAATATTAAACTTCATCCTCACATAATCATCCAATGATTAGGGGAGCTCAGCTCCATCCCTATAGGAAGCGCATAAATGATCCATATGCATCATCCTTTGAATTTTAAATATTGAGGCTCTTCTAAGAATCTTAAACATCATATCCAGCTCTTAAAGCTATATATTTAGATATGGATTGTTCTCAGTTATATGCTTTATTTCATGCCTTAATATATATTCCCTAATGCATTTTGAAGATTCTAGGGAGACTATACTGGTTGCCATGTTTGAAATAAATTAGCTAATATCTAGTGTAGTTATGTTAAAGAGTCAAAATGGATGGCTTAAACTACTGAGCATAATAAAATTAATCTTTGATTAGTATAAGTAATTAAAGAATCTAAGCACATATTCAAATTGATAGGGGGAGCGTCTAGAATTAAATTACTACCTTGTTTTGCTTACCCATATGATTAGCTTAGATCTTGAATGAATTCATTGTGGCATGTACTTGAATGAAATGTTTTTATTGAAAATCATAATCTGAAGCATGTTTATTTTGCCACAGTTGTTTGTGTTTGCCATATGATCCCTGTTTTGCATTTTCTATATTCTTAGGATTTACATGGTTGTATTTTTCTGGTCATATTTTATTCTGTGCTCAAATGCCTACCAGAAAAATTGTGCTTGCTTGCATAATCTTTATTTTTCTTTTGGGAAGCAACCCCCAAATGCTTTAAGCTAACATCATAAGGGGTATATATATTTTATATATATACATATTTTTTAATTTCATAACTGGTACAACAACTTCACATAAAAATGCATGCGAACTAGTTAGTATGTTTTATGCTCAAACCTTCTTTTTGGTATCATATGTCGTGTGCTTTTAACTCAAAATTTTCATGGGTCTTACGATATGATTTAAATTGCTATGGTTTGTGTATATTTCTAGTATAATCATGTTTGCCATGTCATTTGAACCTTTTAATGACTAGTTATAGAGTTTGTGTGCTTAATTACTAAACCCATCAATGGTTTATACTCTATAAAGTTATTTGTGCTATAAAATACATGACTATCATATCTCTTGCATGATTGGTAGTTATACTTATGTGTTAAGATTACTGGACTGTTTGAGTTGAATGTTGTGGATAATTAAAAATTTGAACTCAATCAGGTCATTTATATACAGGTATTTTTTGGGAAAATGTTCTATTTTCAAACGGCATGTTGCTAAATTTTCTTAAAATTTTCCCAAACCACATATTGTATATGAATGATATTTTCCTCTTATTTTCCTATATATATATATATACTTAACTGTTTATCTATGCCCTTTTTGTTGTTGCCAAAAGAGGGAGAAGTAGGCAAGTATTTGTCATCATAAAAAAGGGGGAGATTGTTGATCCTATGGGTCATACCCTGTTTTGATGATAACAAATACTCAGGTATTTAATGGTTGCCAAGTTTGTGTGCAGGTTCTCATAATGGCATGCGGAAACCTGAAGAGAAATGAAGAGACTGGAGACTTTAATTTGTATTGTCAAATCAATGATTGTAATATGGGTCTGTAATAGTAACTAGGAATACGGTCTGTAATAATCTCTGCATGTCATGCATGTAGGTTCTTGTAAGCTCAAAATGATAGTAGAATGACCATAGGGACCGAATGACCTTAAGGCACCCTTCGGTCGACCTTCGGCTGACCGACGCCATGTTTTTGGGCGTACTTGAAAAGACTTTAGGTTCCTACACATTGTGCACAAAGTTCCCATAATCACTTACATTATCAGGGGAAAAAATTGAATTAAAAATTGGACTTAATAGGCAAATATGTGAGAGGCCGGGCGACCGAACCCTTGGAGTACAAAACTCCTCAGGCGCCCAAATCGCTGGAAAGTCAGCAAATTGACTAGGTTTTGAGCGACCGAACCTATAATGAACGTGTTGCCCTCTAGCGTCCGAACCTCTATCAGGGTGCTTTTCACCAACTCGGGCTGCTGAACTTTTTAGTTAAAAAAGGGCTCGAGCGACCAAACTTGTTAGTTTGGTTGACTGAACTTTGTTTCGGGCACCCGAACCACTCGAAAAATGTTTCTGACTTTTGTTCAGGCAATCGAACCTAGACTTGGGCGACCGAACTATTTGAAAAGGCTTTTTTAACTGAGTCTATTTGGGTACCTGAACCTCAGACCGGGCACCCAAACTTCTCGGGCTAAATTAATTTTTACCGGGGTTAAAAGTAAGTAAACATGGCTAATTTTTCCAAAGCTTCTTAAACAAATTTAAGAATACCCTCTGTGTCCCCCAACGATCATAATTTATCCATTCTCTATATATAGGGGTTCATTTGCAAAAATTAGTCGTGATTAGCAAATAGGATTAGCCACAGATTCTCTCAACTTTCCTAAACCCTATTTGTTGATTCCATCTCCATAACACTCAAACACCTTCATTCCCTTGAAAAATCTTACTTTGTGAGTGTTTATTTATTGCTTAGTATTGCTCATACTCCCATTGCTTTACTCGGTTGATTGATATTGATTTTGGGGAGTTAAGCAAGGTTTTCCCACATATTTCATTTAGTAAATCTTGTGTTGGGAAAAGCCTAGTAGCTTAAGGATCTTTGCATTGTCATTGCAAAGATTCCTATAGCTTGATCTTGTTGTGCAAAATATTTTTAACAAGTTATATTATTCTTTCAAGCAACTCTTGAGCATATTACATTGAAGAAAATATTTTGAGTTGTTTTGAATATTTGCAGCATCTTTGAAACCCTAGTTTATTATTGAGATTTTATATTTACTGTTTCAAAGAAATAGCTTGATTAAAGCACTCTAGAGCATATTAACGATCATATCTTATTGATTGTAACTTACACAAAAATACACATCACTGAGCTTATATTTACCTATATTGTTGATGTGTAGTTGATTGATTATACTACGCGTATTTGGGTACATATCTGCTTCACTTGAGAAGCATAGTCACTGTACGAGTTACTTTGTAAAAAATACTGTTGTATTTCCAGGCACGGGCCTGAAGAGGGAGACTAGCCCTTTGAAATAGTCCTAGATTGGCTTTGACCCGGTTAGGAAAGCTAGGTACGCCATCCTTGTAAAGCGTGTTGGTTGAGGTCAGCCCTGTGGTAATTGACTTGGTTGTATTAGGTGCCGCTCCACCCATTAAGTGAGCCATTAGTGGAATCCTTGTGCTGGTGTAGCCAAGGCGGGGATGTAGACACAGTTGGCTGAACCTCGATAACATATCTTGTGTGCATTGTTTATCTTTCTGCAATTTACATTCCTGCACATGTATGTTATAGTTGGTGAATGTTGCCCATGATTTTAATTTCTGCACGTTGTATCTATCTGCGCATTTGGAACTGTATAGACAGAACCTAGGTTATGAATGTAATACTACTAGATTAGTTTAACCTAGGCGATAAATTTTTAAATTCCAATTCACCCCCCTCTTGGGAATACACCAAAGCTAACAATATTAAAATACATGAAACACGATATATACTATTTTGAGATGTTGAAATTTGTATAGAAAATGATGAGAACATTTATATTGAGATGAATTAAGATATACTAATATGAGATTAATGATGTATATTGATATGGAAATATTGAAACGTGAAAATGAGAACGTGAATTTTGAAACGTATATACTGAAATATGATTGATGAAATGCCAATACTGCATAATGATTGTGGGTATGTGGTAGTGAACCCTGATGGATGGTTGTGGAAACCATAATGATGGGTTGTGATATTAAGCATGATACCGTTACTAGTGGTGTAGTGTAACCACACGAACTCTTGGAGCATATGGCGTGACAGTCGACTTAGCTATTTTGTAGAGTTGTTGTGCCCCCTTAGTCTGAATGAGGGCTATAGGCCGGCCAGTCATACTATAGGTGCGAGATATGTGATATGATATTTTGATCTAACTGAGTCGGCCAACCGTGGTAAGATCCAGTCTTCGGGCCGCACAACCTTGACCATGGGGGGAAGCATGACGTGTAAAGAAAGATCCTTAGGGTAGCCATTAGTTACAAACATGATGTTGGTACTAGGAACCAAGGATACTCATGAGCTGGATAGTGAAATGGAAATGGAAAGTGAAATAATGATAAAATTGGCTAAAATTAGAAGTGGAAGAAATAATGGTAATTGAGAAATAGAGAATGATAAATTGGGAAATGGATCCGTGTGAGTTAATAACATAAATAATTGAGGCGAAATGAAACTCTTCGTCTGAGGGTTTATTGAGTAAGGTGAGTGCTCTAATAGGTATCAGATGTGGCCATACTTGGCTACATAACATGTTAGGGTAGAGGGAAGCTACCTATATGGGCGGGTAATTTTCTCTATTCTCAGGAATTTCGTACGTAAATATGTGTTGGAAATGGATAAACTTGAGAAATTGTTTTAAAGCTTATAAAAGCTTGTGTTGTATATCTATATGATTATAAGAATGTGTATATCAGTGTATTTTCTCAGATGAAATGATGATTTGAAAAGTAAAGTGTGTTAAAACTAAACTCCTATTGCCACACACTATAAATAATTTATTCCTTCTTACTGAGACGTGTCTCACCCAAATAATCTAAAATTTTCAGGGAATAGGGATAGGCCAGGTGATAGAGCTCCAGGACCATAGGGAGCTGGGACCCTAACACACAGGGTTAAATCTAGGACTAGGGAGGTGTAATTCCCCTAGAGTTGAGTTATTTTTGGGTATGTGATGGGTATGTACATATATGTATATTGATACTCAGGGTATTGTATTCTGGTTCTTAAGTATATACTATCTTCCGCTGTTAGGTTATATAAATAAAATGACATTTTACTTGGTACCCAATGCGAGTCGGGTCGTTTGAATGGTAGTAGGGTTGTTGACGTGGCCGGTTTGTGAATGTTGTTGATGACGAATGAATATTTATTTATTATTAAAAAATATGTGTACGACCCTAGGTTGTTAGGCCTTATAGACTTTACTAAACAACAGAATACAATACCAGAGTATAAGAGTGGATTTTGAGGGAAATAGGATATGGGTGGATTGAAATGTGAGTTAGTGGTTATTAGAGGATGAGGTGAGAATTTAGGATTCTATCTTGTGGCCTAAAGATAGGAGTACCAGGGTTGTTTTTGTGTTTTTCCTGGGGTGACGATTTCAGGAAAACCATGGATACTATCGCTAGGACTTGTTTTTGAGTGGTCGGACTGAATCTTAAATGGGGATTAAGGATGTGGAGATAAATGGTCATAAAAGAGTAATTAATGAGTTATAGTAGTGTATTGGTTGTGTGATAGTAATTGTATGCTGAGATTAGTTGCTCTCTTTATAGGATGGATCCGGGGAACAGTAACATGAATTCAGGAGGTGATGGAGTAGGACCTTCCCGTATGGGTGGTGGAGACCCTAACTCAGTGTTCCGCCACGTTACCCAGCAGGTGGTGGCTAAGATGGCCAAGAGCTCTGGGGAGTGAAGCTGCACGATCGAGCAGTTCACACATATACGACCCCCGTCTTTTGCTAGGGGAGTACACCCACTAGTAGCAAGGAGTTGGGTTCGGGACATAGAGGACATACTGGTAGTTCTCTTATGTACAGACGAGCAGAGGGTGTTATTTGCCACATTTAAGTTGATTGGGGAAGCAATGTGCTAGTGGAGGTCAGTGGGATTACTGGAGGAGTAGATGCCTGGCCCTATAGCAATGACGTGGAGTCGCTTCAGGGAGATTTTATTTAAGCGGTACTTTCCCTCTACGATTAGGAGTGCAAAGGCATAAGAGTTTTTGTAACTAACACAGAGGTCTTTGACGGTGCAGCAGTATGCAATGATGTTGACTTTTTGAGTCCAATCCCTATTTTGATGTTGACAAAGCACAAGTATCTCATATATGCATTTAGTGTTTTTGAACTGGTTTATGATTTAGCACACACATGAGGTAAAGGACATGGAAGCCTAGAAGAACAAAAAATCATATTTTTCTGGCATATTCGACGAAGACGAAAGAGCAAAAGACGAAGACATTAATTTTAATTTGTATATGCATTTAATTTTTATATCTTTGGTCTGTAATAATGCATGCATCTGCATGATATTTTTGAAAGCTCAGAACGACCGTAGATAGACCCTAGGGATCATCATATCTCACCAAAAACCTTTTTCTAAAAAGACTAAAATCATACAAAGTTTTTGGAATAGCATTAAGGTCAAAATCGGGGCTAAAATGAAGTTTACGAAGGTCGACCGACACTGGATTTTTTTGGTGTCTTCAAAAGGACCTAGAAATGACCTTAGGACACTCACTCATACACTTATATATGTTAGTCATTTGAATAGGGTGGTTGTTGTCTGAAATAGGACCGAAATGCACAAAGTGTGTACACTCGGTCGACCGACCATTCACATTCAAAAGTTCCCGGTCGACAGAACCCGAACCAGGTCAACGTCTTGACCACAGTCCGGTCGACCGAGCTTATGTAATTCATTTGACCCCGGTCGACCAAACCTCTTAGGAAGTCAACTTTTTGATTACCTGGTCGACCGAGCTCAAAATGTACTCCAACGCTCTAGTTGACTGAGGGTCCTCAAGAGATGCCCCAACTACCTAGTCGACCAAACTTTTCAGTTCAAAATGTCCCGATCGACCGAACCGTGCTAAACTGGAAAATCACCTTCGGACTTAGATGTCCGATTGACCAAACCTTTAGTTCATTTCATGCTTGGTCGACCAAACCTCAAGAACTTTGGTCGACCGAACTTGTCCTGGTCGACTGGTACTCTCGGGTTGGAATAATTTTAAGAGTGTTTAAAACATCATTAAAACTTAATTAAGCTTTTCCAAAATACCGAGCGTATCCCCAACGGTCATATTTTTCACAAACTCTATAAATGCTTCCTCATTACTCCAGATTAGTAACTTTGATTAACTTCAAATTTCTCTCTAATCCTTAGTTAATCAAAGCTCCCCCAACTCATTTTTATTGCAAAAATTTCTTCTTTGGGGAAAAATATTTTATACAAAACTCTCCAACTCTCTTCCACTCATTCATTTCAAAATTACTCTTGAAGAGAGCATATTTATATTTGGTTATTTATTTTTACATGTTTCCTCTTACTTAATCTTTATTCTTTGAAAATCATTTTGAGAGTATAGCTACGTTTTCTCCCAGATTATTTCCTTGATAAATATATTTTGAGAGAAGTTATTCATTGCACAAATATTTTTATTAAGCTTGACTCCTAGATTCTCCAAGTATTTATAACTTGCATAAATCTTTGTTGGAGAAAATAATACTCATTTTTCCTATATATTCTATTTGTGCAAAAATCGTTGAAAGATAAAAACCCTAGGTTCTCCTATATTTTCATTGAAGTACTTTTTTGGAGAAAACCTTTTATTAGGGTTTAAATATAGTTAAGCACCCTTACTTCCCTGAGCATTATTTCATATCATTGGAGTGTGTATTTGTTTGAGCTTATTGTATACATCTCTGCTTGTATTTTTTAGAAGCATTTTCATGTACAAAAATAGTTTTATTGTAACGATTGGGTTCAACCCATTAATTGAACTGGGGAGTCTCAACCCCGCAAGTGAGATCGGTTCGGTTGAACCCGAAATTGAACTGGGGAGTCTCAGCCTCGCAAGTGAGACTAGTTTGGCTCAGCCAAGTAATTGAGTTGGGGTTTTCCTCTGTCCAATAATGAGAGGATGCAGAAGACTTTTGCTCCACCTGGTTAAGTAAGAAGGTATAGTGGAATCCTTGGGGGTAAGCCCAAGGCGGGGATGTAGGCTAGTTTGGCTGAACCTCGATAACCAATCTGGTGTCGCTCTCTCTATCTTATTTAAATTCCTGCATTTTAATTTCAGCATGTGTATGAATGATTGTTTGATGTCTTAATTATTCTCATGCACACACTTGATTTAAATAAGATACTGCACATGTTTATGTTTGCTTTTAGTGTTTAAATCATTTTACACACACATGTATATTTTGAATGGGATATGATACGTGGTCAATAGTGAAATCTTTAAATTAACGAAAATATTTAAAAACCCAATTCACCCCCTCTTGGGATCACACCAATTCCAACAATTGGTATCAGAGCCTGGTTGCAAAAGGCTTAACCGCTTGTGCTAAAGATCGCAATTGCTCAACTTTTCGGTGTATCCCAGTTTTGAGTGTCAGTGCTTTGCAAATCCTCCATTTTTTTCATTATGTAGATTTTACTGATTGAATATTGAAAATGCTTTTGTAAAATCAATCGATTGGAGGTTTTCGAAAAGGTTTCAACAAAAAGTTTTCGTATCCCATTGGAAAATGATTTTAAAATGCATAGTTTTTCCCAAAATTTGAAAATGAATTAAATTTGCATGACATGTGTTACAATGTATATCATTTAAGTGTCATGCATATTTCTTTTATGCCTTAGTCACTAATACTTTTGCGAGTTTATTCTCTTGAGTGCTAAGGTCCTTTGGGAAACATAAGAGGTATAAGAAACCAAAAGACAGATGAACACCACTCCGAGCTTAAACGATTAAGAAGGAGTAAAACTTAAAGGTATATCTATTCTCCTTCTAATATATTGAATAATTCACAGTATGATTCATATGATATATCTTATGTTTAATTTGTTTGTTGCTGTGAATCATATGATATTTGTGTTAATTTCATGTCTTGATTTGTATAATATATCTTGTTTTAAATCTTTATATGAATCATGATAAATCTTTTATGATAATTGCATGATGTCTTATGAGGTACATCCCAAAGAAATTTTTATATATTCATAAGATTTTAGAAAGTGTTATACATAGGGTTAGAATACTTTAAATGCCTAAATAGTGTATAATGCTTAAAATTCAAAACCTTAATATACACTATTATCATTCTGGGAACCCTAAGAAAAATCTAGTCAATGTGTGAGTTTTAATGATCTTATCCAATATAAGCTTAATATATGCACATGTATTTATGTTTGGTTAATATATGTTGATATTGGCTAGTGCATGCTTATATTATTATCATTTGTTGAATTAAACCTCATAAGCATGCATAAATAAATTTCATTCAAATGGACAAAATGTTTTAATTATTATATGGTTTTTGGTGCTATGTGTGCTGTATTTTGAAAAATCTTAAATATAGCATGTTTTGTCCATCACACAGTATTGAGTTTTAGGAAATTGATCTTATGCTATGTAATGTATAATCCTAAACTCATAATTGAGCTTGAACGATAAATCATTTTCAAATGATGAATTAAACCCAAGGAATTCAAAAGCTCATCCTCATACTTGAAAATATTTGTTATGCCAAATACAATTAATTTAACATATAATTCAATGGTTGCATAATTGAGGGGGAGCAGCCTTGATTTTCAAAACTCATCCAATATGCATTTTATTATATTGTGCTTATTATTTCATATATATTGGATGCTTTGTATGAGCTGAATGCAAATATCCATGTGTGCTAAATGAATATATTTTATGATGGATGGATATTGTTTAAATATGATCTGATGTGAGTTGAATGCTTATGTCCATTCTTATTCAAATGACTATAGTTTCTCTTGAATGGATAATTTGTTTTAAATAAATGCATATATCAATCTTTTGATTTAAGTTCAATTATATTTGATGGATAACTTATTTGTATTGAATGCCACTATCCATCGATTGCCTAATGATTATATCTTCGTATGGATAGTTTATATTTTATTTGATATATTGATTGAACTACTTGATTGCATGCTTAGTCTAGAATATCTCCTGCATGGTGGATGCAGTTGATGAAAATTGCATGTTGGTATGGAAATAGGTTCTCGCATACTTAAGCTAGATTATTATTTGTTGATTGCGTGAACCTATCAGGTTTTAGGTACATGGTAAAAATGGGAAAATGTTTAATCTATAGACGAAATGCTACCGAAATTTCTATAGAATTTTTCCCACAAGTGAAACCATGTATTAGGATAGATAATTTAATGCATGCTAATTTTTTTTGAAAGGATGAGTGAATCATAAAAGAATATTATTTTTCATCCTTAGTTATAGGTGCATGTTGAACTGTCCATTGGTGCATGTTGAATTTTAAATGTTATATGAAAACTGAAAAACATGCACAGTATTTAGGTTTATTGCCTAAGATGCACAATAATTGAGTAGGTTTATACATATAAAATCCAAACCACTATATATTTTGAAGACATGTACACAAGTAGTTGTCGCGGCGTCCCGGGAGCGCGTGTGCCCCGGGCGGCGAAATTAAAAATTATTTTAATATTTTCAGGAAAAATATGGTGTAGGAGTCGCCACTAACCTTTAGTGCGATTAGAACACATGATCACTACCCCGTTAGGGGTAGAATCGGTCTGCATTACCAGAGTTGGGGTCGGGAGTTCGGTTACGCGAGGGGAAGGTACGAGCACCCCCTACGCGCCCATTCTTAAGAACGGAACCTAATTAATTTAAAATTATCCCTAAGTTAATCTAATAAATCTTTACATTACTCCTTTTTATGAATTTATAAATACATAGAAAAATAAATAAATATATACATATATTCCCTCAGAGCTTAGGGTACGTGATGCCCAAAGGCTAATACCCCTTGCAATTAAATCATAGGGATTAAAATAAAAAATATTTAAGAAAATACACTCCCAAATTTTAAAATTGTAAGTAAAATTTTTATAGGAAAATACTGGTATGGGAGGTTTTAATAATAGATATAATAATTTAAACATAATAAATAAGTAAATAAATAAAATAGTAATAAACTAGAATATTAGGATACCACAATACGTACTAATCAACCTATATAATAGAAGCTAAAATGTCTAACATACCAATAATAGTAGAATATAAACATATAATATAGACTAAGATAATGAGCATATCATAATATTAAAATACTACATGTGCGTTATAAACAAAAATACTCAAACCTACCATAATAAACATAATCACGATGATAACAATAATAAATATCCACAAATAATATAATACGTAATAAATTACTATAATACTATATATACTAAACATACCATATAATATCATGATACCAAAACACCAAAAATATTATATTACCTAAAATATTAAACTTAAAAAAATAATACCTTGTATATTAACATGCTAAAAATATAATAATAATATATAATATTACCTAAAACGCTACATTACTAAATGTACACGGTCACCTAAAATACTAAATGTATAATGTTACTTAAAATTCTAAGTTGCTAAATGTAAATATCACTTATTCAAATAAATATTATAGCATTAAAAATTCCACAACAATATTATGAACATGACAAAATAATAATACAATCGTATACAAGAAATAAATAAATAATAATCAATAATGAACATAAATATATATGCAATAACAATATAAAGTAAATTAAATAAAACACTACTCAAAACCTTAATAACGTGAAATAGCCAAAACCCTGAAATAAAACAATAACCCAAAACCCTAAATGGTTGTATTATGAAAATAATGTAAATAATCAAGAATCCTAGATGTGCATAAATATTACAATCCTAAATAATAAACAAAATCCCTAAATATCGTATGAAAAATAAACATGATAAATATCCTAAATACACCGAAAACCTAAATAATATCTACACAACAACATGATATACGAACCCCTTAGATATATATAACAATAATAAAAAATCCTATGATAGTATACCCACCATAATATATAATATACCATGAATATGTAACAATAACAAAACTATATATCATAAAAATACTGTATCCTAACCTATATTCATCATTAAATATGCATAGTCAGTGCCCTAAAATAAAAAATGAAAACAAACATGAATAAACATTATCACAGAAAGAAAAAAAAAATAATAATAATAACATTAGATATGTATATGTAAAACCTAAATAAAAATTCTTACACAAGAAAAAAAAAAATCCTGAATAAAAATTGATGTCAGATATACCCAAGTAAATATTATCATAAAAGAAGAAAAATCCTGCAATAAGAAGAATAAAATCAATTAGTGTTTTCCATGCATAAACAAAAATAATTAAAGTTTAAATATGGACAAAAATTCTGCAACAAGAAGAATAAAATCAATTAGTGTTTTCCATGCATAAACAAAAATAATTAAAGTTTAAATATGGACAAAAATTCTGTAACAAGAAGAATAAAATTAATTAATATTTACCATTATGAGATTAAAAAAAATGGACATTAAACACTAAACATATTATATTACTATATTTATTATCTAACAAGTAAAATAAAATAAATACATAATAAGAAAACTTAAAGTACACACAACATGTAAAAATTAAGAAAAACTTAAACTTTATGTGTGTGTGTGCAGATACAGCAGAGGGAGGCAGGGACTCACCGTGGGTGCTCAGAGGAGACTGCTGCAACTGGAGTTGATCGTAGCAGAGAACTCCAACCGTGCTGCTGGAGATGGTGTCTTCTCTGTTGGACTGTGTGATCGGAGAGTTCTGGGTATGCCGACCGTGGGTTGCTCTGGTGGTGGACCGTCGGCGACGGCGGTAGCATGGCAGCCGGTGGTCGTGCTGCAGCAGGGGTCGTGGCTGGTGGTTTGCTGGGCGTGACTGTTGGAGTGATGGCGACACTGCTGGAGGCTGGGCGTGAGGACCGGAGCAACTGGTCGTGAGGACTGGCAGGGGAGTCTCTCGGGTGGTCTAGATTGCTGCAGGGAGGATCTGGAGCGGGAGATGATAACTGAGAGAGCCAAGGAGAGCAGGGAGGTCTTGCCGTGGCTGGAACAGGAAGAAGAAGAAGAAGAAGAAGAAGGAGACAGAAGTGAGGTACAGAGGCGGCTGCTGGGGGAGTGAAGGAGATGGGAGGATGTGAGAGTGGCAAGGAGATTTGCCGGAGAGAGAGAGAGCCAGAGAGAGAGACAGTGAGGTTTTTTTTTTTTGGTTGTTTTTCCTTTTGGCCTCTGCCGGTGCCCCCCCAAGAGAAGAAAGGAAAAGGGCCTTATATAAAAATTTAGAAACCCTAAACCCATTCCTTTTCCTTTTTGGTTTTATGGTATTTTTTCTTTTTGGAAACAATATATATGAGAATAATTATTAGTATGGTAATAATAATAATAATAATGATAATATATATATATATTAAAATAATAATAATGATAATAGTAACAACAAAGATAAATAAATAAATAATAATAATAATAATAAATAATAGAAATAAAAATAAAAGTAATAATAATGATACTAATAATAATAATAATAATCATAATGGTAATAATAGAAAATAAAAAATATTAATGACAATAATAATAATAATACTAATAATAATAATAATAATAATAATCATAATGGTAATAATAGAAATAAAAAATATTAATGACAATAATAATAATAATAATAATAATAATAATAATAATAATAATAATAATAATAACAATGATAATAATAAAATAATAATAATAATAGAAATAACAAAAATAAATAAATAGTGATAATAAAGGTGAAAATACAATTATTAAATATGATGTCAAATAATAAATAATAATAATAATAATAATAATAAATATAAATAGAAATAAAAATAAAAGTAATAATAATAATACTAATGAAAAATAATAATAATAATAATGATAGTAATAAAATAATAGTAATAATAGTAAATAAAAATACTAATAATGATGATTATAAAAATTAAAAATAATAATGAAAATAATAAATAATAATAATAAAATAGAAGTAAAAATAAGTAATAATAGTAATGCTAATGAAAAATAATAATAATAATAATAAGAATAAATAAAATAATAATAATAATAATAATAATAAAAATAACAATAATAATAGTAATACATATATTGGGCCTGGGTAAAAATGGGGTGTCTACAGCTGCCCCTCTTTGTAGGCTTCGTCGCTTCAAAGCAAAAAGTAGGAATTCTCCTACGTTATTTGTAGCAACAAGTCTGCAAAGATAAAAGACGCTGATTTTGGACCGGGCCCGATTTGCGTGTATAATTGAGAGCACATGAGAATGACTTGCGTCGAGTGTAGGAACCCGAGCTATGGTTCACAGAAGGGTGACTTGCACCGGGTGTAGGAACCCGAGCTATAGTGCACGGAAGGTGACTTGCACCGGGTGTAGGAACCCGAGCTATAGTTCACGGAGGGGTGACTTGCACCGGGTGTAGGAACCCGAGCTATAGTTCACGGAGGGGTGACTTGCACCGGGTGTAGGAACCCGAGCTATAGTTCACAGAAGGGTGACTTGCACCGGGTGTAGGAACCCGAGCTATAGTTCACGGAAGGGTGACTTGCCCCGGGTGTAGGAACCCGAGCTATAGTTCACGGAAGGGTGACTTGCACCGGGTGTAGGAACCCGAGCTATAGTTCACGGAAGGGCGACTTGCCCCGGGTGTAGGAACCCGAGCTATAGTTCACAGAAGGGTGACTTGCACCGGGTGTAGGAACCCGAGCTATAGTTCACGGAATGGTGACTTGCACCGGGTGTAGGAACCCAAGCTATAGTTCACGGAAGGTGACTTGCACCGGGTGTAGGAACCTGAGCTATAGTTCACGGAGGGGTGACTTGCACCGGGTGTAGGAACCCGAGCTATAGTTCACCGAAGGGTGACTTGCACGGGGTGTAGGAACCCGAGCTATAGTTCACGGAAGGGTGACTTGCCCCGGGTGTAGGAACCCGAGCTATAGTTCACGGAATGGTGACTTGCACCGGGTGTAGGAACCCGAGCTATAGTTCACGGAAGGTGACTTGCACCGGGTGTAGGAACCCGAGCTATAGTTCACGGAGGGGTGACTTGCACCGGGTGTAGGAACCCGAGCTATAGTTCACCGAAGGGTGACTTGCACCGGGTGTAGGAACCCGAGCTATAGTTCACGGAAGGGTGACTTGCCCCGGGTGTAGGAACCCGAGCTATAGTTCACAGAAGGGTGACTTGCACCGGGTGTAGGAACCCGAGATATAGTTCACGGAAGGGTGACTTGCCCCGGGTGTAGGAACCCGAGCTATAGTTCACAGAATGGTGACTTGCACTGGGTGTAGGAACCCGAGCTATAGTTCACGGAAGGTGACTTGCACCGGGTGTAGGAACCCGAGCTATAGTTCACGGAGGGGTGACTTGCACCGGGTGTAGGAACCCGAGCTATAGTTCACAGAAGGGTGACTTGCACCGGGTGTAGGAACTCGAGCTATAGTTCACGGAAGGGTGACTTGCCCCGGGTGTAGGAACCCGAGCTATAGTTCACAGAAGGGTGACTTGCACCGGGTGTAGGAACCCAAGCTATAGTTCATGAGGAGTGACTTGCATCGGGTGTAGGAACCCGAGCTATAGTTCATGAGGGGTGACTTGCATCGGGTGTAGGAACCCGAGCTATAGTTCATGGAAGGTGACTTGCACGGGGTGTAGGAACCCGAGCTATAGTTCACGGAGGGGTGACTTGCACCGGGTGTAGGAACTCGAGCTATAGTTCACAGAAGGGTGACTTGCGCCGGGTGTAGGAACCCGAGCTATAGTTCACGGAAGGGTGACTTGCCCCAGGTGTAGGAACCCGAGCTATAGTTCACGGAAGGTGACTTGCACCGGGTGTAGGAACCCGAGCTATAGTTCACGGAGGGGTGACTTGCACCGGGTGTAGGAACCCGAGCTATAGTTCACAGAAGGGTGACTTGCACCGGGTGTAGGAACCCGAGCTATAGTTCACAGAAGGGTGACTTGCCCCGGGTGTAGGAACCCGAGCTATAGTTCACAGAAGGGTGACTTGCACTGGGTGTAGGAACCCTAGCTATAGTTCATGAGGAGTGACTTGTATCGGGTGTAGGAACCCGAGCTATAGTTCATGAGGGGTGACTTGCATCGGGTGTAGGAACCCGAGCTATAGTTCATGGAGTAATAACTCAAACATTAGTGAGACAAAGGTCGTTTGGATAATGATTAAAAGAGATGCATGACAAGAGGGGTATGACTAGAATGCAGTAGTGCATGTATGCTATCTACTGTGGTGCCAGAACATGGGGATATGTTGCTACATGTTTTTATGCAATGCCTGAAATGTATGGTAATGAATGAAGGAAATGCCCGAATCTTTTCTACTGGTGCTTCTGTGATCAATAACCTCATCTTTCATCTTGGCCATGCTTTTGATACTTGCCACATCTGTAACTGATCTTGGCTCAATTTTCTTAATTCATCCAATCATGGAGATGATTGACTTGGCTAAAAGGAAACTCACTAAAAAAATCTGCCTCAGTTGAATTGATCTACAACCAATATTAACCCTGTTTGCTTAATGCAATTGGATAGGGAGACAAGTTTTGACACGACAATTGCCTCATTGCAAATGCATCAGTAAAAGCTCTCAGTTTCATATGAAGGCCACAACCTCCTCAGATTTTGCCTTATTCATCGGTTGTACACCACATTTTCAAAGCTCTAGGTCATTGAAACAGGAAGCATACTAGCGAACTCTTTTGATTACCATATTCTTGGGACTATGAAAAAGGTTTTTTTTATTTTTTATTTTTTTTTATTTTTTTTTTATTTTTTTTATTTTTTTATTTTTTTATTTTTGAGAAATATCCAACCATGTAATTGTAACATCCCTTTGCTATATCAAAAGATCATATATGCAAGATGACTAGTTTACCAGACTTAAATGTCAGTTCAAAGGAAAAACTTTATACCAGTATTCAAAAAGTCGAAGCACATGAATGTTAAGTTGTCAAGCTTAATTCCCCTTTGACTGATTTTTTTCTTTTTCGTCGATGACCCCAAACATTTCTCCCTCCTTTCGCCTTATTCTGTTGCGAACCCCTATAATTCTCAAGTTAAACTATTGCCTCAGGTTCAGTTCATGTTTTGATCTCAAGATGGTTTTTAAGACTCGGGACGAAACGTAGGCTTGGGGATATAGGTTTTCTGAAGAAGAGGGAAACTATGGCTCAAAAATCCCAACCCATAATGACATTCTCTGCCCCAGTTTAAGTTGAGGCACTTTGTTTTGGCTTTGACTGAACTTGTCTTTTGAACAAGCTGCCTACGTACCTTTTTAGGATCAGGTCATTACGTAGTTCAGACTCAATCATTGAGTCTGACAAATCATTAGAGACAACAATGTATACCAATCTGGTCAGGTCTTTTATTTGGACTGTAATATAGGCTAGGGGTACGGGTTAAAGAAAGAAAGAGTTAAATAAGGCTCAAAATCAGCACTTTCATTAAGGGTAACTTGGTCAAAGATCACATGCGTAGTATGTCCCTTATTTTCTTTCTCTTTTCTTCTTTTTCCATTTGCTTTTGTTGCTCTCTTTTGTTTTTCTCTTTTATGAAGGGATTCAGTCATTTTTGTTTGGACTTCATTTGGGACTAATCCTTTGAAATTGCCCCAGTGTGGGGTGTGATCTTTTGACGGGTTAATCAAAAATTGAATTTTCCAGGCTCAAGAAGGGCTTGCAAGGGATCTCTTTTTGTTTCTTTTTGGGTAGCAGAAAGATGGCCTGCCATCATTTCGAGTAGCCAATTGTTGTCTCATATGACTTGCCAGACCCTAAAGGTCCCATACCCAGGTCCAATTTTGTAAACTGACTTTTGAAAAAATACTGGTTTATCATTTAGGCTCAATTTGGTTATCAAATGGTAAATCGTTATTTGGCTTTTTATAGGAAAGCAGATCGGCCAACGATGGCCATCTATCATTTGATCAAAACATGAATAATGAACAGTCATTAGATTTATGAAGCAAATCGTTATTTCACTGAATCTCCTTGAGAGTTTACAGGGTTTCTAAGAAAAATATTTCTTTACCGCATCTGAGTTTGTGGGGTGCACCAGATCGGCTCCATCCATGTCTGATAATAATAAGGCACCTCCTGAAAATGCTTTCTTTACCACATACGGCCCTTCATAATTTGGGGTCCACTTACCTCGGGGGTCATTATGAATTGGTAAAATCTTTTTCAAAACTAGATCTCCTTCTTGAAACCGTCGAATATGCACTTTCTTGTTAAAAGCTCTCATCATTCTCCTTTGGTATAACTGCCCATGAACTATAGCTGTCAATCTTTTTTCTTCAATTAGATTCAACTGGTCATATCTAGATTGCACCCATTCTGCTTCAGTTAACTCTGCTTCTTTTAAGACTCGTAACGATGGAATCTCAACTTCTATCGGAATTACAGCCTCCATTCCATATACCAAAGAGAAAGGGGTAGCCCCTGTAGATGTTCGAACAGTGGTCCGATAGGCCCATAAAGCGAAAGGTAACTTCTCATGCCAATCTCTATAGGTCCCTATCATTTTTTCCAAGATGCTCTTGATGTTCTTATTGGCTGCTTCCACTGCTCCATTCATTTGGGGTCGATAGGGGGCTGAATTATGATGCTTGACCTTGAACTGACTGCATAATTTTGTCATGACCTCGTTGTTCAAGTTTTTAGCATTGTCTGATATTATACTTTCTGGGATCCCATACCTGCAAATTAATTCTCTCCTGATAAAACGATTGATTATATTTTGAGTGACATTAGAGTATAATGCTGCTTCTACCCATTTTGTGAAGTAGTCAATGGCCACGAAAATGAATCGATGCCCATTACTGGCCTTCGGGGTTATCGGTCCGATCACATCCATGCCCCATGCTGAGAAAGGCCAAGGTGTAGATAAAACCTGGAGTTGAGTGGGTGGGACTTGTATGCGATCTCCATAGATTTGACACTTATGGCACTTTCGAACATACTCCATACAATCCCGTTCCATGGTTATCCAATAGTATCCACTCCTTAGGATTTTTCGGGCCAACGAGTGTCCTCCCGCATGGGTCCCACAAACGCCGTCGTGTACTTCCTGTATGATTTTTCTGGCCTCTTGCAATTCCACGCACCGTAGGAGGGTCATATCATGGTTCCTTTTATACAATATCTCCCCATCTAAGAAGAATCCCATAGCTAGCCTCCGAATTGTCTTTCGGTCATTATTAGAGGCTCCTATGGGATACTCCTTCCATTGAATGTATGTTTTGATATCATGAAACCATGGCTTCCCATCGGCTTCTTCCGTCATTATACAATATGCAGGTTCCCTATGCATCCTTATTCGAATGGGTTCAATCTCTATTCCGGACTCAACCTTAAATAAAGCCGCCAATGTTGCTAGCGCATCAGGGATTAAGTTACTCTCTCTCGGTAAATGCGAAAAACTGATGGCATCAAATTCCTGCATCATTTCCTGAATAAACTCCTGGTATGGTATTAATTTGGAATCCCGGGTTTCCCACTTTCCAGTCAACTGATAAATTACCAAAGCGGAATCTCCTTTTACAATCAATTTTTTAATGCCTCGATCAATAGCCGCCTGTAAGCCCAATACGCACGCTTCATACTCTGCTATATTATTGGTACACGGAAAGGTGAGTTTGGCTGTGACTGGGTAATATTTACCCTCTGGTGATATGAGTACAGCCCCTATTCCATGCCCCCATACGTTGGTTGCCCCATCAAATAGCATCATCCACCCAACATTACCTTCCTTTTCTTGATCAATTGAATCAATATCTTGATCCGGAAAGTCAAACTCCATGGATTGGTAATCATTAACGGCCCTATCAGCCAAATATTCTGCTATAATGCTCCCTTTGATGGCTTCTCTCGTCACATATGTAATATCATATTCAGTCAACAGCATTTGCCAATGAGCCATCTGTCCTGTTACTGCAGGTTTCTCGAAAACATACTTAATCGGATCCATTTTAGAAATCAGCCATGTTGTGTAATACAGCGTGTATTGCCTTAATCTACTAACCACCCACACCAAAGCGCAACACGTCTTCTCCAGGTTAGAGTACCTAGATTCGATTTCCGTGAACTTTTTGCTTAAATAATAGATGGCGCGCTCCTTTCTTCCAGACTCATCGTGTTGTCCTAACACACACCCCATGGAATTCTCTGATACTACTAAGTACAATATAAGAGGCCTTCCAGGTACAGGGGGAACCAAAACTGGAGGGTTCAATAGATATTCTTTTATTTTCTCAAATTCTTTCTGACATTCTTCACTCCATTTTTCGGGGTTATCCTTCTTCAGCAGCTTAAATATGGGCTCACAAGTAGCAGTCAACTGAGATATAAATCGAGCTATGTAGTTCAATTGGCCTAGGAAGCTCCTGACTTCTTTTTCGGTTTTGGGACTAGGCATTTCTCGAGTAGCTTTTATTTTATCTGGGTCTACTTCAATCCCTTTTTCACTTACGATAAATCCCAACAATTTTCCTGAAGAAGCCCCGAATGTACATTTTTCTGGATTTAATTTCAGTTGACATTTTCGTAGCCTTTTAAATAGCTTCCTTAAGTTTATCACATGGCTATACTCATCTCGGGACTTAACGATCATGTCGTCCACATATACTTCTATCTCCTTATGCATCAAGTCATGGAATAATGTTACCATGGCTCTCTGATAGGTTGCCCCTGCATTCTTTAAACCAAAGGGCATAACCTTGTAGCAAAAGGTCCCCCATAAGGTGATAAACGTGGTCTTCTCTTTATCTTCTGGGGCCATCTTAATTTGATTATATCCAGAAAACCCATCCATGAATGAAAACAGGGCATGTCCCGCTGTATTGTCTACCAGCACATCTATGTGTGGAAGTGGAAAATTATCTTTAGGGCTAGCTTTATTCAAGTCTCGATAGTCAACACAGACTCTCACTTTTCCATTTTTCTTCATTATTGGAACTACATTGGCCATCCACTCTGGATATTTGGCTACTTCTAAAAAACCAGCCTCAAACTGCTTCTGCACCTCTTCTTTTATTTTGATCAACATATCTGGGCGCATTCTCCTCAGTTTCTGTTTTACTGGTTTGCTATCTGGGTAAATGGGTATTTTATGTGTTACTAAGTCCGTATCCAAACCCGGCATGTCCTGATATGACCACGCGAAAACATCTTGGTATTCCTTCAGAAGGTTTATCATTTCGCATCTTTCTTTTCCTCCTAACAGTGCCCCGATTTTTACTTCTTTTGGTTCCTCATTAGTCCCCAAATTTATTGTGACTGTGGGGTCACTACTGGTTAAAGTTGGTTTTTCATCTGATTTCAACATTCTTTGCATTTCAGGTGATAAGTCAGTCTCCTCTTCTATTTCAGCTTCTAGGATTAAGTTTTCAAAGTTAACATCAATTTCTGGCTCTTGAATACTGGTATGATTATTTTCCCTATCCCTGCATAAAACAAAGGTAAACAATTCTTTGACAAATGACCCAATGATGCAATAAATGCGAAAGAAATGCATACTGGTTTTATTTGATGAAAAAGAAAAACGGTCCGAGGCAATAATGTCCACGGATTACAAAAAGAAAGCAAAATGAGCAAAAGCCATTACATGAAGTGAATTGGGTAATCAAAAGATGTCCAGTTCTGAATTTCTGCTCCTGTCAATGGGTAGATCCATCTACTTGAGTCATTCATGTGGTCCCCTGATTCCAAGGCCAATATGCTCATTTGTTTCATTTCTTCCTCAAGAGTGACTTGATTGCCCTTTCGAAAGGTCTGATTCATTGGCGGGACTTCTATCCCCCACTTGGTACTTACTCTTCCTGTGCGCCTCTCGATTCGGATTATTTTTTTCTCTTCTGCCTTCTTCTTATGGTCAGCTAAAGTAGGAGTATATCCGATGCCGTATTTCTCATTCATGCCTTCTGGTAACAATGGCATTGCGATGCCCTGAAGATACTTCCCCAACCCTTTTCCTGGGCAAAACCCTAATTTAATCATTTCAGTAGCCACCATACGCGTGGAAGAAGAGATCCGAGGTTGAGGGATAAAAGATCCCTCCATTATAGTAATGACGTTGATGATCTCAAATGCTCGAAATGAATCTTCGTGGGCTTCTTCAGCTGCTTCCACATAGGGAGTGGAAGAAGGTTTAGTAACCATTATATCGGTTTCCCCATAAACACATACCAGTTTATCCCCTACCACAAATTTCACTCGCTGATGCAAAGAGGAGGGAACTGCCCCAGTATTATGTATCCAAGGCCTTCCCAAGAGACAACTGTATGAAGGTGTAATATCCATGACTTGAAAAGTGATATCGAAGGTTACGGGTCCAATCTGAATAGGGATGTCAAGCGACCCTACGGACTCTCTTCGTGTTCCATCGAAGGCACGCACCACCAAATTGTTGGGTGTCACATAAGAAGGATCAATGGGTAACCTCTTCAGTGTAGTCATTGGCATAACATTGAGGGATGACCCATTATCTATCAAGACTCGAGACATCATATGATCCTTACATTTGGTGGATATATGTAGCGCCTTGTTGTGCCCCTGGCCTTCTGGCGGAATTTCTTCATCAGTAAAAGTGATGTAATTGGAGGCTGCCAGACTTCCGATCACATGATTGAATTTATCAACACTGATATCTTGGTTAATGTAGGCTTGATTTAGGACTTTAAGTAATGCCTCCCGATGGGTCTCTGAATTTAGTAGAAGTGACAAAACAGATATGTGAGCCGGCATTTTCTTTAGTTGGTCCACAATGTTGTACTCGCTATGCTTTATTATCTTCAGGAATTCTTCGGCCTCTCCATTGGATATTGGACTTTTCACTGCCCTGTCTGGTTCCCCTGTATTCTGTCGATTTGTTTTAGAAGAGTCTGGCATATACACCCTACCACTTCGAGTTATCCCTTTTACCCCTGCTATATTGCTGGAGCTTCCTTCGACATACGCCTCGCATTCATATTTCCAGGGTACTGCTTGGTTACTCTTGTATGGGAATGGCCTGGGAGTAGAGATTACCAAGCGAGCCGGCGCTTCCTGTGTAGGAAGAGCCTTGTTCAAGGTAGGTATGAATGGTTGATTGGTGCACTGATGATATACTGGCCTATTTTCCTCAACGACTGCAATCTCTCTGCTTTTTCGGGTACCACCGATCTCTATAGATTTGTTGTCCACCATCTTTTGCAAAAACATTCTAAAAGTTACACAATGTTTCACAGATCTTCCTTCTTTACTCTGACATAAACAACGTGCATTAGTGGGGCAAACGGCCTCCTGCCCTATCCGACCTGCCGCAATAAGTTCATTGAAAACCCAATCTAAAGACATTCGTTCAAAATCCACCTCATTCGTTCCTTCTTCTATCATTCCGACATTGCTACCCCCATGATTGGGCAGAGGGTTCCCTTGAATTCCTGGTTGTTTATCATCAAATGCTAGCCATCCGGCTTCTCTTAGTGTTTGAACCTTATTTTTGAATGCCCAACACCGTTCAATAGTGTGCCCGGGAGTGTTAGCGTGATATGCACACTTGGCTTCGGGGTCATACCATTGCGGAAAAGGTGCCGTAATGACCATTCCAGGAATGACTGAAACTAAGTTCCTTTCCATCAATTGTGGGAATAATTCTGAGTATGTCATTGGAATAGGATCTATCCTTCTCGTATTTCTCTGGATGCCTCTATCATGAGTTTGCACATTCGGTTGGGTGGGCATGGTCCCGAAAGGAACAACTTGGGGTCTACCTCCTGTATGAACTGTCTGATTGACAGAGGGTTCGAAAGCAAAATTCCTCCTAGCCCCTGAGCCATGCTCTCTTTGATATTGTTGTCTTTGAACGCTCTGAACCTCTTCTTCCTTCTTCTTGCTTGTCCACTTCTTGCCTAGACCAATCTCTGTACTAATACTTTTAGTTCTCCCGACTTTGATGGCCGTCTCAATCCTTTCTCCGGTAGAAACAATGTCCATGAAGTCATGGGGGGTTGCTCCTAAGAGATGCCCGAAGTAAGGATCTTTCAAGGTATTCACAAATAGGGAAATAGCCTCCCTGTCTTCCACAGGAGGATTGACTTGGACAGACATGTCCCTCCACCTGTATGCATATTCTCTAAATGTTTCGGTGGGCTTCATTTGCATACTCTGCAAGGTCATACGATCGGGTGCCATTTCTATAACATGGCGGTATTGAGCTATAAAAGAATTAGCCAGATCTTTCCATGTGCGGATCCGAGCCCGATCTTGTTGAATATACCACCTGATGGCTGCCCCTGTCAAGCTGTCTTGAAAGCAATGCATCATTAGTCTCTCATTATCGGAATGTGCAGCCATTTTTTGGCAATACAGGCGCAGGTGAGTTCAAGGACAATTAGTTCCATTAAATTTTTCGAAATCTGGTACTTTGAATTTCGGTGGCAGAGTGACCTTTGGCACGAGGCACAAATCATTGGGATCTACAGAGTCGAATGTATTGGATCCCTCAATAGCTTTCAGGCGTTCCTCGAGTACGTCGTATCGACGTTCAGTTTCAGATCTATTCATCCCCAGATCAAAAGCTACTAATGGAGGAGTCCCCACTGCTGGAAACCCTTGTGCTGATACATTAGGAATGAACGGGGGTATACTTGGCATTGAACCCTCCATGACGCCAGGTATTGGAGCTGACGTTTGTCCACGCACTGGGGTAAACCCTGGAGGATGAGTAGGGTCCATATCTATTTCCGGATCATTCTGCACTGCTTTTCCTTTGTTCGTCAACAATTCCAGGATCTTGCTCATTTTTTCATTCAATTCTTCTTGTCCTTGCTCTATACCCAAGACTCTACCTTCCAGTTGTTCGCTCATTTCTTTTGCCCTTCTCCTGGTATTATACTGATGCGTGACAGTCTCAATGTTGCTTGCTTAGACGAATTCTGTGGCTAGGCACTGCAAATCAAAACTTTCCCTTTTTAGAATCATGAATGCATAGGTATGAATGCATGAAATACAATGGTCTTTTAAAGACATGTGTAAATTTCGCAAATATGAAACATATGTATGCAACCTAATGTACTCCAATCAAGGTTCATGGAAGAGATCATCATCATTGTAGAAAATAAAATCTGCTTTTCATTAATAGAATCCTTTCATAAATAACAAATCCAATAAAATATTAAATCAAAATCTTCTCATGATTGCCCAATCTCTGCATCTGGCTGTGTCGTCTTTTTATGCAAAGCCCGAAACTTGGCCTCCCAGTAGCCCACTTTCGTTATGCACGGCTCCATCTTTTCCAGTACTTGATTATACTTGCTTCTCTGCTCATCCCCCTGCCTTTCCAACTCTTGTATGTAGAGCGATTTCTTTTTGATTTCGGTATGGGCATCTTCTAACATTTGAGATTTCTGTTCAAGTGCTGCTTAAAGTCTTCGTCTTTCCTTCCTTAGAGCCACGACCTCTTCTTCTGATTGTATGTACCGAATCCTCTGTCGCTTGATTTCCTTGCGATAGACAGAGACTAGAGCCTCCTTTTGCTGATTCCCCACTTCTGCTCTTGCATCTCCCTTTTCTACTGGGCATGGATCCCCTTGTGGCTTCAATTGTATGCACGCGCTTGGTGATTTAACATGCTCAATAATGACTTTTGGGATTCTTTTGAGTCGGGGGTTTACTCGGTTTTCCCGCCATTCTTCATAATTTCCTTGGACTGTGGCAATTCCATCACCTGGACCTATTAGGTGCACATGTTTCCAAGCCACCATGAACTTTCTAATTTGATCTTGAGTGTCTCCTACTTCATATGCGAAGTCCGAGTCGGCTAATCTATGAGTCATAGGCACAAACTGAGACGCTCCCACTTGCCTTCTTGCCATCAAAGGAGTGTATGCTATTCCTCCCCATGGACCTAATAACGGGACCCACGAGAAGTTTCCACATCGATACATCATGTTGGAATGGTTCATCCATGGCGCTTGCCAAACTAATCTAACTCCCTCAGTTTGTGTAATTTTTCATTCCAGTTAGCCTTGCTCCATTGAACATTCTGCTGAGCCTCTTCGAACTCGACTAAGGGGATTCGAAGAGCTAAAAAGGTGTAACGGTACCCCCCTTGGTTACTTGGCAGGTGACTGGCAAACCAAACATAGAGTAATGATACGCAACATTTCAGTCGCTCCTGACCCTTGCTCCTGCATTTGTTAAGAGATCGAAAGGTTTCTGCCAAAATACCCGGAACCGGATTAGCCCCATTCTTTACTTGCGCTACGAAAGAAATAGTAGATCTATCAATGGCCCCTAGTTCTTTGGGAAATATAATTAGGCCATATATGGCCAGTGCGAACAAATGTATCTGAACCCCTTCATTTTTCTCTTCTTCCAACAACTCCTTCAAGCATTTCCAAGTGATCCTTTTGCTTTCCCCTGCTGTTCATTGAATCTTGACCCCAGCAAGGTTATACAACTCCCGTGCTAAGGAAATCATGGAATCAGGCACATAAGTGAGGTAGGGTGATCGTTGTGTCATCAAATGCAGTAGCGAGGAGTATTCTTCAATTGTAGGAACCATGTCGATTCCATCTATCGTAAAACATGTGTACGGAGGATTCCAAAAGTCCACCAATGCCTTCACCATCTAAAGATTCACCGTTATGTGTAACAAGAAGCCGATATGGCCATATAACTGTGAGAATTCCAAACGGCGTGGGGGTCAATTTTTCCAGATGGGTGTTTGTTCCTCATGGAGTTTGGACAGGGTGTACAAGCACACTCTGGCAGGTAATTCAACTTTGATTCCTCGTTCAAGCTCTCTCCCACTGCTTTTTTTTTTTGCTGTCTTAGAATACAAATGTTGTACTACGGACTCGATCTCCGGCGAAAACAAAAGTGATCCTCCATATATGAATCTTTTTTGGAACTCTTCCAGAAAAACCTTGGGAGAGTAAATGGGATGGCCTATATGGAGGCAATATGTTACAACATTATCACCTAATTCAAAGAAAGAAGAAGCTGTGACTACCAACTTATCAGTAAATGAGTAGGCTGGCATGTTTATGAAATTGAGCATGGGATGCATGATATGAAATGGGTGCTGCATAAGTATTTAATGCATGACCATGGGATGCAAGTGTATTTATGGTATTGGAGTACTTAGTGCGACAAAATAGGATAGGAATCTGTACGAACCTACGGTGCGTGAAATTATGAACAAAAGTATGGAGGCAAATGATCCTAACTAACTACTTTGTCAGAATATCTAGGGAAAAAAATCCACTAATGAGAGATTTCAATCAATCTCCCTCGATCATTCTTTTCAGTGATGAGGTCTATGCACCTCGGATTCTATGAGGGGTCAAATTATGATTTGAGGTTGGGGTTGACCTAGGTTGGTCAACCCACGGATTTGTTCTATAGGCCCCTGTGGAATGTAATGTGCACTGGGGCCTCAATTATATAAAATATGGGCTCAACATATTTATGAGGGGATCGGCCTCATAGTTTTTTACAAGGGGATTTGGGCTTGGATGTTTAGAAAATATTGACCCGATTTTTTTAGGGAATAGGGCAAAAGACATTTCAAAAATCTGGGTTGACCCTTTTTAAACATCAGGCCTGGGCGAATCTTGCTTAGGAAAAGGTTGGGCCTTACGTGTATTTCTCAAAAATTTGGGCATCGAGTTATTTGAAAAGGGTCGGGCCGACCATATTTTTAAAATGTTAGGCCACGTGCTCATTTGAAAGGATGGGCCTTTGTCTCATTACGGGGCTTTTTCTGAATAGGGTAACGTAGTATGTATGTATCTAAATGTATGTCAAATGTATGATGTAATACAAGATCCGCCAACCATAATACAACACACTATTTATGGAGAAGGATGGCTCCTATCCCAACTTAGGGTATGGCACCGTATTATATTATGGGTTCTTCAAGGCTTATCATGTTATGGGAAGAATAGACAAGTATGTGTGGGTGGCTTTAATCCCTATTGACACAGGTCCCCAATTTGAAATTTTTATTCTCCCCATAGGGGTCGGACCAAAAACTCGCATTGAGGCGGGGTGGTTCCCGCGTGCCCATCACGCTTAGCTACGCTGAGAAGGGACAAACGCTATTACACCCTATCGGTCCTAGTAAGGAAAGCTAGGTATAGAGCGTGAAGTGTGTGATTCAAAATTTCAATTTTAATCCAAATATCCCCCACATTTATCACATGCTATAAACAATTATAGAAACAAGATCTCTTACCATATATATATATATATTCAAAAGATAAGGAAAACACAAATTGCAATTAATCTGTTATTCACAAAAAATTGGAAACAACCAAGAATAAGAACAAAATATTACGATTAATATACAAAAATCTATAATTATTACACTTATTCCAAAATATCTTACAAATTAAGATGCTTTATTCAGAATATTTGGAAACAAAAATTTAAAAATCATGTTCAACCAATTAGGAAAACAAACATCTTTTTAATTAAGTAAGGTTATTGTAAAATTATGGAAGCAAAATATTTACAATTATTCAAGGTTATTTATGAATTACTATATTTACAACATGAAGGAGTTATTAAAGATTTCTTAAATTTAAAAACTGGATAATTTTTTAATTAATTATGGCTCGACTCTCTCAGTCCGCAGCGGAGTCGCCAAGCTGTCGCGGAGTCCCGGACGCGCGTGTGCCCCGGCGGCGAATTAAAAACATTTTTAATATTTTCCGGAACAATAGTGGTGTAGGAGTCGCACTAACCTTTTACGTGCGGTTAGAAAATTAGAACACATGAGCACTACCCGTTAGGGGTAGAATCGGTCTACATTACCAGAGTGGGGGTCGGAAAGTTCGGTTTACGCGAGGGGAAGGTAGAGACCCCCTACGGCCCATTTCTAAGAAGGAACCTAATTCATTTAAAATTATCCCTAAGTTAATCGCATAAATCTTACATTACCTTTTATGAATTTCTATTAAATACATAGTAAAAATAAAAAAGATATACATAGCTTCCTCAGAGCTTGGGTACGTGATGCCAAAAGGCTACAGACCCCTTGCTAAAGTAAATCATAGGCTTAATCAAAAATATTAAGAAAATTACCCTCCCAAATTTTAAAATTGTAAGTTAAAATTTTTATAGGAAAATATGGTATGGGAGGTTTTAATAATAGATATAATAATTTAAACATAATAAATAAGTAAATAAATAAATAGTAATAAAATAGAATATTAGGATACCAAAATACGTTACTAATCACTATATAATAAGAAGCTAAAATATCTAACATTCCATAATCGTAGAATATAAACAGATATTATAGGACTAAGATAAGTGAGCATCTCATAATATAAAATACTACATGTGCGTTAGAAACAAAAAAAACTCCAAAACCTACCAATAATAACATAATCACGTGATAACAATAATAAATATCACAATAATATAATACGTATAAATTACTATACATACTATAATTACTAAACATACCATATATAGCAGGATACCCCAAACCCACCAACATATATATTTACCTAAAAAGATTAACTTTACAAAAAAATCATACCCTTGTATATTAAATGCTAAAAATATAAATAATAATATATAATATCAACTAAAAGACTACATTACTACATGTTACACGGTCACCTAACATATTAAATGTATAATGTTACTTAAAATTCTAAGTGCCTAAACTGTCAATATCACTTATTCAAAAATATTATAGTATTACAAAATTCCACAACAATATTCTTGAAACATGACAAAATACTATACAATGTTAACAAGAAATAAATAAATAATAATCAATAATGAACATAAATATATTGCAATAACAATATAACGTAAATTAACTTTAAAACATTACTCAAAACATTAATACGTGAATGAAAAAATAAGCCAAAACCCTGAAATAAAACAATAACCCAAAAAACTATACATGGTCTGTATCTGGAACATAATGTAAATAATCAAGAATCCTAGATGTGCGAAATATTAAATCCTAAATAATAAAACAAAAATCCTAAATATCGTATGAAAAATCATAAACCCAGATAAATCTCTAAATCACACGAAAACCTCTAAATAATATCTACACAACAACATGATATACGAACCCCCGTGATATATATAAAATAATAAAAAAATCTATGATAGTATACCCACCCTAATATTATAATATACCATGAATATGTACAAATAACAAAACATATATCATAAAAATACGGTATCCTAACCTATATTATCCATTAAAATGCCATAGTCAGTGCCACTAAAATAAAAATGAAAACAACATGAATAAAACAGTTGATAAAGAAAGAAAAAAAAAATAAAATAATAACTTAGATATGTATATGATAAAACCAAAAAAAATTCTTACACAAGAAAAAAAAAATCCGAATAAAAATCTGGGATGTCAGCTATACCCAAGTAATTAGCATAAGAAGAAAATCGCAATAAGAAGAATAAAATCAATTAGGGTTCTTCCAGGCATAAACAAAAATAATTAAAGTTTACAATATGGACAAAATGCTTGGCAACAAGAAGAATAAAATCAATTAGTGGTTTCATGCATAAACAAAAATAATTAAAGTTTAAATTCAGGACAAAAATCTGCAACAAGAAAGAAAAAATTAATTAATATTTACCCCATATGAGATTAAAAAAATAGACTTAAACCACTAAACATATTATATTACGATATTTATTCTCTAAAAGTTAAAATAAAATAAATACATATAAGAAACCTTAAGTACAAACAAACATGCAAAAAAGTATGAAAACTTAAACTTCATGTGTGTGTGTGCAGATTACAGTAGAGGGAGGCCGGGGGACATCACCGTGGGTGCTCAGAGGAGACTGCTGCAACTGGAGTTGATCGTAGCAGAGAACTCCAACCGTGCTGCTAGAGATGGTGTCTTCTCTGTTGGACTGTGTGACCGGAGAGTTCTGGGTATGCTGACCGTGGGTTGCTCTGGTGGTGGACCGTCGGCGACGGCGGTAGCGTGGCAAGCCGGTGGCCGTGCTGCAGCAGGGGTCGTGGCTGGTGGTTTGCTGGGCGTGACTGTTGGAGCGATGGCGACACTGCTGGAGGCTGGGCGTGAGGACCGGAGCAACTGGTCGTGAGGACTGGCAGGGGAGTCTCTCGGGTGGTCTAGATTGCTGCAGGGAGGATCTGGAGCGGGAGATGATAACTGAGAGAGCCAAGGAGAGCAGGGAGGTCTTGCCGTGGCTGGAACAGGAAGAAGAAGAAGAAGAAGAAGAAGAAGAAGGAGACAGAGGTGAGGAACAGAGGCGGCTGCTGGGGGAGTGAAGGAGATGGGAGGATGTGAGAGTGGCAAGGAGATTTGCCGGAGAGAGAGAGAGCCAGAGAGAGAGACAGTGAGGTTTTTTTTTTTGGTTGTTTTTCCTTTTGGCCTCTGCCGGTGCCCCCCCAAGAGAAGAAAGGAAAAGGGCCTTATATAAAAATTTAGAAACCCTAAACCCATTCCTTTTCCTTTTTGGTTTTATGGTATTTTTTCTTTTTGGAAACAATATATATGAGAATAATTATTAGTATGGTAATAATAATAATAATAATGATAATATATATATATATATATATATTAAAATAATAATAATGATAATAGTAACAACAAAGATAAATAAATAAATAATAATAATAATAATAAACAATAGAAATAAAAATAAAAGTAATAATAATGATACTAATAATAATAATAATAATCATAATGGTAATAATAGAAAATAAAAAATATTAATGACAATAATAATAATAATAATAATAATAATAATAATAATAATAATCATAATGGTAATAATAGAAATAAAAAATATTAATGACAATAATAATAATAATAATAATAATAATAATAATAATAATAATAATAATAATAATAATAACAATGATAATAATAAAATAATAATAATAATAGAAATAACAAAAATAAATAAATAGTGATAATAAAGGTGAAAATACCAATATTAAAAATAATGTCAAATAATAAATAATAATAATAATAATAATAATAAATATAAATAGAAATAAAAATAAAAGTAATAATAATAATACTAATGAAAAATAATAATAATAATAATGATAGTAATAAAATAATAGTAATAATAGTAAATAAAAATACTAATAATGATGATTATAAAAATTAAAAATAATAATGAAAATAATAAATAATAATAATAAAATAGAAGTAAAAATAAGTAATAATAGTAATGCTAATGAAAAAAAATAATAATAATAATAAGAATAAATAAAATAATAATAATAATAATAATAATAATAATAATAATAACAATAATAATAGTAATACATATATTGGGCCTGGGTAAAAATGGGGTGTCTACAGTAGTTTATGTCTTAGGATGAGATTAGTTCATGGACACCATTTGGACCAATTCTTGGGTTATGCACTTTCATTCCGGACCCAAATGGTAAAGCATCATCCTTGTAATCAATCATCACATGTTTTGATGATGGTCCATAAAATATGAAAAATTGCATGACTGAGGGGGAGTTTTTCATTTCACACACACTCATTGTGAATTTTGAGTTGTGTCATTCTTTTAATCCCCTATTCCATTACCTTTGAGTATAGTCTTGATTGACTATCGTGTTGTTAAAATAAAATGCAATATGTCATGTTAGTATGTGCTAAATGCCTATATTTGCTACATGCTGAAAATCTTTTGAAATGATGAATTTTTGAGGAATGCTTTTAAATGACTATCATCCTGAACTTAATGCAAGTATGTATGCATGCAAATATACAAGGGGAGTTTAAGCCCCACTTTTAAGAAAAATGAACTTAATGCCTATAATCTCTTGCATGCTAAGCAATATTTAGAAGGATGAACATGTGTTGAGAGTGCTTAAATGAAATCCATCATTGAACGTCAATGCACTTTTGTATGCTTGAGACTATACCGAGGAGGTTAAGCCCCCATTCTTGAAAAAGGATAAGAATCACCTGACCCATGGAGTCACATTATTTCTATTGTTTCTACTTTTTGAGTCCGAAGCCTTTCTCAATACCTTGAACATCATATCCTATCTTTACTGAACATCTTTGATATGGATTGTTCCGGGTACACACAAACACCATGCATGACTTAGTACTTGATATTTAGCATGTGTGTTTAGGGACATTTTACTGGTGAAATTTATTTGTCTAACACATATCCAATTAAATTTGAAATTAATACTTATACTGTTTGGAATTTTAATGAATTTTCACAAATTATATCAGTATAAGTAGTTAAAAAAATCTAAGCACGTATTCAAATTGATAGGGGGAGCACCTAGAAATTATTTTTCTATCTTGTTGTGCTCACAACATTTCTAGCTTAGATTTGGTTTTTGAATTCATTATGGCTTGTGCTTAATTGTAATGTCTTCATTGAATATAATAAATGAAAATACTCTGTTTGTCACAGTGTTTTAGGTTTTTCCATATGATCCCTATTCGTAAATTTTAGTATCTTTGGGATCTATGTGGTTTGCTTTTTCTGGCCATATTATGGATTGCGCTTAAACGCCAAACCAGAAAAACATTTGCTTGCTTGATCTTTAAATCAGTTTTTATTAGCAAGCATAGCCCTTAGTATTTATTGAAAATTTTAAGGGGATATATTTTTATACGCATATATCTATATATATTTATATATATACATTTATAAAAGCAAGAATTGAACTTATATTGAAGATATTTTGTGTCTTGCTTGTATGATAAAATGCTTTCATGACTTGTGCTATTCTATATTAAAATTTTGTGTCATGGATTTTCAAATTTCTTAAGGGTGTAACATAACTGGTTCATGGAACTTACATGAAAATGCATGCGAACTAGTTAGATTATTTTTATGCTCAAACCTACTTTTTGGTATCATATGCTGTGTGCCTTTAACTCAAATCTTCCACGGGACTAATGATATGCTTTAATTGCAGTGGTTTGTGTATATTTCTGGTCTACCAATGTTTTACATGTTAGTTTAATATTTTAAATGACCAGTTAAATTGTTTTGTATGCTTAGTTATATCTTTAAAACAGTTTAAATTTTTATGCCCAACTGCTATATCACATAAGAGGAGAGTTTTTCAAAAAGGGGGAGTTCTCTTTGTTGAGTGTATTTTAAATGATAAAATTATTTTCTACTCAGCTAAGCCCTTTTGCTGATGACAAAGGGGGGAGAATAGTTTTGAGCAAAATGTTTATGACCATAAGGGCAAATATCTTAAGGGGAAAAAACGTAGGGGCAAATATCTGAGCATGTGCTTTAACGTTAACATTGAATTCGTAATCATTTGTAATGTCTTCTTGGGTGAATACGTTTGAGCTTTAATGTTTATATTTTACTTTATGCATATTCTTGGGGGAAGCCTTTTCAGGTTATACCCATTTTGCTCTCGTGGCATCATCAAAAAGGGGGAGATTGTTTACTTTTTGAGTCTGATCCCTGTTTTGATGCTGACAAAGCCCAAGTATCTCATGTGTGCATTTAGTATTTTTGAATAGGTTCATGATTGAGCACACACATGAATTAAAGAACATGGAAGCCTGGAGGAATACAAAATCATATTTTTTGCATATTCCATGAAGAATGAAGAGCAAAAGACGAAGACGTTAATTTTAATTTGTATATGCATTTAATTTTTATATCTTTGGTATGTAATAATGCATGCATCTGCATGATATTTTTGAATGCTCAGAACGACCGTAGATAGACCCTAGGGACCAGCACATCTCACCAAAAACCTTTTTCTAAAAAGGGTAAAATCATACAAAGTTTTTGGAATAGCGTTAGGGTCAAAATCGGGGCTAAAATGAAGTTTACGAAGGTCGATCGACACTGGATTTTTTTGGTGTCTTCAAAAGGACCTAGAAATGACCCTAGGAAACTCACTCATACACTTATATATGTTAGTCATTTGAATAAGGTCTTTATTGTCTGAAACAGGACCGAAATGCACAAAGTGTGCACACTCAGTTGACCGACCATTCACGTTCAAAAGTCCCCGATTGACCGAACCCGAACCAGGTCAATAATTTGACCACAGTCTGGTTGATCGAGCTTATGTAGTTCATTTGACCTCCATCGACCTAACCTTCGAGGGAGTCAACTTTTTGACTACCTGGTCGACCGAGGGTCCTTGGGTGATGCCCCAACTACTTGGTCGACCGAATTTCTCAGTTCAAAAATGTCTCAGTTGATCGAACTGCACTAAACTTGAAAATAGCCTTCGGACTTTGATGTTCGGTTGACCAAACCTTTAGTTCATTTCATGCCTGGTCGATCGAACCTCAAGAACTATGGTCGACCGAACTTGTCCTGGTCGATCGGTGCTCTCGGGTTGGAATATTTTTAAGTGTTTAAAATATCATTAAAACTTAATTAAACTTTTCCAAAATACTGAGCGTGTCTCCAACGGTTATATTTTTCACAAACTCTATAAATACCCCCTCATTACTCCATATTAGTAACTTTGATTAACTTCAAATTTCTCTCTAATCCTTAGTTAATCAAAGTTCCCCCAACTCATTTTTATTGCAAAAATTTTGTCTTTGGGGCAAAATATTTTATACAAAACTCTCCAACTCTCTTCCACTCATTCATTTCAAAATTACTCTTGAAGTGAGCATATTTATATTTGGGCATTTATTTTTACATGCTTCCTCTCACTTATTCTTTATTCTTTGAAAATCGTTTTGAGTGCATAGGTTCGGTTTTCTCCTGGATTATTTCCTTGATAAATATATTTTGGGAAAAGTTATTCATTGCATAAATATTTTATTAAGCTCAACTCATAGATTCGCCAAGTATTTCTAACTTGCATAAATCTTTGTTGGCGAACATAATACTCATTTTTTGTATACATTCTATTTGTGCAAAAGTCATTGAAAGAGAAAAACCCTAGGTTCTCCTATATTTTCATTGAATTACCTTTTTGTAGAAAACCTTTTATTAGGGTTTAAATATAGTTAAACACCCTTACTCCCTTGAGCATTATTTCATATCATTGGAGTGTGTATTTGTTTGAGCTTATTGTGTACATCTCTGCTTGTATTTTTTATAAGCATTTTCATGTACAAAAATAGCTTTATTGTAACGGTTGAGTTCGGCCCGTTAAATGAACTGGGGAGTCTTAACCCCGTAAGTGAGATCGGTTCGGTTCAGCCTAGAATTGAACTGGGGAGTCTCAGCCTCGCAAGTGAGACTAGTTTAGCTTATCCTAGTAATTGTGTGGGGTTTTCCTCGCTCCGTAAGGAGAGGATGTAAAAGGCTTTTGCTCTGCCCAGTTAAGTGAGTAGGTATAGTGGAATCCTTGGGGGTAAGTCCATGGCGAGGATGTACGCTGGTTTGGTCGAACCTTGATAACAAATCCGGTGTCGCTCTCTCTATCTTATTTAAATTCCTGCAGTTTAATTTCAGCATGTGTGTGAATGATTGTTTAATTTCTTAATTATTCTTATGCACACATTTGATTTAAATAAAATACTGCATACGTGTATGTTTACTTTTAGTGTTAAAATCATTTAACACACACGTGTACATGTTGAATGAGATATGATACGCGGTGAATCGGTTAAATGTTTAAATTAATGAAAAAATTTTAAAACCCATTTCCCCTCTCTTTTGGGATCACACCAATTCCAACAAGCAAGATTTATTGAGTTGTACCGGTTCGACTTGTATCTGGTGCCAGATAAGAAGAGGAAGGCAAGGAAGTTTTAGGATGGCCTAAGGCAGAACTTGTTTGAGCAGCTGGTAGGTTTTTGAGTTCAGACCTTGTAAGAGATAGTGGATAGGGCTATGGTGATTAAGAGCGGTCTACATAGAGGTGCAGCAGCACAGAGCTAGAGGAAAAGGCTCGTGCCTTATGATTTTTAGGCAGGGTCAAGTCAAGGGTCATGGAGGAGATTTGATAGCAGAAGGGAATGACGATAGAAGTGAGGAGATCGAGTAGTACAGGGTAGACAGATGCCCCCTCCTTGTCCTAGATGTTTGAGGAGGCACCCAGGAGAGTGCTGAGCAAGGGAGGTCGTCCGCTATCAGTGCCACTAGCCTGGACATATCGTGAGAAACTGTCAAGCACCGCCAGTGGTAGCGGCTACTCCTTGACCATATAGAGGAGGCTATTAGGCACCTCGAGGTGAACAATAGAGGAATACTGCTCCGAAATGAGTTTATGCACTGACGTCGGGAGATGCTGAGGCGGTAGGAGATGTGGGGACAGGCATTGTTTCAATACTATCATTTAAAGCTACTTTCTTATTTGACTCTAGGGCGACTCATTCCTTTATTTCCCGAGAATATGTGAAGTTATGTGGGTTTGAACCTTAGCAGTTAGATATTAATCTATCTGTTGCTACGCCAACGGGGGCTGTAGTGATATGCAGAAAGGTACTCCGGGACTGTCCAATGGGTATTTAGGGGATGTATTTGTCAACTAATCTAGTGGGTTCATATATGCATGTGTTTGAGATAATCTTAGGTATAGACTAACTAGCTGCCCACTATGCTAGCATTGATTGCCATAAGAGAGAGGTAGTATTCAGACCCCCATAGGGATAGAAGTACAGATTTTTTTGGGATCACGTGTGCGCACCCCTCGTGAGTTACTATCTGCTATTCAGGCACGTAGATTGCTATTAGAAGGCTGTCAGGGATATTTAGCATGTGTGAAAGTAGTATCAGAAGGAGAGCTGAGGGTGGAGGATATCCCAGTGGTGAGGGATTTTCCTGATGTGTTCCCAGAGGATTTTCCGAGACTCCCTTCTGATTGAGAGGTAGAGTTTGTTATTGATCTGGTTCCGAGGACAGCGCCGATTTCGAAGGCGGCGTGTAAAATGGCACCGACGGAGCTGAAAGAATTGAAAGAACAGTTGCAGGAACTGTTAGATAAGAGGTTTATTCGGCCCAGTGTGTCACCTTGGGGAGCACCTGTTTTATTTGTGAGGAAGAAGGATGGGTCGATGAGGTTGTGCATTGACTACAGGGAAATAAATAAAGTAACTATCAAGAATAAATACCCGCTCTCGCGTATCAATGATTTTTTTGACCAGTTACAAGAGACACAGATCTTTTTGAAGATAGACTTACGCTACGAGTACCATCAGGTGAAAGTTAGGGTAGAAGATGTTCCAAAAGCGACATTTATAACATGGTATAGACATTATGAATTTCTAATTATGCCGTTTGGGTTGACAAATGCACCTGCATTGTTTATGGATTTGATGAACAGGGTCTTTCACTGTATTTGGATCAGTTTGTGGTAGTGTTTATTAATGATATACTGGGGTATTCTAAGAGCCCAGAGGAGCATGAGGAACATCTGAGGATAGTGTTTCAGGTGCTGAGAGAAAATAAGTCATACCCAAAGCTCAAGAAGTGCGAGTTTTGGTTGGAACAAATTACATTCCCTGGACATGTTGTATCTAGGTGGTATTTCTATTAATCCAAGTAAGATTGAGGCAGTAATAGACTGGGTATCACCAAATAATGTGCACGAGATCAGGAGTTTCCTGGGATTGACTGGGTACTACCGTAGGTTTGTTAAGGGTTTCTCTAAACTGTTAGGCTAATTAACTAGATTGACTAGGAAGGGAGTGAAGCTTGAGTGGTCTGATGAATGTCAACAAAGCTTCCAAGAATTGAAGTAACGACTCATCACTGCGCCTGTGTTGACGATTCCTTCAGGAAAAGAGGGGTTTGTAATTTACAGTGATGCATCCCATAAATGACTCAGATGCGTGTTGATGCAGCGAGGGAGAGTAATAGTCTATGCCTTGCGAAAGTTGAAAGAATATAGGAAAAACTACCCTGCCCATGATCTAGAATTGGAAGCGGTTGTTTACGCCCTAAAGATTTGGAGGCACTATCTATATAGGGGTAGGTGTGAGATATTTACTGACCATAAGAGCTTAAAGTATTTATTCACGTAGAAGGAATTAAATATGAGGTAGAGGAGATGGTTGGAACTAATAAAGGATTACGACTGCACTATCAACTACCACCCTAGAAAGGCTAATGTGGTCACTGATGCTTTGAGCCAGAAATTAGTGGATTCATCTATTTCTGTGGTGGAGATTCAGCATCTGATCCAAATGGATCTAGAGAGGCTCGGTGTGGAGCTAGTAAAGGGCGATCACCAGACGTTTGTTACTAACTTGGTTTTACAACGAACTCTACAAAAGAGAATTAAAGTAGCTCAGAATGATGCAGAACTAGTAGAGCTTACGGGGAAGGTACATAATGGTCAAGAAACAGAGTTCAGCATCTCAGATGATGGAGCCTTGAGGTTCTGTACCACATTATGCATTCCTGCCGACCCTGAGATCAAGAAGGTTATTCTGGAGGAAGCACATTGGTCTCGATATGCTATACATCCAGGTAGCACTAAAATGTACAAGGATCTTTGAGAGTTCTTCTGGTGGAGCAACATGAAGAGGAAGATAGCCCAGTATGTGGATCAGTGTTTGATGTGCCAGCAAGTGAAAGCTGAGCATCAGAGACCGGTAGGATCATTGTAGCCACTCCACATTCCTGAGTGGAAGTGGGAGCATATAACAATGGATTTTTTCATGGGATTGCCAGTGTTACATGGACAGGATGCTATTTGGGTAGTGGTGGATAGATTGACAAATATTGCCCACATTTTGCTGATCAGAGTTAGCTACTCCATGGATAGATTGGCTGAGTTATATATCCAGGAGATAGTTAGGCTCCATGGTGTCCCAGTTTCCATGGTTTTAGACAGAGACCCATGGTTCACATCTCGTTTTTGGAAGAGTCTACAAGGGGCCATGGGTTCTCAGTTGTCGTTCAACACAACTTTTCATCCTCAGACAGATGGACTGACGAAGAGAACAATACAGATTCTAGAGGATATACTACGAGCATGTGTGTTGGACTTTGGAGGTTGTTGGATATAATATTTTCCACTAGTTGAGTTTGCGTATAACAAAAGCTACTAGGCCAACATTGAGATGGCACCGTATGAGGTGCTGTATGGCAAGAGGTGTCAATATTTGTTGTACTGGGATGAGATTGGGGAGAGACAGATATTGGGACCAAAGCTGATACATCAGACTCAGGATAAAGTTAGACTCATCAGAGACAGGATCAGAACAGAACAGCATAGAGTCGACAGAAGAGTTATGCAGATACTCGCCGAAGAGAAATGGAGTTTGACGTAGGAGATCACGTATTCCTAAAGGTGGCACTGATTAAAGGGGTTATAAGGTTTGGGAGGAAGCGTAAGTTAAGCCCTAGGTATATTGGATCATTCGAGATTCTTGAAAGAGTGTGTCCAGTTGCCTATTGATTGGCATTACCAGCGGCTCTGTCTAAGATTCATGACGTATTCCACATTTCTATGCTTAGGAAATACATCCCAGACCCCTCCCATGTGATCAGCTATAAAGCACTATAGTTGGGTGATACTTTAGCTTATGAAGAAGTGTCAGTGCAGATTCTTGACTAGAAGGAACAGGAGCTACGCACGAAGAAGATTCCATTAGTAAAAGTTTTGTGGCGCAACCATGTAATTGAGGAGGCTTCTTGGGAATTGGAGGATCAGATGTGCCAAAGATATCCACACTTATTCAGTGGAGTCTAGAGTTGAGCCAGTCAGAAAAAAGTGAATAATACTGTGTATTTTGATTTGTATAATGTAACGTAGGATGGATAGAGTTTTTAGTTTTGGAACGTGAATGGATTTGGGAGAATTTTGAATAGTTGTAATCTCTTAGAACCCTCATTGTAACCATGGTGTTCCTCCGCCATAAGTGAGGGTAATTATTAAAATTGGAAGTGTTTCCTCTAAGAAGGGGAAGCAGACAAATAACAAATTTTAAGGACGAAATTTTTATAAAGAGGGGAGAATGTAATAACCCCAAAAATGGTTATACGAGATTAGTGGGGTGGTTCCCAAAATAAAATAAAATAAAATTTTAAATAATTAATTAAATTTATAAAAAAATAAAAAATAATAATTAAAATTTATTTTTATTTTTATTAATAAAATATATTATTATTAATATTAATTAAATATATTATTATTATATATATAAATCTAACCTACCTGAAGCTTCAAAGAAGCTTCAGGATCCATTTGAAATTCAGGGAGGCTATGCAGGAGCCCCCTAGCTTCCTCTGCTGCTCGTCCTCATTCTCTCTCCCTCTCTCCTCAGTTCCATGACGGATACTCGCCTGATCGGAAATTGAAAGATACCGCTGGACTACGTTTTCCGTTGCCGTCATTTCTACCAGAGTGGATTGGATGCGGAAGCAGCATAGGCGTAACTCCTGGGGTAAGCCAAATCTCCCCTTTTACCTCAATTTCTTGTGAATTTTAAGCTCAATTGATGATCGGACACTACCACGAGAATCTAGGGATAATTCTCTACAAGTCTAGCGGAACAAATTTCTAGTGGGATTGTCGTAGGCATAACCCCAAATTTGGGATAAGGGGGTTATTAAGGGACTAATTGCTATTTAATTAGTGTTGATTTAGAAATGCTAGAATATTGAACATCTGAGGTGGAAGTAGGATTTTTGAAATTTAGGGCTCCAGTGAGCGCCACGGGTGTATTTTCGGGACCCGCAGGCATAATTCATAAAATTAGGTGAGGGTGTTAAATATTTAGTTTAAATGTTAATTTGGGGTATATAGAGCCTAGGGAAGGTTAGATGAGCATTATTTTGGAGAAATGAGTTAATTAATCTAGGAAAAATGTAAATTGCAAAATTTGAGTTTCTGGCGCCAAGGGCATAGGATTTGGGTTCTAACGAGACTCTCCGTAACCCAATATGGGGAATAAATTATAACAGTATTTTTACAACTGCTATTTGAATTAATATGTGAAAATAAGCATATGATATTTTTGTCTGAGAATTATTATGATATAAATACCAAGATAAATTGTGTGGCATTTTAGTAATATTAAATTGTGATATTTTGGAGTGTGAAATTAATATATTATGAATAATAGATGAAAACTATGTGGCATATGATGTATATTGAAAAATGTGAAATATAACAATGAGTAATTTATGAGAAAATATTGAAATGAGAATTATTGATGTGATAAGTGGAAAATAATGAAATATGGTATTTATATGTGAGTAGAAATGATTTGCATGAAAAATGAAATTTTTGCAAATTACTGATATAGGTATTTTGAGAAATATTGAAATATGTGAAACATGATATATACTATTATGAGATGTTGAAATGTGCACATAAAACGATAAGAACATTTTATATTGAGATGAATTGAGATATACTGATATGAGATTAATGATGTATATAGATATGGAAATATTGAAACGTGAAAATGAGAACGTGAATTTCGAAACGTATATACTAAAATATGATTGATGAAATGTCAATATCGCATAATGATTGCAGTTATGTGGTAGTGAACCTCGATGGATGGTTGTGGAAACCCTAATGATGGGTTGTGATATTGAGTACGGTACCATTGCTAGTGGTGTAGTGCAACCACACGGACTCTTGGAGCGTGTGGCGCGACAGTCAACTGAGCTATTTTGTAGAGTTGTTGTGCCCCCTAAGTCCGAATCAGGGCTATATGCCGGCTAGTCGTACTACAGATGCGAGATATGTGATATTATATTTTGATCTAACCGAGTTAACCAACCGTTGTTAGATCCAGCCTTCAGGCCGCACAACCATGACCATGGGGGGAAGCATGGCATGTAAAGAAAGATCCTCAGAGTAGCCATGAGTTATAGTCGCGATGTTGGTACTAGGTACCAAGGATACTGATGAGTTGGATAGTGAAATGGAAATGGAAAGTGAAAGAATGATAAAATTGGCTAAAATTAGAAATGGAAGAAATAATGGTAATTGAGAAATAGAGAATGATAAATTAGGAAATGGATCCACGTGAGTTAATAACATAAATAATTGAGGCAAAGTGAAACTCTCCCTCTGTGGGCTTACTGAGTAAGGTGAGTGCCTTGATAGGTATCAGATGTGCCCATACCTAACTGCTTAACGTGTTAAGGCAGAGGAAAGCTCCATGCATGGGCGGGTAATTTTCCCTATTCTCAGGAATTTCGCGGGTAAATATGTGTTGGAAATAAATAAACTTGAGAAATGGTTTTAAAGATTATAAAATCTTGTGTTGTATATCTATATGATTATGAGAATGTGTATATCAGTGTATTTTCTCAAATGAAATGATGATTTGAAAAGTAAAGTGTGTTAAAACTAAACTCATATTGCCACATACTGTAAATAATTTATTCATTCTTATTGAGATGTGTCTCACCCAAATTATCTAAATTTTTCAAGGATTAGAGATAGGCCAAGTGATAGAGCTCTAGGACCATAGGGAGCTAGGAGCTTGACACACAGGGTGAGTTCTTGGACTAGGGAGGTGTACTTCCCATAGAGTTGAGTTATTTTTAGGTGTGTGATGAGTATGTACATATATGTATGTTGATACTCTGGGTATTGTATTTTGGTTGTTACGTATATACTATTTTTCGCTGTTAAGTTATAGAAGTAAAATGACTTTTTACCAGGTACCCAATGAGGGTCGGGTCATATGAATGGTAGCAGGGTTGTTGACGTGGGTGGTTTGTGAATGTTGTTGATGATGAGTGAATATTTATTTATTATTAAAAAAAATTGTACAAAAATCGGGGCGTCACAATAATGCCCACTTAAATGGGTGGAGCGACACCTAAACAAACCAGGTCAATTAGCACAGGGCTGACCTCAGGCTGGGTTACCGCTCCCTCAGGCTGCACCTGGACATACAACAACATTCTCTCAATCAAATGGTACAGTGATTATGCTTTCATGTAAAGTAGATATGTACCCAATACGCGTAGTCACATACACATCAATGATATGGATATAGTGTAAGCTCAGTGATGCAAATTATTGTGCTATCAACACTCAATATGGTATAATCAATGAGATGCTCAAGAGTGTTCAATACAAGCAATATCTTGGAATTTAAGTAAAGCACAGTTCAGTAGCAAATCAATATTCCAAAGATATGAATCAGATAATCAAACTAGTTCAAGAAGATTTTCCTCAATGAAATAAGCACAATACTAGTTTGAAAATATTTTTCTAGTTAGAAAACTAAAATCAAAGCTATTGGACACTTGCAATAACAATGCAAATATCCAAAGCTCACTTAGTTTATCCCAGCACAAGATTTATAATATCAAAATATGTGGGATAAACCTAAGCTAAACTCCCCAAAAATAATATCACACTCAATCAATCAATCAATCAAATGGGAGTTTCTAGCAAGGAGTAGCAATCACAAGCATTCCAAATATGCTCTCATAATCTCAGAATATATCAAGGAAGTGAAGATTTGAGAGTATTTGGACAAAGAGTGTATTTTGAATTTTTTGGCTAATCAAGTTTCTAATTCTTCCTAATCCTCACAAATGAACCTATATTTATAGGTAGGGGTAAAATTATAATGGTTTGGAATTTGTTGGGAAATTATTAAAAAAGTTTCAAATAGTTAAAACACCATTAACCCAACTTAACCGGTTTTTACCACAGTTAAATTAATTTTAACTTGCTGAGGTTCAGGTGGTTGAATCGTGGTTTGATCACCTGAACAGACACAATAATAAAATCTATTAGAAATAGTTTGGTAGCCCAAGTTCAAGTTCAGTGGCCCCAATCAAAGTTAGAAAGTTTGCTTCGTAACTTCGGGTGCTCGGTTATATGTTCGGTAGCCCAAACTTGTGTGTTCGATCACCCGGGGCTCAATTTGAACTAAATAGCTCGATCGCCCGAGTTGGTGGAATGTCTATTTCGAAGGGTTCAGGTGCCTGAGGACACTATGCAAATACATGTTCGGTCGCCCGAGAGCCTAAGTCAACTGTTTACTTCTCAACAGTTCAGGTGCTTGAGGAGTTTTGAACTCCTGGGGTTTGGTCGCCCGAGTTCTCTTAATTTACCTAATAATGCTCAATTTAAGTGCATTTTCAACACCCTTATATTTTGTATGATATGTGTGAGTGTTGGGACCTAAAGTCTTACTATGGTCTTACTGAGCTTACCATATATCTTATATGCATGATATGCAAGTAAGAAAATACAGACCATTTCCTAGGTTACTATTACAGACCCATATTATAATAATTGAATTGACAATACAAATTAAAGTTTTCAGGGTCTTCTTATTGCTTCAAGTGTCATTCCTTGGGATGCTCATTTAAGCCTACACAAACACTTGACAACCATCAAATACCTAAGTATTTGTCATTATCAAAACCGGGTGTGACCTATAAGGTCAACATTCTCCCCATTTTTTATTATGACAAATACATCATGCAAAAAATGGGTATAGCCTTAGAAGGCTCCCCCTAAGAATGTGCATCATGTAAAACTTTAAATAATTTTTCATTTAAGTTCAAGTCAATTTTCAATAAGTTAACCCAATTTTTGCCCTCTCATCCATATCCCCCTTTTGGCAACAGCAAAAAGGGCCATGAAAATTATAGCATTAGGCAATGGGTATGAATTATTTGTATACATGAGAAGTTTGGGAAATTTTTTTAAAAATTTCGGTAGCATGTCGTTTGAAAATAAGACATTTTCCAAAAATTCCTATATAAAAATGACCTATTTTGAGTTTATAAAACCTAACAGTTTATCCACAACTCGGCAACTCAAACAGTTCCAGTATGATTAAGATATAAAACATAAGTGCAATCATCATTATGGAGTAAGTATAAGAATTATGCATTGCAAAACATAATCAATATCACAATTTCTAATCTAATAAAAGATATTCAACAGTTATATTTGTTGTTGGACTTTTAAAATTATTTGAAATCTCCCCCTAAATTTATGCAAACTATGAAATATCTAGGAAGCATCTCTATTATGCATGAGACCTAATTCACGTCTAATTTTTATGAACCTATCTTCTTGAAGTGGTTTAGTGAAAATGTCCGCCCACTGCTTATTAGTGCATACAAACTTAAGAGTCACATCCCCTTTTTGCACATGATCACGATGGAAGTGATGTCTAATTTCAATGTGTTTAGTTCGTGAATGTGAGATAGGATTTTTAGAGATGCTGATTGTATTAGTATTATGACATTTAATTGGTACTGTATCATAGTGCAATCCAAAATCCTTAAGTTGTTGTTTCATATAAAGAGTTTGAGCACAACAACTTCCAGCCGCAATATATTCTGCTTCGGCTGTGGATAAGGTAACCGAGTTTTGTTTCTAATAGAACCAAGAAACAAGAGATTGTGCTAAATAGTGACAAGTGCCACTAGTACTCTTTCTATCAACCTTGCTATCGGCAAAGTCAGCATCAGTATAACTCACAATCTCAAACGTAGTGTACTTAGGGTACCATAGTCCTAACTCTATAGTTCCAACGAGATACCTAAGGATTCATTTAATCGCTATTAGATGAGATTCCTTAGGAGCAACCTGAAACCTACCACATATACACACACTAAACATAATATCAGGCCCACTAGCAGTGAGATATAGAAGACTTCCAATCATGCCATGATCCAATTTCATGTCAACAAGGATCCCTTGCTCATCTTTATCAAGTTTAATGGAAGAGCTCATAGGAGTACTAGGAATTTTACAATCTTCCATATTAAATTTCTTTAGCAAGTCCCTTACATATTTAGATTGGCATATGAAAGTTCCATGTTAAGCTTGTTTAATTTGCAGCCCTAAGAAGAAACTAAGTTCACCCATCATGCTCATTTTAGATTCACTTTACATGCATTTGGAAAACTCATTACACAACTCATCATTAGTTGCTCCAAAAATGATATCGTCAAGATAAATTTGAACAAGGAGCATATCATCATTTTTGGATTTGATAAAGAGTGTAGTGTCAATCTTGCCATGGGTAAACCCATTTCCTACCAGAAAACCACTAAGCCTCTCATACCAAGTTGTAGGAGCTTGTTTAAATCAATACAAGGCCTTAGACAATCGGTAAACAGGATCTGGATATTTATGATTTTCAAAACTGGGTGGTTGTTCTACACAAACTTCCTCATTAATATAGCCATTTATAAAAATGCTTTTAACATCCATTTGAAACAATTTAAATGTTTTAAAAGAGGCATAAGTAATTAACATACGAATGACTTCTAACCTACCAATAGGAGCATATGTTTCATCAAAGTATATCCCCTTTTTCTGATTATAACCTTGGGCAACTAGTCTAGTCTTATTCCTAGTTACTACCCCATTCTCATCTTTTCTAATTCTATATACCCATGTAGTTCCAAAAATGGTATGATCATTAAGCCTAGGAACTAGGGTCCACACTCTGCTTATTGCAAATTTATTAAGTTCTTCTTGTATGGAGATCACCCAAGACTCATCCTCTATAGCTTCTTTAATATTTTCAGGTTATTTTTGGGACAAGAAAGGAGAATGACTCACTAGGTTCTTCAAGGGGGATCTTGTGGCTACACCACAGGATGGTTCACCTATGATTTGATCTACAAGATGGTTCCTAATGAATTTCCAATCTCTAGGCAACTCCTGAGCTTCATTTTCATTATCATTATCTTCAGATGATTTATCATTTACTTCTGAATTTTCACTTGCATTGTTTTCTATAGATAACTTAGCTAAGTATTTCATAATGTCAATATCATATTCATCATCTTTCTTAGAAAATAGATTCATCAAACACAACATGGATAGATTTAATGACATTCAATCCTCTTTTAGTGAAAAACCTATATGTTTTACTATTAAGAGCATAGCTTAGGAAAATGCCTTCATCAGATTTAGAGACAAATTTACTTAGATGTTCATTATCCCTAAGCACGAAGCATTTACAACCAAAAGCATGAAAATAAGAAATATTAGGTTTATGGTTGTTCCACAAGGGGTTTTGTCTAGTGATGGTCGAATCAACACCTTATTCATGACATAACAAACAGTATTTATGGCCTCGACCAAAAAATATTTATGTAAGTTATGTTCATTCAGCATAGTTTTATCCATTTCTTGTAATGACCTATTCTTTCTTTCTACTACACCATTTTGTTGAGGGGTCCTAGGTACAGAAAAGTTATGTGATATGCCCTCGAGGTTACAATAATTTTCTATGCCTTCATTTTTAAATTCCGTGCCTCTATCACTTCTTATATGAGTTATCTTGTATCATTTTCCATTTTGAATTCTTCTACAAAGCTTAGTAAATTGTTCACATGATTAATTTTTATGTGAAATAAATAACACCCATGTGAACCTAGAAAAGTCATCAACAATGACAAAAGTATATGATTTACCACCAAGACTTTGCACAGAATTAGGACCAAATAAATCCAAGTGAAGCATTTCAAGTGGTCTAGTGGTAGATATAAATTTATTTTTCTTAAAACTAGATTTTGTTTGCTTACCCATTTGACATGCATCACAAATTTTATCTTTTACAAATGACATTTTTGGCAAGCCTTTTACTAATTCTTTTCTCACTAGTTTTGACAATAAGTTCATGCTAGCGTGTCCTAAGCGCCTATGTCATAACCAACTAGTTTCATTTATTGCAAAAAAACAAGTTACTTGTTGTGAAGGTAAGTTATCAAAAGTGGTAGTGTACACATTTTCATGCCGATCTGCTATAAAAAGAACTCTATGATCTGTTTTACTTTCAACTATGCATTTATCATTTTCAAATGATACTTTATATCCTTGATCACACAATTGACTTATGCTCAATAAATTATTCTTCAACCCATCAACTAATAGAACATTATGAATTACAAGGGAAGGATCCTTACCAAACCTACCTATGCCGATGATGTGTTCCTTTGCGTGTCGCCGAACATCACATAGCCTCCATCCTTGGGAATGATTGATGCAAATTTTGCCTTGTCGCTGGTCATGTGTCATGAGCACCCGCTATCCAGGTACCACATGTCCTAGGAGGAGGACGATCTCAAACATACATGCAAAATAGGCTAAGTAATTGATGTTGGTCCCTAAATTTTGTTGGGTCCATGGGGGTTAGTAGTTGGATCACCCTTAACTACCCATATTTTTCTAATTTTCACATGGTTATTCCTAAGTGGACAATCAAATTGAATATAGCCAATTTGTTTGCATTTAAAACACTTCATTCTACACTTAGGATCTTTAGGAGAGACTTGAGATTTCGATTCACGCGTGAAATGTCCCAAGTAAAGATTAGGTCATCCAACATTCTCAATGCCATTAAAACCTAGACCCTCTTTACTTAGAGAATTTCTTTGGGAACCAAGTAGTTTTTCAAAATTGTGTATGCCCTCAGTGAATTTAAAAACAATTTTGGAGCTATCCTCCAATTTCCTCTCAAGTTTAGCAATAATCACATCATTTTCTTTCAAAATAGAAGCATGAGAGGTTTTCGCAATTCCAAAAAATTTTGACCAATTTTCACATTTCTTTTTCAAAACATCATTTCCTTTGGTCATTTTATTAAATAGTTTAGAAACACAAATAAATTCAAGTTGTAATTCTCTAAATGTAGGCATGCAATCAGAATCACAACCGTCAGATGAATAATATGAAGATAAAGAACAAGAGGATGATATCTCGTCACCGTGTGCCATCAAGCACAGATTTGCAACCTCTGAGTCGCTGTGGTATGATTTTGAGTCACCACTGCTTAATTTATCCTATGAAGTGCCTACCTTCATGGCTTTCTTCTTTTTTCTTTGCCTCTTTTTTCACTACTGGGCAGTTCGACTTGATGTGTCAAACTTTGTTGCAGTTGTAACACGTTGGAGCATTTGATTTTTCTTTTCTTTTGCTAGACTCTCCCTTCTCAGATGCAGACTCCCTATATCTTTTATTTGACTTTCTATTCTTCCTGAAGAATCTGCTAAATTTTCTAGTTAGCATGGCCTTATCATCAGTGTCAGGTTCGCTGCATTCACTAGACGTGTTAGTGGAGGTTGTCAATGTAGTCACTTTCTTTGCCCTATTATATTTATTGACTCTCTTATTTATAGCTAATTCATAGGTGAGCAGGGAACCTGTCAATTCATCTAGAGTCATGGACTTAAGGTCTCTACCCTCAAAAATGGCCGTAGCCTTAGCTTCCCAAACAGGAGGTAAGCCTTTAAGGATCTTCCTAATCATCTCATATGTAGGATAGGTCTTATCGAATGCATACAATTAGTTTATAATGTGTGTGAATCTAGTGTACATGCTTTGAATGGACTCACCTACTGATTACGCATCAAAACTGCATAATTGGGCATCTTAACCTGGGCTTTACGGTTTATATTTTTAATTAAATGTCCAAAATTGTCCAATATTTTAATAAAGTGCCAAAATCATCATTCTTGAACTTTATTGCAATATTTATAAAGTTTTGGTAATTTTTTGTCGCAGGAAAATTCCCGGGGACCAAAACCAACACTTGTTCGTATTTTGTGTATAACTTTTCCGTCCAAGCTCTGATCGAGAAGATTCAAATTTCTGGAGAAAGAGAAAAGGATTATATATAACTTTTGTGTTTTGAGTTTTGTGAGATAAAGGCCCCAAAAGAGTCATATTTGCGACGAACAGAGAACAAAAGAAAATGAAAAAAATATATATAATAATTGGGTCATTGATGTGACCCGGCCATGCATGTCCGGGTCGGGTTGTCCACGCCGGATCCTAGGGCACCCAGCTCTTCCTTTAAATCTTCTTCTCTTCCTTTCCTTGTGCAGGTAGCCCCGTGAGGGCTCTCCTCTCCTCTCCTCTCCTCTTTTCTTCTTCTTCTTCTTCTTCTTCTTCTTCTTCTTTGGTTTTGTATTTTTTCTTTCAATTGCTGCTTTGCTCCTTCTCTGTTTCCCTTTCCTTCTTCCCCTGTTTTCCTTAATCTCTTGTAGTCTCTCCCTCTCCCTGTTCCTTACCTGCTGCTCCAGCTTCGTGGCACACCAGCAGACCCGAGAGCCACCACACAACCGGATTCTAGCCATCTTCAAGACAGTAGCCCCGACCTCCAGCTCCTTCACAGCAGTAGGCCAAGAGCTCTTCCAGAACAGAGCCACTCCCACTGCACACCATCTAGCAGCACAGCTCCCTTGCAACAGCTTCCCGTGAAGCACCAGTAGGCCTCCCTTCTCCTCAATCCTCTGCACCACCGAGAGCCACCACCACAGCCACCTCTGCACGAGCCTCTGCAGCAGAAAATCACCACCGAGACACTCCACAGCAGGCCAGCACATCCTGAAGCAAATACCAGCCCACAACAGGCCCCTGCTCTCTCTCTCTCTCTCTCTCTATCATTATTTATTATTAAATTAACTAGTGAAATTTTGGATTTTGAATATTAGTTATGGAGTTTTATTATTGTTGAACTTTAATTGTTTATTTAATCGCTCTTAGTTGAATTTTTCCATCGATTTAATTAATATTTGAATTATTTAATTAGTTTGGTAAAGCCCGGTTTTATTCTTAAAAAAAAATAAAAAAAAGAAAAATGAAAAAAGGTGTTTTTGATTCGAGGGCTTTTTCAAGATTTAATTTTTCGGTTTGTTGAAGCTCAATTTAGTTAGGGTTAGTTTTATCAAAGTTCGTATTTTTCTTATGCTTCATTATCGTTCAAGTGTTAGGGTTGTTTTAATTTGTTATCTTTCATTTTATTGATGCCATGAGCTACCATGGAATTGATTTGACTCAAAAATTGTGGATTACAAGTATGAGTGGCTAAGTTCGGTAACTCGGGTTGTGGGTCCATGTCGTTTGTGTTCCATGGTTTATTAGTTATCCTATGATATCATTGTTAAACTTTTATTTAGTTAAAACCGAAAATTGAAGGGATCGTTGATAAATCGCTAGCTCTTACTTCTTGTTTTGTTGTTAACGTTAGGCACATCAAAACCTTGATTTAATCTAGGATTTTCATCAACTAATTTACACGACATTCGGTTGATGCTTAATGAGAGTTTATATTTTCTTCCGTTTGGATGTGGCAAATTTACTCGAGTTTAGTAATAAAATTTCATCTTATTAATGCCTTGATTGGATTAACAAGAAGAAGAGTAAGGCGTAGGGAATTAGTAAATGATGGAAGCAAGCAGACATTGACCCGTAACCCGAGTGTTTGGTAAAAATTGTTTCAGTTAATCTGTTTAATTTGATTGCGTTAGTAGGTTTACATATTTGGAAAATTGATAAAATTTTAGTTTCATTTTGATAGTTTACTCAACCTTCTCTCACTTTGTTTACTGTTTTCAAAATCGTAAAAGACCAAAAAGATTTTCAAACCCCATTTTTCAGCAACAGGATTTCAATAAACTTGCGTAAATACTTTGATACTCAGTGGTCCCTGTGGAATACGATCCTGGACTCATCCTTGATACAACTTGACACTTCTGCACTTGGAAGCATAACTCAGAACGAGTCAACTACATTCATCCTAATGGCCTCACATTCACTCATCAGCATATCTATCCTACTATCTTTCACATCCCTAGTACGCTCATATGTGAATTCTAACTTATCCCAGATTTCTTATGCGGTAGAACATGCCATTGTTCTATTAAACTTATTCACATCAAGATTACAATAAAAAATGTTCGTAGAAGCGGCATTCAAACTAACAACTTTCATATCATCATCATCACATTCTTCCTCCGTTTTAGGAACTCTAGTTGTACCCTATGTTTTCATAGGAACATAATTTCTCTTAGAGATGATCCTCCACACATTCCAATCTATATTTTGAAGGTAGATGTGCATCTTCTATTTCCAGAAGGTGTAATTAACACCATTGAAAATCAGAGGTCGTGTGGGAGATGGTCTCTTGGGGAAAGGGATGACGGAGCTATGAGCCATATAAGATCTTGAAAAATAACTATTAGTTTATGCTACGTGGTCAATCTAGTGCAAGTAATGTGAATCAGTTGTAATATGTACCAGTAATTACATAAAGTAGTCTAATTGACAACATAGGCACCAGAAAGCAGTAAAGTAAGAGTGACACACAGAAATGTTATCGAGGTTCGGCCAATTGCCTACGTCCTCACCTTGGCTAACAAGCACAAGGATTATCACTATGATTGCTCACTTAAACGGGTGGAGTGACACCTATACAAACCAGGTCAATTAGCACAGGTCTAACCTCAACCTTTACAACCAATCCTTACCTAGATGGATTATCGCCCCCTCAGGCCATGCTTGGAAATACAACAGTATTCTATCAAATAGATGGTACAGTGATAGTGCTTTCACGTAAAGCAGATATGTACCCAAATACGCATATTCACATACACATTAATGTAAGTTTTTGTGCAATCAACACCCAATATTATATAATCAGTATGATGCGCAGTAGTGTTCAACACAAGGAATATCTTGGAATCTAAAAAAAGTACTTCAATAGAAAATCAATATTCCAATGATATGAATCAGATAATCAAACTAGATTAAAAAGGTTTTCCACAATGAAATATACACAATACTAGTTTGAAAATATATTTTCTTGTTTGAAGAAATCTTTGCACAACAAAAACCAAGCTATTGGATACTTGCAACAAAGATGCAAATACCCTAAGCTCACTTAGTTTATCCCTACACAAGATTTATAGTATGATATTCTGTGGGATAAACTTACGCAATATATTCTACTTTGGTTGTGGACAAGGCAACTAAGTTATGTTTCTTGGGGAACCAAGAAACAAGAGATTGTCCTATGTAGTGATAAGTGCCGCTGGTACTTTTTCTATCAACCTTACTGTCGACAAAGTCAGCATCAGTTTAACTCACAATCTCAAAGGTAGTATACTTGAGGTACCACAAGACTAACTCTATAGTTCCAACTAAATACCTAAGGATTCGTTTAACAGCTTTTTAATGGGATTCCTTAGGGGCAGCCTGAAACCTAGCACACATACACACACTAAACATAATGTCAGGCCTACTAGCAGTGAGATATAGGAGACTCCTAATCATGTCACGATATAATTTTACATCAACAGGGATACCTTGCTCATCTTTTTCAATCTTAATGGAATAGTTCATAGGTGTACCAAGAATTTTGCAATCTTCCATATTAAATTTCTTTAGCAAGTCCCTGATATATTTAGATTGGCATATGAAAATTCCATGTTTAGCTTGTTTAATTTGTAGCCCTAAGAAGAAACTAAGTTCATCCATCATGCTTATTTCAAATTCACTTTGTATGCATTTGGCACACTCATTACACAACTCATCATTAGTTGCTCCAAAAATGATATCATCCACATAAATTTGAACAAGGAGCATATCATCATTTTTGGATTTGATGAAAAGTGTAGTGTCAATTTTGCCACGGGTAAACCCATTTTCTAGTAGAAAATCGCTAAGCCTCTCATACCAAGCTCTAGGAGCTTGTTTCAATCCATACAAGGCCTTAGACAACCGGTAAACATGATCTAGATACTTATGACTTTCAAAACCGAGTGGTTGTTCTACATATACTTCTTCATTAATATAGCCATTTAGAAAAGCGCTTTAAACATCCATTTGAAGCAATTTAAAATTTTTAAAAGCAACATAAGAAAGTAGCATACGAATGACCTCTAACCTAGAAACATGAGCATAGGTTTCATCAAAGTCAATCCACTCCTGCTAGTTATACCCTTGGGCAACTAGTTTAGCCTTATTCCTAGTTACTACCCAATTTTCATCTTTCTTGTTTCTATATACCCATTTAGTTCCAATAATTGTTTGATCATTAAGCCTAGAAACTAGAGTCACACATTGCTTCTTTCATATTGATTAAGTTCTTCTTGTAAGGACATCACCCAAGACTCATCCTCTGTGACTTCTTCAATATTTTTAGGTTCTTCTTGGGATAAGAAAGTATAATGATTCACTAGATTTCTCAAGGAGGATCTTGTGGCTACACCACGGGATGGTTCACCTATGAATTGATCTATAGGATGACTTCTAATGTATTTCCAATCTCTAGGCAACTCCTAATTTTCATTATCTTCGGATGATTTTTCATTTACTTCAGGGTTTTCACTTGCATTGCTTTCAATAGATAATTTATCCAAGCATTTTCTAATATCAATCTCATCTTCATCATCTTTCTTAGAAAATGGATTAGATTCATCAAACACAACATGAATAGATTCAATAACATTCAATGTTCATTTGTTGAAAACCCTATAAGCTTTACTATTAAGTGCATAACCTAGGAAAATACCTTCATCAAATTTAGAGTCAAATTTTCATAAGTGTTCATTATCCCTAAGCACAAAGCATTTACAACCAAACACATCAAAATAGGAAATGTTAGTTTTATGGTTGTTCCATGATTCATAAGGGGTTTTATTAATTGACGGTATAATCAACACCCTATTTATGACATAACATGCAGTATTAATGGCATCGGCCCAAAAATATTTAGGTAGGTTATGTTCATTCAGCATGGTTCTACCCATTTCTTGCAGTGATCTATTCTTTCTTTCTACCACTCCGTTTTGTTGAGGTGTCCTAAGTGCAGAGAAGTTATGTGAAATGCCCTCTAAGTCACAATAATTTTCTATATCCTTATTTTGAATTCTGTGCCTCTATCACTTCTTATGTGAGTTATCTTATATCCTTTTTCATTTTGAATCCTTCTACAAAGTTTGGTGAACTGTTCACATGATTCATTTTTATGTGCAAGAAATAATACCCATGTGAACCTAGAAAAGTCATCTACTATAACAAAAATATATGATTAACCACCAAGACTTTGCACAGAATGGAGACCAAACAAATCTAATAGTAGATATGACTTTCTTTTTCTTAAAATTAGATTTTGTTTGCTTACCTATTTGACACACATCACAAATTTTATCTTTTACAAATGACATTTTAGGCAAACCTTTTACTAGTTCTTTTCTAATAAGTTTTGACAATAAATCCATGCTAGCATGTCCTAAGCGCTTATGCCATAACCAACTAGCTTCATTTAGAGCAGAAAAGAATGTCAATTGTTGTGAAGCTAAGTTATCAAAAGAAGTAGTGTAAACATTTTCATGGCAATCGATAGTAAAAAGCACTTTGTGATCTGATTTATCTTCTACTATGCACTTATCATTCTCCAAAGATACTTTATATCCTTCATCACACAATTGGCTTATGCAAAGTAAATTATGCTTTAGCCTATCAACCAATAAAACATCATCAACAGTAAGAGAAGAATTCTTACCAACCTTACTTACCACAAAGAAGCGTCCTTTTGCATTGTCACCAAATGTCACATAGCCTCAATCCTTGGGAATGATTGAAGTGAATTTTCCCTTGTCGCCGATCATGTGCCGTGAGCACCTGCTATCCAAGTACCACCGGTCCTTGGAGGAGGACGATCTTAGGTATAGCTGCAAAATAAACTAAGTAACTGATGCTGGTCCCCAAATTTTGTTGGGTCTAGGGGGTTAGTGGTTGATCTCCTTTAACTACCCATATTTTCCTAATTCTAGCACGCTTATTCCTAAGTGGACAATCAAATTGAATATGACCAATTTTTTTACATTTAAAGCATTTTATTCTACACTTAGGATCTTTAGGAGGAATATGAGACTTTGACTCACGTGTAAAATGTCCTAAGTAAAGATTAGGTCGTCCAACATTTTCAATACAATTAAAACCAAGACCTTTTTACTTAAGGAGTTTCTTTGGGCACCATGTAGTTTTTCAAAATTGCATTTGCCCTTGGTGAATTTAAAAATAATTTTGGATCTATCCTCTAATTTCCTCTCAAGCTCAACAATAGCACCGTATTTTTCTTTTAAAATGGACACATGAAAGGTTTTTGCAATATCAAACAATTTTCACCAATTTTCGTATTTCTTTATCAAATCATCATTTTCTCTGGTCATTTTACCTAAAATTTTAGATACATGAATATATTCAAATTGTAATTCTCTAAATGTAGGCATGCAATCAGAATCACAATCATCAAATGAATAATATGAAAATAATGAACTAGAAGACGATACCTCATCATCGTGTGCCATCAAGCATAGATTAGCGACCTCCGAGTCACTATGGTATGATTCTGAGTAGCTGCTACTAAGTTTATCCCATGATGTCCCAACTTTCATGGATTTCTTCTTTTTGTTAGCCTCCTTTCTCAGCAGTGGGTAGTATGGTTTGATGTGCCCAACCTTATTTTAGTTATAACACGTGTGTTGGCCTTACAAGGCTTAATATCCTATTTTGATGCTAACAAATAAGTAGAACTTAACATGTTGTGTTAAGTGATGTATTTTTAGGCCTCAAGGATAGAGCATTAAAGAATTCATGAAAGCTTGTACTTCAAAGAAGGAATTCAATATGAAGCTAAAAACACAGATTCAAAAATGAATTCAAGGATTAAAACTTGAAGATCATGAGAGCATGAGGACTAAATAGAACTTGATGAAAGCTCAAAGAAAGATGAAGCAAGCATAAAGATATCAAGGAATTCAAGAATTGAAAATTCAAAAAAGTCTAGGAAATGTCATTTAAGTACTTCAAATAATTTCAATATAGATGCATGAAGCTCTTAGGACAATTTATTTGACCTAGATACCTTTGAACATACTTGGAAAATATTTTAATAAGGTCAAAAATTGTTTTAAAAAGGTTAGACTCATTTTTGGAATGAAAAGCACCAAAAAGAGGATTTTTCAAATGCTGTCAATTTTTATACATCTGCATTGAGGTACGTTTTTATCTATCAAAAACGCCTTATTTTAAAATGTGTTCAACATGAACGTTGTAGGATTTTCTCTTAGATTTCTTTTGACATGTAAGCTCATTGAATTTCAAGTTACACAGAAAAAGTTATGATCAAAAGACTAAAAGGTACTCGAAGCCGACAACCTAACAGACGACTGTCAAGAATTGGACAGTCTATTGCTAGTGCACTTTGAGGCGTCTGTGCATGTTTCGACAGATGATTGAAACCCTACTACCCCTTTTTTTTAACTGGACAGACGACTGCCAAAAATGGACAGTCATTTGTCACACGGTTGTTTTGAATTTTTTTCATAACGGTCAAACTTTTAAATGAGGTTGCTTGGGGCTCAAAATTTGTAAAAACTTGGGGAATAATCCAAGACACTTGGGGATCAAGTTACCTACCTTTTCAAGTCTATAAATAAGCCTCAAAGATCATTGAATAAATACATAAAAAGAATTCAATTCAGCAAAAATTCAAAATCTCTCTCAATTGCTATCAAATTCTCAAGGCTCTCTCTTGCTCTCAAGCTCACATATTGTGCACAAATTCAATTGGGTTTTTTCTGATCTTCTTCCACTGTAATTGTGCTACAAATTCTAAATATTTCAATCATTGAAAGAATAAATCGGTGATATACTTCATTGAACTTCAAGTTAACTTCCATATTGTTATTTACTTTGAAGTATATAGTTCTGAATTTTTGTACTAATTAGCTCTTTAAGGAGCAAATTATTTGTACACATCTATTTGATTTATTTCTTGTAGATTGATGATTCCAAGGATTGTTTGGATCATTGGCTAAGCAAAGGGATATTGCTTAGAGAGGCGGGCTCTTGTCTAGTTAAGGAGTGACCGGATGAGGTGATATCGTTTGGAGAAGGCAGGCTCTAGCCTTAACCAAGGAGTGTAGTAAAGGTATTGTTCTGCCCGTTAAAGGAACAAGTTTAGTGAATCCTTTTGTGGTTTGCCAAAGGTGAGGACGTAGGATGGGTATAAGCCAAACCTTGTAAAAATCTTCGTCTCACTCTCTCTTTCCCTTACTCTTTATTTTCAGCATATTAAAATTATGTGGATAGTTTAAATTGGAAATCATATATACTACGAAATCAAGTAAACTTGAAGTCTGATTTTGATTTGGGTTTCAGAAACAAAAAGGGAGTACGTTGGTTACACCATATCTTGTGGAAACCATACGGGAGTACGTTACTTGGTTAACAGCCCAAAGATAAATTAACTGAGAGTGTAGTTGAGTTCTGAATATTGAGAAGAGTGTAGCTGTTGTGTTGATTTGATGTTGTATTGCACATCATATTGAAGAAGCAAAACAATCAATACAAGCCTTTATATCAGTAAGTAAAAAATTTATATATACAGGGCTTATATAAACAAACAAACTATTTTAAGTGTTGCAGGTAACTTGTGCTTGGCAAGTCATTTGGTTGTTTGTTTTTAAATTGTGAATGATTGGCTTGGTTACTTGAATGATTGGTTTGGTTGAATGATTGATTACTTGTTTGGTTAAGCAATAGTGTTGTGATTGGATAAAAGAATCTAAGTTCTTTTGTGATTAAAGAGTTAAACAAACAAGTCAAGAATTGTTTAAAAGAAATAAAAGAAGTTTAAGAATTCTCAAAAGGAAATAAAAGAAAGTTTTAAAATCCAATTCCCCCCCCCCCTATTGGGACTACACCTTACTTTTCAATATGGGAGCATTTGATTTTTATTTTCTTTTGCTGGACTCTCCCTTCCCAATAGTAGACTCCCTATATTGTTTATATGGCTTTCTGTTCTTCCTGAAGAATCTGCTAAATTTTCTTGTTAGCATTGCCATATCATCATTAGTGTCAAATTCACTACATTCACTAGATGTGTTAGTGGAAGTTTTTAATGCAGTCACTTTCTTAGCCCTATTATGTTCATTGAGTCTCTCATTTATGGCTAATTCATAAGTGATCAAGGAACCTATCAATTCATCTAGAGTCATGGCCTTATGGTCTCTACCCTCAGCAATGGCCATAGCCTTGGCTTCCCAAACAGGAGGTAAGCCTCTAAGGATCTTCCTAATCATCTCATATGTGGGATAGGTCTTTCCTAATGCATGCAGAGAGTTTATAATGTGTGTGAATCTAGTGTACATGCTCTAAATGGACTCACCGACATTCATCCTAAAGGCCTCATACTCACTGGTCAACATATCTATCCTACTGTCTTTCAAATCTCTAGTACCCTCATATGTGACCTCTAACTTATCCCATATTTCTTTTGCAGTAGAACTTGCCATAATTCTATTAAATTCATTTACATAAAAACTAGACTACAAAATATTCATAGCAGTGGCATTTAGACTAACAACTTTCATATCATCATCATCATTATCATCCTCAGTCTTAGGAACTCTAGTTGCACCTTCAATTTTCATAGGGGCATAATTTCCCTTAGAAACAATCCTCCACACCTTCCAATTAGTATTCTGAAGGTAGATGCGCATCCTCTATTTCAAGAAGGTGTAATTAACACCACTGAAAATAGGAGGTTATGTGGAAGATGGTCCCTTCGGGAAAGGGGTCACGGAGCTATGAGCCATATGGGATCTTTTGCAAAATAACAGCTAGTCTATGCTATTTGTCTCTGATACCAATTGATAGCTTTACCGTGATCCCAATAGGGGGTGAGTTCTTACTTTTAAAATTTATGCCCTAGGAAAATCTCCTAACAACAGTATATTCACAACCCTATGGTCAATCTAGTGCAAGTAATGTAAATCAGTTGTAATATATACCAGTAATTAAATAAAGCAGTCTAATTGGCAACACAGGCACCAGAAAGCAGTAAAGTAAGAGTGACACGTTGAAATGTTATTGAGATTCGGCCAATTGCCTACATCCCCACCTTGGCTAACAAGCATAAGGATTACAACTATGATTGCTCACTTAAACGGGTAAAACAGCACCTATACAAACCAGGTCAATTAGCACAGCGCTAACCTCAACCTTTACAACCAATCCTTATCGGGATGGATTACCACCCACTCAGGCCACGTCTGGAAATACAACAGTATTCTCTCAAACATATGGTACAGTGATAGTTCTTTCATGTAAAGCAGATATGTACCCAAATACGCATATTCACACACACATCAATGATATGGGTATAGTGTAAGTTTAGTGATGCAAGTTTTTGTGCAATCAACACCCAATATAATATAATTAGTATGATGCTCAATAGTGTTCAACACAAACAATATCTTGGAATCTAAACAAAGTACTTCAATAGCAAATCAATATTCCAAGGATACAAATAAGATAATCAAACTAGTTCAAAAAGATTTTCCTCAATGAAATATGCACAATACTAGTTTGAAAATATATTTACTTCTTTGAAGAAATCTTTGCACAATAAAAACCAAACTATTGGATACTTGCAACAAAGATGCAAATACCCTAAGTTTACTTAGCTTATCCCCACACAAGATTTATAGTATGAAAATCTGTGGGATAAACTTACGCTAAAACTCCCCAATAAAATATAGCAATCAAACAATTAGATGGGAGTTTCTAGCAATCTATAGAAATCACAAACACTCTAGAAATGTTCACTCAATCTCAGAATATATCAAAGGAATGGAGATTTGAGAGTGTTTGGCCAAAAGGTATATTTTCAAAAGAAAGGATATTTTGGCAAATTTATTTGCTAATCCTTGTCTAATCTTGAAAATGAACTCATATTTATAGCCAGAGGTAAAATTATAACCGGTTGGGACATGTTGGGAATAATTAAAAAAGTCCCAAATGATTAAAATACAATCAGCCCAAATTAACCCTGTTTTACCGCTATTAAATTAATTTTAACCGGCCGGGGTTCTGGTGGCTAAACTTAGGTTCGGTCACCCGACAAGACTCAGTAATAAATTTTATTAAACTTAGTTCGGTCGCCCGGTTTCACATTCGGAGATCCGAATCAAAGTCAGTAGCATTGCTTTGCGACTTCGGGTGCCCGATCCTATGTTCGGTGGCTCGAATCCATGTGTTCGATCGCCCAGGGTTTTTTTTGAACTAAAATAGTTGGTCACCCGAGTTGGTGTACTGTCCCTTTCAAGGAGTTCGGGCGCCCGTGGAAAGTATGCATGTTATAGATCGGTCACCTAAGAGCCCTAGTCAATTCTTGACTTGTCAACAGTTCGGGCACCCAAGGAGTTTTGAACTGCAGGGTTTCGGTCGCCCGAGCTCTCTCAATATCTTGATATTTGTTCAATTTTAAGGCACAATTTTAACACTCCTATATATTGTATGATATGTGTGTGAGTGTTGGGACCTAGAGTCTTGCTATGGTCTTATTGAGCTTACCATATATCCTATATGCATGATGTGTGGGTAAAATAAGTACAAGCCACATTTTAAGTTACTATTACAGACCCATATTACAAACACCAAATTTACAAGTACAAATTACAAGTCTTCAGGGTCTTCTAGTTGCTTCAAGTGTCCTTCCTTGGGATACTCATTTAAGTCTGTACAAAACACTTGACAATCATCAAATACCTAAGTATTTGTAATTATCAAAACCGAGTGTGACCTATAAGGTCAACAACATCATTTCTTAAGAGATCATGTACAAAAAGAAGATATAATTCTTGAATTTGTGAATACAAATGATTAATAGGAAGACATCTTTACAAAATTATTTTTGGAGGATTGATTTATCTCTATTAGGCATGAACTAGGATTGTTACATATTAAAGAAGTAGTTTAAATAAGAAAACAGGAAATGTGAAGGTCAGGCGACTGACTATGTGAGTCAGGTGACTAATTTGCTACTGCCTGACATATTAAAATTCATCAAGCGCCTGACTCTTCGATTGTCAGGTGACTAACATACGGTGGGCTATGCACTTATCACATGCTCCTATCTTATACCTAAGGTTTCCACCAAACCATCATACCACGCACGAAGACAACTGGGAACAAAGCTTCATCCTCCAAGCATGTTGAAAATGATGAAGTAGAAAAATGACTAACCTCTCCACATGCGAAGCAACTATATAGGAATCATCTTTGTCCCTCGGATCCTATATTCGATAAAGTTCTTGATACATCCTTTCTTGAAACTGATTTTCCTAAAATATTGCATATGTTTAAAAGATTAGGATGGAAGATGTTTATCATATATCAAGCCACTTGATATTATCCAACTTTGATCAAAATATGTTATGCGAATTTAGTCAAACAAGATTTGGGACTATCCACCCAGGTCATGGGGAATTCAATTACAATCACTCCACAATCCTTAACCAAATTTTTCCATATCAAGCAAGGAGATTTTGAATGTCCTAAGACTGAGAAAACATGGATAATGGCTCTTGAATTCACTTAAGAAGCATTTCTATTGTTGGCTATGAAAGAAGAACCTGCTTATTTTGGTAATCCCCCTATTTACAAAAAACTAAACCTCCAAGCTCTGGTCCTTCAAAAACAAATCACCTATAATATTTTACCATGCGCTGGATCACATGACCATGTTACTTTTCTGGATTGTTTTGTAATGTGGTGTCTTCTTAAAGGGAAGAAGTTGGATTTGCCAAGCCTCATTCTTAAGTGGATGATTACGAGGGAAGAAGCTCCTTGTATTGTTCTTTCATATGGTGGGATTCTGAATTTGATATTTGCACACTTTCATCTCACCACACCATCCTCCCCGTTTGTTAAACGGACTCACTATGACATCTTTTCTATCACTACCCTTAAAATGATGAGATATGAAAGACATGAACAAGGGTGGTTTCTCAAAGGAGGAAGGCAACGCTATCAAGCTCCTGCACCCCAACAACCTGTTTAGCTTCCAAAGCAGTAGTTTGCCTAGAGCTGCTAGATTTATTTATCTTGTGTAGGAGTATTTATGCATTCTCCTCTCATTAGCTCTCGACCTTAAATCAAATTAATTAGAGTTTTTGAACAATGTTGAATAGATAGGATGGTTGCACAAGGTTTTAATCTAAAATAAGGTTAAAATGTCTAAGAAACCTATGCACAAGTAGTCAAAATGGAAGGCCATTCACAGTAGTGCCTCTCACATGCTGCAAAAATGTGAAAATAGGCTAAATTCAATAAATGAATATTGATTGTGACCTTTTGGTTCTGTAAGCCTATTTATTCAAGGTTAAATCTAAAATTATTGACAATTGCGGGAATAAGGCAATAAAGAGTTGGCTGCATTATTGAGGGGGAGCAGCAACAATTTTGAAATTCATCAGATAAACACTATAAGGCATTGAGCTTATTTCAGGAATATCTTTATGCTTAACGCCTTTGTGAGAGCTACATATCACTATCCATATGCTTCTAAATGTTTAAATATATGTGATGAATTGTTAATATTGTTTATGGAATGAACTATTATTGAGACATACCGAATTGCATACTGTAGAGATAATTAGGGTACTTGCATGCTTGAGTAGAATGCCATCTGCATGGCTAATGTAGATCCTTGTGCATTGTATGCTAGTAGTTAACTATGATCTTGCATGTGGTCTTGAATGATCATATACAGTCATACATACCAAATAGTTGTTCGGGGATATAACTCCATAAGACTGATATTAAATACAAAATTATTTGACAAGTCTTAAGAAGTATCATAGTAGTGACAATGTTGAACTTATTGTTTTAACCTTAAGTGGTCACTTAAACTGTTGCATATGGGTTGGACTTTAGGATTACATTTATTGAAAAATGCATGCAAAATCAATGGGATAAGTTGGTACATGTTGGATCCTATATGCTTTGTGTTAAATTGAAATATATGTACAAATTTTCAAATTCTATGAATTTTCCTAGAGTGCCCTAAAACTTATGCAAGTTCTTTAAGTCTAGGAAAATCTAGTTCATAGACACCACTTGGTCCAAATCTTTGGATTCTGAACTTTACTTTGGATCTAAATGGTAAAACATCATCCTTTTAATTAAACATTTCATGGTTTGATGATGGTCCATAAATTGGGACAAATGCATGACATGGAGGGGGGGGGGGGGGAGTATTAATGTCCCACACACTCATTGAGTATTTTGAGTTGTGTTATCTTCGTAATTGAACCCCCACAGCATAGCTATTGCATAAATTCTTAATATAAGCCTTGATTGGCTATCATGCGATGGCTAAAATGCATAATGTCTTGCTTATGTGCTAAATGTCTCATATTTGCTGCAAGATGATTTTTTTTTTTCTCTTAAGGATGAATATAGGATGCACACCAAATGAACACCATCCTTGGACTAAATGTATGTATGTATGTATGTATGTATGTATGCAAATATACAGGTAGAGCTTAAGCCCCATCCTTAAAAAAATAAAAAATAAAAATAAAAAAAGGGATTAAATTCACCTGCCCTATGGTGATGGGGATCAGTAGTCTTTACCCTTGTCCTTCGCTGACATGGTGACACGTGGACGGCCACTCGATGTCCACATTGGTCTATTACTCTTGTATGTATACATGGAGTATCTTGAAGATTTTGAACATGAGAAGACCCGAGTTGACATACTATTGCAAGTTCAAGTTCGAGGCCCTACACAGCTTGTGGGCCCCCAAACGACCCAATGGGCCCCACACGACTCTAATGGCCCCACACGATTTTGGATTTCCTTTTGGAATATGTTTAAATTTCAAATTTGAATTATAATAATGCAAGACAACTAAGCTTTACTTGTGCGCTTATGAGTGGGAGTTCCTTATTTTTTAGTAAGTATTAATTGTGTTAAGTTTATAGTTGTTGGAAGTTGTTGAGTGTTTAATGCTTTGCCTCCCATGCTATGCCTATAAAGCCTTCTTATTGTAAAAACAAGATATGAAGATAAAGTTGAAGTTGAATACTGAAGAAACAATTCTTTGCTTAAACTTGTAAAGCTTGTCCCCCTCCTTGTGAGTGAGTAGTGTGAGGGTATGGCGTTCTCTTCGGAGATGAAGTTGTGAGAGACCACAAAACTATCCGATGACTCCATCAACCCCTCCTCCATCTAATACCCTCACAGCCCCCATTAACACCACATAGCCAGCACATTCATACACCCACACGACGATCATCATCTACACTTCATTGCTGCATTCATCTTGTGATTCAAAACTTGTACAAAAGACCTACGATGTGACCTAACTACGTGTGAAACAACGTCAAGTCATCCAAATCAATCCCTTGGTAACTTCAGTACTTGTGTTTGAATTCTTTGCTATATCTTGTGAACCCTTGCTAGTAGATTAAAATCACATCTTTGAATAACCCCTTTGATCCATAGATTGCAATATCAGTACTTGTTAGTTAAAATCAATTGTATGAATATTAGTTTGCTAACATAGAACTTTTATTCTTGAATCTTTGAAATAACAACTTTTCAACATATAACTTGATTCCTTTGTGAAAGAACAAATTGGGACTTAATTGCTAGACAAGTCATATACCTTTTCAAAATCCTTGATCATGTGAAATAAAGCATGATTTTATAGTGCTTATGTTCATATAATTAAATTCTTAAGTTAAAGTGTTTAAGCGTATGTGCTTGTGTAAGGGTTGAATCATAGGGCATAGGTCGACCATTCCCAACCTACATCATCATGGTATTAGAACCTAGGTCAAAATAGGCGAACCTTTTAAGTCCTAACACCTTTATTTTTCTACTCTACAAAAATGATGTACGCTTTTCACTATCAAGACCTTCCTATCTTCAAAACCCTTAAACACAAACGTTATGGGAAATTTTCCTAGCTTTCTTTTGACACCAAGACAATGTTATTTAAAGTTCTGTTGCAAAAGTTATGGGCCAAATACCAAAAGGTATTTGCAACTAAAAATCCTTTAGCAGGTCTCATGTTTCCATAAAAAGGGGTAACAGTTTTGCCCAGAACAGCCCACCTATACTTTGAATTTTGGATATTTGGAGCTATAGTTTGGTTAGGTTTAGGGATAAAAACTCCAAGGAGGAGGATTGTGTTTTCTAGATTGCAAATAAAGCCAGGAATCGTTATCATGGTCATAGGAATGACATGGACCATGATGTACTCCTAGATGACCTAAAAGAACAAAACCACGTCTTAAACCAAGATTTAACCAATGCACTTGCAATGATTGAGAGGCTAGAAGCTAGTTTAGCTACTAACCCACCTCTAGAAAATTCAGGATAGCCCCTTGAGGTTGACAACGAGCTTGTTTCCCATCATTCTAGGGAGCAAAACCACCCTCCAAAAGAGAGGACACAACCTCAAGAACAAACTCCCATTCCTCCCCTACAAAGACAAAATGCTCCTAAAATATTCCAACGTCATGACACTTATGTTCCACATTGGAATAACAAGGATTATGGGAAAGAAGAATTCCATCCAAGGATACCATATCATAGGGAAAATCATGATCCAGATATGGATGTGATGAAAAGAGTAAGAATTGAAGCCCCTAGATATGATGGTCAAATGGATCCAAAACTTTTTCAGGATTGGTTAGCTGAAATGGATTCATACTTTGATTGGAATAATATAAATGACCTACATCGGGTGAGATTTGCAAAGATTAGATTAATTGGGCAAGCAAAGCTTCATTGGGTGAATGTCGAAAGACAAGAAGCTCGCCTTGGCCATAGACCTATAGAACATTGGGATTTGATGAAAGAAAGATGGAAAGAAAAGTATGTCCCAATTTATTGTAGGGAACATCTCATGGAAAAGATTTATAGCCTTAGGCAAGGTAGTATGAGTGTGACCGAATATATGAGCAAGTTTGATAAACTTTCCATTAGGTGTGGTGTGGAAGAAAGCATTAGCCAACAAATTTCTCGTTTTAGGATTGGCTTGAAACCAAAGTTGAGGAAGGAGTTTTTTACACATCATATTGATTCCCTTGAACATGCTTTTAATTTAGCACATGACTATGAGCAAATGAGTAAAGCTCAAATGGGAAGAAAATTTGGAAGCACCTCAAATGACGCTTACCCAAGAAAGGACCACATCATATAAGAAGACGAGACCCACCAACACGGGTCAAGTAACTTTTAAAGGTAGCAATCCCACCGTTCAATAACCATTGGACAAAGGAAAGGCACCCATAAATGGGCCCTCAAATCAAAATTATGAGAATGATGTGTGCTACAAGTTTCACAAGAAAGGTCAGTTTGCTAAGCAATGCCTAACTAGAAATTTGGCAATTGAAAGAATGGATGAAGAGGAAGATTCAGGAGAAGAACAACCCTATATCCCTGAGGAAGTAGCAAGTGAGGATGAGTTGTCCATCGAGGAAGATGAAAATTCTAATTGGAATGTTATGAGATGCATGATGGTAACTCCTCGAGAACAAAAAGATTGGTGTCACACTTCTATTTTCCATACTTACATCAAGTGTGGGAATAAAAGGTGCGAGACGATCATCGATGGTGGAAGCTGCATGAATATAACTTCAAAATCAGCTTCAAAAAAATTGAATTTGAAAGTTGAACCTCATCCCCAACCATACAAAGTTTCTTGGGTAAATGTTGCAACCATGCCCGTTAGCCATGGGTGCCTAGTCCCTATTAAGATTGCGGATTATGAGGATGAAATCTAGTGTGACGTCCTTCCCATAGATTTTGCTCACATTCTTTTAGGAAAATCTTGGCTATATGATCTTGATGTTGCACACAATGGCAGAGCGGATACCTATACTTTTACGTGTAATTGCAAGAAAACTTTCTTGAGTCCTCTGGAGCCCAATAAGGACAAACAAGACAAGGAGAAGAAATGTTCGAAATGAAAAGATAGATCTGGAACTTCCTTGCATATCCTAAACAAGAAGCAATTCAAACAAGAGAGTAAGGAGACTTAGCTTGTTTACATCATAGTGACCAAAGAAAATGACTCCTCTACTCTAGGACCTGAGACACCACCTGAAGTGTCACCTATACTTGTTGAATTTAGTGATGTTATCTTCGAGCTTCCAAATGAATTACCACCAATGAGATATATTCAACATGCTATAGATTTAGTTCCAGGAGCCTCTTTGCCTAACTTGCCTCACTAGAGGATGAACCCTAAAGAACATGAGGAACTAAAAAGGCAAGTAGACAAGTTGAGAAGTAAGGGATTTATTCAAGAGGATATGAGCCCATGTTCATGCCCCACCCTTCTCACTCCAAAGAAAGAAGGCACATGGAGTGGAGAATGTGCATTGATAGTAGAGCCATTAACAAGATAACCATCAAATATAGGTTTCCTATACCCAAGTTAGTCGATATGTTGGATCAAATGCTTGGTTCCAAAATCTTTTCCAAAATTGATCTTAAAAGTGGATACCGCCAAATTAGGATTAGACCTAAAGATGAATGGAAAAAAATCTTTATGACAAAGGATGGCTTGTATGAGTGGCTAGTGATGCCTTTTGGTCTCACCAATGCACCATGCACTTTCATGAGGGTGATGACCTAGATTTTGAGACCCTTCATTGGGCATTTCCTTGTTGTCTACTTGGATGACATTTTGATTTATAGTAAAACAAGGAAAGAACACTTAGATCACCTAAGGAAAGTGTTTGAAGTCCTAAGAGAGCAAAAGATGTTTACAAATATGAAGAAGTGCACCTTCATGAATTCCCAGGTAATTTTCTTAGGATATGTAGTATTTAAGAGCAGGGTTGTTACTGACCCCGAGTAGGTCAAGGCCATCCAAGATTGGCCTACTCCCAAAAACATTCATAAGGCTTGAAGCTTACATGGGTTAGCGACATTCTATAGGAAATTCATTAGGAAATTTAGCACCATCATGGCACCCATAACCAATTGTCTAATGAAAGGAGAATTTGTGTGGCTTGAGGCTACAACCAAAGCTTTCTTAGACATAAAAGATTGCATGACCAAAGCCCCTGTGCTACACCTCCCGAATTTTTAAAAATTGTTTGAAGTGGCTTGTGATGCCTCCGGTGTTGAAATAGAAGGGTTTTTGAGTTAAGAGGGCCACCCTATATCCCTATTCAATGAAAAGCTAAATGATGCTAAGCAACGTTACTCAACCTATGATAAGGAGTTTTATGCTATGGTACAATCCTTAAGGCACTAGAGACCCTATTTACTCCCTCAGGAGATTGTCCTATTTTATGATCACCAGGCCCTTAGGTACCTAAGCACACAAAAGAAGCTCAACCATAGACATGTAAAGTGGATCAAATATATCCAGTAGTATACCTTTGTGCTTAAACACCATGCCAATGTTGAAAATAAAGTTGCAAATGCTTTGAGCCGAGTAGTTGCAATTTTACAAATGTTGGAAGTGAAAGTGATAGGTTTTGAGAGCATAAAAAAGGAGTACTCCCAATGTTAAGACTTCTATGACATTTTCTCTAATTTGTTACAAGGACTACCCGGATCCCATCCAAACTATGTGATCGACGGAGGATTCCTCTTCAAAGGAACGAGATTGTGTATCCCCTCTACGTACCTTCATGACCAATTGATATGAGAGTTGCACCGCCTACTTGAAACTCCTATATCTATTGGTCACGAAGAGACGTAGGGGGGATACACAATCTAGTTCCTTTGAATAGGAAGCACGTGGTGTTGCAGGTCACTTTGGTAGGGATAAGACCATCGCTATGGTAGAGGATAGGTTCTTTTGGCCTAGTCTCAAGAGGTACATAGAAAGAGTTGTTTCACATTGTGGAACTTGCCATCTGTAAAGGAGAGAAAGCAGAATACTCGTCTTTACACTCCTTTACCCATATCACACACCCCTTGGCCTAACATTAGTATGACTTTTGTGTTAGGACTCCCTAGGACTGCTATGAAGAATGACTCCATGTTTTTCTTTTTTGTAAATAGATTCCCAAAAATTTCTTATTTCATTCCATGCAACCAAACACACGATGCTTAAAAGGTTGCCTCCATCTTTTTTAGGGAAGTGGTGAGATTGCATGGTCTTCCCAAGACCATTGTCTCAGATAGGGGTGTGAAATTTGTTAGCTATTTCTAGAAAACTCAGTTGGCAATACAAGGTACTAAGCTTCAGTTATGAAGTGCTTACCATCCCCAAACTGATGACCAAACCAAGGTACTTAATGGGAGTCTAGGAGACCTATTAAGATGCCTTGTAGGAGACAACATAAGCTCAAGGGACTTGTGTCTTTCGATGGCGAAATTTGGGTTCAATAGCTCAGTGAATTGAGCCACAGGATTGAGTCCTTTTTAGGTTGTCACATGATATCAACCTAAGAAGCCTATAGATCTTGTCCCATTACCTCCACGGGTTCGAGTGAGTGAACGAGCTGATGCTTTTTCTAAGCATATACATGCCCTACACTCTAAAATAAGAATGAAAATTAACCTAAACAATGAACATTATCAATCTAGTGCTGACATACATCGCATATTACAAGAATTTTTAGACGGTGATATGGCTATGGTCCGTATTTGTCCTAGGCAGATTCATGTGGGAAAAGTAAGAAAATTGCATACTAAAAATATGGATCCCTTCAAAATTTTAAAGAAAATTAGTTCTAATGCTTAATACTTAATATTGTTGTCGATTTTGGCATTAGCAATGTTTTTAATATTGAGGATCTAGCCTCATTTCTCGAAGCATCTTCTTTTGTAGGTCCTTCAAATACTAACCTTGCAGGTGATCCCACTCCTTTCCCCACTCATAATGAACCTAAAAACTCGAAATTGCCTTTACCTCCACCTTTACCCATGCCCAAGAACCGTGATGAAATTGAAGTGATCTTGGATGATAAGACAACGTTCACACGAGTGGGATTATACCAGAAGTTCTTGGTCAAGTGGAGAGGTAAACCACTTTCTGAGTGAAACTGGATTCTGAAAGAAGACATCCTTCATCTTAACAAAAAATTATACTCCCAGTACCTCACGTCTCATTCTTCGGAGAAGAATTCTTTTGGGCCCGAGAGAGATGATGGGATCAGTAGCCATTACCTTTGTCCTTCACCAACATGGTGAGACGTGGACGACCACCCTATGTCCACATTGGTTATAACTCTTACAGGTATACATGGAGTATCTTGAAGATTTTCAACATGAGAAGATCCGAGTTGACATACTATTGCAAGTTCAAGTTCGAAACCACGAGAGCACCACACAACTTGTGGGCCCCACACAGCCCAATGGGCCCCATATAGCTCTAATGGGACCTACATGATTTTGGCATTTCTTTTGGAATATGTTTAAATTTTGAATTTGAACCGTAATAATGAAAGACAACTAAGCTTGACTTTTGTGCTTATGAGTTGGAGTTCCTAGTTTTTTACTAAGTATTAATTGTCTAAGGGTAATAGTTGTTGAAAGTTGCAAAGAGTTGTTGAAATTTGTTGTGTGTTATTAAGTGTTTAACACTTTGTCTCCCAGGATATGCCTATAAATAGCCTTCTTATTGTAAGAATAAGATATGAAGATAAATTTGAAGTTGAATATAGAAGAAACATTTCTTTTCTTGAGCTTGTAAAGCTTGTCACTCTCTTTGTGAGTGTGTAGTGTGATGCTACAGTGTCCTCTCTAGAGATCAAGTGGTAGAACCACTAAACTATCCAACGAGTCCATCAACCCCACCTCCATCTATTACTCTCACGGCCCCCATTAATACCACACATCTAGCACCTTCATACACCCGCACGACGATCATCATCTACACTTAATTGCTGCATTTATCTTGTGATTCAAAGCTTGTATGAAGGACCTACGATTTGACCTAACTACATGTGTAACAACATCAAGTCATCCAAATCAATCCCTTGGTAACTTCAGTGCTTGTGTTTGAATTATTTGCTATATCTTGTGAACCCTTGCTAGTAGATTAAAATCACATATTTGAATAACCCATTTGATTCATAGATTGCAATATTGGTACTTACTAGTTAAAATCCACTGTATGAATATTAGTTCGCTAACATATAACTTTTATTCTTGAATCTTTGAAATAACAAATTTTTAGCATATAACTTGATTCCTTTGTGAAAGAACCAATTAGGACTTAATTGCTGGACAAGTCATACACCTTTTCAAAATCCTTGAACATGTGAAATAAAGCATGATTTATTGTGTTTATGTTTGAATAATTAAATTCTTAAGTTAAAGTGTTTAAGTGTATGTGCTTGTGTGAGGGTTGAATCGTAGGACATCGGTAGACCATTCCTGTCCTACATCATATGGACTCATTTGCTTCATAATGGCTATTGTTTTTGTTTTTGAGTCCGAAGGCTTTTCTGAATACCTTGAACATCATATCCTATCTTCACTCAATCAATCATTGATATGGACTATTCATGGTATGCATGAACACCTTGCATGACTTGGTGTTAATTTTAAAGCATGTGTTGTTGACTCTATGAGTCTAATCCTGTTTCGATAATGACAAATCACTTGGTATTTGATCTGTGCATTGAGATTGTGAACATAAACAATATTTAGAATGCACGAAAGGATAGAAAGTCATGGAAAGACATGAAGACTAAAGTATATCCATCTTGGCAAAGTCCATGGAACTAAAAGAGTTGAAGAATGAAGATGCAAGCGGCAAGTTCAAGATCGTCATGGGAATGAGTACTTAAAACTGAATATATTTACATATTTCATATGATTTAATTTGAGGCTCAAAATATACCCTAAACTGAACTTAGGACTCATGCATCTCATGAACATCTGTAGGGGATATTTATGGACTTAAAGAGCTTTTAAAACCCCAGAAAATATTTTATGAAATAGCCAAGAAAGGGAGCAAAAATATATTTTTGAAAATAAAAAGGAAAATCCAGAAAATGTTTAGTTCAGAAGACCGAACTCCCTGACCAGTCGTCTGAAGTGTCAACTTCAGAAGACCAAAGCTAAGCTCGGTCGTTTGAAGAATTTCTTCAGAAGACCGAAGATTAAGTTCAGTCATCTGAAGAATTATTGGAGAAACACAGAAACAAGAAAAAGCACACTAGAAGACTGAACCTTGACTTCAGCCGTCTGAACCTAGAACTTCAGAAGTCTGAACCCAAACTTCGAACATCTGACCCTGTGTCCAGGTTAATTTTTCAAAGCTCTAATGAACTTCAATCGTCTAACTCTAATCCTCAATCGTCGGTGCTCTAATCCTCAATCATCTGAGCTCTAATCTCAGTTGTTTGAACTTACGGGAAGATTAAAAATTTGATTTTTAATGAGAGAACATGCAAGTTATTTTCACAATCAAGTTGATCCAACGGTTAGAAATCATTCTAAGGGAAAGGTTACCTATATAATCAACATCTAAACCCTAGTACCCCCATGAGAACAAACCTTTGGCATACAATTGAGGATATTGCACATTTAGCACAACTTGAGAGAACTTTGAACACATTGCTAAAATTTTTGCTTGGGATTTCAAAGTTTATACGTCAAATCTGAGTTAAGGCTAACTTGATCTTCAAAAGGCAATCTAGCAATCACCGTGCTTTCATTTTCATATTGAGGTTTGGTAAATCGATTTTCTTGTCAATATTCACTCTTATAGAGCTTTTCATCTAAATCGATCTGTTTGTGATTATTTATTCTCAAAGAATTTTTCATCTCAAAATCCATTATTGAATATTAGTTGAGAGATTGATTTAGAGTGTGCTTATATTAAATTGTTTTAATAAGATCACTACTTGAAAAATGTTTTCGCCATTGGTTAAACGGTTTTGATTCAAGTGGGTATTCAATTAAAGACTCGATATTTTCGATATTACAAAACCACTTGATTAAATATCCATAGAGTTCATAACTCTATATATTATTGAAGGATATTTTAAGAAAACTATTATATTTGGTTTTTGATCTTTGGAAACCATATCCTATATATATATATGTGCATAGTACAAAGAGCATGTTGTGTTTGGATACTTGGAAAAAAACTTATTGATTTAGATCTTTATAATATTCAAGAAAAATCTTTTAATAAAGATCACATTTGGTAATCGTGAATCTAGTAAGTCGAACTAGAACCCTATTTTCTCCAAGGCATTTACTTGTATCATTATTTTGGGAGAGTTGATAAAAGGAAATTGTGTGAAGCATATCATTCATATAACGATTACATCGTTACATACATACTGAGCTTCAAGTTTTATCCTATGGATATGTGTTAGGTTTTCAATTGAACTCACTAGCTTTGTTAGAAGCAATATTGAGTTGTTTTGCAGATTTGAAATTCTATATTGTACTCACAGTTCGGGTTGGGAACTAGGTGAGGAGGAAGCTGTGCCTTTTATAAGCAGCGGATGTAAGGGAAGCTCCATCCCGATTAAAGGAGCAGGGATTTAGTGGAATCCTTGAGTGGGTTGCTCAAGGCGAGGACGTAGGCAGGGTTGGCTGAACCTCATAAAAACTGTGTTTGCCTTCTCTCTTCCTTTACTCTTTTTATTTTCCGCAACACATTTTAATATCTATCTTGCATGTTTTTGTTGAATAACCCAACACGCACTTGACAATTAATTGAGTAAAAAGAATTCATTGATATAATTATTTGAATCAGTTTCAAACCCCCGTAATTAATTTAGTAAATATAGAAATAGGTATTAAGTGGTAAATAATTTTTAAAGGTTTTTTAAAAATTCCCAATTCACCCCCCTCTTGGGATTACACCTAAATTAACATGCGTGTTCTATAAAAAAGACCCTACTGGTTGGTTAAAATGCTTGATCTATAATTAGTGGAATTATTTTAATGATCTAAAATATTTGCTTATACTGCTACAATTAATTTTTCACAATTAGTATAAGTATAAGTAGCAAATTGCATCTAAGCTAGGATTCAAATCGATAAGGGGAGCTTTTAAACTCAAAATGCTATCTTGTGTGCTCACCCACATGTCTCGCTTAGATCTTTAATAAGAAATTTTATGTGGCATATACTTAAGCGTGATGATTTTATTGAATATTTTCATTGAAAATATATTTATTAGCCAAAATATTCTTGATGTTACCATATGATCTTACTTTTAAATTTTCAAATCCTTAGGATCTATATGGTTGTTTTTTTTTTTTTTTTGGTTATATTTTGAAATGATCTGTGCTTAATTATTTTCCAGAAAAACATGGCTTGCTTGAACTCTTAAGTAAAGGTTTCTTTTTCAGTAAGCATTGTTCCAAGTACTTATCAGTAATGTCATTAAGAGAAAATTATTTTTAAAGCAAGAAATGAACTTATAACAGATAAATCTCATTTCTTTCCTATGTGCTTAAAGTTATTCATGAAATATGCTTTTATAACTTTCTTAAATTTATTTCTGTCATGAAATTTTATTTTTTTTTACGAAAAAGAAAAGGACAAAAGGGGGAGAAGATTTAAAGGCTCTTTTTGACTAAAGAGATATTTTTTAGCCCTTTTGCTGATGACAAAATGGGGAGAAGGTTATTGAGCAAAAATAAAAATCATTTATAACTGCATTCTCCTGCTTTTGTTATTTATAAAATGGAAATTGATACTTATGTGCTCAATTGAATATTTTTTTTCAAGTAAACTTCAAACATATACTGCACATTGAACCACTGATCTTAATTGCATAACTTGAAAAATTATAAAGACTTCATGTTTTTAATTGAGCTACATTGAATATTATTTAAATTATGCATATTGTGAGGGAAAGCCTTGTCAGGCATACCCAATTTTGCTCATGTGTTTGTGATCATAAAAAAGGGGGAGATTGTTGGCTTTTTGAGTTCGATCCCTATTTTTATTATGACAAACAACATTATCTCATATAAGTGCTAAGTGTATAAACATGTTCATTTTTATAAGCATGGGTAACAAATGGGAAATGGAAGCCATAAGAGCACAAAAGCGATCATACCCCGGCATATTCTAAGGAATTGTAAAGGAGCAAAGCATGACGACTTTATTTATTTTTCTTGGGTTGTAATAATTAATTAGGTTTAATTATGCATGCTTCTCATGATTTAATTTCAAGCTCAATTTCCTTATATTAACCTTAGGGGCCCGAACTTTTCAATAAAAACTCCAAAACAAGCTTTTTAAAACCCCTTCATGTTTCTTTCGTCGCATTTGTTAGCACTTTTCTCTATAAAAAACCTAGTTATCCTAAAAGGTGTCCAACGTAAAAGTTGTGGTACTATTTCTTAGATTTCATTTGACACTAATTACATTCAATTTGGAGTTGCATAGAAAAAGTTATATCCAAAATGATGAAAGGTGTCCGTAGCATAAAAATTCCTTTCATGTTTCTTTTGTCTCATTGATAAGCAATTTTTTTAATCAATAACTGATTTTAAAATGTATTCAACATAAAAGTTGTGGAATTTTATTCTAGATTTCTATTTATACCAAGAACATCCAATTTGAAGTTGTATATAAAAATTTAGGACTGAAACATTGAAGGGTGTCCGCGCAAAAAGCGCCCCAATGGCTGAAAAACGGCTAGTTTTTGAATTAAAGTATGTTTTAATATCCCAACAGCCATACAACGGCTATATCTCCAATATAGCCTATAAATACATGTATAAACACTTGTAAAATGTTAGAAAAATCATTTGGGAGCATTCTTGCATATTCTCTCTTTCCCAAACATATTTTATACTCCATTTTTTAAAATCAAAACTTATTTCACCTACTCTTCATCTTGAAACTTTTTTTGGGGGAATTATTTTTGGGATTTACAAGCAAGGCTTAAGCTTGAGAACATATTTATACCAATATATATTTCTTGAAATCCTTCTTGCCATTTGATGCTTTTCAAATGTCAATCTTGAAGAAATTCACTCTCCTACTCTTTCTTTGAAATATCATTTTTGAAGAAAGTTTTTATTGAGTATTACAAAAAGCCTTGAGCATATTAATTGCTTAAGAGGCTTCTTGATTTATCAAAGGTCATTTGAAAATAAAATCGTTTTCCATTCTCTTACTCAATTAATTGCAAAGTATTTTTGGAAAGATTTTATCATACTCTACCGAGCTTCATTTGAAAATCATTTGAGAGTGCATTAAGAATTTAATTTTTACAAATAATCTTATTTGAGAAGCATTTTATTCTTATGAAAAATTTCATATCATTTGTATTTACGATTTGGGTTGTGAACCGGAAAGAGGTAGCTACTCCTCATGCAAGCAGCGGATTGTAAAGAGGTAGCTACAACTCGTGTAAGCAGCGGATTGTAAAGGAAAGCTTCGCTCTGGTAAGAAGCAAATTATAACGGGAAGCTTCATCCTAGTTTTAAGGAGCGGATAGTGGAATCCTTGGGTGGTTTGCCCAAGGCGAGGACGTTGGCGGGAGTTGCTGAACCTCGTTAAAAACATTGTGTTTGTGCTCCCTCTTCCCTACTCTATTTAATTTTCGTACTTTACTTTTCGCACTTGTATGCTTATTTTCAATTTGTGTTGAATGTTTATAATAATTTTTAATATTTGCATACATTATTATTTTTGGTATTCATGCTTGTTTAGAAAGACCCTATATTGTGTTATACTGATAGTGAAATTAAAATAGGGATAAATTGACTTGGAAATAATTTTTAAATACCCAATTCACACCCCCCCCCTCTTGGGAATACACCATAACTCTCAACTTTATTGCCATCCTAAACATGAATTCAATAAAAGCATTGGTCATAAGATCCTCCACATGCGCATAATTGTAGTATCGTGTGCTTAGCTTGACCTCTTTGTATTTGCTCAAAGCAGGTGTATATATTTTGTTTTCATTTTTCTTTACTCATGTTTTTCTTCTTTTTTCATTTTTCTTTCTTTACATGGTTAGCTAAGACAATCATCACATTCTTATATTGTCTTCATATTTCCAATGGGAATGTAGCTCAAATAGGAATCTACGGAAAAAGTTTGTCTCTAAAGGTAGCTTAACCTTCATGTCTTGAGTAAGCTAGACCAAGATTTATATCTCCCCACTTGATGTCACCACTAGGCTATCAAGTGCAAGAACAAAGACTAGTTGACAAAGAAAATCCAGTAGAAGAAGGAAGGTTGAGTTTTATAAACTCAAAGTTTGATGTCAAAAACTCGAGAAATGAATGAACGACTCAACGGTACGTCACAAGGTGTTAGAGTTGCCACGGTTCTCTTAGTGCTCTCTAAGAACCCTAAGTGTTAAAAATCATGTGTAAGTGTGTTTTTAACCCCATGAAGTATCATGTGTGTGACGACCCAAAAATTCATGCTTTTATATATATATATATATATATATATATATATATATATATAGACTGTAAAATTATATTACTCTGATACCTCTTATAAAATCTACTATAATGTCTCCATCCCAAAGAGGACACGAAGAATTCCTATTCAAAGAAAAAAAACACCTATGCAGTGGAAAACATAAATTACATCACCAAAATTACAATACCAGAGTTTCAGTAGTTTCCAAAAATATATACACATGTCTCCAAAATCATCCACCAAATCCCCTAGGAACTACTCAAAAATACATATCCCAAAATCACTTACCTTACAAACAGGGCAGTACAAGGGTCTCCTCTGTCGTCAGATTGGCCGCCTCAACCTAGACTACCAGAGAGTCTTCTTCTCTACCAAGGCACAATCAACTACTCATAAATTATACACTCTATCTGAGATGTGTGGTTGCACTTTGAACTGTAATAGCTACGGTACCATGCTATGTAATCTGATATGGTCCATCAGGGTTTGATACTATATAATACTATTATATATATATATAACCATGATTCTTTAATAAACCATGTCAACCATAACGCTGTAATAAACTGATTTGTAATAACTGTAATATCTGTATATTATGGTTCTGAAATCTAAATATTACGGTACTGTGAAAACTGTATATCATAGTTTTGTATAACTGTGTAAACTATAATATTGTAAAACACTGTATAGCAATAACTCTGTAAATAAAACTGTATAATCTATATATCATGATTCTATAAAAACTATATAATCATATTTCTATAAAACCTGTGTGGAATTATGTACTATACCAATATTCTCATGCCACACAATAATTAAAAATCATTAAATATAATCTATAAAATTGTATAATTTCTTACTCTAAATTATTCAATATCTTACTCTCGAAACCCATAATCATATACTATATTTTATGGGTAAAACTCTCTAAGTTAACTGGCATAAAATATTTCCCTTACCTAATTGACTAGGAGGCTTGACTCCAACTCTATCCTCATGCCCATAGCGTATCAAACTCAGAATTTTGAAATAATGTATATTTCTTAATTCAATCAACCCGAACTCACAATAATAACTATACTCGCATGTTCCCCAAGCTCACATATCACATTTTATCCATGAAATTATAAACCATTAACTATTTATCAAATTTACATGAGTTTCTAAGGAAACACTTGTAGGGATCCTCAACCCATGCCTGCATTGGTTAGAACTCTAACCCTGAAACCACATCTACCCTAGTTTAATCAACTCAACTCCAGTATATTTTTGTCTAAATAAAATCCTAGGTCCAAAAGTACCTAATAATCATGAAAACCTTAAAATAACTCACTTACCCTGATTTTGGGATGGTACCAAAGAACTCAAAGCCAACAATCTGCTCTGACAATCTTGCAAAGATCTTCCCACGAATCTCGTGGCAATTCCTGATCGTCAAACCGAGCTTTAATGAAGTGAGGATCGTCGAGAGAAGGTGTCCATGCAAAATTTTAGAGAGAGAATGAGAGAGGGACTATTTTCTCACACCAAAAACTGATTTTCACAAATATACAAATGGCTGGCAACGTGGTTTCGTCGATGAGACACGTGGCCTCGTTGACGAACCCAAGAAGGGATTTTTTCAATGAAGGTAGTGAGTTTGTCGATGGACCATTAAGGTCTGAAATTTCCCTCTTGGTATCTCTTCGTTGATGAAACTCAGGCAATCATCCACGAACCATACAAGTATGTTCAACGACGAAACCTAGGGGTTCATCGACGAACCCTTATTTTGCCTTTCTTTTGAATTTATTTTCTCTCATTTAACTCCCTTTTCCTTATTATTATTTAATTGATATTATTTTTTTGGGTCTTTACATTCTCCCCTTTTTAAAAAAATTTCATCCTCGAAGTTTGCTATCTATGTTATACACCATCCCTCGAGGAAAAGTTCGCTACTTATTTTATTAATTACCCTCACTTATGATTGAGGAATACCATGGTTACATGTATGGTTTTGGGAGATTACAATAACTAACCAAAATTTCCTCCAAACCAAGTATATGCTATAAACCCAAAACACAACTTAATACATCGATTGCCCTACATTGTATAAAATGAAATCGAAACAAAACTTACCTTATTTGAACTATTACTTTTCTTTTCTAACTAATATTGATCCCCACTAAACCGATGTGGGTACTTCTATCATATCCCCTCCTCGAGCTCCCATGAAACTTCCTCCACTATGAGATTACCCCATAGGACTTTTACTAGTGTTATTTTTTTGGTGCGCAACTCCTGTTCTTTATTATCTAGAATCTACACTGGTATTTCTTTATATACTAGAGTATCTCTAAGCTCTCACTCCTCATAGCTGATCACGTGTGTTAGCTTTATCGTGATCCCAAGACGGGGGGTGAATTGGTGCCTTTAAAATTTACGCCCTAGGTAGATATCCTAGCAACAGTATATTTACAACCATATGGTCAATCTAGTGCAGGTAATGTAAATCTATTATTATATATACCAGAATTTAAATAGACCAATCTAATTAACAAAACATGCACCAGAAAGCAATTAAGGAGAGTGACACGCAAAAATGTTATCGAGGTTCGGCAAATTGCCTACATCCTCACCTTGGCTAACAAGCACAAGGATTACCACTATACTTGCTCACTTAAATGAGTGGAGCGACACCTAAACAAACCAAGTCAATTAGCACAGGGCTGACCTCAACCTTTACAACCAATCCTTACTGGGTTAGATTACCGCCCCCTCAGGTCACGCTTGGAAGCACTCAATAATTTCACAACAATGAAATTGGTACAGTGATTATGCTTTCACCTAAAGCAAATATGTACCCAATATGCGCAGTCACATACACATCAATGATATGGATATAGTGTTAGCTCAGTGATGCAAATTATTGTGTTATCAACACTCAATATGGTATTAACAATAAGATGCTCAAGAGTTTTCAATACAAGCAATATCTTGGAATCTAAGCAAAGTACTTCAATAGCAAATCAATATTCCAACGATATGAATCAGATAATCAAACTAGTTCAAAAGAGTTTTCCTCAATGAAATATGCACAATACTAGTTTGAAAATATTTTCTTGTTTGAAAAATCCTTACACAACAAAAACCAAGCTATAGGATACTTGCAACAAAGATGCAAATATCCTAAGCTTACTTAGTTTATCCCCACACAAGATTTATAATATGAAAATCTGTGGGATAAACCAAAGCTAAAACTCCCCAATAAAAATATTGCAATCAATCAATCAAATGGGAGTTTCTAGCAATCTTAGCAATCACAAGCACTCTAACAATGTTCTCACAATCTCATAATATATCAAGGAAGTGAAGATTTTGAGATTATTTGGCCAAAGAGAGTATTTTGAAAAGAGAGAATTTTTGCTAATCTAATTTGCTAATTATCGTCTAATCTTGCAAATGAGCCTATATTTATAGGCAGAGGTAAAATTATAACCGTTTGGGATATGTTGGGAATAATTAAAAAAGTCTGAAATAGTTAAAATACAATTAGCCCAAATTAGCCAAGTTTTATTGCGGTTAAAATAATTTTAACCCACCAAGGTTCGGGTGGCTAAACCGAGGTTTGGTCACCCGACTAGACTAAGTAATAAAATATATTCAAAATAGTTCGGTCGCCCGAATTTAGGTTCGGTGACCTGAATCAAAGTCAGTAGCCTTGCTTCATGACTTCGGGTGCCTGGTCCTATATTTGGTGGCCCAAATCCATGTGTTCGGTCGCCCAGGGTTCTTTTTGAACTAAGATGATCGGTCGCCTGAGTTGGTAGGCTGTCCCTTTTAAAGGGTTCAGGCGCCCGAGGAACGGTCGCCCGAGAACCTAGGTTAACTGTTGACTTAACAACAGTTCGGGTGCCCAAAGAGTTTTGAACTCCAGGGGTTCCGTTGCCTGAGCCTCTCAAATTTTAGATAATTGTTCAATTTAAGGCATAAACCTAACACTCCTATATATTATATGATGTGTGTGAGTGATGGTATCTAGATTCATGCTATGGTCTTATTGAGCTTACCATATATCCTATATATGCATGATGTGTAGGTAAGATAAATACAAACCACATCCTAGATTATTATTATAGACCCATATTACAATCATTGAATTTACAATTACAAGTTAAAGCCTTTAGGGTCTTATAGTTGCTTCAGATGTCATTATTTGGGATATTTATTTAAGCCTACACAAACACTTGACAATCATCAAATACCTGAGTATTTTTCATTATCAAAACCGGGTGCGATCTATAAGGTCAACAACATGGGAGGGATTTGGAATGTATTTCCTTAACATAGAAATATGGAATACGTCATGAATCATGAATAATGTTGGTGGTAAAGCTAATTTATAGGCAACTGGACCCATTCTCTCAAGTATTTCAAATGGGCCAATGTACCTAGGGCTCAACTTACCCTTCTTCCCTGAACCTACTTCTCTCATCGGTGATACTCTTAAAAACACATGGTCTCCTACTTCAAACTCCAACTTTCAATGGTGAGTACCTATGTAACTTTTCTGCCGACTCTGGACTGCCCCGATTCTGTCTCTAATTAGTCAGACTTTATTATACGCCTGCTACACCAATTCTAGCCCTAGAACTCGTCTTTGACCCATTTCATCCTAGTATAGTGGAGAACAACACTTTCTACCATATAATGACTCATAAGGTGTCATCCCAATGTTGGCCTAGTAGCTGTTATTATACACTAATTTTACTAGTGGCATAAACTAGGTCCTATTATCCCCGAAGTCCAGCACACATGCTCGTAGCATATCCTCTAGTATCTGGATCGTCCTCTCCATTTGCCCATCAGTATGAGGATGAAAGGTTGTGTTGAGTGATAACTGAGACCCCAAAGCTTCCTACAAACTCCTCCAAAACCGTGACGTGAAACGTAAGTCTTGGTTTGAAACTGTAGATACTAGCACTCCATGGAGTCGAACTACCTCCTGAATTTATAACTTTACCAGCCTGTTCATAGAGTAGTTGACTTTAGTAGGGAGAAAGTGGGCAGTCTTTGTTAGTCTGTCTATAACTACCTAAATGGAAATCTGTCCATGCAACACCAGTGGTAACCCCGTAAAAAAATCCATAGATATATGATCTCACTTCCATTTAGGGATGAGGACTGGCTGCAACTGTCCCACCGGTCTCTGGTGCTAAACCTTTACGTATTGGAATGTCAAACACTGCTCCAAAATTTCATCTATCTCCTTCTTCATGCTGCTCCACCAAAATGACTCTCGGAGGTCCTGATACATCTTAGTGTTGGCAAGATCCACTATGTAAAGGGACCCGTGTGCCTCCTCTAGGATAGCCTTCTTAATCTCAGCATTTGCAAGTACGCACAATCTAGTATGCAACCTTAGAGCTCCATCATCTGAAATACTAAACTCCTCACCCTATTCGTCCTTCATCTTATCCATTAGCTTTACCAATTTTGCATTATTTCTTTGAGCAGCTTTAATCCTCTCTTACAAGGTAGGATGTAGTACCAAGTTAACAATGAATATCTGGTGATCACCCTCTACTAGCTCCATACTGAGCCTCTCGAAATCCATTTGGATTGGGTGTTGGATCATCACTGTTGACAATGCTGCTCCTAGTGATTTATAGCTCAGAGCATTAACCACCACGTTTGCTTTTCTTGGGTGGTAGTTGATATTGCAATCATACACTTTAATGAGCTCTAGCCATCTCCTTTGCCTCATGTTCAATTCTTTATGGGTAAAGAAATACTTAAAAATTTTATGGTCCGTGAAGATCTCACACTTCCCACTATATAGATAATGCCTCCAGCTCTTTAGGGCAAACCCCACTACAGCTAACTCCAAATCATGTATCGGGTAGTTCTTTTCATATTCATTAAGTTGCCTAGAAGTGTATGCAATAACTCTCCTGTGCTACATCAACACCCACCCAAGTCCCCTCTGGGACGCATCAGTGTTTATAATAAATTCATCCTCTTATGATGGAATAGATAATATCGGTGCAGTGACCAACCACTGCTTCAACTCTTGGAAGCTTTACTCACGATCGTTGGTCCATTCAAACTTTACATTTCTTCTTGTGAGTTGTGTCAGTGGACCCCATAATCAGGACAAACCATCAACAAAACACTAGTAGTACCCCTCTAGACCTACAAAACTCTTGATCTTCAGTACGTTCCCCGATCTTACCCAATTCACCATCGCTTCTATCTTGCTGGGATCTATTGATATGTCATCCTTGAATATCACATGCCTGAGGAAAGTGACCTACCACAGCTAGAATTCACATTTCTTAAACATGGCGAACATCTTCTTTTCTCTCAACACCTGCAATACTAGCCTTAGATGATCCTTGTGCTCCTCAAAACTCTTTGAATAAACAAGTATATCATTTATAATGACCACAACAAATTGGTCCAAGTACTGATGGAATACATGATTCATCTTATCCATAAACATTGTGGGTGCATTAGTCAGACCAAATGGCATAACTAGAAACTCGTATTGACCATATTTTGTCCTGAATGCTATCTTCGGAACATCCTCAATTTTAATTTCCATCTGATGGTATCTCGACCAAAGATCAATCTTTGAGCAGACCTAGATCCTCTGGAGCTAATCAAATAAGTCATCAATTCTAGGAAAAGGATACTTATTATTGATCGTCACTTTATTTATTCTCTCTATAACATCCTCATTGTTTCATCCTTCTTCTTCACAAACAGAACTGGTGCTCCCAACGATGAAACACTAGGCCTGATAAACCCTTTATCCAACAACTCTTGCAACTGGTCTTTCAATTCTTTCAGTTCAGTTGGACTCAATTCTTTCGGTGCTAACCTTGGAAATAAATTCACGATAAACTCGATCTCCCGATCGGGTGGTAAACAAGGTAACTCTTCTAGAAATACGTCTAGAAATTCTCTAACTACTGGAATATCAGCATGCTTTAATTCTTCCTCTTATATCTCCTTTACATAAGCTACATACCCATGGCAACCATCCTGAAGCAACCTTCTCGACTGGATAGCTGACACTAACTATAGCAAGGCGCGTACACGTGATCCCACAAATTTAAATTCCTACTCTTCTGGTGGTCTAAAGATCACCTCTTTTTTATGGCAATCAATGCTAGTTAGTTAGCTGCCATCCAGTCCATGCCCAATATTATATCAAACCCCTACACGTCTAATGTCACGAGATCGTCTGGTAATATTTTCTCGTGAATGCCCACTGGATAGTTTTTAAGCACCCATCTACACCTCACTACTGATCTAGTCAGTGTGGCTACTGATAATTCAACATCTAACAACTATGTGTCAACCCCAGATAATTTGACATACCCTAATGATACGAAAGAATGGGTGGCACCTAAGTTAAATAAAACAACAACTTTATATGATAAAGTAGTAAGAGTAGATATCACAACGTCACCTATAGCCTCGTCGTCTCCTAGCATCAATGCATAAACCCTTGTCGGGGCTATGTTCCTTTACTAGCATCCAGAAGGTGCCTAGTGTCCTCCCCGGAAAGGTCTAGGAGTTGGTGCATAAGTCGTTGGTCCCTGACATGCTTGTGTCATATGATTGAGTTTCCCACATCGGTAAAACAAATTCTCTCTCATCCGGCATTCACCCATATGTCTCCCGCCACACCAGGGGCAGATGGGATAAGTCTGCTCACCCTGAAAACCATGGTGTCCCATCATCTGCCTTTGACCTCTAATATACCGATCTCCTCTCCATGGGCCCTGGCTGGTACCCGTCTGAAATTCCAAAGGCGTGGGCCTTTTTATCTGGCTCGGTGTTCCCTCATCCCTTCATTTGCTCTCCTATACTACTGTGACCCTGTCTACTAGTTTGGAGAAGTTCTACTCCTTTAGAACTGCCACCTATCTAAAGATTTCTTGCCTCAAGCCCCTCTTAAACATTCTTGCATTCTTAGCCTCATTCAGCACAATGTAAGGAGCAAAATGTGATAGCTCGATGAACTTCACCACATACTGCTCAACTATGACATTTCCCTAAGTCAAATTTAGAAATTCTACTACCTTAGCCTCTCAAATGGTGGCAGGAAAATAATTATCAAAGAAAATTTCTTTAAATCGACTCCAAGTTATGATCGCCGGTACAATTCTCTCCTCCTTTAGCAATTTCATGGTTGTTCCCCATATTTCAACCTTACCCGTCAATTTATTGGTGGTATACAAGACCCTTTGATCGTTCATATAATGCAACATTGTCAATATTTGCTCCATCTCTTGCACCCAGTTTTCAGAACCTGCAAGGTCGGCTCCCCTTAAGAATGCCAGAGGATTAATTTTAGTAAACTTCTCTATCATTCAATTTTGATCTGCAGATGGGCCTCCCCTCTCCCTAAGGCTTTATGCAATCTCAACCATAACCTGTTGAGCTATGCTACACAAAATGGCATTAGAATCCCAATCGCTCATGCTAGAAGGCCCAACACCATCGTCACCACGAGCATGAGCACTGCTATTTCCTAGATCCATCCTGCAATAACACCAAGATAATTTGAGAATCTATACCTCACAACACTGTTCTTACATTAATCTAACTAAAAGATCCTCATACTACTTATTTCTAATTTATGGTTCTATCCTACCATTCGGAAATAGAAACTAACGATAATTTACTATGGTTTTTCTAAAATCGTCACCCTAGGAAAATAACAGAAACCACCCTGAAGTTCCTGTCTCCAAACCATGACACAAAACCGTAATCTCTCACCTTGACTTCCCAACATTAACTCACTGAAATTCTGATCTATCTCAATTTCCATCATCTCCCAGATCTATTCCTACACTTTGGTATTGCTCTCCACCGTACACTATAGTTTACAAAACCTAGCAACCTAAGATCTGATACCAAATTGTGATGACCCAAAAATTCATGCCTTATATATATATAGTGTAAAATTATGTTACTCTGATACCCCTTATAAAATCTACTATAATGTCCCAATCCTAAAGAAGACATCGAGAATTCCTATTCATAGAAACAAAACACTTATGCAGCAGAAAACATAAATTACGTCACCATAATTAAAATACCAAAGTTTTAGTAGTTTCCAAACATATATACACATCTCTCCAAAATCATCCACCAAATCCCCTATGAACTACTAAAAAATACATCTCCCAAAATCACTTACCCTACAGACAGGGCAGTACAAGGGTCTCCTCTATCTCTGAGCCTGATCTGCTTGTATAACTAGATCATCTGAAATGTTTATAAATACTGGGATGAGAAAACTTTTAGTAAGAAGAAATATGTTATTACTAATGTGTGGAAAATGAGTCAATGTATGTAATATATTTATTAATCTGGCTGTAACTGGGATAACATATAAATATAAGATACATTATAACTCCCACTTATGTCACTTAAAGTACAAGTGTTTATTAAATTTCTACTTAATCATACTTTTAGCTACAATATATATTCTTTTTGTTTTTTGAAAATCTATATACATATATATAACAATGAAAACTTCCCTGGATGCATAACTGTATGTTATGATTTAACCCGTCATGACAGGGTTGTGCAGCCCATGGGCTGGACTTAACACTTGCTGGCCTACTAGGATAAGTCAACTAAAAACATTTGCCATCAGATTGGCCGCCATAACCTAGACTACCAGGGAGTCTTCATCTTTACCAAGGAACAATCTACTACTCATAAATTCCACACTCTATCTGACATGTGTGGTTGCACTCTAAACTATAATAGCTATGGTACCGTGCCCTGTAATCTAATATGGTCAATCAGGGTCTGATACTATATAATACTGTTATATATATTACTATTTTATCATGATTTTGTAATAAATTGTGTTAACCCTAATGTTGTAATAAACTGATCTGTAATAACTATAATATCTGTATGTTATGGTTCTGAAATCTGAATATCATGGTACTGTGAAAATTGTATATCATAGTTCTATATAACCATGTAAACTATAATTCTATAAAACAATGTATAGTCATAGCTCTGTAAATAAAACTGTATAACTGTATATCATGATCCTATAAAAACTATATAATCGTAGTTCTGTAAAAGTTATGTAGAATTCTATACTATATCAATATTCTCATGCCACACAATAATTAAAACTTATTAAATATATTCTGTAAAACTTTATAATTTTGTCCTCTGAATAATTCAAAATCTTACTTTAGAAACCCATAATCATATACTATATTTTACTTGGAAAATATGTTATTTAACAAACATAACATATTTCCCTTACCAAACTGTTGGCCTAATAAGGCTTACAATTCTTATTTTGATGATAACAAATCATGATATGTTTAGTACAATTTATTTCAAGTGAAAGTTTTTCAGGAAGAAGGTAAAGCTTAAAGATAGTGGCAAAGCTTAGAGAAAGTTCAAAGCTCAAAATGATGATTGAGTACTGTTCAAAAAGATCAAGAAATAAAGATGATAAGAAGCTCAAAGATGATAGAAGAACAAGGACTTACTTGAAGATCAAAAGAATATGTTTTTAAGGATGTTTGTATGTAAGTACTTCAAATACACTTCAAATATAAACTCGATTGAAGCTCTCATAAAATCAAAAGAAACTTAGAAATAAAGTTACTAAAACCCTAAAGTGTGTTTTTCAAATCAAAGAAAAGAAGGGTTTAAAAAAATAAAAGTTTTTTTTTTTTTAAACAGAAGGGTCGGGCGACTGCCCCCATATGCCAGGCGACTGCCCAAAATAAATGAATAAATTTCAAAGAGGCAGTAGGGTGCCAGGCAACTGCCTGAGCATAGCCAGGCATCTGGATGGTCATGCCAGGCGACTGCCTGGGTTCTGACAGGCGACTGCCAGTGTTATGTATTTTAAATTTCTTCTATGGCAGGCGACTGCCAGGTCGTGGCAGGCGACTACCACTCGAACGTTTGTTTAAAAAATTCCAACGGGAAGATTTTTTAAATGGATTTTTTTGGGCACTACTTTTTTGAAAAACTTGGGGATTACTTCAAGGAAACTTGGGGGGCAAGGAATTACTTTTAAACTTCTATAAATAGCCCCAAACTTCAAAGATTTATACACCAAGAAATTTCTAGCAATCAAAGTTCTCTTAAAAGCTCTCAAACTCTTTTGTGTTCATCCAACTTCAACTACTGAGTTACTACTGGTACAAACTCTGAAGTAAAGCCTTCAAAGTCTAAATCTTTCAATACTTGGAAGATAGTTGGAAATCTAAATTCAATATTGAGCTTCAATTCTTTTATATTTGACTTACTTTGAAGTATTCTTGTGTTGAATGTTGTACTAATCTACTCTGTTGTGAGAGTGTCTTTTGCGAACAAACTTTTCTCTATCTTGGTTCTTGTTTATAGATGATTCAAGGTTATAGAATCGTTGGACCGAACAAAGGAATATCGTTTGAGAGGCAGGCTCTAGCCTAAAGGAAGGAGTGGTTGTAATCGGTTTTGATCCACTCGTCAACGGAACTAAACTAGTGAATCATTTGGTGGATTTCCAAAGGCGAGGACATAGGCTGGGTATAAGCCGAACCTCATAAAAGCTTTGTGTCTCTCTCTCTTCCTTACTCTTTATTTTTCAGCAATACTTACAACCTGCGTGTATGCTTTAAATTGTTAAATTTTGAGTGTATGGTTGTTAAATAGATCGGAGGATAATTCGTTTTGGCTTGATCAACATTGATTGCGGAAACCAAAAGGGACTACATAGGTTGATCATCCTAAACTTATTAATCTGAAATTTTTTTTAAAAACTAAACAAAAAGCAGAAGTATGAGTTTGGAATAACACAGGGCTTACATAAATCCAGCGTGCTTTACACTCCGATATAGGGCTATTGGTACAAAGATTAAGATATTGATTATTTTTGTTAATTGGTTGTGGTTGACTTGAGTTTGTGTTTACTTGTTATGATTGTTGATATAAAACAAAGTATTAAAAAGAATATAAGTTCAAAAATCCAATTCACCGCCCCTCTTGAGAAGCTATCCTAATTTCAATTGGTATTAGAGCCTAGTTATAGAAAATTCCTAACAAGAAGCTATAAAAGGATTTAAATGGCAAACATAGGAGTAGCTCCTTTTGGAGAGGGCCAATCCTCAACTCGTCCACCAATCTTTTGTGGACACAAATACACCTTTTGGAAAAAGAGAATGCAAATGTACCTCCAACACATGGATTGGAAAGCATGAGAAGTACTTATGGATGGAGACCTTATTCCCACTAAAATAGTACATGCAAAACAAATTGCAAAAGAGAAAAAGGATATGATCAATTTAGATTATAGAATGCTTCAAATAAATTCAAGTACTATAAATGTTCTATATTGTGCTTTAGATGCTAACAAATTTAATAGGGTCATGGCTTGTAAAATGACTAAAGAAATCTGGGACAAATTAGAAGTCACATATGAAGGAACTATTGATGTTAGGGACAATAGGATAGACATGTTAACAAGTGAATATGAAGCATTCAAGATGAATCTAGATGAAACCATATCAAGTATGTACACAAGATTCACCCACATAATCAATTCCTTAAGTGCCTTAGGAAAAACTTATACCACCTACGAAATGATTAGGAAATTTTTGAGAGGCCTTCCCTCCATATGGGAACCAAAGGCTACAGTAATTACCGAAGGAAGAAACCTTAAGACCACCTCCTTAGATGAACTCGTAGGTTCACTCCTTACCAATGAAATGACTCTCAAAGAAAGAAATCCTGAACCAAAGCATAAGAAATCTATTGCACTAAAAGCATCTAGCCACAACTCAAGTAAAGAAGAAAATAAAACAAGTGATTTAGATCAAGATGAATTAGCATTCCTCACAAAGAGACTAGGTAAGTTTTACAGAAGGCATAAAAGATTTCCTAGAAAGTGTAACAAAAGGAAAATTGAAAAAGGAGAACCAAGTAGAAAAGAAAATAAAAGTAAAAATGAACCTCCAATATGCTATCACTGTAAGAAACCATGGCATATCAAACCGGACTGCCCATTGCTCAAGAAAGACAAGAAGAATAAGAAAGAAGCTATGAAGGCTACTTGGGATGACTCAAGCTCCAACGAAACGGAAAACGAATCAAGTGGACAAGAGATGGCAAACATATGCTTCATGGCGAATGATGAAGAGGTAAATTCTTACTACTCTTCAATAGAATCTTGCAATGAATCTTGTGATGAGTCATGTGATAGTATGCCCTCATACAAGGAATTACAAGCTGAATTGTTTTCCCTACATAAAAGATTCATAAAAATTTCCAAAAGAAATATAACCTTGAAGAATCAAAATAAAGAACTATTGAAGCAACTTGAATCATTCAAAACCATTGAAGAAGATAGAGGAGGAAGTAAGTAAAGTAACTCAAGAATTAGGCAAAACTCATAAAGAAAATATAAAGGAGGAAGTAAGTCAAGTAACTCAAGAATTAGGCAAAACTCATAAAGAAAACTTAAATAAAATGGATTTAGGAGTGAATGAACTTAAGAAATTAGTAGAGGATAAAGAAAAAATTATATATAACTTTAGAAAAGGTAAAGATAATTTTGAAAAGATGATTGGACAGCAAATGCTACATGGGAATAAAGAAGCAATAAGTTATAATGGTAAAACAAATAAAAAGAATAAGAAATTATACATGGGATACTTCATCAAGGAAGCCAAGCACTATGCTAGCACTTCATCAAACAACAAACATAAACACACTACTTGCTATATGTGCAAAACTAAAGGTCACGTAATGTTTGATTGCCCACTAAAAAGGAAGTATGTTAAAGTACAAGGAGAATGGAAAGTTAATAATGTAACTAACAGAAAAAAAAAAAAAAAAGTTAAAAGAATTTGGGTTCCAAATACTAACACGATGAATCCTCCATTGTAGGTATGTTTTAGGACAACATCGTCAACAGACAAGTGGTACTTGGACAGCGGGTGTTCAAGACACATGACCGGTGATAAGACCAAGTTTACTTCTCTAAAACAAAAGGATGGAGGATATGTCACCTTCGGCGACAATGCCAAAGGTAAGATCATTGGCATCGGGAGAATAGGTAAAAAACCTTCTATTACTATTGATAATGTGTTATTAGTAGAAGGATTAAAACACAATCTTTTAAGCATTAGCCAATTTAGTGACAAAGGGTTTGAAATAACCTTTAAGAAAGAAAATGAGTTATCCAAAATCCTAAAGAAAATAAAATCTTGTTTATAGCTCATAGGATAAATAATGTTTATTGTATAAACCTTGAGAATCTAATGAATCAAAATGTAACTTGTTTGGTAGCCATGAATGAAATAAGTTAGTTATGGCATAGGAAATTAGGACATGCTATGGACCTATTATCCAAATAATCAAAGAAAAATCTTGTAAAAGGATTACCAAATACCAAATTCATAAAATGCAAGATTTTTGATGCATGCCAAAAGGGAAAGCAAGTTAAAACAAGCTTTAAAAAGAAAAAGTATATATCTACTAAAAGACCCCTAGAACTATTACACCTAGACTTATTCAGTCCAACTAGAACCTTAAGCCTAGGGGGAAAACAATATGATTTTGTAATAGTGGATGATTATTCAAGATTTACTTGGATATTATTCCTAACAAATAAAGATGAAGCTTGTGACAAGCTAATCACCTTATGTAAGAAATTACAAAATGAAAAGGGCAATAATGTAACAAGTTTCAGAAGTGATCAAGGTAGGGAGTTTAGAAACAAAGAGGTTGATAAATTCTGTGATGAATATGGAATAAGCCATAATTTCTCAACACCTAGAACTCCACAATAAAACGTAGTTGTAGAAAGAAAAAATAGAACCCTACAAGAAATGGCAAGGACAATAATAAACGAAAATAACCTACCTAAATACTTTTGGGCTGAAGCTGTAAATACAACATGTTATATTGTAAATAGGGTATCTATAAGATCAAGTATAGACAAAACAATGTATGAACTATGGAAAGGTAGAAAACCTAATATCTCCTACTTTCATGTATTTGGATGCAAATGTTTTATCCTTAACACTAAAGATGATTTAGGAAAGTTTGATGCAAAATTTGATAAAAGGTATCTTTTGAGGCTATTCTACAAATAGCAAAGCCTATAGGGTTTATAATAGAAGAACTCTTACTATCATTGAATCAATACACATAACATTTGATGAATCAAACAATTATGAAAATAAAATTAAGATTGATGAAAAAGAAGATATTCCACAAAAAGAAGAAGATCTTGAAATAAAAGAAGAAAATAAAAATGAAATTTCAAATGAAAACATTGTAGAAAATCTAGAACTACCTAAAGAATGGAGATATGCTAAAAGTCATCCAAAAGAACAAATTCTTGGAGAAACTTCGAAAGGAATAACCACTCGAGCCTCATTGAAAAATATTTGCAACCATTATGCCTTTTTATCTCAAGATGAACCCAAGAATATTGAAGAAGCTTTAAAAGATGACTCTTGGATTATAGCTATGTAAGAGGAACTAAATCAATTTGAAAGAAGTCAAGTGTGGGAACTAATACCTAAGCCCAAAGACAAATCTATCATAGGAACTAAATGGGTGTTTAGAAATAAAAAGGATGAAAATGGGATAGTTATAAGAAATAAAGCTAGGCTAGTAGCACAAGGTTATAATCAAGAAGAAGGTATTGATTACGATGAAACCTTTGCCCTTGTAGCAAGAATGGAAGCAATTAGGATGCTTTTAGCTTATGCAGTCTATAAGGACTTCAAATTATACCAAATGGATGTAAAAAGTGTTTTCTTAAATGGATATATAAATGAAGAAGTATATGTAAAACAACCTCCAGGTTTTGAAAATTCAAAAAATCCTGATCATGTATTTAAGTTAACAAAAGCTTTATATGGAATGAAACAAGGTCCTAGAGCTTGGTATGAAAGGCTAAGCAAGTTCCTATTTCAAAACAATTTTTCAAGAGGAAAGATAGATAGCACTTTATTTATAAAAACCAAAAACAAAGACATGCTTATAGAACAAATTTATGTTGATGATATTATTTTTGGAGCAACTCATAAGGATTTGTGTAATGAATTTGCTAAGTCTATGCAAAAAGAGTTCGAGATGAGCATGATGGGAGAGTTAAATTACTTCATAGGGTTACAAATCAAACAAGAAAAAAATGGAACTTTCATAAATCAAACTAAATATATTAAAGACATATTAAATAAGTTTAATATCGAAGAAAGTAAACCTATAGGAACTCCCATGAGCACCGCCACTAGTCTTGACAAGGATGAAAAAGGGACACAAGTAGATACCAAGCATTACCGAGGCATGATAGGAAGCTTACTGTACTTAATAGCAAGTATACCAGATATTATGTTTACCATATGTATGTGTGCTAGGTTCCAATAAGCTCCTAAGGAATCATACCAAATAGCAGTTAAAAGAATCCTTAGATATCTACTAGGCACACTTGAACTAGGTTTATGGTATCCAAGGGGAACTGAATTTGAAATGATAAGCTATTCCGATGTAGACTTTGTTGGATGCAAGATAGATAGAAAAAGCACTAGTGGAACTTGTCATTTTCTAGGACACTCTTTAGTCTCTTGGTCTTCAAAGAAACAAAATTCTGTAACATTATCCACAACAGAAGCAGAATATATAGCAACAGGCAGTTGCGGTGCCCAAACATTGTATATGAAACAACAACTAAGAGATTTTAAAATTCAGTATCAAACTATTCCAATAAAATGTGACAACACAAGTGCCATAAATATTTCAAACAATCCGGTATCTCACTCAAGAACAAAACATATTGACAGAAGACATCACTTCTTGAGAGATCATGTGCAAAACGAAGACATATTGCTAGAATTTGTAAATACGAATGACCATTTAGCAGATATATTCACGAAACCACTCTTTGAAGAGTGATTCATACTCATTAGAAGAGAATTAGGAATGATGCATATACGAGAAGCAAACTAAACAAGTTCTCTGCATGGCAGGCGACTGCCACCTAGGTGCCAGATGACTGCCAGGATACTAACTTTCAATTTTTTGTTTGACAAGCACCTGCCTTATCCTAGCAGGTGACTGCATCGCGGTGGGTAGGGTTTAAAACCCTATTTTATGTATTTTTAACTTCCATCGGGCGCCTGCCACTTCTCCTCTCTCTTTGAAAATCCTCATTCCTACTCTTTTCCAAATAAAATCCTCTTCCAAATTAGCCTGAAACCGTGAATCAAACCTACATTCCACATCAAATGATGTAAAAACCTAGGGTTTATTAGCCTCCCTCTTTAAAAAACTCGTGCCACAGATCAAATCGGTTGGTAACAAGGGTTCCTCCTCCTCCACAAGGATCAACAATGATGAAGTAGAGAAGTGGTTAGTAACTCCTCACGCTAAGCAACTCTATAGGAATCAAATTGCTTCAGTCAAACTCATCCTACGTAAAATACTAGACGTTACATTCTTCAATTCTAATTTTCTTGAAATCATGGACCTTTTTGAGAAAATTGGGTGGAAACGGTTTATTACGTATCAAGAAAAAAGGTACAATCCAAACGTGGTTCGAATTTTCTATGCAAACATGGAGAGGTTTGAAAATAGGATCCAAACAATTCTTTTAGGGCTAAATATTCATCTTACTCCTATCTCTTTGGGAAAAATTCTTCGAGTCAAGCGAGGTGATTTTGAGGTTCACATTGTTGAGAAACAATAGATAATGTCCCAAGGATCTACTCCATAGGAATTTTTACCCCTAGTCATAATTGATACACCTATCTCCTTTGGGCATCCACCTCTTTACAAACAGCTAAATCTCCAAGCTTTAATCCTGCACAAACTTATTACATATAATATCCTACCACGTTCCGATTCTCATGATTATATTTCCTTCTTAGATTGTTTTGTTATGTGGTGTATTCTCAAAGGAAAAAATATGGATCTTCCAAGTTTACTTCTCAAATGGATCATCATGAAAGTTGATGCCCCTCGTGTCATTCTACCATATGTTGGGATGTTAAATATGGTATTTGCCCATTCCAATGTTCTCACTCCATCATTTAATTTCACTAGCAAAACCCATTACGATATCTTTTATGATACTATTCTTAAGCGTATGGGATATAAGCACTCTCCTCAAGGGTGGTTTCACAGGAGACATCATCACATCTCATCTGCACCAACTCCTCAGCCTTCCATGCCAGCCCCTTCAGTACAGCTTGACCCAGAAACTCCTTTCTGGTTTGTTCCATTTTGGAATCACTATATAACCTTCAGTGATGGAATGCAATTTGAACTTGGTACACTTAGGGAGAAGGTTTCTACTATGAAAACTCATTGTTCAAGCCTTATTCAGCATGTTGACAAGATTGAGAAACATCTGGCTAGCTCTTCCAAAGGCAAATCTCATATGGATATCAGCTCTGCTCCATCTAGTGATGATGAATCTGCTAAAAAATCTAGTGAACAAGAAGAAGAGGAAGATGAAAGTGGGTCTATGGAAGCCTCTAATTGATGTATTTCATCTATGTTCTATTTAACACTTTTGTCTATGTATTAGTATTTCTGAGTACTTCACCGACTAGTATTTTTTTTTTGTAAGATGTACAAGTACTATGTTCTACAGCACTTCACTATGTTGTTTTGTATCGCTCTTTTTTCCTTTTTGATTGATGTCCAAAAGGGGAGAGTGTTTGAGAGAAGGAAGTGCAAAAATGAAATATGCTATGGGCTTGTAATACTATGAATATGTATGGAATACCTTGTATGATTTCATTGCTCGTAAGAATATGAATATATATGGGTATGAATTCATTTTGCAAATGACATGGTTTGTATAAATATTTTTGGCATATCATGCTTGTTGAAAAGGGGAGCCATAAACATTATTTCCTATATATTTTTTGCTCTCGATTTGTCATCATCAAAAAGGGGGAGATTGTTGGCCTAACAAGACTTACAATTCTTATTTTGATGATAACAAATCATGATATGTTTAATACGGTTTATTTTAAGTGAAAGTTTTTCAGGAAGAAGGAAAAGCTTAAAGATAGTGGCAAATCTTAGAGAAAGTTTAAAGCTCAAAAGGATGATAAAGTACTGTTAAAAAAGATCAAGAAATAAAGATGATCGGAAGCTCAAAGATGATAGAAGAACAAGGACTTACTTGAAGATCAAAAGAATATGTTTTTAAGGATGTTTGTATGTAAATACTTCAAGTACACTTCAAATATAAATTGGATTAAAACTCTCATAAAATCAAAAGAAACTTAAAAATAAAGTTTTAGTAAAACCCTAAAGTATGTTTTTCAAATCAAAGAAAAGAAGGGTTTAAAAAAATAAAAGTTTTTTTTTTTAAACAGAAGGGCCAGGCGACTGCCCAAAATAAATGAATAAATTTCAAAGAGGCAGTAGGGTGCCAGGCATTTGCCTGAGCACATCCATGTGCCTGGGTGGTCATGCCAGCTGACTGCCTAGGTTCTGGCAGGCGACTGCCAGTGTTTAGTGTTTTAAAATTCTTCTATGGCAGGCGACTTCCAGGTAGTGGCAGGCGACTACCACTTGAACGTTTGCTTAAAATATTCCAACGGGAAGATTTTTTAAATGGATTTTTTTAGGCACTACTTTTTTGAAAAACTTGGGGATTACTTCAAGGAAACTTGGGGGGCAAGGAATTAATTTTAAAATTCTATAAATAGCCCCAAACTTCAAAGATTTATACACCAAGAAATTTCCAGAAATCAAAGTTTTCTAAAAAGCTCTCAAACTCTCTTGTGTTCATCCAACTTCAACTACTGAGTTACTGCTGATACAAACTCCGAAGTAAAGCCTTCAAAGTTTGAATCTTTCAATACTTGGAAGATATTTGGTGATCAAAATTAAATATTGAGCTTCAATTCTTTTATATTTGATTTACTTTGAAGTATTCTTGTGCTAAATGTTGTACTAATCTACTCTGTTGTGAGAGTGTCTTTTGCATACAAACTTTTCTCTATCTTGGTTCTTGTTTATAGAAGATTCAAGGTTGTAGAATCGTTGGACCAAATGAAGGAATATCATTTGGAGAGGCAAGCTCTAGCCTAAAGGAAGGAGTGGTTGTAATCGGTATTGTTCCACCCATTAACGGAATTGAACTAGTGAATCCTTTGGTGGTATGCCAAAGGCGAGGACGTAGGCTAGGTATAAGTCGAATCTCGTAAAAGCTTTGTGTCTCTCTCTCTTCCTTACTCTTTATTTTCCAGCAATACTTACAACCTGTGTGGATGCTTTAAATTGTTAAATTCTGAGTGTATGGTTGTTAAATAGACTGGAGGATAATTTGTTTTGGCTTGATCAACATTGATTGCGGAAACTGAAAGGGACTATGTTGGTTGATGATCCTAAACTTATTAATCTGAAAGTTTGTTTAAAAACTAAACACAAAGAAGAAGTGTGAGTTTGAAATAACACACGGCTTACAAAAATCCAGCGTGCTTTCCACTTTGATACAAGGCTATTGATACAAAGATTAAGATATTGATTATTTTTGTTAATTGGTTATGGTTGACTTGAGTTTGTGTTTACTTGTTGTGATTGTTGATATAAAACAAAGTATTAAAAAGAATATAAGTTTAAAAATCCAATTCACCCCTCCTCTTGGGAAGCTATCCTAATTTCACTAACTAACTGGGATGCCTGACTCCAACTCTATCCTCATGCCCATAGTGTATCATACTCAGAATCCTAAAATAATGTATATTTCATAATTCAATCAAACTGAACTCATAATAGTAACTATGCTCGCATTTTCCCCAGCCTCACATATAACATTTTATCCATAAAATTCTAAACCACTAACCATTTATCAACTTTACCTGAGTTCCCAAGGAAACACCCACAGGGATCCTCAACCCATGCCTGCCATGTTCAGAACTCCAAGCCTTGAAACCACATCAACCCTAGTTTAATCAACTCAAACTCTAGTGTGTTTTTTTCCAACATAAATCTTGGGTCCAAAAATACCTAATAATGATGAAAACCTGAAAATAACCCACTTACCTTGATTTTGGGATGGTGCCCAAGAACTCCAAACCAACAATCTGCTCCTCTTGTAGAGAATCTTCCCACGAACCTCAAGGCAGTTGTTGATTGTCAAACCAGACTTTAATGAAAAGAGGATCATAGAGAGAAGGTGTCCAAACCTAATTTTAGAGAGAGAATGAGAGAGGGATAGTTTTCTCTCGCCAACAACTAATTTTCACGTATATATAGATGGTTGGCCACATGGCTTCGTCGACGAGACATATTGCCTCGTTGATGAACCCAAGAAGGGATTTCGTCAGTGAAGGTAGCGAGATTGTCGAAGAAACATTAAGGTCTAAAATTCCCCTCTCCATATCTCTTCATCGATGAAGCTCAGGTACTCCTCCACCAACCGTACAAGTAAGTTCATCGACGAAACCTAGGGGTTTGTCAACAAACCCTAATTTTGCCCTTCTTTTGAATTTCTTTTCTCCCGTTTAACTCCTTTTTCTTTATTATTGTTTAATTTCTATTGTATTTTTGGGTCTCTACAATGTGAATACAAGAGTTTACACAACAGTATTAACCCAATCAAATCACTAGTCAACTACTTGGAGTAATACCAAGATATCGGCCCGGTTATGAAAATTTTACACAACTAATTCACTACATTGTTGGTGAGCATAATGAAATCATTTAGCTGAGAGGCTTATGCATGTAACACTAGGTTATATAGGTGTATGTAGTGGGAATCAAATATATGCTAGCACGGTTCACTTGAAATTTCCCAAAAATTTTAAAATGTGTCATTTTTGTGCATGAAATGCACTATGTAGTGTGCCACCCCGTACCCCCAACTTAGAACTTCAGTGACCTTACTAAAGTGAAGAAATAAAAATAGTACCCAGGTATGGAAGAGGACAGTGCATGGTGCCAGTACTAACAAATAGTGTACCTACAAATTATAATACACAGAAAGATCATGTATGCAAAAATACACTGTAGTACAAAAGATATGTAGTAGACAAAAGCACCATGAAAGATTTCATTAATTTCCTAGGCAATACACTTCATAGATAGAGTTACAAGTACTGATACTACCACCAAAACTTGGTGATGAAGGGCAAAAGAGAAAAGGAAAAGAAAGCACAATTGTGCCACAAAGGCACAGTACATATATTGGTTGTGTAACTGGAATCCCAAATGGTTAGCCCAAAGCCTATCTTATTCCTCCTCAGTTGTCCCTATAGTGTCATAATTTGAAGCACTTCCTCCTAAGTTACCAGATGCATCAGACGGAGTACTCATCACAGACTGTTGGGTCTCATCAAAAGGTGTACCTATAGCAACCGCCTCTTCCGTAGACACATAGGTGGATGTGACTGGAGCTAAAGTTGGTACACGATCTAGTGCATTAGAGATTGGCTCAAGTGCAATTGGGGGGGGGGGGATGAAGTAGATGGTGGGGAAACAATCCTAGATTTTCTACAATGGAAAATGATGGGAGGTGGTTGGACTTACAGCAGGGTCAGCAGTCGTGGTAAGTTTATTAGTAAAATAAGAGTAGTGGTCATAATCGAGACCGATGGAGCTGGTGACAAAAGGGGTTCAGACCCAATGTATGGTATTGTATTTTAAGTAGTCACAATAAGCTATATGAAGGACTGAGCCTTGCCTGCTACGATAGTTAACCTAGACGTCTCATCTTCTTTTTCACAAGAAGATTCGATCACAATCATGATACCATAACCAGTGGGAGATATGGCCTGGAGAACCGGCAGATGCAGGAGAGTGGGCCAAAAGGGCATTTTGGTTTGCCACAGTAGCAAATGCAGGAAAGATAACAGATTCAACAGCCTATGGGGATATGAAATGAAATTTTGAAACAAAGCATAGAAACCTAGCGCATCTCCATCCGTGTATCTACCACCTCAGATCGAACGAGCTCCAGATTGTGAGGCAAACAGTCCAAGTCCTCCCTAGTTAGAGGCATAACATGGGATGGTTTTGTAGAAGGGGGTGCAACTGTGGATGTGGAGGGTATATTTGTTACCCTTCTTTTCTTCTTAAGAACTCGATGAGGAGGGCACACTGGTAACCAAGGGTTTCATCTTCGATGCCATAAATGAATTCTGGAATTAGCAGTTTTGATCCCGAGGCACCTTCAAAGGGGGCCCACTTATGCAACTTTAATTGTGCCATGGAGACCAAGCTCAAACTCTGGCCTATGTCTTTTCCGTAGTAACTTTGCCGAGTTGAATATCTTCATCGAGATTACCTAAATGGTTCTTATTTCTCATTAAAATAGCCATAATCAACTATGTATAAGGAATGAGAGGTCGCTTTCATTCATGCGCTGGCTAGCTACGCGTATGTGTTGTTGACGAGGATTCTTCACATACCACTTGTAGAAGAGAATCATTTCCTTAAAGATAAATTTGGGAATATTGAACTCGACACCCTGATGCACATCATATAATACCTATAAGTGAACACCACATCACTTAGAATGATGACCAAAAATGCAAAAGTTGCACTGTAGAATGAGGTCAAGGAGCAACAAATAGTCAGGTAAGTTGTTCCTTGTTGTACACATCCCTCTCTGAGTAAGGGAACTATCATAATAGATGTCATGAAACATATAGTTGATAATGTGGTGGACATCTGAGGACTTAAGAGGTGCCCAGGGGGTAGTGTCCATTTCTTCATTACCCCAAGCTTGATTAATTTGCGCTAGTTTCAACTTGAATGCAATGCCTTGCATAGTAGTGAGCCATACCCCCCTTGTAGTGTGGTTGTGTGCCATGTTAGTATAAAATTCCCTCACCAATTGTGGATGACATGTCATGGTAGGCAGGGTCACATAATGGTTGAACTTCCTTGTCTCGAGGATTACAACACAACATTAAGGGTTAACTTTTGGGTTTGGCTTCCTCGACATCTCTTCTCTAATTTTAAATAAGCCACTTGGCCACCCGTTATCACCAAAGCGGGTTTAATGTGTTCAGATCCTGACGACGAAGGATCATCTCTTAGTTGAAGGGGAGCATGTCGTCATGTGGTGCCATGGGATGACTGAGGTTTCTTGGAAACATCCTTGGATACTGGTCAACGAGGCATTTTTCAAACACCAAAGAATAAAGGGATGAAAATATTAGTCACCAGAAAACCCTAGAAGCAACATAGAGTTGAAGGCCGCATACAAGGAAACCACACCTAGACTGAGAATCTTTTGAGTAGTTACTAGAGTTTTGTTGGGGTCATATGGGATGGACAAAGTATGAGCGATGTGGGTCAAGTGGCTGCGACGTGGAACGGCCATGAGAATGAGAAGTTCAGAAATGAAGGATCATGAGGAAAAAATATGTTTTTTTTTTTTTTTTCTAACTATCACTTTCCTCGACCAGGTTGCCCTAAAGCTAGTGTTGGTCATTGTCCTGGTTTGCCCTCTCGGTATTTTGAAAATTTTAGGGTTTTGTTTTTATTTTTTTATTTTCTACTACTATTATGTACATTATAATGACTTATTATGAAAATAACGAACCCATAGGTTGCCTCCTGGTAGCGCTAAGTTTTCCGTCTTCAACCAAATGCATCAAAAGCACATATCGTCATTGTCCTGGTTCAATGACAAACATGTCCCCCATTTTTCTTTGAACCACATATCATTTACGCAGACACTTCCTTCCAATCCGAAGACTGTATCACGAATTGAGAAAATCTGTTCATATAGGTCATCTGGGTCAGCTAGGGGATTGCTCTTGGGTTGATTTATATCCCCTAAAAGATTCCACCATAATATCGAAGGGGCAACTGAAATTAGGATAGCTTCCCAAGAGGGGGGGGTGAATTGGAATTTTAAAATTATTTCAGGTTTAATTCTGTGTAAAAATAATTCAACCACAATCAATCAATAAGATAATCAAAAACTTGATATTTGTATCAATTGCCCTATAATAAATTTTAAGACATGCTAATTTTATGTAAGCCCTGTGTTTATTCCAAACTCACAATTCTTCTTTATATTTAGCTTTTAAACAAACTTTTAGATTAATAAGTTTAGGACGATCAACCAACGTAGTCCCTTTCAGTTTCCGCAATCAATGCTGATCAAGCCAAAAACAAATTATCCTCCGGTCTATTTAACAACTATACACTCAGAATTAACAATTTAAAGCATACACACAGGTTGTAAGTATTGCTGAAAAAGTAAAGAGTAAGGAAGAAGAGAGACACAAGATTTTACGAGGTTCAACTTATACCCAGCCTACGTCCTCGCCTTTGGAAAACCACCAAAGGATTCACTAATTCGGTTATGTTGACGAGTGGAACAATACCGATTACAATCACTCTTTTTGTTAGGCTAGATCCTGCCTCTCCAAACAATATTCCCTCGTTTGGTCCAACAATTCTATAGCCTTGAATCGTCTATAAACAAGAATCAAGATAGAGAAGAGTTTGTGTACAAGAAAACACTCTCACAATAGAGTAGGTCAGTATAACATTCAGCACAATAATACTTCAAAGTAATTCAAATATAAAAGAATTTGAAGCTCAATACTTAATTTAGATCACCAAGTATCTTCCAAAATTTGAAAGATTCTGACTTTGAAGGCTTTACTTTGGAGTTTGAATCAGTAGCCATTCAGTAGATGAAGATGAATGAACACAAGAGAGTTTTAGAGCCTTTTTTAGAACTTTGATTGTTGAAAATTTCTTGGTGTAAAATCTTTGAAGTTTGGGGCTATTTATAGATGTTTAAATGTAATTCCTTACCCCCAAAGTTTCTTTGAAGTAGTTTCCAAGTTTTTCAAAATAATAGTGTCCAAAAACTTCATTTAAAAAATCTTCCCGTTGAGAGTTTTTAAGCCAACATTCGAGTGGCAGTCGCCTGTCATAGAAAAAATTCACAACACAGAACACTGGCATTCGCTTGCCAGAACCAAGGCAGTCGCCTGGCATGATCACCCAAGTGCCTGGCTATGTTCAAGCAGTCGCCTAGCATACTACTGTCTCTTTGAAAAATTCTTCATTTAATTTGGCAGTCGCTTGCCACAAGAGGACAGTCGCTTGGCCCTTCTGTTTTTCAAAAACTTTTATTTTTCAAAAACCTCTCTTTTCTTCGATTTTAAAAACATTCTTTAAAGTTTCCTTAACAATATATTTCTGAGTTTCTTTTGATTTTATGAGAGCTTCAAATCAGTTTATACTTGAAATTAACTTGAAGTACTTACATTCAAAACATCCTTAAAATTTTAATCCTTTGATCTTCAAGTAAGTTCTTGTTCTTCCATCATCTTTGAGTCTTCGATCTTTTCTTTGAGCTTTCATCAAGTTATCTTTAATCCTCATGCTCTTCAAGATCTCTTTTTAATCCATAAGATTTATCGTCCTTTTGAGCTTTGTCACTACCTTTAAGCTTTGCCTTTTTCCTGAAAAACTTTCACTTGAACCACATTAAACATATCATGATTTGTTATCATCAAAAAAAGAATTGTAAGCCTTGTTAGGCCAAAAATCTTCCCCTTTTTGATGATGACAAATTGAGAGCAAAAAACAATAAGAAATAATACTCATGGCTCCCCCTTTCAACAAGCATGATTCATTCATAGTTATAGTCATATGAATTCATGTTACTTGCAAAATAATTCATACAAGATTCATACATGATATGATCCATGCACATGCAAGATAATCCATAAATGATCCCTACATATTTATAGTCTTACAAACCATAGCATATTATTAGCATCACACATTTTTATTTTTGCACTCCCTTCTCTCAAACATCTCTCCCTTTGGACATTAATCAAAAAGGAGAAGAGATAATACAAAAAAAAAATAAAAATAGAGAAGTGCTGCAATACATAGTACTTATAGAGCTTACAAACATAAAGAACATACTATCCGGAAAAGCATTAAAACAAAAAAAAAATGAAAAATAACTCATAGAGGAAACACATCAATCGGAGGCTTCCATAGATCCACTTTCATCGTCTTCTTCTTCTTGTTCACCAGATTCATCATCACTTGATGGAGCAGAGCTGATATCCATTGGAGATTTGCCTTTAGAGGAGCTAGCCAATTGTTGTTCAATTTTGTCAACTCGCTGAACAAGACTTGAACAATGAGTTTCTACAGTAGAAACCTTCTCCTTTAGAGTACGAAGACCAAATTGCATTCCATCACTAAAGGTCATATAGTGATTAAAAAAATGGAATGAACTAAGAAGGAGTTTTTGGGTCAAGATGAACTAAAGATGCTGGTATGGAAGACTGCGGTGGTGGTGCATATGATACATGATGATGTCCCTTATGAAACCATCCTTGAGGAGAGTTCTTATATCCCATACATTTAAGAATAGTATCAGAAAAGATATCGTAATGGGTTTTTCTAGTGAAGTTAAATGATGGTGAAAGAACATTGAAATGAGCAAATACCATATTTAACATCCCAGCATATGGTAGAACAACACGAGGGCCATCAACTTTCATAATAATCCACTTGATAAGTAAGCTTGAAAGATCCAACTTTTTCCTTTTAAGAATACACCACATTACAAAACAATCTAAGAATGAAATATGATCATGAGACTAAAGAGTGTCCTAGAAAATGACACGTTCCACTTGTGCCTTTTCTATCTATTTTACATCCAGCAAAGTCTGCATCAGAATAGCTTATCATTTCAAATTCAATTTCCTTTGGATACCATAAACCTAGTTCAAGTGTGCCTAATAGATATCTAAGGATTCTTTTAACCGTTGTTTGGTGTGATTCCTTAGGAGCCGATTGGAACCTAACACACATACATACGCTAAACATAATATCCGGTCAACTTGCTGTTAAATAAAGTAAGCTTCCTATCATACCTCTATAATGCTTAGTATATACTTGTTTCCCTTTTTCATCCTTGTCAAGACTAGTTGAAGTGCTCATAGGAGTTTTTATAGGTTTACTTTCTTCCATGTCAAACTTCTTTAACATATCTTTAATATATTTAGTTTGATTTATGAAAGTTCTATTTTTTTCTTGTTTGATTTGTAATCCTAGAAAGTAATTTAACTCTCCCATCATGCTCATCTCAAACTCTTTTTGCATAGGCTTAGCGAATTCATTACACAAATCGCCATGAGTTACTCCAAAAATAATATCATCAACATAAATTTGTACTAAAAGCATGTCTTTGTTTTTTGGTTTTTATAAACAAAGTACTATCTATCTTTCTCCTTGAAAAATTGTTTTGAATTAGGAACTTGCTTAGCCTTTCATACCAAGCTCTAGGAGCTTGTTTCAATCCATATAGAGCTTTAGTTAACTTAAATACATGATCTGGATTTTTTGAATTTTCAAAACCTGGAGGTTGTTTTACGTATACTTCTTCATTTATATATCCATTTAAGAAAGCACTTTTTACATCCATTTGATATAATTTGATGTCCTTATAGGCTGCATAAGCTAAGAGCATCCTAATTGCTTCCATTCTTGCTACAGGGGCAAAGGTTTCATCGTAATCGATACCTTCTTCTTGATTATAACCTTGTGCTACTAACCTAGCTTTATTTCTTACAACAGCTCCATTTTCATCCTTTTTATTTCTAAACACCCATTTAGTTCCTATGATTGTTTTGTCTTTGGGTTTAGGTATAAGTTCCCACACTTGACTTTTTTCAAATTGATTTAGTTCCTCTTGCATAGCTATAATCCAAGAGTCATTTTTTAAAGCTTCTTCAATATTTTTGGGTTCATCTTGAGATAAAAAGGCATAATGGTTGCAAATATTTTTCAATGAGGCTCAAGTGGTTATTCCTTTTGAAGTTTCTCCAAGTATTTGTTCTTTTGGATGAATTTTAGAATATTTCCATTCTTTAGGCAGTTTTGTACTCCAAAGGTTTGGTCGCCCAACCCCTCTTAGCTTGCTTAGAAATATTCAATTTTAGCACAATTATCTCACACTCATATTTTATTCAATGTGTGTGTGATTCTTGGAGCCTAGGGTCTTTTCTATGGTCAAGTTGATTTCACACTATATCTTGTGTGCATGATGTGCAAGTGAAAAGCATACATCCACATGCCTAAGTTACTATTACAGACCGGTATGAATTATTACAGACCAATATGAATTATTACAGACCGATATGAATTATAATACAATTACAGATTACTAATCTTCGCGGTCTTCTTGTTTCTTCAAGTATCCTTCCTTGGGATATTAATTTGAGCCTGCACAAGCACTTGTCAATCATCAAATATCAGTATTTGTCATTATCAAAACCAGGTGCAACCTATAAGGTCAACATTCTCCCCCTTTTTGATGATAACAAATACACTATGCAAAAATATGAGTATCGCCTAAAAAGGCTCCCCTTGTCAATATGCATCCAATTTATTTTAGCCAAATTAAATTATTTTACCCATTATTTATTTTTCCCTCTCCATCTCTCCCTTTTGGCAACAGCAGAAAGGGTTATAAGAGTAAACTCTCTAGGCATAGGGTAAATGTTACATTTATACATGAGAACTTTTAGAAAGATTTAGAGAAATTTAGGCAGAGAGCCATTTGTAAATCATACTTTCCAAAAATAAATCCTATATAATTGCAACCTGTTTGAGTGTAACTATTTTCTAATAGTTTATCCACGACTACTCAAACACTTTAGCATAGTTCAACAATCTAGTATAAGATTCAAAGTCATCATGAAGTGGACAAAGGAAGTTGTATATTATAAGTAATAATCAATATGCATTACATCCAAGATGAGTATGCTATAGATATAGGACATGTGTTGTAGTGATCCTAAAAGAAAAAAAAAATTTAAAAATAAAATAAATTAATTAAAAATTTTATTATTAAAAAAATTAAAATTAATATTAAAATTAAAAATTAAAAGTAAATTTTTTTTAAAAAATAAAATAAATAATAATTATTATTAATTAAATAATATAATATAATAATGGTATATAATATATATATATACATAAAGCTTCCTAAAGATATCTTCAGGAAGCAACTGAATCAAGAAAAAAAGATTGCAGAGGAAGCAGTCTGGCGCTCCATCTCCTCGTTCCCTCTCTCCCACTTCTCTCCATCTCGTCTCCAATATTCGGCCAATCAAAAATTCAGAAATACCGTTGCGCTTTGCTTGCCACCACCGACATTTCTATTGGAGCGGATTTGTCGTAGGAACGGTGTAAGCATATCTCCTGGGGTAAGGCCAAATCTCAATATTACCTCAATTCTCTTAAACTATAAACCCCATTAAGGCACTAAAATTTCTAGGAGACTCATTGGGAGATTCTCTATAATCTAGCTGGAGCGAGTTTTTGAATTGGAGCTTCGGGGTACTAATCCTAAATCAGGGGTAAGTTTAATCATTTAGGCTTATATTAGGCTATTTAGGGTATTTAGAACCTAGGAAAATTTTAGGGAAAATTGTTCTAGGGATTGTAACGAATAATATAGTGAATTTTGAATTTCAGGGCCCTAGGATTTTTAAACGCCTGGGGCGTAGGCCGGGGTATTAGCGGGCTTTTTTAGGAATCAGGTAAGGGAATTAAGTTAAGTCAGTAATTTTATGAAATTTGAATCAATTAAATTGTTATGTTTATATAAATTTATTTATTTATTTATTTATCTATTCATTTTGGAATTTAAAGGCTATTTTTGAAACCAACCGTTCAAAATGGATTTTACAAACTTAGGATATATGGTATGGTATTTTTGAATAAAATGAATGGTGGAAAGTTTGTTTATTTATAGGGATATGTTAAAATATAGAAAATTGTGTGGCAGATGATTTAATTTGTATGGATTATTGTATATCTGGATTTGGGACTTTTGAAATATTGAATTGTTTGAGAAAAACTAGACATGTTTGTGAAAATACTGGAACTGTTTATGAAATGCCAGGGTTTGAACAAATGGCCAGTGGTCGGGTATTGTTTGATTGACCAAGAGCCAGGATTATTATTTGATGGTCGAGGGCCGAATTTTAATTGATGGCTATATACCAGATTGTCTTTTTGGCCAGGGGGCCGGGTTTTTGGAATAAGAAGAAATATATATGAAATGATGTTTTAAATGGTATTTTCTATTACCTAAATTGCATGATATGCTTTAAGAACCCTGGGGACTAGTGTATTGTGAGCACGGTATCGTTGCTAGAGAGTTGTTATGTGTCCGTGTGTGCCCACACCTATGTTGGGAGGTGTGGGGTGGCCTTGTCCGATTTGCCTACGCGAGGAGAATGCACCATTGGGTGAGGGAAATCGGACCAACAATTGGAGTTGTGTGTACCCGCGGAGTATGTTAGCAGAGAGTATGGATGACTACTATCTGGGTGGCTCCCCCAGGACATTAGTTCAGCTTTCGGGCCGCACAACCCGTGCCATGGGGATGTAAATGGCGTGTTTGTCACAGGGAGTATCTTATCTGTTAATTTATATGACTACGGTTATTTAATAAGATAACTTCAAGGGCTTACTGAGAAAGGTGAGTGCCCTGGTAGCAGTAATGATACTAGAGCAGAGGGAAGCACTTGTATGGGCGGGTAATCTTCCCTATCCTCGACTAACCGTGTGTGTGAGTATAAAATAAGAATGTTTTCATAAATGTGTCTACTTAGTAAACTGAGTATTTTCTGTACACTAAATGCATGTTGGCTACACACTAACATTAACTTAGTCTTTCCTTTACTGAGTTGTGCCTCACCCCTACTTTACAAACTTTGTTTCTAGGGAATCCTAGAGATCAGGTCTAGCGGGCTAGAGGAGCTGGGCTAGAGGTGTAAAATTATGTAGGTGGTGTGTAGATAGAGATTTTATTTTTATTTAGTTTTATGGGATGTAATTATGTGAAAATGAATATATATGTGTATAAAGATAGTTTGAACTCTGGTAATGTAATTTAAGGATTTTATATTTTATTTTTGCTACGTATGTGTATTTTATATTTGATGAATAAGGTATCAGGTACACTGACATCACTAAAGTAGCACTTTGGGCCCATGTGGCGGGTCGGGGTCGTTACAGGTGGTATTAGAGCCTAGTTTTGTTAGGTTTTGTAGACTTCAAGGATTGATGATTACGAGAGTATAGGTTGAGATAAGATAGGGATAGGAGTGGGTAGGTTAAGTTGAGTTTTAGTCTGGAAGCTTGGAGGTAGAAATCTATTGATGGAATTCTGTGATTTTCTGAACTAGTCGCAAGTTTTAGAAAACCATGGTTAATCCATCGATAGTTTTGTTTCTAGGTTGAGGGATTTGAACTCAGAAAATTTAGGTTGGAATATTAGGATAAGTGGGTATATGTGTGAAGTTAATGTTAGGATGATGATTTTTACCTCAATGGTTTGTGATAGAATTGGAATATGAATATTATTAAATTAGAACTTGTATATTATATCAATTCCATTATTCCATATTTGCATTAATTATGTTAAATGTGAAATTTCTAAGTAGGGTAATATCCTATTTACAGGATGGATTCTAGGGGAAAAGATGTTGTGATTGGAGGAGATACCTCTAGCGAGGATGATGCTGATGCTTCAGCAGTGTTTTGAAATATAGCACGACAGGCTAGAAAGGAAAACAGGAGGGACTCTAGAGAGTAGGATCAGCCAGTGGCTGATAGGGGTTGCACATTTCAGCAGTTCACCCAAGCGAACCCACCGGCGTTTGCAGGGGGACCGAACCCGATTGCAGCCGAAGATTGGATTCAGGAAATAGAGGAGCTGTTGGGGGTGTTGGAGTGTACTGAGGAGAAAAAGGTGAAGTATGCCACTTACAAACTAGTGGGAGAAGCAAAGATATGGCGGCAATTAGCAAAAATGGTGGAGGAGCAACGCCTAAGGCCGGCGGCTATCACTTAGAGCCGGTTCAGGGAGATTTTCTTCGATAGGTATTTCCCTGCTGTCACCCGTGCAACTAAGGTAGAGGAATTCCTACAGTTGACTCAGGGGCCCATGACTGTGCAGCAGTAAGTGGCCAAGTTTGTGGAGTTGTCCCGTTTTTCTCCACACATGGTTCTGAATGAGCCACTGAAGGCACGAATGTTTGAGAGGGGACTGAAACAGAGTATACGCGCACAAGTGGTGGCGTTGTTGACTCAGGGCTTTTCTGAGTTGGTAGATCGGGCCATGGTAGTTGTGGCCAGCATTTAGGAGGGGGAGAGAGTGGTGACCTAGAAGAAGAGGCGCTTGCCTCAGGGGTTTCAAACTAGTACTAGCTAGGGCTCATGGAAGCGGCCTGGTAGTTTCTCGGGCTAGGGACAGGAGATGGGGTACCGAGGCCATCAGGGGGGTCCCCAGCATCCTATCTATTCCAGATGCCACTAGAGGCGCTAGGGCAAGTGTAGGGGAGGATCAGTTGTCTACTACCGGTGTGGAGAGGTGGGACATCGGATGCTAGATTGTCGTGCGATATTGAACTATGCACCGCCGCAGCCACAATATCGAGGAGGTAACCATACACCCCGAGGTGGTCACTAGCAGGGTGCGGCTCAGGCGCGAGTATACTCCCTTACGCCGGGTGATGCGGAGAACGCCAACGATGTGGTGACAGGTACTATTTTCATATTGTCAGATAGTGCCATTGTATTATTTGATTCAGGTGCAACCCACTCGTTTGTGTCTCGGGGATTTGTTAAATTATGTGGGTTAGGGGTTCAACTCTTACAGACAAAGTTAGTAGTAGGCACACCGATAGGGTCAATGTTAGTGTGTAGTAAGCTGATCAGGGATTATCCAATAGAGATTCAGGGGAGAGTGGTGCTTGCTAATTTGATAGTCCTTGATATGCATGGTTTTGATTTTATTCTTGGCATGGATTGGCTAGCATCCAGCTATGCGAGCATTGACTATCGCAGGAAGGAGGTGGTATTTAGACCTCCTAGGAGCAGAAGTTTGTATTTTTTGGGTCGTGTGTGTGTTCGACACCACAGATCCTTTCGGCTATCCAGGAAAAGAGGTTACTTTTGGGGGGATTCCAGGGTTACCTTGCAGTGGTAAAGGAAGCGCTGAAGGAGGAACTAAAGTTGGAAAATATCCGAGTGATAAGGGAGTTCTCTGATCTTTTTCCATAGGATTTACTAGGGTTGTCTCCTGATCGTGAGGTGGAATTTACAATTGGTCTGATCCCAGGGACAACACCAATCTCCAAAGCCCAATATTGAATGGCTTCAGTTGAATTAAAAGAGTTAAATGAGCAACTATAGGGGCTTCTAGATAGGGGGCTTATCAGACCGAGTGTATCACCCTAGGGTGCACCGGTGTTGTTTGTGAAGAAGAAGGAAGGTTCGATGAGGATGTGCATCGACTACAGAGAGATTAATAAGGTAACGGTGAAGAACAAGTATCCGTTACCCCGAATTGATGACCTGTTTGATCAACTTCAGGGTACGCAAATTTTCTCTAAAATCAATCTACGATCTAGATATCATCAGTTGAAAGGTTAGATCAGATGATGTATCAAAGACTGCTTTTCAGACTTGGTACTACCATTACGAGTTCTTGGTTATGCCATTCGAGTTGACAAATGCTCTAGCGGTATTTATGGATTTGATGAACAGGGTATTCCACGAGTACTTAGACCAGTTTGTTATTTTGTTCGTAGATGATATTTTGGTTTACTCGAGGAGCCTTGAGAAGCATGAAGCTCATCTGAGACTAGTACTTCAGGTGCTCAAGGAAAAGAAGTTATTTTCTAAACTTAAGAAATGTGAATTCTGGCTGGAGCAAGTTGCATTTCTAGGTTATGTGGTATCCAAGGAAGGGATTTCAGTGGATCCGAGCAAAGTGGAGGCTGTAGTTGACTGGGCAAGCCCGAAGAACGTGCAGGAAGTCAGAAGTTTTCAAGGTCTTGCCAGATACTACCACCGATTTGTCGAGGGGTTCTCCAGAATATCAAGGTCTTTGACATGACTCACGAGGAAGAATGTGAAGTTTGACTCGACCGATGAGTGCGAGGAGAGCTTCCACATGTTGAAGCAGCATCTAGTCACTGCCCCAGTGTTGACCCTTCCATCAGGCGAGGGTGGATTTGTAATTTACAGTGATGCATCACAAAAGGGACTTGGTTGTGTTCTAATGCAGCAGGGAAAAGTCGTTGCATATGCGTCTTGCCAGTTGAAAGAGTACGAAAAGAACTATCCTATGCACGACTTTGAGCTTGCAGCAGTTGTGCTTGCATTGAAGATCTAGAGACACTAGCTTTATGGTGTAAGGTGCGAGATCTTTACTAACAATAAGAGTCTGAAGTGCTTCTTCACCCATAATGAGTTGAATATGAGGCAACGCAGATGGCTCGAGTTGATAAAGGATTACGATTGCACCATTAGCTATCACCCAGGAAAGGCGAACGTGGTAGCCGATGCATTGAGCTAAAAATATAGGGGTATGTTAGCCTAAGCAATTATGGCTTCTCATCATATTGTGATGGACTTGGAGAGGTTTTGTGTAGAATTGATAGAAGGGAATCATCAGGCGCTCATTTCTAGTCTGGTGTTTCAACCGACTTTACGGGAAAGAATTAGAACAGCTCAGTTGAATGATGCAGCGTTGATGGAGATTGTAGAGAAGATACAGGATGAGCAGCACACATACTTTAATGTTGCTGAGAATGGAGTTCTCAGATTTCACACTCGAATGTGTATGCCAGATGACGTAGAGATAAAGGGGGTGATTCTAGGGGAAGCTCACCGTTCCCTCTATACTGTTCACCTAGGTAGCATGAAGATGTATAGATACTTGCGTGAAACATTATGATGGAGTAACATGAAGAGGGAAATTGCTAAATTTGTGGGTCAGTTTTTGACATGTCAGCAGGTGAAGGCAGAACACTAGAGGCCAACGGGACCACTTCAACCACTAGATATCCCTACCTGGAAGTAGGAGCATATTTCGATGGACTTTGTATCAGGATTTCCTTCGGTGTTGCATGGACAGAATGCCATATGGGTAGTGGTTGACAGATTGATGAAGACTGCCCATTTCATTCCGGTTAGAACCAGTTATTCCATGGATAAGCTGACAGAACTCTATGTTCAGGAGATAGTCTGAATACATGGCGTGGCCGTGTCCATTGTTTCAAATCGGGATCTGCAATTCACTTCCCGTTTCTGGAAGAGTTTACAGGGAGCGTTGGGTTCTCAACTCACTTTTAGTACTGCATTTCACCCTCAGACGGATGGCAGTCCAAACAAACCATTCAAATTCTTGAGGATATGTACGGGCATGTGTGTTGGATTTTGGGGGCAGTTGGATCCGATATTTGCCATTGGTTGAGTTTGCACACAACAACAATCACTAGGCCAACATTGGAATGGCACCATATGAGGCTTTGTATGGTCGCTGGTGCAGATCTCTATTGTACTAGGATGAAGTAGGCAAGCGACAGATTTTGGGACTAGAACTTGTTCAGCAGGCCTCTACAAAGGTTGAACTTATCAGGGAAAGGATTAAAGCAGCCCAGAGTCAGCAGAAGAGTTATGCAGACACTCATCGATGGGACCTAGAATTCGAAATAGGGGATATGATATTCTTGAGGATTGCTCTAATGAAGGGGGTGATGAGGTATGGAAAGAAGGGCAAGCTGAGCCCTAGATACCTTGGGTCGTTCAAGATTCTAGAGAGGATTGGTTTAGCGGCGTACATAATAGCATTACCCCCAGCGCTGACCAAGATACACGACGTGTTCCACGTGTCCATGTTGAGGAGGTATGTTCCAGACCCCTCACATGTGATCAATTATGAGTCGTTGGAGATTGGGGATACTCTAGCATATGAGGAGGTACCAATTCAGATTCTGGATCAAAAAATACAGGAACTGCATACCAAGGATATACTGTTAGTGAAGGTGTTGTGGAAAAATCATGCAGTTAAGGAGGCTTCTTGGGAGTTAGAAACAGAAATACGCCAGAAGTACCCACAGCTGTTCAGCGAGGGCTAGTGTTAGACTGGTAAGGGTATGGTTGTATGTAGAGAGATTAAAGTAGGTTGTGTGGTTAGTTTTGTATAGTTTTAATTATGAATAGTCTTTGGGAAAATTTTTTATGGTTATTGTAACTTCCCAAAGGCAGTATTGTAACCACGGTATTCCTCCGCCATAAGTGAGGATAGTTAATAAACTTGGAACGCTACCACTATGTGGGTGGCTACCGACTCTTCTGTTGACAAGGATCATGAATTAAGGAGATAATTGGTAATAGTTAACAAATTTCGAGGAAAAAATTTTTGTAAGGAGGGGAGAATGTAGTGATCCTAAAAAAAAATTAAAAAATTTAAAAAAAATTAATTAAAAAATTAATTATTAAAAAAATAAAAATTAAAAATAAAAATTAAAAGTAAATTTTTTTAAAAAAATAAATAAATAAATTATTATTATTATTAATTAAATAATATAATATAATAATAATAATATAATATTGACTCACTCGAAAAATGAGCAGCTCGAAAGCTATCCCAAGTATAGGAGTTACATCGTGTAATATTAAGCCCAAGGGCTAGATCGTCTCCTCAGGGAATGTGTTTTAATTTCAATTTCACGTTCGTCCAATCGAAAACAAAAATGCACTGAACTCGGTTCAGATTCGGGCTTTCAAGATTGTGGAAACTTAAATGAAAACACAAATTAAAGTCCTAAAACTAGCACGCACAGAATTAAATAACAATAATAAAAACCCTAATCTACTTAAGGAAACACTAGAGCATACTAACTAAAAATGGAAACTTTAAACATGGAATTAAAAATACGCAACCACAATCACAATTTAAAGGAAACAAGAATAGAAACCCTACATCTACTTAAGGGAACATTAGAGCATACTAACTAAAAATGGAAACTTTAAACATGGAATTAAAATAACAATAATAAAAACCCTAGTCTACCTAAGGAAATACTGGGACACGCGTTAATTAAAAATGGCAACCTAGAACATGGAATTAAAAACACACAATGGAAACTAAACTAGACACATACTAAAAAAAAAACCGAACCTACTAAAAATCGAACCTTTAGCACAATTAAGAGATCAAATCAAGATTCACAATTTAAATGCAAACATGAATTCAACGGAAATTTAAAAAACGTAAACAATAACGGAACACAATAAAAACACAACCTTTACTAATCATAGACCCTAACTAAATCGAATTTCGACAAAAAAAATATCTGAATTTAATTAAGAATGCTAAATTAAAATAACTATCAATTAGATAAACAAAGAGATTAATTTAACAATAATGAAATACCCAACATTACTCAACTTAAACAAAAAGAAAGAAAACTCCAATAACATTAAAAAAAAACTAAACTTTCTTCAATATTCCAAGATTCAAAGAAAAGTAAATAAAATAAAGAAAGAAAGGAAAAGAGAGAGAGAGAAACAAATCCACGGAGCCGTGAAGTTGCTGCTGTGCTGGAGAAGTTGCTGCTGCGCTTTGGTGGTCCTGCTATGGAGTCGGCTAGTGTTCTGCTGTGCTTGGGGACTGCTGAAGATGGTGGAGGAGGCTGACTGTACTGCAAGAGGGCAAAGGAGGCCAAGAGAAACAGAGGAAAGGGGGAGAGTGAGGGAGGAAAGACAAAGGGAAGGAAGAGAGACAAGGGGAGAGAAGCAGAATTGAAAAGAACAAAAAAACAAACTAAAGAAGAAGAAGAAGAAGAAGAAGAAGGAAAAGAGGAGAATGGGGAGCCATGGGGGCTGCCTCTACAGGAAGAGAAAGAGAAGGGTTAAATAGGATATGGGGGAAAGCCCTAGTCCCGAATAGGAAACCTGAATTGCTATATTTTTTTCATTTTTTTTTTATGTTCATTGCAAATTCTGCTCTTTTGGAGCCCGTATCTCACAAAACTCAAAACACAAAAGTTGTAGATAATCCTTTCCTCCTTCTCTAGAAATTTGAATCGTCTCAATCGGAGCTTGGACGGAAAAGTTATACACGAAATACGAACAGGTGTCGGTTTTGGTTCCCGGGAATTTTCCTGCGACAAAAAATTACCAAAACTTCATAAATAGTGCAATAAAGTTCAAGAATGATGATTTTGGTACTTTATTAAAATATTGGATAATTTTGGACATTTAATTAAAAATATAAACCATAAAGCCCGGGTTAAACATCCAATTACGCAGTTTCAGCGCGTAATCACACCCCCCAACTAACGTTTTGCTAGTCTCTAGCAAATGACGTGAATGAATCTCAGGGTGGTGTCTACAACTACATACTCCGGTGATCATTAAATTAATGCACATGCGATATAACTATACCACTTCACATACAAGAACATAACTGAATTTCACACAAGCTCGTTCATATTCAATGCACACAACTCCAAAGCACGTCACTCATGCAAGTTTCATCGTTTATATGTGATTTGAGAGTAGTATACTCACATGAAGTTAATCAATGGCACATTCAGAATTAATGCAATCATATAAGTTCGAGTATAAACAGGTAAACTCTCGAGGTGTGTGTGATGTGTGTGACTCAATACACCTAGGATGCTAGTGGACACCTATAGAACGGTCGCTTTGACTCGGCCTAACTGGTATACCCTCAAGAACACTCAAAGAAAATGGGTTCACTCATCATATGTGAGGAGGAGTGTCGCGATCAAACATCCCACATATTAAAAAGGAACAAACGCTAAGTATATGGAGTGGACTAGTTTGGAAAGAATCTAGCCTATCTATGAGGTGTTGGGTCCTTCACCCTAGCATCTTCTCACCTACTCGCCATATCCAACCGAGACCACCCTAGATTAACTTACTCACAAACTTGTCGTGAATACATCTGAGGCATTAACCGGTTGAAGAATCTTCATACGTGGAAAATATGTGTCGTCCTTGACTTTTTGTGATATGTATTTGGGCCGGCATTGACATTTCATTTCATGCTCATATGTGTATTGCTTATTCTTTTTTCTGCTCATTCTTTATTTTCTGTCTTTTCTTGAGCAATAAGGACAATATTAACACTTCTTTTGTAATCTTCATACCATCAATGGGAATTGAGCTCGAATAGAAGTTCATGAATTAAGTCTATCTCTAGGGGTGGCTCAGCCTTCACATCTTGAGAAGGCTACAAGACCTAAGTTTCTATCTCCCCACTAGGTGTCACCTCTAGGCTAGCAAATCAAAACATAGACTAGTGTACAAAGGAATCATCTAGAAAAAGAGAATTAAGTTCCATGAACTCTGATTTGATTTTAACGCTCAAAAGGACGATAAATAGCTCAAGTATATCTCACAAAGGTGTCATAGTCGCCACGGGTGCTCTCTCAGTGCTCACAGGAAACCCTAAGTGCAATGAATCACGTGAATGTGTTTATTTAGCCTCGTGAGATGCCATATAAATACAAGAAATTATATAGTCAAATTAACATAAATGTACTACCAATCGATTCTTCATGGAGTCATAAGATCATATAAAGAGAAAACTATGCATGATTGACTCAAGTGTGTTATTCTTAAGTTATACGCAAGTATGTAAAGGGTATACAAAGTGTTAAGCATGACATAGTGCAGTGTAATTCCTCAGTGCTCCTCCTTTCTTTTTCTTTCTTTCTTTTTGATTTTTTTTTTCTTTTTTTGAAATATAAAACCCAGTACGTGTACGTGCACAGTATTACATGCGAATGCTCATCCCCCCTAACTAAAATGGAACATTGTCCTCAATGTGAAAGCATAGGGGAAATAGAAAATACTGTGCATGGAAAAAGTAAGGCGTACCTGAGTAGCGAAATAATGGAAAACAAATATCGAACTACGAGAAAATAGACCTGAAAACTAACTAAAAATAAAATAAGATAAAATAAAAGGAAAATAAGGGAAAGAAAAACATCACAATTGTCTTGGCGGAGGCTCTGGAGGAATTTCGTCTGGTGGCCGCAGGTATATAAATTGCATCGGCAGGTCTCCAAATTTAAGCCGCCACAGTGGATCAGTCTTCATACCTGCACGAAAATCAACCTCAAATGAATAAATGCATGTTAAAATACCAAACAATACGTGTGTAGGTTGACCCTCGTGTGTGGATAAGAAAGGGTCTTTATTCAACATTGTGTCTAGGAAATGTGCTTCTTTACGTACTAACAGTTGAGAGAAAGTGATCGGAATAATTACCTGCAGTTCTTCAGAAGCATTAACATTAAAGGTTTTACCTGGTTCTTTGAAAATTATATGCTCACCAGACTGGTCACCCTCTTTATCGGGTGTACATATCATCATACCACTGCAAGAGTCTGCTTCCACACTAGGCTCCTTAACATCTGATTCAGGCAGGAGTGACGGTTTCATGATTTCTGAGCTCAGAGTATAAGGTACCACAGGTTGGTACTCCGTATGAGTATCAGTCTCATCATCAACTAAATGCTCCACTTCTGGCCCCGTTTCCTTTGATTTTTCTTTGAATTCATCTATTTCAGTCGTAACTTCCGGTGTTGGGACAACTATTTGTTTGACGACGAGCATCTCAGGTTAGGGAAATTCTTTCTCGCTTCTCGAAGTAGTGGTGGCCTCTACTGTCTCAAGAGAAACATCGTGTATTTGTTGGTGTGGTTGCTGGTACTCTTGAGAACTAGGCTGAGGTTCCACGGGCATTTCTTCGTTTTCTAAGATGTCCAGCTGCGTGCTTATCGCATGAATGGTGTCCTGCAATTCATTATTATGATCGACTTGAGTTTGCATGAACTGCTGGAGCATGTTCGCCATCTGAGTTATGCTATCCTCCAGAAATTCTAACGGCGTACAACTCTGACGGATCTGTTTTGGCTGGTAATGAGGCGGAGGAATATCTGGGTATTTTGGTGGTTCATATGCATCACCACCACTAATTGTGCTGATAGGGTGTGCAGTCATGGGTGCCTGAGTGCATCGTGTGTTGCACTGTGGGACATTGTCAGCTAAGTAATCAAAGAATGATAATACCTGATCTGGATCCTTGCTGACGAGATCTCCATTAGACATAGTCTGGACAAAACACTTGCAATCAAGGGTAAGAGCACTATAAAAATAATCAGCTAACCTCCATGAGTCAAACCCGTGATGTGGACAAGTGCGTAGTAGATCCTTGAATCGCTCCCAGCAAGCCCCAAATGTCTCATCATCATGTTGCACAAAATTAAGAATCTGTTCCTGCAAAAATTGAGTTTTCTGTAAGGGTCAAAACGCATGCAGGAATTCACGCTCCATATCAGACCAATTAGTGATAGAATGAGGTCTCATCGAATGAAACCAAATCAGTGCCCTATCCTGCAAAGTAGCAAGAAATAAATTCAGTTGAATAGATTCATCAGTTTTAGCATGAGAGAAGAACATGTTACAGGTTAATTCAAACTCTGCTAGGTGCTGATATGGGCACTCAGATTCCGTTCCGTAGAACTCAGGTAGCAATGACGTCCTCCCGCGCTGCATCGTGAAATTAAGCTCGTCATAAGGCAAAACAGTGGAAGATGATGCAATGGCATATTCAAGCTAAAAAAAATCCATTATTGTGCGCGGTGCAGGTGCAGCCATTTTTTAAAACTCAAAATTTTTTCTATTTTTTTTTTCTATTTTTTTTCTTTTTCATAAAACTAACAAAAATGACGGGAAAAACGCAAATTTGAGACTAAGACCGACATTCCCCGGCAACGGCGCCAAAAACTTGACTCACTCGAAAAATGAGCAGCTCGAAAGCTATCCCAAGTATAGGAGTTACATCGTGTAATATTAAGCCCAAGGGCTAGATCGTCTCCTCAGGGAATGTGTTTTAATTTCAATTTCACGTTCGTCCAATCGAAAACAAAAATGCACTGAACTCGGTTCAGATTCGGGCTTTCAAGATTGTGGAAACTTAAATGAAAACACAAATTAAAGTCCTAAAACTAGCACGCACGGAATTAAATAACAATAATAAAAACCCTAATCTACTTAAGGAAACACTAGAGCATACTAACTAAAAATGGAAACTTTAAACATGGAATTAAAAATACGCAACCACAATCACAATTTAAAGGAAACAAGAATAGAAACCCTACATCTACTTAAGGGAACATTAGAGCATACTAACTAAAAATGGAAACTTTAAACATGGAATTAAAATAACAATAATAAAAACCCTAGTCTACCTAAGGAAATACTGGGACACGCGTTAATTAAAAATGGCAACCTAGAACATGGAATTAAAAACACACAATGGAAACTAAACTAGACACATACTAAAAAAAAAAACCGAACCTACTAAAAATCGAACCTTTAGCACAATTAAGAGATCAAATCAAGATTCACAATTTAAATGCAAACATGAATTCAACGGAAATTTAAAAAACGTAAACAATAACGGAACACAATAAAAACACAACCTTTACTAATCATAGACCCTAACTAAATCGAATTTCGACAAAAAAAATATCTGAATTTAATTAAGAATGCTAAATTAAAATAACTATCAATTAGACAAACAAAGAGATTAATTTAACAATAATGAAATACCCAACATTACTCAACTTAAACAAAAAGAAAGAAAACTCCAATAACATTAAAAAAAAAACTAAACTTTCTTCAATATTCCAAGATTCAAAGAAAAGTAAATAAAATAAAGAAAGAAAGGAAAAGAGAGAGAGAGAAACAAATCCACGGAGCCGTGAAATTGCTGCTGTGCTGGAGAAGTTGCTGCTGCGCTTTGGTGGTCCTGCTATGGAGTCGGCTAGTGTTCTGCTGTGCTTGGGGACTGCTGAAGATGGTGGAGGAGGCTGGCTGTACTGCAAGAGGGCAAAGGAGGCCAAGAGAAACAGAGGAAAGGGGGAGAGTGAGGGAGGAAAGACAAAGGGAAGGAAGAGAGACAAGGGGAGAGAAGCAGAATTGAAAAGAACAAAAAAACAAACTAAAGAAGAAGAAGAAGAAGAAGAAGAAGAAGAAGGAAAAGAGGAGAATGGGGAGCCATGGGGGCTGCCTCTACAGGAAGAGAAAGAGAAGGGTTAAATAGGATATGGGGGAAAGCCCTAGTCCCGAATAGGAAACCTGAATTGCTATATTTTTTTCATTTTTTTTTTTTGTTCATTGCAAATTCTGCTCTTTTGGAGCCCGTATCTCACAAAACTCAAAACACAAAAGTTGTAGATAATCCTTTCCTCCTTCTCTAGAAATTTGAATCGTCTAAATCAGAGCTTGGACAGAAAAGTTATGTACAAAATACAAACAGGTGTCGGTTTTGGTTCCCGGGAATTTTCCTGCGACAAAAATTTACCAAAACTTCATAAATAGTGCAATAAAGTTCAAGAATGATGATTTTGGCACTTTATTAAAATATTGGACAATTTTGGACATTTAATTCAAAATATAAACCATAAAGCCCGGGTTAAACGTCCAATTACGCAGTTTCGGCGTGTAATCAAATATTATAATGGTATATAATATATATATATATATATATACACACACACACATAAAGCTTCCTAAAGATATCTTCAGGAAGCAACTGAATAAAGAAAGAAAGAATGCAGAGGAAGCAGTTTGTTGCTCCATCTCCTCGTCCTCTCTCTCCCACTTCCCTCCATCTCGTGTACGATATTTGGCTGATCGAAAATTCAGAAATACTGTTGCGCTCTGCTTGTTGCCACCGACATTTCTATTAGAGCGGATTTGTCGTAGGAGCGGCGTAACCATATCTTCTAGGGTAAAGTCAAATCCCAAACTTACCTCAATTTCTCTCAAACTATAAGCCCCATTAACGAACGAAAATTTTCAGGAGACTTGTAGGGAGATTCTTTACAATCTAGTCGGAGCAAGTTTTCGAATCGGAGCTCCGGGGTACCAATCCTAAATCGGGGGTAAGTTTAATAATTTAGGTTTTTATTAGGCTATTTAGGGTATTCAAAACCTAGGAAAATTTTAGGGAAAGTTGTTCTAGGGATTGTGACGAATAATATAGTGAATTTTGAATTTCAGGGCTCAAGGATTTTTTAACGCCTGGGGCGTAGGCCGGGGTATTAGCGAGCCTTTTCAGGAATCAGGTAAAGGAATTAAGTTAAGTCAATAATTTTATGAAAATTGAATCAATTAAATTGTTATATTTATATAAATATATTTATTTTATTTATTTATTCATTTGAGTATTTAAAGGCTATTTTGGAAACAAACCCTTCAAAATGGATTTTACAAACCTAGGATATATGGTATGGTATTTTTGAATAAAATGAACGGTGGAAAGTTTGTTTATTTATATGGATATGTTAAAATGTGGAAAATTGTGTGGCAGATGATTTAATTTGCATGGACTATTGTATATCTGGATTTGGGATTTTTGAATTACTAGATTGTTTGAGAAATACTAGAAATGCTTGTGAAAATACTGGAACTGATTATGAAATGCAGGGGCTTGAACTAACGGCTAGTGGCCAGGTATTTTTGATTGGCCAAGGGCCAAGATTATTATTTGATGGCCAAGGGTCGAGTTTTAATTGATGGCTATATACTGGATTGTATTTTTGGCTGGGGGCCGGTTTTTTGGAATAATAAGAAATATATGTGAAATGATGTTTAAATGGTATTTTCTATTATCTAAATTGCATGATATGATTTAGGAACCCTGGGGACCAGTGTATTGTGAGCATGGTACCATTGCTAGAGAGTTCTTATGTGGTCGTGTGCGCCCACACCTATGCCGAAAGGTGCAGGGTGGCCTTGTCCGATTTGCGTACATGAAGAAAATGCACCCTTGGGTGAGGACAATCAGACCAGCAGTTGGAGCTGTGTGTACCCACGAAGTATGCTAGCGGAGAGTATGGATGACTACTGTTTGGGTGGATCCCCTAGGACATTAGTTCAGCCTTCGGGCTGCACAACCCATGCCATGGGGATGTAAATGGCGTGTTTGTCACAAGGAGTGCCTTATATGCATATTTGTTAATTTATGTGAATACGGTTAATTAATAAGATAACTTTAAGGGCCTACTGAGAAAGGTGAGTGCCTTGGTAGCAGTAATGATACTAGAGGAGAGGGAAGCTACTTGTATGGGCGGGTAATCTTCCATATCCTCGGCTAATTGCGTGTGTGAGTGTAAAATAAGAATGTTTTCATAAATGTATTTATCTTCCTAGTAAACTGGTTATTTTCTGTATACTAAATGCATGTTGGTCACACACTAACATTAACTTAGTCTTTCCCTTACTGAGGTGTGCCTCACCCCTACTTTACAAACTGTCTTTTCAGGGAATCCTAGAGATCGAGTCTAGAGGGTTAGAGGTGCCGGGCTAGAGGTGTAAAATTATGTAGGTGGTGTGTCGATAGAGACTTTATTTTTATTTAGTTTTATGTGACACAATTATGTGAAAATGAATATATATGTGTATAAAGATAGTTAGAACTCTGGTAATGTAATTTAAGGATTTTATATTTTATTTTTGCTGTGTATGAGTATTTTATATTTGATGAATATGGTATCAGATACACTGACGTCACTAAAGTAGCACTCCCGGCCCACGTGGCGGGTCATGGTCGTTACATGTGCACACAATCAATAATCAGTATTCTTAAAGTCTAGCAAGAATACAAGGCGACAATAGTAGCAAGTGCTAGAACTTAAAAAAAAATTATGTGAGAGCTACCCCTAAATTCATGTAAGCTATGAAGCATCTAAGAAGCCTCTCTACTATGCGTTAGACCTAAATCATGTCTAATTTGTATGAACCTATCCTCATGAAGTGTTTTAGTGAGTATATTCGCCCACTGTTCATTGGTGCATACAAACTCAAGAGCCACATCTCCTTTTTGCATATGATCACGAAGAAAATGATGTCTGATCTCAATATGTTTAGTTCGTGAATGTGAAAGAGGATTTTTAGAGATGTTGATAGCATTAGTATTATCAAATTTAATTGGTATTGTTTCATAGTGCAATCCAAAATCCATGAGTTGTTGTTTCATATAAAGAGTTTGGGCTCAACAACTTCTAGCCGCAATATACTTTGCTTCGGCAGTGGATAAGGCAACTGAGTTTTGTTTCTTGGAGAACCAAGAAACAAGAGATTGTCCTATGTAGTGACAAATGCTGCTAGTACTTTTTCTATCAACCTTACTACCCGCAAAGTCAGCATCCGTATAACTCCTGATCTCGAAAGATGTATGCTTAGGGTACCACAAGCCTAATTCTATAGTCACAACTAGATACCTAAGGATTCGTTTAACAGCTTTTAGATGAGATTCCTTAGGGGCATCTTGAAAGCTCGCACACATACACACACTAAACATGATGTCAGGCCTACTAGCAGTGAGATATAGGAGACTCCCAATCATGCCATGATACAATTTCACGTCAACGGGGATCCCTTGCTCATCTTTATCAAGCTTAATGGAAGAATTCATAGGAGTACCAAGAATTTTACAATCTTCCATATTCAATTTCTTTAGTAAGTCCCTGATATACTTAGATTGGCATATGAAAGTTCCATTTTTAGCTTCTTTAATCTACAGCCATAAGAAGAAACTAAGCTCACCCATCATGCTCATTTCAAACTCACTTTGCATGCATTTGGCAAACTTATTACACAACTCATCATTAGTTGCTCCAAAAAAGTGTTCTAAGTTGATTCGGTCGCCTGTGACTTGGTTCGGCAGCCCGAATCAAAGTAAGTAGCAAAGCTACATGATTTTGGGTGTCCAGTCCTAGGTTCAGGTGGCTGAGCTCATATGTTTCGATCGCCTGAGTCTGATTTTGAACTAAAAGCCTTGGTCGCCCGAGTTGGTGAGTGGTCCCTTTCGAGGCATTCGGGTACCTTAGAAAGGTATGCACAAGTTTGGTTCGGTCACCCGAAGATAGGTTAAAATGTTGACCTTCAAGGTTCAGGCGCCCGAGGAGTTTTGTACTCCAATGGTTCGGTCGCCGGACCCCTCTTTGCTTGCTTAGATATATTCAATTTTAGCACAATTATCTCACTCATATTTTATGCAATGTGTGTGTGATTGTTGGAGCCTAGGGTCTTTGCTATGGTTAAGTTAAGCTCACACTATATCTTGTGTGCATGATGTGTAGGTGATAAGCATACATCCACATGCTTAAGTTACTATTACAGACTGATATAAATTATTACAGACTGATATGAATTATAATACAATTACAGATTACTAAACTTCGCAGTCTTCTTGTTTCTTCAAGTATCCTTCCTTAGGATATTAATTTAAGCATTCACAAGCACTTGTCAAATATCAAATATCAGTATTTGTCATTATCAAGACCGGGTGTGACCTATAAGGTCAATTAAGTTTTGGCAGCCCATGTGTGTGTACTATTGTGGGCAAAAAGGAGAGAAAGGTTAGGGGCATTGGGGGAAAAAAAGGGGGTAGCTAGGAAGAGAAAAAGCAAGCTAGGGTTTCTTGGCAAAAGGAGGTTGTGTGGGGGAGGCTTGGAGTAGGCATCATTCGGGGTACCACCGCTACTATTCCTCTCTTCACGGCCAGCACATTTTTCCATCTCTCTCTCACTCTCTTTAATTAATTTGTTTAGTTTACTTGTATTTTACTTTATTGTCATTTGAAATAGATAATGTAAGTTTAGTTAAGCTGATTATTGCACTAAGTATTCATAGCTTAAGTTATTGTTGGGTTTATCCCTCTTTCTCACATCTCTTTTACTCTCTCTCTCTCCCTTGAATTTGAATGTGTATTTGGATTATTTAAAGGGTTAAATTCAGTTTATTTCTTTAAAGTAGTTGTCTGATTTAAATTCTATTTGGGGTTGTTTGTATCATTAATTTTAGTTTGTCTATTTTATTTCAAAGTCAGTGTAGGAATTAATACTTATTAGATATTTATTTCTTTTATTATTGTGTTTACCTTGCTTTTATTTAGAGTTAATGCTGAAGTTAAGTATTTGCTTAAATCTCTCATATTCTCCCTCTTTCCTTCATGGTTATTTAGTTGTTTTACTCTAGTTAATGTCATGTTAAATATATTGATGGAGTTTTTTTTTTTTTTTTCCTACTAGCTTAAATTTGGCCATTTTCTTTTAAGAGTTATTTAAGTTTATCCATTGTTAGGTTTAGTTTATTTATTTAGCTAAGCTTTATTCATTTTCTAACTTAGTCTATTTTGATTTAGTAGAGTCATTGTTAGGTTCGGTATACGCATTACTCTTAGGTCTTTATCGAGTCTGATTTTAGCTATCTTTGTTTTGCTATTTGAATATTTAATTTGCTGGGGGCGGCACTGCTGCTGTTCCTCTCTTCACGGCTAGGCCATTTTTCCGTCTGTCTCTCTCTCTCTGATTTTAGCTATCTTTGTTTTGCTATTTGAATATTTAATTTGCTGGGGGCAGCACTGCTGCTGTTTCTCTCTTCACGGCTAGCCCATTTTTTCATCTGTCTCTCTCCCTCTCTCTCTCTCTCTCCCTCTCTCTCCCTCCCTCTCTCCCTCCCTCTCTCTCTCTTTCTCTCTCTCTCTCTCTCTAATTAATCAGTTTAGTTTACTCATATTTTACTTTATTGTCAATTGAAATAGATAATGTAAGTTTAGTTAAGTTGATTATTGCATTAAGTATTCATAGCTAAAGTTATTGTTGTGTGTATCTCTCATTCTCTCATCTCTTTTACTCTCTCTCTCTCTTTTGAATTTGAATGTTTATTTGGATTATTTAAAGCGTTAAATTTAGTTTATTTCTTTAAAGTAGTTGTTGAATTTAAATTGTATTTGGGGTTGTTTGTATAATTAATTCAGTTTGTCTATTTTATTTCAAAGTCAGCGTAGGAATTAATACTTATTAGATATTTATTTCTTTTATTATTGTGTTTACCTTGCTTTTATTTAGAGTTAATGTTGAAGTTAAGTATTTGCTTAAATCTCTCATATTCTCTCTCTTTCCTTCATGGTTGTTTAGTTGTTTCACTCTAGTTAATGTCATGTTCAATATTTTGATGGAGCTTTTTTTTTCCCTACAAGCTTAAAGTTGGTCATTTTCATTTAAGAGTTATTTAAGTTTATCCATTGTTAGGTTTAGTTTATTTATTTAGTTAAGCTTTATTTATTTTCTAACTTAGTCTATTTTGATTTAGTAGAGTCTTTGTTAGGTTCGGTATACGCATTACTCTTAGGTCTTTGTCGATTCTGATTTTAGCTATCTTTGTTTTGCTATTTGAATATTAAATTTGCTAGGGGCAGCACTGCTGCTGTTCCTCTCTTCACGGCCAACCCATTTTTCCATCTCTCTCTCTCTCTCTCTCTCTCTCTCTCTCTCTCTCTCTCTCTCCCTCTCTCTCTCTCTCTCTCTCTCTCTCTCTCTCTCTCTAATTAATCAGTTTAGTTTACTCATATTTTACTTTATTGTCAATTGAAATAGATAATGTAAGTTAGTTCAGTTGATTATTGCATTAAGTATTCATAGCTAAAGTTGTTGTTGTGTTTATCTCTCATTCTCTCATCTCTTTTACTCTCTCTCTCTCTTGAATTTGAATGTTTATTTGGATTATTTAAGGCGTTAAATTCAGTTTATTTCATTAAAGTAGTTGTTGAATTTAAATTGTATTTGGGGTTGTTTGTATAATGATTTCAGTTTGTCTATTTTATTTCAAAGTCAGTGTAGGAATTAATACTTATTAGATATTTATTTCTTTTATTATTGTGTTTACCTTGCTTTTATTTAGAGTTAATGCTGAAGTTAAGTATTTGCTTAAATCTCTCATATTCTCTCTCTTTCCTTCATAGTTGTTTAGTTGTTTTACTCTAGTTAACGTCATGTTAAATATCTTGATGGAGTTTTTTTTTTTTTTTCTTCTACCTTAATTTTTGTTATTTTCATTTAAGAGTTATTTAAGTTTATCCATTGCTCTATTTAGTTTATTTATTTAGTCGAGCTTTATTTATTGTCTAACTTAGTCTATTTTCATTTAGTAGAGTCATTATTAGGTTCGCTATACGCATTACTCTTAGGTCTTTGTCGAGTCTGTTTTAGCTATCTTTGTTTTGCTATTTGAATATTTAATTTGCTGAGGGCAGCACTGCTGTTGTTCCTCTCTTCATCGCCAGCCCATTTTTCCATCTCTCTCTCTCTACATCTCTCTCTCTCTCTCTCTCTCTCTCTCTCTCTCTCTCTCTCTCTCTCTCTCTTTCTCTCTCTCTCTCTCTCTCTCTCTCTCTCTCTAATTGATCAGTTTAGTTTACTCGTATTCTACTTTATTGTCAATTGAAATAGATAATGTAAGTTTAGTTAAGTTGATTATTGCATTACGTATTCATAGCTAAAGTCATTGATGTGTTTATGTATCATTCTCTCATCTCTTTTACTCTAACTCTCTCTTGAATTTGAATGTTTATTTTGATTATTTAAAGGGTTAAATTCAATTTATTTCTTTAAAGTAGTTGTTGAATTTAAATTCTATTTTGTGTTGTTTGTATAATTAATTTCAGTTTGTCTATTTTATTTCAAAGTCAGTGTAGGAATTAATACTTATTAGATATTTATTTCTTTTATTTATGTGTTTACCTTGCTTTTATTTAGAGTTAATGCGGAAGTTAAGAATTTGCTTAAATCTCTCATATTCTTTCTCTTTCCTTCACGGTTGTTTAGTTGTTTTACTCCCGTTAATGTCATGTTAAATATCTTGAAGGAGTTTTTTTTTTTTTTTTTTTTTCTACTAGCTTATATTTGGTCATTTTCATTTAAGAGTTATTTAAGTTTATCCATTGTTAGGTTTTGTTTATTTGTTTATTTGAGCTTTATTTATTGTCTAACTTAGTCTGTTTTCATTTAGTAGAGTCATTGTTAGGTTCGGTATACACATTACTCTCAGGTCTTTGTCGAGTCGGGTTTTAGCTATCTTTGTTTTGCTATTTCAATATTTAATTTGCTGCGGGCAGCACTGCTGTTGTTCCTCTCTTCACGGCCAGCCCATTATTCCATCTCTCTCTCTCTCTCCCTCTCCCTCTCTCTCTCTCTTTCTCTCTCTCTCTCTCTCTCTCTCCCTCTCTCTAATTAATCAGTTTAGTTTACTCATATTTTACTTTATTGTCAATTGAAATAGATATTGTAAGTTTAGTTAAGTTGATTATTGCATTAAGAATTCATAGCTAAAGTTATTATTGTGTTTATCTCTCATTCTCTCATCTCTTTTACTCTCTCTCCCTCTTGAATTTGAATGTTTATTTGGATTATTTAAAGGGTTATATTCAGTTTATCTCTTTAAAGTAGTTGTTGAATTTAAATTCTATTTGGTGCTGTTTGTATCATTAATTTTAGTTTGTCTATTTTATTTCAAAGTTAGTGTAGGAATTACTAGTTATCATATATTTATTTCTTTTATTATTGTGTTTTCCTTGCTTTTATTTAGAGTTAATGCGGAAGTTAAGTATTTTCTTAAATCTCTCATATTCTCTCTCTTTCCTTCATGGTTGTTCAGTTGTTTTACTCTAGTTAATGTCATGTTAAATATCTTGATGGATTTTTATTTTTATTTTCTTCTAGCTTAAATTTGGTCATTTTCATTTAAGAGTTATTTAAGTTTATCCATTGTTAGGTTTAGTTTATTTATTTAGTTGAGCTTTATTTGTTGTCTAGCTTAGTCTATTTTCATTTAGCAGAGTCATTGTTAGGTTTGGTACACGCATTACTCTTAGGTCTTTGTCGAGTGTTATTTTAGCTATCTTTGTTTTGCTATTTGAATATTCATTTTGCTGGGAGTAGCACTACTGTTGTTCCTCTCTTCATCGCCAGCCCATTTTTCCATCTCTCTCTCTCTCTCTCTCTCTCTCTCTCTAATTAATCAGTTTAGTTTACTCCTATTTCACTTTATTGTCAATTGAAATAGATAATGTAAGTTTAGTTAAGTTGATTATTGCATTAAGTATTCATAGCTAAAGTTATTTTTGTGTTTATCTCTCATTCTCTCATCTCTTTTACTCTCTTTCTCTCTTGAATTTGAATGTTTATTTGGATTATTTAAAGGGTTAAATCCAATTTATTTCTTTAAAGTAGTTGTTGAATTTAAATTCTATTTTGTGTTGTTTGTATAATTAATTTCAGTTTGTCTATTTTATTTCAAAGTCAGTGTAGGAACTAATACTTATTAGATATTTATTTCTTTTATTATTGTGTTTACCGTGCTTTTATTTAGAGTTAATGCTGAAGTTAAGTATTTGCTTAAATCTCTCATATTCTTTCTCTTTCCTTCATGGTTGTTTAGTTGTTTTACTCTAGTTAATGTCATGTTAAATATCTTGATGGAGTTTTTTTTTTTTTTTCAACTAGCTTTTATTTGGTCATTTTCATTTAAGAGTTATTGAAGGTTATCCATTGTTAGGTTTAGTTTATTTGTTTAGTTGAGGTTTATTTATTGTCTAACTTAGTTTGTTTTCATTTAGTAGAGTCATTGTTAGGTTCGGTATACACATTACTCTTAGGTCTTTGTCGAGTCTGATTTTAGCTATCTTTGTTTTGCTATTTCAATATTTAATTTGCTGTGGGCAGCACTGCTACTGTTCCTCTCTCCACGGCCAGCCCATTATTCCATCTCTCTCTCTCTCTCTCTCTCTCTCTCTCTCCCTCTCTATAATTAATCAGTTTAGTTTACTCGTATTTTACTTTATTGTCAATTGAAATAGATAATGTAAGTTTAGTTAAGTTGATTATTGCATTAAGTATTCCATGCTAAAGTTATTGTTGTGTTTATCTCTCATTCTCTCATCTCTTTTACCCTCTTTCTCTCTTGAATTTGAATGTTTGTTTGGATTATTTAAAGGGTTAAATTCAGTTTATTTCTTTAAAGTAGTTGTTGAATTTAAATTTTATTTGGGGTTGTTTGTATCATTAATTTCAGTTTGTCTATTTTATTTCAAAGTCTGTGTACGAATTAATACTTATTTAGATATTTATTTATTTTATTATTGTGTTTACCTTGCTTTTATTTAGCGTTAATGCTGAAGTTAAGTATTTGCTTAAATCTCTCATATTCTCTCTATTTCTTTCATGGTTGTTTAGTTGTTTTACTCTAGTTAAATAACTTGATGGAGTTTTTTTTTTTTTTTTTTTTCTCTACTAGCTTAAATTTGGTCATTTTCATTTAAGAGTTATTTAAGTTTATCCATTGTTAGGTTTAGTTTATTTATTTAGTTGAGCTTTATTTGTTGTCTAGCTTAGTCTATTTTCATTTAGTAGAGTCATTGTTAGGTTTGGTATACGCATTACTCTTAGGTCTTTGTCGAGTCTTATTTTAGCTATCTTTGTTTTGCTATTTCAATATTCACTTTGCTGGGTAGCACTATTGTTGTTCCTCTCTTCATCGTCAACCCATTTTTCCATCTCTCTCTCTCTCTCTCTCTCTCTCTCTCTCTCTCTCTCTCTCTCTCTCTCTCACTCTCTCTAATTAATCAGTTTAGTTTACTCCTATTTTACTTTATTGTCAATTGAAATAGATAATGTAAGTTTAGTTAAGTTGATTATTGCATTAAGTATTCATAGCTAAAGTTATTTTTGTGTTTATCTCTCATTCTCCCATCTCTTTTACTCTCTTTCTCTCTTGAATTTGAATGTTTATTTGGATTATTTAAACGGTTAAATTCAGTTTATTTCTTTAAAGTAGTTGTTGAATTTAAGTTCTATTTGGTGTTGTTTGTACAATTAATTTTAGTTTGTCTATTTTATTTCAAAGTCAGTGTAGGAATTAATACTTATTAGATCTTTATTTATTTTATTATCGTGTTTACTTTGCTTTTATTTAGAGTTAATGCTGAAGTTAAGTATTTGTTTAAATCTCTCATATTCTCTCTCTTTCCTTCATGGTTGTTTAGTTGTTTTACTCTAGTTAATCTCATGTTAAATATCTTGATGGAGTTTTTTTTTTTTTTTTTCTACTTGCTTAAATTTGGTCATTTTCATTTAAGAGTTATTTAAGTTTATCCATTGTTAGGTTTAGTTTATTTATTTAGTTGAGCTTCATTTGTTGTCTAACTTAGTACATTTTCATTTAGTAGAGTCATTGTTAGGTTCTGTATACGCATTACTCTTAGGTCTTTGTGGAGTCTAATTTTAGCTATCTTTGTTTTGCTATTTGAATATTTAATTTGCTAGGGGCTGCATGCTGCTGTTCCACTCTTCACGGCTAGCTCGTTTTTCCATCTCTCTCTCTCTCTCTCTCTCTCTCTCTTTCTCTCTCTCTCTCTCCCTCTCTATAATTAATCAGTTTAGTTTACTCGTATTTTACTTTATTGTCAATTGAAATAGATAATGTAAGTTTAGTTAAGTTGATTATTGCATTAAGTATTCCATGCTAAAGTTATTGTTGTGTTTATCTCTCATTCTCTCATCTCTTTTACCCTCTTTCTCTCTTGAATTTGAATGTTTGTTTGGATTATTTAAAGGGTTAAATTCAGTTTATTTCTTTAAAGTAGTTGTTGAATTTAAATTTTATTTGGGGTTGTTTGTATCATTAATTTCAATTTGTCTATTTTATTTCAAAGTCTGTGTACGAATTAATACTTATTTAGATATTTATTTATTTTATTATTGTGTTTACCTTGCTTTTATTTAGCGTTAATGCTGAAGTTAAGTATTTGCTTAAATCTCTCATATTCTCTCTCTTTCTTTCATGGTTGTTTAGTTGTTTTACTCTAGTTAAATATCTTGATGGAGTTTTTTTTTTTCCTACTAGCTTAAATTTGGTCATTTTCATTTAAGAGTTATTTAACTTTATCCATTGTTACGTTTTGTTTATTTATTTAGTTCTGCTTTATTGATTGTCTAACTTAGTCTATTTTGATTTAGTAGAGTCATTGTTAGGTTCGGTAGACACATTACTCTTAGGTCTTTGTGGAGTCTGATTTTAGCTCTCTTTGTTTTGCTTTTTGAATATTTAATTCGCTGGGGGCAGCAGTGCTGCTGTTCCTCTCTTCACAGCCAGCCCATTTTTCCATCTCTCTCTCTCTCTCTCTCTCTCTAATTAATCAGTTTAGTTTACTTGTATTTTACTTAATTGTCAATTGAAATAGATAATGTAAGTTTAGTTAAGTTGATTATTGCATTAAGTATTCATAGCTAAAGTTATTGTTCTGTTTATCTCTCATTCTCTCATCTTTTTTATTCCCTCTCTCTTGAATTTGAATGTTTATTTGGATTATTTAAAGGGTTGAATTCAGTTTATTTCTTTAACGTAGTTGTGGAATTTAAATTATGTTTGCAGTTGTTTGTATCATTAATTTCAGTTTGTCTATTTTATTTCAAAGTCAGTGTAGTAATTAATACTTGTTGGATATTTAATTTTTTTATTATTGTATTTACCTTTCTTTTATTTAGAGTTAATGCTGAAGTTAAGTATTTGTTTAAATCTCTCATATTCTCTCTGTTTCCTTCATGGTTGTTTAGTTGTTTTACTCTAGTTAATGTCATGTTAAATATCTTGACAGAGTTTTTTTTTTTTTTTTTTACTAGCTTAAATTTGGTCATTTTCATTTAAGAGTTATTTAAGTTTATCCATTGTTAGATTTAGTTTTTTTATTTAGGTGAGCTTTAATTATTGTCTAACTTAGTCAATTTTCATTTGGTCGAGTCACTGTTAGGTTCGGTACATGCATTACTCTTAGGTCTTTGTCGAGTCCAATTTTAGCTATTGTTGTTTTTCTATTTAAATATTTAATTAGTGAGCATTTGGCTGGTTTTATGCGTGTTAAATTCATAATTTAAGTATTGCATCATTTTAATTCCATCACAAAATCTCGAAAAATGCCTGATTTGAAATCAAAACCATGTTCAGTAAATTTGTTTTCTTATTTTCTTCTTTTTGTTTTACACGAGTTTGAAATTAATTTGCATTTCCTGAGGAGATGATATGATTTTTTGGGCTAATTATTATATGACGTAACTCCTATACTTGGGATAGCCCTAGTGCTACTCATTTTTTAGAAGTGAGTCATTGTCCACTAATGATCTGAAGCTTTAGGATCTCGGCTAAACATCTGATTTGACCTTTGAGCCCTCCAAATCCTCCTTGACTTCTTGTTGTGACTAACTCCATGGTTTTAACCTATTTTTCCTAAAAAGACAAACAAACCTTGCATAACTCTGAACAATAATAACTTTGGGCAATTACATAGTAAAATGAGGATAAAAAAAGGTAAATATGGGCCTAAAATCAAGCATTTTAGGGACTCATCAGTACACAAGAATTTGTTCTTATTTCTTGTTGTTTTTTATGGTTACCAAGTGTGGGGTATTGCTTGGAGAGGAAGGCTTTATCCTTTTTGTAGGAGTGTATAAACAGTTTGCTCCACCTGGCTAAAGGAGTGGCATAGTGCAATCCTTGGGTGGTATACTTAAGGGGAGAACATGGGCGGGTATAGCAGAACCTCGTAAAATTCTCGGTGTCACTCTCTTCCTTATTTTCTTTAAATTTCAACACATATATACTGCGTGGATGTTTATTAAAGTTGTCGAAAATAATTTTGTGATTGGGAATTTTGGAAACCTCAAAAGGGGAGTACGTTGATTGAATTTTGTAGAATTCTTCTAAGGGAGTAAGTTTATTAAATAGGTTGTTTATTAGCTACAACTAAACATCAAAAGATCGAATCTTGGAAATTTTCTGAAATTGTTATAGAAATTTACATTAGGAAGCATTATCTTGATTGATTGAATTGTTCTATTGGTTTCTGTTGATTTAGGTATAATCCCAAGAGGGGGGTGAATTAGGTATTTTTTAAATTCTTTCAAATTATTTACCACTTAAATTCTATTTCTACATTTAAAAAATTAATCGCAGGGGTTTGAGACTGATTTAAATTATTATATCAATGAATGGTTCACAATTACTTATTTAGTGTGTGAGAAGTTATTCAACCATACACACATGAAATACAAGTAATGAAATATAGTGCGGAAAGTAAAAAGAGTAAGGGACGAGAGAAAACAAACATAGATTTTATGACGTTCAACCAACTCAGCCTACGTCCTCACCTTGAGCAACTCACTCAAGGATTCCACTATAATCCCTGCTCCTTAAATTGGGACGGAGCTTCCCTTACATCCACTACTTACAATACAAACAACTTCCTCCTCACCCGGTTCACAACCTGAACCGTGATTACAATTACAATTTCAAATCTGCAAAAAAAAACTCAAGATATGCTTCTAACAAATCTAGTGAGTACAATCGAAATTCCTAACACATATCCATATGATGAAACTTGAAGCTCAATATGTATGTAATGATACAATCGTTAATGAATGAATATGCTTCACCAAATTTCTCTTTTACAAAATCTTCCAAAATATTTGAATGAGTAATAGCTTTGAAGACAAGATGCACAAATATCAAATATGATCTTGTTAATAAGTTTGTCTTGAATGTTATAAAGACCTAAATCAATAAGATTTCTCCCAAATTTTCAATCACAATACGATCTTTGTAATATGCAAATATGTATGATGTGATTACCAAAAATCAAAACCTAATATAAGAATTTTCAGAAAATATCCCTCAATAATATATATAGTTATGAACTTCTAAGGTTATTTAATCAAGTGGTTTTGTAGTATAAAAAATACCAAGTCTTTAACTAAATACACACTTGAATCAGAACTATTTAACCAATGGCAAAAACCTTTCTCAAGTAATGATCCTGTCAAAACAATCACTATATATATATGAACACTCAAGATCAATCTCTCCAATAATATTCAATAATATATGATAAGATGAGAAACTCTTGAAAATAATAAATCGATTTACCAAACCTTAATACCAAGTTGAAATCAAGATGTGTAAATGAAATCTCTTTGTTTTTTGGAGTTGATTTGCTCACGCTTTAAAAGTATGAGTTGGAGTGCAGGCAATCGTATAGAAATATGTTAAATTTTCTCAATTCTATTCCAAAAAGATGTTATCTTCTCTTCTCGTTGATCTTAACTAAAGCACTAGGGTTTAGATGTTCAACATATAGGTATCTTGCCCTTAGAATAAATCTCAACCATTGCATCAAAAAATAATTCGCGAGTTCTCTCATTAAAAATTAAACTTTTAAACTTTCCTTCAGGTTCAGACGACTGAGGGTTAAGGTCTAGATGACTGAAGTTCCTTAGAGTTTCGAAAAATTAACCCGGACACATAGTTAGACGAATGAAGTTGGGGTTCAGTCTTCTGAAGTATCGGGTTGAGACGACTGAAGTCTGAGTTTAGTCTTATGTGGTGCTTCTGCCAGGTTTTGTGTTTCACCATAAATTCTTCAGGCAACTGAACTTAATCTTCGATTTTTTGAAGAAATTCTTCAAACGACTGAGCTTAACTTCGATCTTCTGAAGTTGCATCTTCAGATGACTGAACGTTGAACTTGGTCTTTTGAAGTGACCAATTCCTGGATTTTTCTTTTTAGTTCAAAAAATCTGCTTTGCTAACTTTCTTGGTTCTTTTATAAAAATATTGTCTAGGGTTTTAAAAATATTTCAAAGTCCATAAATATCCCCTAATGATGTTCATGAGATGCATGAGTCCTAAGGTCATTCTAGTATATGTTAAGCCTCATATTAAATCATATAAAGTATGTGAATACATAACTTTTAAGTACCCATTCCCATGACAATTTTGAACTTGCTGGTTGCATCTTCATTTTTCTACTATTTCAGCTCCATGGATTGTCCTAGGATATGTATGTTTTAATCTTCATGGCTTCCATGACTTGTCATCCTTCCGTGCATGCTATATATTGTGTCTATTCACAATCTCAATGCACAGATCAAATACGAAGTGATTTTTCATTATCAAAACCAGATTGGACTCACAGAGTCAACAATCTCCCCCTTTTTGATGATGACAAATACACGTGCAAAAATATAAAATGGGTTACACCTAACAATGCTCCCCCTCAAATAATGCATCAGATATTCAACAAATGAAGTATGCTCGTGTCAAATAAAATATAAAATATGCTCATGCTCACACACAATTAGTTTTGATTCTTCCCCACCTTTACACAATTCGTTTTGCCAACAATTTTTGCTATTCTTCTCCCTCTTTACACAATTAGTTGTGCCAATAACTTTTTCTATTCTTCTCCCCCTTTATACAATTAGTTGTGCCAACAATTTTTGCTCCTCCTGATTTTTCTCCTCCTTTTGACATCAACAAAAAGGTGTATGACAAAAACATGAGTGGACATAGTCTTATATTCTTCTCCCCCTTTAATTCTTAAAGTTTTGAACTTATTCAACCAGCATTTGTGAAAGGATTGTACTGTGAAACATGTCTCCCTGTGTTGTTTTAATTTACTTCTCCCTCTTACTAATGCAGACAACTGTGTTGTTGAATTTAAATTTCAATGTGGATATACACAGTGTGATAAATGTCATATAAATGCATAAACAAGCATAGTCATTAAACTTCAAAGATTATGTGAGGATTAACATGTGGAAGTTAATATGCTCTCATCATTATGGGAGTGTAATACCAAATGTTAACTAATGTGATACCAAATGAGAACAAATGATCTGAAATTGAAAGTTTTAATCAATTTTGAATATTAAGTGACGTTGGTCCCCCTGAATTATGTCATCTAATGTAATTCTAGGCAACCTCTCGACTATGCATCAGACCTAATTCACGTCTAATTTGGATAAACCTATCCTCCCCAAGTGGTTTCATGAATATGTCTGCCCATTTTTCATCCGTGCATACAAACTCAAGTGTCACTTCCCCTTTTTGCACATGATCACAAAGAAAGTGTTGTTGTATTTCTATATGCTTAGTTCATGAATGTAATATGGAATTCTTTAACATGTTTATTGCACTTGTATTGTAACATCTTATAGGGATTGTTTCATAACTGAATCCAAAATTTGTCAATTGTTGCTTCGTGTATAGAGTTTAAGCACAAGAACTACCTACTGCTATGTATTTTGCCTCAGTTGTGGAAAGAGCAACTGAATTCTGCTTCTTGGAAAACCAAGAGACTAACGAATGTCCTAAGAAATGACAAGTACCACTCGTGCTCTTCATATCCACTTTGCTACCAACAAAATCAGCATCTTAATAGCCAATAATCTCAAAATATGTATACTTAGGATACCATAACCCAAGTTCCACGGTTCCTACTAGGTATCTAAGTATTCGTTTGACAGCTAACAAATGTGACTCTTTTAGTGCAGTCTAAAACCTTGTGCACAAACATACACTAAACATTATATCAGATCGGTTGGCAGTCAGATATAGTAAGCTATCAATCATTCCATGATAAAGCTTGACATCTACTGGTATACCTTGTTCATCTTTGTCTAATTTCAATGAAGAGCTCATAGGTGTTCCTAGTATTTTTCAATCTTCCATATTAAACTTTTTGAGTAGATCTCTAATGTACTTCGATTGATTTTTAAATATTCCATGTTTCTCTTGTTTGATTTGAAGTCCTAGGAAGAAATTTAGTCCACCTATCATGCTCATCTCAAATTCATTTTGCATAGTACTAGCAAACTCATTGCACAAGTCTTTATTTGTAGCTCCAAATATGATATCATCTACGTATACTTGAACTAGGAGCATATCATCTTTCTTAGACTTGATAAATAGAGTTGTGTCTATCCTTCCTCTAATAAATCCACTGTCCAGTAGAAAGTTGCTTAGTCTCTCATACCAAGCTCTAGGAGCTTGCTTTAAACTGTATAGGGCTTTTGTCAGTCTATACACGTGATCTAGATTCTTATGGTTTTCAAAGCCTAGGGGTTATTCTACATATACTTCTTCACTTATGTAGCCATTTAAAAATGTGCCTTTTACATCCATTTGATATAGCTTGAAGTCCTTAAAAGCAGCATAGGCTAAAAGCATTCAAATGGCTTCCATTCTAGCTATAGGTGCAAAGGTTTCTTCAAAATCTATTCCTTCTTCCTAGTTATATCCCTAAGCTACTAGTCTAGCCTTATTTCTAACAACTATCCCATGTTCATCTTTCATGTTCTTATATATTCATTTTGTTCCAATAATTGTCTTATCCTCAAGTCTAGGAACTAATGTCCATACTTTATTTCTCTCAAACTGCTTTAACTCTTCTTTCATGGACAACACGCACGATTCATCCTCAATTGCTTCACTTACATTCGTAGGTTTTACTTGAGATAGAAAGGCAAAGTGATTCATCATATTCCTAAGTGAGGATCGAGTGGCTACTCCATGGTATGGTTCACCAATTATTTGATCAATGGGGTGATTATTTACGTACTTCCATTCTCTAGGTGGTTCATTAACCTCATTTTCAATTTGGTTAGTTTCAGCAGATTGTTCTTTAATTTCATTTTTCTCTGCTGAATCATCTTTAACGGATAGTTATTCAAATTCCTTATTTATCTCAATTTCATCTTCATCAGTCTTTTTAGTGAAGGGATTTGACTCATCAAACACTATACAAATAGATTCTATAACAGTTAATGTTCGTTTATTATATACTTTGCAGGCTTTACTATCTAAATCATACCCTAGAAAGATACCTTCATCTGATTTCACATCAAACTTTACTAAATGTTCATTGTCTCTAAGCACAAAACATTTATAGCCAAATACATAAAAATATGATATGTTTAGTCTATGGCCATTCCATAATTCGTACGGAGTCTTATTGAGAGATGGTCTAATTAAAACTCTACTTAGAACATAACAGATGGTATTTACTGCCTCAGCCCAGAAATACTTACGTAATTTATGTTCGTTAAGCATAATTCTAGCCATTTCTTGTATAGACCTATTCTTCCTTTGAACTACACCATTTTGTTGTGGTATTCTAGGAGCCGAAAAACTATGAGCTATTACTAATAAATTGCAGTAGTCTTCCATGCTTTGATTTTTAAATTTTCTAGCCCTATCACTCTGGATTTTAGTGATAGTATAACCCTTTTCATTTTGAATTTTCTTACACAGATTTATGAATTGTTCACATGCTTCATCTTTGTGACCTAAAAATAGAACCCATGTATATCTTGAATAATCGTCAACTATAATGAATGATTTTCTTCCTAAACTCTAAATTGGGTTTGGGCCAAATAAATCTAAGTGTAGCATTTGAAGTAGCCTAGTAGTAGAGATTTATTTCTTCTACTTTCATTTTTGCTTGTTTTCCTAGTTTACAAGCCTCACAAATTTTACCTTTGATGAATTTTGTCTTAGGAAATTCCTTAACTAGTTTAGATATTAAGTCCATGTTAGAGTGTCCTAGTCTCCATTGCCAAATCCAACTAATTTCATTCATAGCAGAGAAGCATGTCACACTCTGTGAGGTTAAGTGATCAAAACTTGTGGTATATACAATTTTATGATGCTCTGCAGTGAATAGTGTCTTATTATCGGTTTTGTGTTCAACAATGCACTTGTCATGTTCAAAAGACACTCTGCAACCTTTATCACAAAGTTGGCTTATACTCAATAAGTTGTGCTTTAAAACATCAACCAGTAAAACATCATCTATAATTAGTGATGAATCGGTACCAACTTTACCTACACCTATGATTCTTCCCTTAGCATTATCTCTGAAAGTGACAAATCCTTCATCCTTGGGTGCAATGGATGTGAACTTTTCTTTATCCTCGGTTATGTGACGTGAACATCTTCTATCCATATACCATTTGTCTTTTGAGGAGGATGATCTTAAGCATATTTTCAAGACACAATCAGATAACTACTTTTTGTACCCAGATTTTCTTGGGTCCATGGGGATTAGTATTAGATTCTCCTTTGACCATCCAGACTTTCTTAATTTTGACATCTTTATTTTTTAAAGGATGGTCAAATTTTATATGACCCAACCTTTTACATTTAAAACATGTAATGTTTCTATGATAGTCTTTAGTTGGAACATACGATTTTGACTCTTTTACAAAATGTCCTATGTAAAGGTGTCTCCATTCTATGTTATCCTTTCCATTATAACCAAGACCTTCCTTTTCTAGGGAGTTTCTTTGAATTCCAAGAAGTTTTTCAAAATTAGTTTGTCCTTTTGTAAACTTACCAATAATCTTAGATTTATCTTTCAAATTCTTTTCTAACTCCTCAATTTGCAAATCCTTGCCTTTCATGAGAGATGCATGAGTTTCACTTTGACATTTGACTAAACTTGAAAGTTTTTTGACTTTATTTTTCAAATCGGAAATTTTTTTTGTTTTCTTCTCAAGCATTTTAATAGTGTATAGATATTCTTGTTTTAGTTCATCATGTGAAAGCATGTCATTCTCATTTTCAGAATCACTAGAATAATAAGAGGATGATGAGAATGATGATTGTACCTCAAGGTCATCATGTGCCATTGGACATAGATTTGCAATCTCATCATCACTGGATTCAGATTCTGAATTACTTGTGCTTTGCATATCCCAACCGACTTTTAGCACCTTTTTTTTTTTTTTTTTTTTTTTCGGAGGCTTTCATTAGTTTGGGACACTCAGGCTTGATGTGTCCAACCTCTCTGCAATTGTAGCAAGTTGGTGGATCTTCCTTCCTTTTCTTCATGCTTGCCCCTCCTCTTACTGATTTTGAGTTCCGGAATTTTTTGTTGAACTTCTTATTCTTCGTCAAGAACTTCCCAAACTTCTTTGTTAGCAAGGTCATGTCATCTTCTGTATCAGAATCACTTCCTTCACAAGAGTTGTTTGATGTTGCCTTAAGTGTTGTGGTTTTCTTTGCTTTCATTTACTCATTCTTCCTCTCATTTATTGCAAGATCATATATGATGAGCGATCCAATGAGTTCGTCAACTGACATCTCCTTAAGATTTCTCCCTTCTACTATTGCCATAGCTTTCACTTCCCAAACTGGAGGTAATCCCTTGAGTATTTTCCTGATCAACTCATAAGTAGGGTAAGTTTTTCCAAGTGCATTTAAAGAATTTGTGATTCGTGTGAATCTAGTGTACATGGATTGAATAGATTCATCAGCAGTCATTTTAAATGCTTCATACTCACTAGTGAGCATGTCTATCCTACTGTCTTTTACTTCCTTAGTTCCTTCATATGTAGCTTTTAATTTTTCCCAAATTTCTTTAGTAGAGTTATATGTCATTACCCTATTAAATTCATTTACATCTAGTGCATAGAAAAGTAAGTTCATCGCAGTAGCATTTATTTGTACTAATTTCCAGTCTTCCCCTGTATACTCATCTTCAGTTTTAGGTACATTTACTTTATCAATTACTTTCATGGGAACATGATTTACCTTAGTAATTAATTTTCCATACATTCCAATCTACATTTAACAGGTATATGCTCATCCTATGTTTCCAATAGGTGTAATTTACACCACATAAAATTGGTGGTCTAGTGGATGAGTGTCCCTCACCGAATGGAGTTACACCAATGTGTGCCATATGATCTTTTTACAAATGAACAATTACGTCTATGTAAACCCGCTCTGATACCAAATGTTGATTTAGGTGTAATCCCAATATGGGGGGTGAATCGGGTATTTTTAAATTCTTTCATATTATTTACCACTTAAACCCTATTTCTATATTTAACAAATTAATCACAGGGGTTTGAGACTGATTTAAATTATTATATCAATGAATGGTTCCTGACTACTTATTAAGTGCGTGAGAAGTTATTCAACCATACACACATGAAATATGAGTATTGAAATGTAGTTCGTAAAGTAAAAAGAGTAAGGAAAGAGAGAAAACAAATACAGATTTTAGGAGGTTCAGCCAACTCGGCCTACTTCCTCACCTTGAGCAACCCACTCAAGGATTCCACTATAATCCCTACTCCTTAAATTGGGATGGAGCTTCCCTTACATCCACTGCTTACAAGAGGCACAACTTTCTCCTCACCCAGTTCACAACCCGAACCGTGATTACAATTACAACTTCAAATTTGCAAAACAACTCAAGATACGCTTCTAATAAAGCTAGTGAGTACAATCGAAATTCCTAACACATATCCATATGATGAAACATGAAGCTCAATATGTATGTAATGACACAATCGTTAATGAATGAATATGCTTCACCAAATTTATCTTTTATCAAATCTTCCAAAATATTTGAATGAGCAATAGCTTTGAAGACAAGATGCACAAATATCAAATATCATCTTGTTAAAAAGTTTGTCCTAAATGTTATAAAGATCTAAATCAATACACTTTCTCCCAAATTCTCAACCACAATATGATCTTTGTAATATTCAAATTAATATATATATATATATATATATATATATATATATCTCTGTCTGTGTGTGTGTGTGTGTGTGTGATGTGATTACAAAAGATCAAAACCTAATACAAGATTTTTCAGAAAATATTCCTCAATAATATATATAGTTGTGAACATCTAAGGATATTTAATCAAGTGGTTTTGTAGTATCAAAAATATCAAGTCTTTCACTAAATACACACTTGAATCAGAACTATTTAACCAATGGCAAAAACCTTTCTTAAGTAATGATCTTGTAAAAACAATCTCTATATGTATATGAACACTCAAGATCAATCTTTCTAATAATATTTAATAATAAATTATGAGATGAGAAACTCTTGAAAATAATAAATCAATTTACCAAAACTCAATACCAAGTTGAAATCAAGATGTGTAAATGAAATCGCTTTGTTTTTCTGAGTTGATTTGCCCAAGCTTGATGAGTATAAGTTGGAGTGTAGGCAATCGTATTGCAATATGTTCAAGTTTCTTAATTCTATTCCAAAAAGATGTTCTCTTCTCTTCTCGTTGATCTTGGCTTAAGCACTAGGGTTTAGATGTTCAATATATAGGTATCTTGCCCTCAGAATAAATATCAACAGTTGGATAAAAAAAAAATTAAATTTTTAAACTTTCCCGCATGTTCAGACGACTGATGGTTAAGGCCTAGATGACTAAAGTTCCTTAGAGCTTCGAAAAATTAACCTGGACATAGGGTTAGACAACTGAAGTTGGGGTTTTGTCTTCTGAAGTATCAAGTTCATATGACTGAAGTCTGAGTTTAGTCTTCTTAGATGCTTCTACCAGGTCTATGTTTCACCATAAATTCTTCAAGCAACTAAACTTAATCTTCGGTCTTTTGAAGAAATTCTTCAGATGAATAAGCTTAACTTCAGTCTTTTGAAGTTGCATCTTTAGACGATTGAACTTTTTGTTTGGTCTTCTGAAGTGACCAATTCCTAAATTTTTCTTTTTAGTTCAAAAAATATGCTTTGCTATCTTTCTTGGCTCTTTTATAAAAATATTTTTTGGGGTTTCAAAAATATTTCTAAGTCCATAAATATCCCCTAATGATGTTCATAAGATGCATGAGTCCTAAGGTCATTCTAGGGTATATGTTGAGCCTCAAATTAAATCATATGAAGTATGTGAATACATAAGTTCTAAGTACCCATTCCCATGACGATCTTGAATTTGCCGATTGCATCTTCATTCTTCCACTCTTTTAATTCCATGGATTGTGGCAAGATATGTATGTTTTTATCTTCATGGCTTCCATGACTTGTCATCCTTCCGTGCATGCTATATATTGTGCCTGTTCATAGTCGCAATGCACAGATCAAATACAAAGTGATTTGTCATTATCAAAACTGGATTAGACTCATAGAGTGAACAATTTCTAGTTTAAATTGTGTCTTAGTATAAATTGTGATTTAAAGTCAAACCATACATGTGTGTTTTCTAAATTCAAAAATTAGTTAAGGAAGAATTTATAAAAAGTATTTAAAAGAAAATTGTTAAATCCCAATTCACCCCTTTCTTGGGAGTACACCTTACTTTTTATTCAGCACCGGCCTCAACCCCTGGTCCTTTGGTATCTCCTGCGCCCATATCTCTCGTAGCCACAAAGGAGGTGTCCTTGTCTTCTGTGCAGTTATTACCAACTTGACCTCCTTCACAAGTCATGCACTCTTCTTCACACCCTTTTTCCTCTACTCAGGCCACTCAACTAGCAAGTCTGATAATTATGATTGAGGTCAAGTCCTTTGCACATTCTTTTGAGGTGCCATCCACTACAATAGAGTTGGTCACTGCGCCATCCGACATTCCACCACCTACCTAGCTAGCCCCAACCATAACAACCACTCTTATTTTACTAGTGGACATTCCATGGTCTCTGACACCACTACAAGTGAGACCACCTCCTGATGTCATTCCTTTTATATGCTGCTTGGTGGACGATTAGACACTTTCTATGGACTTTCTCGAACCACCTACCTTATTTGCGCCCCCTCTGGTTTTACCATACGCTGCTGCTCCGCAACCACTAGCCCCCACTCTATCTATTCCACCAGTGGCACTTGCACCAATACAATAGCCTTCATCTACTAGAATGCCACGTTCTGCCTCAGCGTCACCTTATTCGCCCGACATGTCTAGCAGTATTTCTAAGAAGGAGGAGTTTGCTTCAAACACGCAATCTAGAGTGACTCATTAGTTTTAGGAGGTCACTCTATCTGATGCATTCGGTGATTTAGGGTGAGGCAATTTGGACTATAATGCCATCAGGTCGACCAAGGAAGATTAGGGCTGGCTGTTAGAGTTCCATTGATGTGCTATTTTGCTGATGTACTGTGCTTATGCACACTTTTTCCTTTTTATTGTATTTTTACTTCTTTTCTTTTCTTTTATCTATATTTTCTTTCCTTGTGTATCACCATGCTTTTGAGGATTGTACTTAGGTGTATGATGTATTAATGTTCTTTGTACTGACTTTGAAATTAAATGAAAATACATTGTACTTTTGGTTTGTACAAGTCTTTTGTGCTTTAGCGTACCATTGCAACGCCTCTTTCCATTTCTTCATTTTATGTGGTTGTTATTGACTCAGGTACACTAGTTGATCTCACAGCACTGTGCAGTGTTTCTGTCCCATGCATTTTAGGTTCTTTCTTTTCATAGTTCAGTAGGGACACTAAAGTTTTAAGTTTGGGGTAGGGGGTTAGCAAACCACTGCAAGGCATATGTTGAGCACAAAAATGACACACTATGCCATGATAATGCTCTTTATGCCCTCTACATACTTTTATATAGCTTATATGCTACATAATTAGGTTGCATCATTTATATGATTTTTTTATGCTCACTAACGAAGTAGTGAGTTGCTTGTCCGTAGTTTCATATGATATAGCCAATGTACTATTTTGCTACTCTATGAGGGTTAACTAGTGGTTCATTTGTTTTAATACTATTCTGTAAGATTTTATATTCATATGGTACTTCACAGGGCTAAGAGGTGCTTTCACATGATTTGTAACACTTAAGGTTCCTTAAGAGCACCGAGAGAACAACCTTGGCAACTATGACACCTTGTGAGGTTTTGTTAAGCCTTTTGTTTTTTATGAGAGTCATTTACATTAACTCCGAGTTCACGGAACTCCACTTTCCTTTTTCTAGATATTCTTTTAATGCTACTCTCCACATTTGCATTTTCTAGCCTACAGGTGATATGTAGTGGGGAGATATAAACATAGGTCTTGTAGCCTACTCAAGACGAGAAATTTAAGCCACCCCTAGAGATAGACATAATTCATGAACTCCTTTTCAAGCCCAACTCCTATAAGTAGCATGGAGATTACAAAAGTTGTGACAATTGTCCTAACTGACCATAAAAGAAAAATGTAAAAAGAATGAGTAGAATAGAAAAGGAAATGAAAAATACATAGAAATACCTGCTCCAAATCCAAAAGGGTGAAGCTAGGGACACAACACACATGTTCCTACAAGTTTAAAGCTCTTTAGCTATCTAATGCATATGATGTATTTAGGGTGGTCTTGGTTGGGTGTGGCAAGTCGGTGAGAATGCGCTAGGGTGAAGGACCTGACACCTCATTAATAGGTTGGATCCCATTCTTATAAGACTAGTTCACTCCATTTTTAGCGTTAGTTCTTCAAAGTATGTGGGATGTTTAATCATACATGTCTTCCTCTTATACAAGAGTCAACCCTTTTTATTGAGTATTTTTTAGAGTATGCCAAGGATGCTGAGTCAAGATAACCCTTCTGTAGGTGTCTAAAAGCAAGCTGAGTGTGATGAATCATTTACTATACACATGCTTTGTGATGTTGCCTATCTATACTTGAATTTATATGATGATATTAACTCTAAATTACAATTGTTGGATTGATTCTCTATGAGTTATGCTTTTCTTTATGGCTATACACTGTTGATACTTGTATGAGTAATTTGCATCGGAGTTGTTTGTATAATAGAGTTATGTGTGAAGGAGCCTGCTTATAACTAGGTTATATTCATGTATGTTAAATTGCATGATTGCGTTACATGTGATCTTATTTTTATGTCACTAAGATTGGTGTTTGTGGGTACTGCCCTAGAAACCCTCAGAAGACTATGACTCGTCCACTAGGGTTACCTAGGGGTTTAAAGCCTTGTTGCATATGGAAAATGCATCCGTGTTTCCTATGAAAAAGGAGGTAGATAGGATTTTCTAGTTTTCTTAATTCTTACATTGCTTGAGGACTAGCAAAGTGTAAGTTGAGGGTTGTGATGTGTTCCTGAAATGTACTATTTTAGGCCCCCAATTAACTTGGTTTTTTCTTCATTTACCATGTATTTATCTTTTTTCATCATAGTTCAAAGTTATGCAAGGTTAGTTCATGTTTCAGGAAAAAACAGGTTAAAACCAAGGAGTTAAGCAATATGAGAAGCCAAGGGAGTATTTGGGAAGCATAAAGCTTAAATTAGTTGCTCAACCAAGCCTATAAAGCTTCAAATCATCAAAGGAAAGAAGACATCGTTCAACTATGTGGTGCAACCAACAACACAAAGGGTGATCAGGTCACAAGTTGCAGACTCCAAGGTTCAAGACTAAAAGTGAATTGTTGTAAGGGTCAACCAAGTGCTTAACCAAGTGACCTTCAAGGGCGACCACGTCGAGAACTTAAAGATGATTGATTGAGCCAGAGATGCTAAGAGTCTTGACCAATTGCTTTACAAGGGAGACCCTAAGGGGCGACTAGGTCGAGATCCTTAGTTGAACCGAAGTAGTGATCCTGCAAGCCTCGATCAATAACTCACCCAGGAATACCCAAGGGCATGACTAGGTCAAGAATACTTTAAGTTTGAATCCCTGATTTCTTGCGAGCTTCGACTAGGGCACGACTAGGGGAAGAAAGGGTGCAATCTGGTCGACAGACACAATCGCTAGCGAACTGCTTTGTGATATTTTCTACAGAACTTCCCTATTTTGAATTTTAAACCTTATAAACCCTTTTGGGTATAAAATATAGCTTCGTCTATGTGTCTAAGGTTCCTCTTTAGCCATTTTTAGGTTAGTGAGAAACCTAGAAAGCCATTGAAAGCCACGTAGAGTAGGATTTATTTATTTTCCTTTCAATTCTTGTACTAGTTCGTGCATGGAATCGTTGAAGGCATGTGACAACCTTCATGTTCCTTGTGCTGCCGCTTAGAGTGTATGCTTCTTGGTTGTAATCTTGACCATTAGTGACAGACTTTTGACTTGCAATTGAAGCCGATTTTACATGCTTTCTTTACATACTTTTTTTTTCTTTCATTTAAATACATGCACTTTCGATACTTGCATTTTAATTTCCATGCAAGTTTACATCTTTGATTTTGTTGAGACCCTAGGGTAAAGGATAGCCTAGTTAAGGATTCATTCACTAATACTAACTAGGCTACAATTCATGTATACGGTGATCTCGTGATCGTTGCGATAGAATATACCCTGGTTCTCGATCGTGCTCCAAATGATTGGTGCTCCTTCGCTACTTTATGCCATCGAATGGTTCGCTTAACCATTAGCTTAGGACGGATAGCTAATTGGACATAGTTAGCACACACAACAGTCTAGGTTTAATTCCTAATATGAGATTTGCTTTGTAGGAGTAGTGTTAGCGTAACTTTACATGCTTTAAGTAGTTGTTATAAAAACTATTGAAAAATCTCTCCTTTTTTCTCCTTAATACAAAGTGTAGTAAATTAGACTAAAAGGGGTAAACAACTGCACACCAGTCCCTATGGATTGACAATCAACTTACTCACTGTTCTACTAAACTTGGATTAGTTAGGTTTATAAATTTTATCTGTGATAGTTAAAGACTCAAGCCTTGGTGACCCTAGAAATACCCCCAAGCCTTTCTTCCTCTTGTTTTAACTAAACAAAGCAATAATTTTTGGCATTCCCCTCCATACCGAAATTTGACTATTGAAGAAAAAATAATCCATCTACACATCGTATATAACATCCTTCCTAGAATCGAGTCTAAGGATCACGTGTCTTATCTAGACTATTTTTTAATGTGGTGTATATATACTAAAAGGAGTATTGATCTTATTTACGAAGGGGCTCTCAATCTTATTTTTCAACATCTTGGTGTTGTTTGTCCTTCCACCTTATTTGTTAGACTAAAAACATCTAATAAATTCTCATCTACCACTGTAAACAAATGGGTTATTTGTTGGATCATTAAAAATCGTTAACCTCTGTGAGATAATGTGAATGTGCGCATGGAGGAGGAACGGGAATATGCATGTAGGGATGATCCATCTCATAAGGAGCCACATTGTTGACCCTATGGGTCACACCCTCATTTTGATTATGACAAATACTCGGGTATTTAATGTTTGCTGAGTTGATGTATAGGTTTATCTTGGCAATATCATATGATGGCACTCGGAGACCTAGAGGAAAATGAAGACCTCGAAGATCATTTTGTATTGTAATTCATTATAATTCATTTTGGGTCTGTAATAGCTAAATAGGAAAGGTTAGAAATAATTTGCAAATCATGCATGTAGGATTACAAGCTCAAGACCTTAGAAAAACCTTAGGGTTTTGTTGACTGACGCTAGATTTTTTCGGCAAGCAAAATGACCTTAGAAAGACCCTAGGTCCTAGCAATTGCACATAAGAAAGTCCCTAACATCACTTAAATATATCAGGGGAATTAACTAAGGCAAAATTGGACTTAAAATGAAAATCACTATGAGAGGTTGGGCGACCGAACCCCGGGTACTCAAAACACCTCGGCCACCCGAATCGTTGGGAAATCAGCGAGTTGACCTAGTTTTTGGCAACCAAACCTAAAATGAACGTATCACCCTCGGGCGACTGAACCTGTGTTAGGGTACTTTTCACCAACCCGAGCGACTGATCCTTTGCGTTCTAAGTGGCCTCGGGCAATCGAACACTAAAGTTCATTTAACCGAATCTTAGATCGGGCGACTGAAGTGTTGATAGTGTGTAAATCGCCTTGGTTCCTAAACCTAGACTCGGGCTACCAGATGTTTAAAAATATCTTTTTGAGTTGAGTATATTTGGGAAACCAAACTAAGGTTCGGCCACTCGAAACCTCTCGGGTTGCTTATTTTTTATAGGGGTTAAAATTAAGTAAACTGGGTTAATTTTATTAATTGGATTTAAAATACCCTATATGTCCCCAACGATCTTAATTTACCCATTCTCTATATATAGGGGCTCATTTGCAAAAATTAGTGGTGATTAGCAAATAGGATTAGCCAAAAACTCTCTCAAATTTCCTAAACCCTATTTGTTCATTCCAACTCCATAACATTCAAATACCTTCATTCCTTTGAGAAATCATGTCTTGTGAGTGTTTATTGTTTGTTCTATTGTGCTAGAAACCCTCACTTGTATATTACATATTTGATTTTCATATTGAGTGTTGATCTAGATTTTTCCCCCGATTTCATTTCATAAATCTTTGGCTAGGAAAAATCATATAGCTAAGTGAGTTTGCATTATCATTGCAATACTCATTTGGGCTTATACTTTTGTGTGCAAAAATATTTTACAAAGCTAAATTTCAAACAACTCTTGTGCTAGAGACATTTGAGAAAATATTTTTGAGTTCGTTTGAATATTATTACTAGCATCTTTGAAACACTAATCCGATACTAGATTTGATATACTTTTCTTTCAACGATTAGATTGTTAGAACACTCTGCGCATATTTGAGATTATACATCTTACTGAGTGTTGATTGCACATGAAGAGCATCAAGCTTATAGTTCAAACATATTGATGTGCATTGATTATATTGTATGTAGTGGTACATATCAGCTTATGTAAGAAGCATTTGTTTGTACGTAATTTTATATTGTTTGTATTCCATGCATGGGTCTAAAGAGGGAGACTATCCCTATTGGATAGTCCCGGATTGGATTAGACCCGATTAAGAAAGCTAGGTGCACCATCCTGGTAAGGTGTAGGTTGAGGTTAGCCCCACTAATTAACCTGGTTGTAAAGGTTAAGGTCAGCCTTGTGCTAATTGACCTGGTTGTAAACGACGCTGCTCCACCCATTAAGCGAGCTTGTAGTGTAGTCCTTGTTCGGGTGTGCCATAGGGACTTAGGCAATATTGGCCGAACCTCAATAACATATCGTATGTCTATTTATATTTCTCCATTTTATATTCCTGCACGTGTATGTTATAGTGTGAATGATGCGCATGATTTAAATTTCTGCATATTATATTTATCTGCATATTTGGATAGAAAGACCCTAGGTTGTCAAATACTACTAATATCTAATTTAACCTTGGAATAAGTTTTAAAATTCCAATTCACCCCCCTTTTGGGAATTCACCAATTCCAACACACATGCTCTTGTAGGTACAACCATTGCTTTTCTTGATTATGCCTCCCATCTATGACTCTCAACGATCTTTGTCAATATATGGATTTTTTATTTGACACTATGCAACAAGATATTCACTCCAACTTCAGTTCCTTCAATCAGCGACTCACAAGGATTGAAAATAACATGGGTAGTGCTTCCTTGTCTAAAGGGAAAGCACCTATGGAAGCAAGCTCCAGTGAAGAGGACGACAAAGATGATAATGAGGAGGATGAGAGCTCATCCAATGGAGATCCTATTGATAAGGATTAGATGAGAGAGTGTTAATTTCTAGGATGAAAAATTATTGTATTCTAATTGTAACAATTATGAATTATGTACTTGAAATGCTAAATGTTTTCTGCATGCTGATTGTTGAATGTGGGTTGTGACATAATGTTGAATATTGGTAGACTTCAGCTACTTAATGTATGATTATCATATATTGATGATGGTTATATCCTTGTGAACTACTACTATTTGGCTATACAAAATTCCTAGTTAAGGAAACAGAAATGGCTGGTTTTATATATATGGATTTTCATTGGGATTGTATTGAGCAGAATGTAAAATTGTACTTAGAAAACTGAAATGGCTCAAACTTGTATATTGATTTTGGTTAAACATTTTTGCTGTTGTCAGGGGGGGGGGGGGAATTTTTAAGCAAAATGCAAAAAATATTATAAAATATCTTTTTGAATTCTAAGTAACAAGGGGAGGGGGATTATAACCATTAAATTAAAAATTCTAAGATTTAATCTCAAGATGCCTAACATAACTTACATTGCTTAGTCATATGTTTATCCATATTGTGAGGGGGGCCTTATCAAGGCTACCTCATTTTGCTCTTTGTTTGTGATCATCGAAAAGGGGGAGATTGTTTGCCTAAGAAGACTTAATTTCATTTTGATAATGACAAACCAAGGCATTTATTTGTGTTGTTAAGTGTGTATACATGTATTATAGTATAAAAGCACAATGAAAGATGCAAAATGTAATGTCATGAAGCACACAAGTAAATGAAAAATGGTAATTAACATGATGCTTGGATGAATACCAAGCTTAAGGACATGAAAACCTAGATAGGTTGTTATATGTATTGTACAGTAGGAATTCATGCATGTACATCTCATGTTGTTTTTTGTTATGAAGCTCTTAGGTTATTTATTTGGACCCTAGATAACTTTTAAAGTCTTCGAAAATATTTTTTATAAAGTCCAAATATTATTTCAAAAGATTAAAATCATTTTTGGAATGAAAAATATAAAGGAATTTGAATTTCAAGATGTTTGGGCGCCTGAGACATCATGCTCAGTCGACCAAATGCAGAAGTTTGAACAAACTGTTCTGGCATCAAGGAGTTAGGGTGATAGAATATTAGATTTAGTCGATCGAATTGGTACTGCGATTGTCAAGTCCCAAACACAATTGGTTTGGATGACCAAACATAGACTTTATTCAACCAAATGGGTACTACCAATTTTAAAATTCCTAGTTTAATTGGTTTTGGCAACCGAACATTGAGTTCAGTCGACCAAAGCTCTACGATAAGTTTCAAAAATGGCAAAAAATCTTTTCGATTTTCAAATATTAAGTTACCAAAACACACAAAATGACTATAATTGAAACCTAAATATAAATAGCTAACCCTAAATGTGTTTTGGACACAATTATACACAAGTTAATACTGATCAATTTGAAAAATTGCCATTTTTGCTGAAAATCTTTTCTAAGTTGCTTTTTTCAAGTGCACAACTTTCAAAACCCAGAAAACTTAGCCTAACTCTTTAAGATTCTTAGAAAACATATTCTAAAAGTGCAATAGAGTGCTTATTATGTACAAATCCACTATATTTAGAGAGTTATTATTGTACAAATCAGTTCATGATTGTTTGTGTAAACTGACAAATCTGGGACTGAGCGGAAGGGTGTTTTTCCTTGAGAGGCTTCTCTTCCTTTTGAAAGAGAAAGGTGTCCCACCTATTGGAAGAGGGATTAGTGAATCCTCATAGTGGGTTTCTTGGCGCAAGGACGTAGGCACGGTTGCCGAACCTTGTAAAAAATTTGGTGTCACTCACTACCTTATCTTTCTTTCTAAACAGATTTACTTTGATTTGTGAGTGTGGTGAATGCTGTGAATATTATTATTCATTAAAATATGCAGTAGTTATTAACATTTTATTGATTTAATTTTCTGGGAATTTTATTGTGATTGGCTTATCACTTATTCAAGTTATAACATAAACTATCTGGTGGATTGAGCGTATTTTTAGTGATATTGATTTGTTGTAAGTATTGTTAATATTTTCTAGTTTGGTTTAATATTGAAATCTTAGCTTAGATTCTATAGTATTTAAGGATATGTAAATTGATAAAGTTATTTGTTGAGAATACTGTTTTTGTTAAGAAGTTAGAGCACTTATAAATTCTTAACATTTAACATTGATTAATCTCCCACAATAAATTTAAAAAATACCCAATTCACTTGGTCAAGTAACTTAGGTGACTGAATGGCACACTTGGTCAACCTAATAATGAGTATTTAAAAACTTAAACTCGCAAAAAACCCTAACTTTTCGACGTTTCAGTCCCCCAAACGTCACCCCTCTCTCACCCAAAGGTGCCTCTCTGCATTCAAACTTCACCATCATGCCTAAGATTAAAACCATTGGAAGACAATCTATGGGTACAAAATGATTCTGAAGGAATCAGCCACTGGATGGTTACTCCTCATGCCAGGAAACTCTATAATGAATATCTCCAGACTCTAGAACCAATCTTTGGTAAGGTTATTGACTTACCCTTCATTGAACAATACTTTCAAAATATTTTTCGTCTTTTCACAAATATTAGTTAGGGAAAACTTTTGTTCTATCAACCCAAGGGTGTAATTCCTAAACCTTGTGCGTCTTTTCTATGCCAATCTTGTTCAAGATGGCGATTCTTACTCCACACAAATACTTGATAAAACCTTTCGCTTTACTAATTAAACATTAGTTGACATTTTTGAAATAAAGTGTGGGGAGTTTGAATGCCCCAAGGTAGGAACCTCATGGATAATGGAGCAATATTTTACTCCACAAGAGTTTTTACTGCTTGTACTAAAGGAAGCTGGTGATTACTTTGGTCATCCTCCACTTTACAAGCAACTCACTCTTAAGGCTAATATCATCCATTTAATCCTAACATACAATATTCTTCCTCACAGTGGTTCTAGATTCCACTTGTCATATCTTGATTGCTTTATCCTCTAGTGTCTGTATATTAGTTAGTGTCTTGACCTTCCATCATTGATTACTAAATGGACGTTTGCCAAAGAGAGCCCTAAATGGGTAATTATGTCATATGGAGGTACTCTAAAGCAAGTTTTTGAGTCTCTCAACCTACATCGCAACTCTTCCCTCTTTATTTCTTGCAAACTCTCTGTCTCATCTACCACTTTAAAACAAATGGGTTATCAATTGGGTGCTTCTAACAGTTGGATTCCAAAACATCATCCACCTCCGTGAGATAATGTAAATGTGCCTATGGAGAAGGATAGTGAATATGCCTATATGGATAATCCATATCATGGGGAGCCAAATGCTCTAGCGGGTCTAGCTAATGCTCCTATAGGTGCTACACATGATCCTCTTGATTGGTATCAAGATCTTCGTCAACATATTGATTTTAGACTTGACTTAGTGCAACACGAAATTTGTAACTCTTGTGTGTGTGATGTGTATAAGAATACATTGCAAGAGCAGAGCAAATGCATGTGCATCTAGTTTATATTAGTTTAGAACATTAAAACTGAGTTAATACATGCATACCGAGTCACACCATTGCATAAGATGTCAAAACAAGCTTTCAAACATGGTCTATTAACCAAGACATCTTATACTTGGTCAAAACTACATTTGGACAAGGTTGTATTATAATTAGAACAAACACACTTCATTTGTACATGTCTTAGTACATTTAGAGACTTATTTATGTAGTAAAATAGGTGACTTGATGATGAGAACAAGGCACTCGTTGACTAGTGTATGAAGGTGACTCATCGACCAGTGTAGTGCACTCAATGACTAGAAGATGCTGAGACCAACTTGAGATTGCGGAGAAGACTCGTCAATGAGAACAAGGCACTCGTCGACTTGTGTGTGTGGGTGACTCATTGACTAGTGTAGGGTACTTCTCGACTAGGAGATTTCGAGACCAACTTGAGACTTGCAAAGTAGATTTGTCAACGAACAAGGCACTCGTTGACTAGTGTGTGTGTGTGACTCATCGACTAGTCCATGAACTTGTAGACTAGTGACTGCAATAGACTGTAATAAATGTGTGATAAATGGCTAGTTTTTGCCTTGTCTTGTCTTCATTAATTTCCAATGGCTAGCCAACAACTTGCTCCTCTCCATGGTTATAAATATGACCCATTAGCATTCATTAAATACATTGATTGAATATTGGTTGTTGAGAATATTACTTAAAGCATTCACTGTTAGGGTTCTTATTGCTCAAAGTCCTCTTGCACTGTATTCTTGTTTATACATCATTTGCAAAAGAGAGTAGTGTGAGAATTTTATTGTGCAATATCAGCTTAAAGAGTATTTCATGTTGTATCTATTGGCTATTTCATTCATTTTATTTGGAGGTTCTTTGTGAGCCATTGTTAGGTTATTCTTGGGGAACACCTTGGTTAAGCTCTTCGTGAGAAGATAGGATTGGTTCCCTTGTTGTAAATGCTTTTGCATCTTGAAAGGACATCATTCAGTTGATTTGGGAATCCTTGAGTGTGTCTTAAGACGTGGACATAGGCTTGGTGTCGAACCACGTTAACAATGCCGCGTTAAGCTCTTCTCTCCTTATCTCAACTACTTTGCTTGCTCATATTCATTTGCTTTGAAATTTTTTTTCATATAATACTCTTGCTTCTTGCCAAAGAATTTTTTTAATTGTAGAAAATTTCAATATCTGTGAAGAACGTCTATTCACTCCCCTCTAGATGCACACCCGGGTCGACAAGTGGTATCAGCGCTAGTTGCTAGACCTTCGGAGTAACTTGTAGAGCACAAAGATCAAATGGTAGATATGTTTTCCCAATGACAATATGTTGATCATCCATGTTGGAAATGGTGCATTCCCAAGAAGGGGGTGAATTGGAATTTTAAAACTTCTTCCAAGGTAAAACCAAACATCAATAATACACAACCTTGGGTCTTTCTAAGCATATACCAATTGCGCAGATAAAAATAATATGCAGAAATTAAATCATGCGCAACATTCACAATATATCAAATATAACATACATGTGAAGGAATATAAAGTGCTGGAAATTAAAATTATACACACAATATGTTATCGGGATTCGGCCAATATTGCCTACATTCCCGCCTCAGCTCGCAAATCCGACGATTCAACTAAAGCTCACTTAACGAGTGGAGTGACATCGTATATAAAACGAGGTCAAATTACCAAGGTTAACCTCAACCTTTACAATCAATCCTTACGGGTTAGATTAACACCCCTTAGACCATGCCTGGAATACAATAAATAATCAAATGTAAATTTACGTGTACAATTTCAATGCTTCTCCAATAAGCAAATATGTACCAATACACACAACACAATAAATTACACTTAGTATAATAGGAATGTATAAGCTTGGTGAAGTCTGTATGCCAACTCTCAATAATATGCAACTATAATAGTTAATATGTTAGAGTGTTGTGAATAAATCTTTGATTCACACAATATATATTTATCATAAGAAAAACCTCAAAGATCTTAAGAACACAATCAAATATCTCTAGAACAAATTTCAAGTATCAAGTATAGGAGATATTCGAAACTAAGCTTGTCAGAAAATATTTGGCAATATCACAATACAAGCTCTTGAATCTCGCAACAAGAATGCAAGAGTCACAAGCCCAAGAGTTTTCCCAAAGGAGATTTATGGATTAAATACCAAGGGAAAACTCTAGCCCACTCTTTTAAAATCAATATCTAATGTGGAGGTGCAATGAGAGTGTGAGATTTTGTAAATGAGATGGATGATTTCAAAACACTCTTACAAAAATGATTTTGCAATAAGAAATTAGGAGTAAAAATATAAGGGTTTGTCTGAGTGAAAGTGTGAGAAAAATTTTCAAGAATTTTAGAGAGGCTTTTGCTAATGAAGTTCACTAATTCCTCCTTAATCTCACCAAATGAATAGGTATTTATAAGTTTTCAACAAATTATAACAATTGGGGGACACAAGGGTCATTTTAGAAAAGTTTAATGTTGGTTAATTGAAATTAGCCTAGTTTAAATGGTCAATCGAAGCTTAGCAACAGTCGATTGAACAGACTCGTCAATTTTAAATTGTTTTCCAGGGTCAGTTTGCTGTGGGAAGCAGTCGTTTGACTAAACAAAGGCGATTTCCCAAACCTTCAAGGTTCAGTCACCCATCCATTGGTTCGGTTTATCGAACTTCACAATTGGGTTGCCCGGGGTGATTTTGAACTAAACGTTCTGGTAGCTGAGGAAGGTAGGAACGATCACTACCATGGTTGGGTCGACTATGGATGACGTGTTCCATATGATACGATTGATGAAGCCAAGTCAACAATTTGACTTTCTGGCCGGTTGGTCTACTAAGGTGTTTACAACGCTAATGGTTCGGTCGGCCGAGCTCCTTTGAAAAATACTTCCTCTTCTTTTGACCTTATATGATTTTATCCCTATTTGTATATGTTTGCAATTAGGATCAAGGGACTCAGTCATGATGTGTCCTATGGTCAATCATGGCCTTGAGAGTTAACCCCAAAAATCCAATGTCGGTCGACCGAAGTGATCCCTAAGGTCAGTCTATGGTCTTTAAGCTTATACATCCTATCATTCATGTAATGCATTTATTACAAACCATATTATTATAGACCCAAATAATAAATGCATTACACTATAACTTGAAACAAAAATCTTCACGTTTTACTCCTTTGCAATTTCATGGGTTACGCCGAATGGTGTGCGCATTTTAAGTACTTTTGGCTTCCATTTCTCATCTGTCATCCATGCTTAGAAAACTGAACTTGTTCATACACTTAGAACACAAATGAGATACTGTGGTTTGTCATAATCAAAACAGGGATTAGACTCAAGAAGGCAACAATCTCCCTTATTTTGATGATGACAAACACAAGGGCAAAATTTGGGTTCGCCTGACAAGGCTCCCCCTAACAATATGCATTAAAAGAATGATATTCAATAAAGTTCACATACAAGCATAAAAACTTCAAAATTTTTCAAGTTGTGCATTTAAGTACTGCTATCATTTTCCATTTTTAGTAACAAAAGTTAGAACAACTATCATTTTTAATTTTTAATAACAAAAGTTCTGGGAGAAAGGACTAATTTTGCTCTCATAAAACATCTCTCCCTTTTTTTCATCAACAAAAGGGCAAAAAAAAAAAATATCTCCCCTTCTTCAAGAGGACCATAAACAGCTGAGCCCCAAAAATTTATAAATTTCATGACAAAAACTATAATTTTTGAACATAAGTCATGAATGTTTTGAAGCTTATATACTAGCAGCAAGACATAAAGTTGATCATTTAAAAGTTCATTTCTTGCCTTAAAAAAATTCCCTTTTGGTTATTAACATCAAGTATTGGGGACAATGCTTGCTAAAATAATTTCAATATAAATGGTCAAGCAAGCATCAATAATTTGGTTTAGCATTTAAGAGCAATACAATATAAAACTACAAAATGACAACCATATAGATCCTAAAAGTTTAATCAATCAAATGGAAGATCATATGGCAACACATGTGACTATGGCAAAACAATATATATCAACTTAAGATTTTCAAGAAGATCATTACATTAAGCACATGCCACAATGAATTCAAAATAGATCTAAGCTAAAAATATTTGTGAGCAAAACAAAATAGGAATTTATGTTTAGATACTTCCCCTTTCATTTTGAATGATAGCTTAGATTCTTCTAAGTGCTTATACATATAAAATATTACTCTCATTTAATGGGCCAAAAGTGTAAGCTGTTATTTAAAATCTTTTAACATAACTATACTGGATATTAATTAATTCATTTCAATCATTACAACCAGTATAGTCTCCCTAGAGCCTTCAAAATGCATCAGAGAATATATATTAAGGCATGAAAGAGTTCTTATAACCTAGAACAATCCATATCTGTTTATAGACTTTTAAAAGCTGGATATGATGTTCAAGGTTTTCCAGACGAGCCTCAATATTCAAAAAGCAAGACAAGATGCATGTGCTACTTTTATGCTTTTTCTATAGGGATGGAGCTTAACTCCTTTAAATGGTTGATAATTATGTAAGGATGAAATTTAAAATTCATTTAGTTTTCACTCATCTTTTCAAAAAATATTTTAACATTTATTTTATCATAATCATCTTTGTACACTGTTTTATTTTGGGAAAATCCTAGTGAAATTTCGGTAGCATGTCGTTTGTATATAGGACATTTTCCCATAAAACCTGTACCTAATAACTGGTTGTTTTCAATCGATAAAACAATTCAGGCATGCAACAACCTATAATCCACTACCAGAATTCAATTCACATCCACTGCATCCGTCATGTAGGAGACATTCTAGACTAAACATGTAATTAGGTAGCAATTATCAATTAAAAAAAATCTATTTATCAAAGAATATAAATAGTAAAGAGCAGTGGATAGATTTGCGTTCAGTGTAGTATTGTTATTCATTAAGGCAAATGAACATGAATGTTATAAGATAATGAGAGCATTTAATTTATATGACCCAAAAAAAAAAAAAAAATGCTCCCTATGAGTTAAGCACTAAATCATTTTATGCCTTTTGCATTTTCAAGTTCTTTAGCCAAAAGTTATAAGATTTTCAATGATTTAAGCTTGGCTTTGAGTTCTTAGGCTTATTGGACCAAAAAGTCACAATAAATATTTCTTTGAGTGTTCTAAGCCAATATTTGCCTCTTTTTTTTTTTTTTTTTTTTTTTTTATGATTTTCAATATGCAAAAGGTTTGAGTTCAAATGGCTTTTCATTTTTAAAGTTCATGCATAAGTTTCTCAGTCATTTGCATTTCCTTATATGTTGAAACCTATTGCAATCATATTTGCCATTTAACTTCATTAAAGTATATGAAGCTCTAAAAGTTTTGACTTAAATTTTGAGAGCTTATGAGAGGAATATGAATAAATACTCTTAGAGATGAAAATTTTCCATTATGTTCAGAAGAGTGTTCAGGAGGATTTCTGTAAATGATGTTCTTTGGAGGATGGAAAGTATCCTTTAGTTATGATCATAATTTAGAGCAGGATACCAACCAATGAATAGGAAGGATCTTTGCTGGATTTGATCGTGGTGTGGTAAAGATTAGAGGATTTATATTTTAGACTCAAAAGGGAATAATCTGACTTAATCAATAAAGGATGAATCCCTTAGTGATTGCCTCTAATTTTGATTGCGAGGAGGATGTGGAATTTATTGTCATTAGTGCTTTAAACCTAGAATGATGACAAAAATTGATCAAGGCCTTCATATTGAAAAAGAGTTTAGGGTTAAATAATATATATTGAGATGAATTCCCCAAAGCTCAAATATGCGCAATGGACAAGACATGCTTAACTTAAGATTTTTATACTCAAACATTAATTAAGCGTTTAGAAATATATAGCAGGTGAGAATGCCTCTGTCCATTTTGAAGTGGATTTAGTCTATCATGCAATAGCCAATGATATCATATTTTACCCAATCATTTTGATATTTTTGCATTTAGTGATAAGATTGGATATATTGCTTGAATTTTATTATTAGCTCAATTTTCTTCTAAGAATCTTAGTGTGATAATACCTAACGCATATATTGTGATTTTTCATTTTAAGAACATACCACTTCACAAGTCTTTTGTAATCACTACCCTCTATACTTAAGCCTAAGATCTGAGGAAGCATTAAATAATTATGTTATACCCATTTGACTCCAATCATCCTCAGGTCCTAAGGGGTTTGCCTTCATAATTGCCCACATCATTCCTTTGTGAATGCCTCTAGCACTTCTAAGTAAACAATTGAGCCATATGTGTCCTTTCTTTTTCCAGAATAAGCATGTCTTGTATACATGTGAAGGATTAGGCTTATATATTCTATTTTTGCTCAATGAGGCATGAAAAAGATTGTGGGATTTAAGAGATAAACTCTTTGTGAAGGAAATATTTCTTCTTAATCCTAAAGGTTTGTTATGATTATTCTTTTCATTTTTAGCTTTGAGCGTAAATCTAGAATAATCACCTCTTTCTTTCTCCAAGCATATAATTTTCAATATCTTCTCAATTTTTTTATTTCCAAGAATAGCACGATAATTTTCTAACTCCTTTAATTGTTTTGCTATTCTTTTATTCTTATTTTTCAAAAATATTTTATGCTTAGACACCCTAACTAGAAACTTGTGCATTGTACCTAAAATATTTTCTATTTGTTTGCAAGAAGACATGTTTCATTTATCAATTCAACACATAATTTATCATTATAAAATTTATCACCATAATTATCACATGAATCATTGCATGCATTCATACCAACATCATCACAAGAAACATTTGAAGATTCATCACAAAATATATTGTAGGAATCAACAGAAGAATCATCAAAAGCATCATCAACAGAGATAGAAGATAAATCATATACCTCTTCACCAATTTTCATTATTAATCCATGATTTACCTCTTCTTGATCATTTGAGGTTGGAGCAACTAGACTGATGGTCTATTCTTTCTTAGGTGCTCCATATTTCTGGTCAAACTCTTCCCATATATCTTCTACACTTTTACATGCCATAATCTCATGAAAAATATCAGTCTCTAAAACATAGTATAGTAAATTCATGGCATATGAATTCGTATGCAATAAATTTATATCATTTTTGTTACCTAGCATACAAATTCCTTTAACAATCATCTATTAGGCCCTCCAGCCCATTGATTTTATAAATATGCTCATCCTAATTTTTCATACGGTGTAATCAATGCCACAAAATAATCGAGGACTAGAAGGTGATCGTCCCTCTCCGAATGGAGATACACCAATGCAAGCCATTGCGATCTTTTGCAAAAACGTTTAAGTCTAGTGCAACGAGACTCTGATACTAATTGTTGGAATTAGTGTATTCCCAAGAGGAGGTGAATTAGAATTTTAAAACTTCTTTGTAGGTTAAACAAGATATTAGTAATACACAACCTAGGGTCTTTCTAAGCATATACCAATTGCGCAGATAAAAATAATATGCTGAAAGTAAATCATGCGCAACATTCACAATATATCAAATATAACATACATATGAATGAATATAAAGTGACTCACTCGAAAAATGAGCATCTCGGAAGCTATCCGAAGTATAGGAGTTACGTCGTGTAATACTCAGCCCAAAGGCTAGATCGTCTCCTCAGGGAATGCGTTTTAATCTCAAATTTCACGTTCTCCCAATCGAAATTAAAAAGGTACAAAACTCGGTTCAGATTTGGGTTTTCAAGATTATTGAGATTTCACTATTGGAAAATTAAACGAAACGCAATTTAAAACCCTAAACCTGACAAGCACTGAATTAACGAGCAAAGATGGAAATCCTAATCTACTCAAGGTAACACTGAAATACACGTTGCTTAAAGATGGTAACTTAGAACAAGAAAAACACCCAAAGGAGACACACACGTGCAATAAAAATCAAATCTTTATCATGAACTAAAAATTACAAACCAAAATCACATTTTAAACATAAACGTGAACTTAACAGAAATTTAACGCTCAACTGATAATGGAACACGATAAAACAATACGAATGAAATAAATAAATAAACTTCAACTTAAATGAAAACATTAAACTCACTTAACTAATTCTTCAATAAATGTGCTAACTATTAAATAAAGAAAACAAATATTCAATGGCAATTTTAAAGGAAAGAAAGAAAAAGAAAGATAGATAGATAGAGAGAGAGAGAGAGAGAGAGAGAGAGAGAGAGAGAGAGAGAGAGAGAGAGAGAGAGAGATAGAGCTGTCGAGATGGCATGGCTGGCTAGAGCGGCTGTGCTGTTATAGAGGCTCAGCTGATTTGCTCGAGTCTGCTACCAGGGCAGAGGGAGTCTGAAGGAAGCTGTGGTGCGGTTGGGCTCTATGAAAGGTTCGTGAGATTTGCTGGTGGCTTGGGAAACTGCTGGTATGGGGTCGTGGCTGTGAATCAAGGAAGGCAACCAACTTCTTGTGGAGTCGTGGATGGTGGCTGGAGGAAAGGGAGTTTGGGGGAGCAGTGGAGATTAACTAAGAGATAGGGAGAGAGTAAGGGATAGGGAAGAGAGTATGTAAAAGTAATAGAATGATATTGAAGAGAGGAAGGCCAAAGGAAGGAAGAAAAAAAAAAAAACAGAGTAAAAGAAAGAGAGTAAAGAGAGATGGTGCGCAGGGCACAAGAGAAAAGAGGGAGAAGAAGAAGATTAAAAAGGGGAGGGGAGAGTTACCCTATGCCCCAAGACCCAGATAGGAGACCTGCCTAGAAGACCCGACCATTTTGGAAAGAATTGACCCGGCCTGCATGGTCGGGTCATATCATATATCCCTATATATTTTTTTTTCTCTATTCATTGCCAAATTTGACCCTTCTGGAGCCCATTTCTTACAAAACTTGAAACATAAAAGTTGTATATAATCCTTTTCTCTTTCTTTAAAAATTTGAATCATCTCAATTAAAGCTTGGGCGGAAAAGTTATGCATGAAATACGAACAGGGGTCGGTTTTGGTTCCTAGGACTTTTCCTGCGATAAAAAATTACCAAAAATTCATAAATTATGCAATAAAACTCAAAAATGATAATTTGATACTTTATTAAAATATTGGACATAATTGGACATTTAATTAAAAATATAAGTTGTAAAGCTCGGGTTAGGATGCCTAATTACGCAATTTTGACGCGTAATCAAAGTTTTGGAAATTAAAAGTAGACACACGATATATTATCGGGATTCGGCCAATACTGCCTACGTCCCCACCTTAGCTCGTAAGCCAAATGATTCCACTAAAGATTACTTAATGGGTGGATCGGCACCATATACAACACCAGGTCAAATTTTCAGGGCTAACCTCGACCTTTACAATCAATTCTTTTGGGCTAGATTAACACCCCTTAAGGCCATGCTTGGAATATAACAGATAATCAAATATAAATTTTTGTGTACAATTTCAATGCTTCTCTAATAGGCAAATATGATGTATAAGCATAGTGAAGTGTATATGCCAACTTTCAATAATATGCAACTAGAAAAGTTCATATGTGAGAGTGTTGTGAATAAATCTTTAAGTCACCCAATATATACTAATCACGCGAACAACCTCAAATATTTTAAGAACACAATCAAATATCTTTAGAACAAATTTCAAGTATCACGTATAGGAGATATTCGAAATTAAGCTTGTCAGAAAATATTTGGCAATATCACAATACAAGCTCTTGAATCTTGCAACAAGAATGCAAGACTCACATGCCCAAAAATTTTTCCAAAGGAGATTTATGGATTAAATACCAACGGAAAACTCTAGCTCACTATTCTATAATAAATATCTAATGTGAAGGTGCAATGAGAGAGTGAGCTTTTGTAAATGAGATGGATGATTTTAAAACACTTTTACAAGAATAATTTTGAAATAAGAAATCAGTAGGAGTAAAATATATGAGTTTGTTTGAGTGAAAGTGCGAGGAAAATTGGCAAGAATTTTAGAGAGGCTTTTGCTAATCAAGTTCACCAATTCCTCCTTAATCTCAACAAATGAATAGGTATTTTTAAGTTTTCGAAAAATTATAATAGTTGGGGGACACAAGGGTAATTTTGGAAAAGTTTAATGTTGGTTAATTAAAATTAACTTAGTTTAAATTCTATAAAAATCCAACAACCCGAGAGGTTTAGTTGACCGAAGCTCAGCGACGGTTGACCAAACAGACTCATCAATTTTGAATTATTTTCCAAGTTTGGTTTTCTATGGGAAACGTTCACCATTCGACCAGTTCGGTTTGCCCAACCTCACAATTCGGTCGCCCAGGGTGATTTTGAACTAAAGGTTCGAGTGGCCGAGGAAGGTAGGAATGGTCATTGCCATGGTTCAATTGAATGTGGACAGTGCATTCAATTTAGTTCAATCAATCGAGCCAAGTCAACAAATTGACTTTCTGGTCGTTTGGTCGATCGAGGCGTTTACAACTCCAATGGTTTGGTCGACTGAGGTCCTTTGAAAAATATTTCCTCTTATTTTGACCTTATATGATTTTATCCATATTTGTATATGTTTGCAATTAGGCTCAAGGGACTCAGTCATGATGTGTCCTATGGTCAATCATGGCCTTGAGAGTTAACCCCAAAAATCAAATGTCGATCGACCGAAGGAGATCCTTAAAGTCATTCTATGGTCTTTGAGCTTATGCACCCTATCATGCATGCAATGCAATTATTTCAAACCATATTATTATAGACCTAAATAATAAATGCATTACACTACAACTTGAAACAAAAATCTTCATGCTCTACTCCTTTGCAATTTCATGGGTTGCGCTGAATGGTGTGCACATTTAAGTACTTTTCGGCTTCCATTTCTCATCTGTCATTCGTGCTTAGAAAACTGAACATGTTCATACACTTAGCACATAGATGAGATACTATAGTTTGTCATAATCAAAATACGGATTGGACTCAAAAAGTCAACAGTCCACCGAAGTCCAGTAGAAGCAACTACTCAGTATGGAAAGACCGAATGACAATCTTCATCCAATCATATGACTTGAAAATGTGGAATGTGATCACTCAAGAAGATTACATATTCAAAGATGACAAAGGTGAGCTCATACCAATCGTGAAGTTGTCGGACACCAATTCAAGGCTAGTTCAACTAAATTATAGAACAAAGAATTTTCTCTATTGTGTTGTAAGTGATGAGGAGTACAACCATATTTTTGGATGCAACAATGCAACGGAAATGTAGGAAAAGCTCCAGGTAACGTATGAAGGTACGTCTTAAGTTAAAAATTCAAAAAATTATATATTGGTTAAATAATATGAAATCTTTAAAATGGAAGAAGGTGAGTCAATTACTTCCATGTTTACATGATTTACACATATAAAAAATGGCTTGAAAGCACTTGGTAGGGAATACTCTATGGAAGACAATGTGTACAAAGTGCTTCATTCATTGTCGGAATCATGGCATGCAAAGTCTACAACCATTGAAGAAGCAAAAGACCTTTTAAAGGTCACAATTGATGAGCTCATTGGGTATATCATGACCTATGAATGCAACCGAATAGGACGAGCTAGACGGAACTTTAACCGATGGAGAAAATGAAGAAGAAGTTGCAAACTTTTGCTTCATGGCAGATGAGCTAGATGAGGTAAGTTCTAATGATGAATATTTTCCTTCTTATGATAAATTGAAAAAAATTGTTGGAAGTTTCATGATGAGTTAGTTGCAATTAAAAGAAGAAATCAATATCTTGAAGAAACACGCTCAAAATGCAAGAGAAAAGAGATATGCCTTTGTTATGCTTTAAAGGAAGAAAATGCATCATTGAGTACAAAAATTGAAGAACTTGCTAAAAGTTCTCAAATAGATCATGATTTTTTCCCAAAGGAAATTGAAAATTTGAAAAATCAAATTAATGAAAGTTTTAAGGAAAACTTGTCTTTGAAGAAGGAAATTGAGGATGAAAACAAAATCATTTTTAGGTTTACCAATGGGAAAAAGAATTTTGAAAAATTACTTGGAGTTCAAAGATTTGGGATTTTCAAATAAGGTTTCGGTTATGGATTTTCATCATCCAAATCTATTGGTTTTACAAATCTATGTGTCAAACTCATTACCAAGCAAAAACCCAGCACCCAAACCAAGCCCTGTGTATGTTAATAAAACTTGCTTATACTGTGAAAGAAAGGGTCATGTACGCTTCACTTGTCCTTTTAGAGGAAACAGAGGAAAAGAAAAAAAGTACATATGGGTGATCAAAAACACTTGACCTAACTCTATTTGCAGGTTTTCTTGAAGACCTTTTCGAAGAAGAAAAAGTGGTTCCTTTTTAGCGGGTGTTCAAGGCACATGACGGGAGACACTGACAAATTTGTCTCTCTCAACTACAAGAAGGAAGGGTTTGTGACGTTTGGAGACAATGCCAAGGGAAGAATAATCGGTAAAGGTAAAATAGGTAATTCATATCTTTCCATTGAAAATGTTGCACTTGTTGACACACTTAAGCACAACTTATTGAGTATTAGTCAGCTATGTGATAAGGGACTTATTGTTATATTTCATTCTACCCAATGCCTAGTAAATGATTTGAATGGAAGTACTATACTAGTAGGCAAACGTGAATCAAATATCTACACTATTGAATTTGATGATATAAATTATTGTGATGTTAGATATTTAGTTGCTACAAATGAATCTAGTTGTTTATGGCGTACGAGGCTTGGTCATGCTAGTATGGATTTATTGCATAGGTTATCATCTAAAGATCTAGTTAATGGCTTACCGAAGGAAAGCTATGTCAAGGACAAAGTTTGTGAATCATGTCAATATCGAAAACAAATTAATCTTCATTCTAAACCAAGAAATTGATTTCCACAACTGGACCTCTTGAGTTAATACACCTTGATTTATTTAGGCCAAATGATGTAGCAAGCATTAGTGCTAAATTGTATGCTTTTTTTATTTTTGATGATTTCTCTAGATTTTCTTGGGTTATCTTTCCTGCAAACAAAAGTAATACTTGCAATGCTTTCATTCATATTTATGGAAAAGTTCAAAATGAAAAAGGAATGCCTATAGTTAACATTAGGAGTGATAGGGGAAGAGACTTTAGAAACAAAGAGTTAGAAGATTTCTGTAATGAAAATGGTTACTCACACAAATTCTCCACACTAAAAACTCCACAACAAAACGGAGTAGCTGAAAGAAAGAATCGAACACTCTAAGAAATGGCTAGAACAATGCTTAATGAACATAGGCTTCCAAAATATGTTTGGCTGAAGTCGTTAGAACAACTTGCAATGTTAGAAACTGTGTCATCATTAGATCCAAAATAGGAAAAACCCTATATGAGATATGGAAGGGTATGAAACCCAACATCTCACACTTCAAGGCTTTTGGTTGTAAATGCTTTATTCTAAATGATAGAGATCACTTAGCAAAATTTGACTCAAAATTCGATGAAGGGATTTTCCTAGGGTATGCAATAAACAGTAAGGCCTGTAGAGTATTTAATGAAAGAACCCAAACTGTTCAAGAGTCAACTCATGTTGTTTTTGATGAATCAAACTCATATGCACCCAAAGCAACAGTTGACTTAGAAGAAGATGATCATGTAAGTACCATGAGAACTAAAAAGGAACTTGAGTGACTCAAGATAAATAATGAACAAGAAGAAAGTTCCCAAGAAATACAAAAATATCATCAAGAGTCATCAGCTCTGGAAGAATCTATAAAAAGAGATCAAGAACTCCATAGAGCTTGGAAATTTTTCACAAACTATCCAACTGATCTCATCATAGGGAATCCGTCTAAGGGAGTCAATACTATATTACACTTGAAAAGTTGATGCAATAAAATAGCCTTCGTATCCCAAATTGAATCCAAAAATTTTGAGGAGGTTGAAAATAATGAGAATTGGATAATAGATATGCAAGAAGATAGGAAAAGTACTAGTAGAACATGTCACTTTCTTGGACACTCTTTTGTTTTATGGTTTTGCAAGAAACGAACCTTAGTTGCTCTTTCAACCATCGAGACTGAGTATATAGCAGCCGGTAGTTGTTGTGCTCAAGCGTTATATATAAAGCAGCAACTTAAGGATTTCAAAATTTTAGTGAAGGGAACCCCAATCCATTATGATAACACCATCATCATAAACATCCTGAAAAACCCGTGCATGCACTCTTGGACTAAACATATCAAAATCAGGCACAACTTCATTCGAGACCATGTGCAAAAAGGGGACACTGAGCTAGTATACGTTAACATTGAAAATCAATTGGCATACATTCTTACAAAATGGTGTAGTTAAGAGAAAGAATAGATCCTTATATGAAATGGGTAGAACTATGCTTAATGAACACAACCTTCCCAAATATTTCTGGGCTGAAATGGTAAGCACCGCTTGCTATGTCATGAATAGAGTATTAATCAGGCTCACTCTCAACAAAACCCCTTATGAATTGTGGAATGGTTATAGGCCAAATATTTCCTACTTTCAGGAATTTGCCCATAAGTGTTTTGTTCTTAGAGATAAAGATAACTTAGTAAAATTTGATGCAAAATCTTATGAAGGAATATTTCTAGGTTATGCTCTATATAGTAAAGCTTATAGAGTATTTAACTATTGTAGAATCTATCCATGTAGTGTTTGATGAGTTCAATCACTTCTCTAAAAGACTAATGAGGATGATCTAGAGAGGAGAAAGCGGTCAAAAAAATTTTCCATGGAAAATAATAAAGAAAAGGACACAGAAATTAAAGAAACATCTATTGAGGATAACAAGATAGAGAGTGAGGTTCATGAGCTGCCAAAGGAGTGGAAATTTGTGAAGAATCACCCCAAAGATCAAATTATTGGTGAACCTTTACGTGGAGACACCACTCATTCGTCCTTGAAAAAAATGTGTAGCCACATGGCATTCTTGTCTCAAGAAGAGCCTAAGAATATGAATGAGGCCATTAAGGATGAATCTTGGGTGATGTCTATGTAGGAAGAGATAAACCTTTTTGAGAGGAACATTGTCTAAACGTTCATTCCCAAACCAGATGATCATACTATCATTGGAACCAAATGGGTCTATAAGAGTAAGAAGGATGAAAATGGGGTTGTAATTAGGAATAAAGCAAGATTAGTAACCCAAGGATATAACCAAGAGGAAGGAATAGACTTTGAAGAAACATATGCTCCTATGACTAGAATGGAAGTCATTCGTATGTTATTAGCCTATGCATCTTTTAAGGACTTCAAGTTATATCAAATGGACATTAAAAGTGCATTCTTGAATGGCTAAAAAAATGAGGAAGTGTAGTTGAGCAACCTCCAGGATTTGAAAACCACAAACAACCAAATCATTCATTGAAACTTTATAAAGTCTTGTATGGTCTAAAGCAAGCACCTAGAGCATGGTATGAAAGTCTTAGTGGTTTTCAACTAAATCATGGGTTTAGTAGGGGAAAGATAGACACAATTCTCTTTATAAAATCTTGTAGATGATATCATCTTTGGAGCAATAAATGAAGCGATGTGTAATGAGTTTTTGAAATGCATGCAAGATGAATTACAGATGAGCATGATGGGTGAACTCACATTCTTCATAGGACTTCAGATAAAACTGGCTAAACATGAAACATTAGTATGCCAATCAAAATATGTAAAAGACCTACTTAAGAAATTCAATATGGAAGATGCCAAAATTCAAGGAAAACCTAATAGCACTTCCACTAAGCTAGATAAGGATGAGCAAGGTATACCGGTAGATGTTAAGCTTTACTGAGGTATGATTGGTAGTTTGCTATACTTGATAGAGAGCAGACTAGAAATTATGTTCAGTGTATATATGTGTGCTAGATGCCATGCTACACCAAAAGAGTCACACTTACTTGTAGTTAAGAGGATACTTAGATACCTCATCAAGACCATTGACTTAGGCTTATGCTACCCTAAATATATCTCCTTTGAGATCGTCAGCTATTCTGATGCTGACTTTGTCAGTAGCAGAGTTGATCGAAAGAACACAAGTGGTACGTTTCATTTCTTGGCACAATCTTTGGTTTCTTGGTTTTCTAAGAAATAGAACTCAGTTGCACTATCCATAGCTAGGGCTAAATATATAGTGGCTGGAAGTTGTTGTGCTCAAACGCTTTATATGAAACAACAACTTAAGGACTACAAATTACACTATGAAACTATTCCCATAAAACGTGATAACACTAGTGCAATAAATATTTTGAAGAATCCCATTATACACTCACGAATTAAATATATTGAGGTTAGACATCACTTCATTCATGATCATGTGCAAAAGGGGGACGTAGCACTTCAGTTCGTGTGCACTGATGAACAATGGGCCAATATATTCATGAAACCACTTCAAAAGGATAGATTTATCCAAATTACATGTGAATTAGGCTTATTGCACACTAGGGAAGTTGCCTAGAATTACTTGAGTAATCATTTGAGGAATTAGGCCTATCCCGTGGAAATGAGTAAGGTGCATAACTGAGGGGGAGCATATCGCTTTGTAATTTCATGGTTCTGAAAATTAAATACTCTTACAATCTTATCTTGTTTTATGCTTATAAGTTTTTTTTTTCTTTTTTTTTTCTTTTTTTCTTTTTTGTGAGAACAACACTGCAGCTTACCATCCATAATACTGAATGCTTAAATTTCTTTGATTGAAGGTGATTACTTCTTCATCTGGTATCATGAACGGTGATTAGTAATACTGAATTGATTGGATATCATCTGCATGGTTGGTGCAAAATGCATGTTGATAGTTGATTAGGAGATTTGCATGCTATTTGAGTTGAACGCCATTTGCATGGCTGATGTAGACCTTGTGAATGCATGTTAGTAGTTGACTAGGATATTGCATGTTCAATTAAATGATCAAATAAAGTCACCCATGTTGTCTAGTTGACTGCAATTATGATTCCATAAGACTCTTTTTACACTCCAATATTTACAAGTCATATGTATTTTCAGAATTGTGATTGTTTATGGACTTTTTTTGGCCTTACTACTATGTTTAACGTGTCTGTTTGATCTTAGATAGCCAATTTAACTGTGTTGTGTACAAAATTGCCAATTTTTTTTTCAAAATAGCTAAGACTGCTATCTATGCCAATTTTAGTTTAAAAAAGGGGGAGCTTCTCAAGCTAAGGGATTTTTTAATGCTTAAATAATATTATGCTTTGCTTAGTCTTTTTATTGATGACAAAAGGGGAGAAAAATATCTGAGCAAAATTGGGGAGAAATATCTTAGCTAGATTCCTAAAACTAAATGGAGAAATATCTGAGCAAAATTGCAAAATACTTTTTAATACTTCCTACTTTTTGAAAATTTTAGATGGGACAAGCGTCTAAACTATATTGCCAAAACAAAATGCATGCTAAATTACAATGTCTTCTTTCTTAGATATGCTTGAATTACACTGTCTATTTAAAAATTATGCATATTATAAGGGGGCGGGGGGGCTTTTTCAAGCTAACCTCATTTTGCTCGTGTGTTTGTCATCATCAAAAATGGGAAAATTGTTGACTTTTTGAGTCAAATCCCGTTTTGATAACGACAAATCATAAGTATCTCATGTGTGCGTTTACTACTTGAATAGGTTTATATTTCAGTACGCACATATGGTTAAGGTAAAATGGAAGCCATGAGGCATATAAAGTTCAAATCACCTAGCTTTTAAAATGGAAAATTGAAAAGCAAAAGAGTGAGGACATTTATTATTTTGGTTGTATTGCATTTAGTTTCAATTGTAAATGCATGCCCCACTTGATTTGATTTGAAGCTCAATATTGACCATAGAATGACCTTAGAGAAGCAATCTTTTCATGGAAAACCTTTTACTTAAAAAATAAACTCATACAAAAGGTTTGAAGTGTTTTTGAGGTCAAAATAGGGCCAAAAACTCATTTTTGCAAAGGCTAGTCGACCGAGTGTTAAGCCCAATTGATCGAAAAGAAAAAATAGCCTGAAATCTCTTTTTTAAAGGGTCTAGTCGAGCAAACTTACAAGCCCAATCAACCTGACTTTATGTAACGAAGATCCAACAAATTGGATCAAAGGCCCAGTCGACCGAACCGCATAAAAAAAGGAAATTCGCCTTGAGCTAGTTGACTAGACTATGGTTCAGTGGACCAAAACTCTCGGGTTTCGACCATTTTGAGTAGAAAATGCCATAAAAAAGCAAAATTAAATTATTATTTTATTCATAAGGTCCATAAAACGATCATATTTTGAAAATGCCTATAAATACCTTGCTCAAAGCACTCAAAATAACTTTTGTTAATCTTGCATTATACTCTTGAATATTTGGGCATTCTTTTCACTCATCATTTCAAAATCAAGAAAGCATTTTACTCTCATATACTCTTTCATTTGAAAATCTTTTCTTGAGATCCAAAACCAAGTTTCTCCAATCATTTATTGCAAAAATATTTGTTGGGGAAAACATTTATTGATCTTAGATATTTTAAGCATTTATCGTATACTTATTTGTTAAATAAAAGATCACCTCCACTCATCTATTCTCATTTATTTCAAAAATATTGTTTGAGAGAGAAATCCTAACTCTATTTAGCTCAAATCTTATCTTGTGAGATTGTATATAGTTTTTCATAGTACAACTTAGCTTTTGAGAAGCATTTCCTTGTGCAGAAAAAAAAATTTATTCTCATTGTTTTTGCGATTCAAGTATAGAACCCTACCAGGCGTGGGGTATTGCTTGGAGAGGTTCTCTATCTTGAAGGGCTGGTGTAACAGGGTGCTCTACCCAAGTGAAGGAGTGTGTGTAAGGTGGCCCAACCTTGTTTAAGGAGTGGAGAGTGAAATCCTCAAGTGGTTTATCTTGGGGTGAGGACGTAGGTAGGGATAGCCGAACATTGTAAAAAATCTTTGTGTTTGCTTTCTCTTTTCCTACACTATTTACTTTTTTGCACTTGTATGTTTATATTTAATTTGTTGTGATTATTACATATGTTCTAAATATTTGCATACTTAAATATTTATGGGATTTAAGAGTGATTGAAAAACCCTAAGCTTGAGATAGACTTGCTGTATTTTAAAAATAGGGCAAAAAGTGACCTAAATTTAAAATATCCAATTCACCCCCCCCCCCCTCTTGGGATTACACCAAAAATCACAAAGCATATTATTAAGATATGGAATGTATGTGTTTAATTCATTATGAATATTAGAGATTCTAGGACATATTTCTACTTTCATAGTATAGAATGTTGATACCCTATTTTAATCGGGGCTGAGAGTCGAGGTGTAATCCTGATGAGTCCCTAAAATGAATTATTTTAGGCTCTCAATTACCTTACTTTATAATCATTTATCTTGTATATAACCCTTAGTTAACTTTTTTCAAAGTTATGCAAGGTTTGTTCGTGATTTCGAGAAATACAGGTTAAAACCAAGGAGGTAGGCATACGAGAATCTAAATGAGTATTTGGAGTACACAAACCTCAGATCAGTTGTTCAACCAAGCTCCTAAAGCCTCAGATCATCAAAAGAAAAGAAGACTATGCTCGACCAAGTGGTGCAACCAGCAACACAAGGGGTGACCAAGTCATCAACTATAGACTCGAAGGTTTATACTAAAGAAGAATTGCTACAAGATTCAACTAAGCGTTCGACCATGTGACCCTCAAGGGTGACCAAGCCAAGATATTGAAGATTACTAAGCCCAGTAATTCCGAGAGTATCGACAAAGTGGTTAACTAAGAGAACTTGATGGGCAACGATGTTGAGTTCCTGAGATTTCCTAAAGTTCGAGATCCTTTAAGTCTCAACCATCAACTCGACTAGCAAGACCCTTTGGTGTGACATAGTCGACAACACTGAAGACTCGAATTCCTAATTTGCCGCGAGTCTCGACTAGGGTGTGATCAAGGGAAGCATGGGAGCGACTTGGTCGACAATGACAATATTCTGCATGAGATTTGTACAAACTTTCTATTTCAAATTTCAAACTTTGTAAACCCTAATGGGTATAAAAAATAGCTACGAACATGTTCCCACTGTTCGTCTTTGGCTGGTTTTAGGTTAGTGTGAGACCTAAAATGCCATTGAAAACCAACCTTAGATTAGATTTAATTGCTTTCCTTTACATTCTTGTCTTGGTTTTCTTTTGTACTTCTGATCGTTAGTGGTAGATGATTCGTTTGCAATGAGAAACCATTTTTACATGTTTTCCTCGGAGAATAGACGATCATTTGATCGTATTCTCTAGTCTTAGCGTCAGACACTTTGTTGCAAGAGGATTGATCTTTTTACATGCTTTCTATTTACTACTTTCATTTATTACTTTCCTTTATTGCTTTGATTTTCTGCTTTGATTGTGATAAAGCTTTAGAAATAGGACAGCACTACTACTAATTCAGTCAGGCATATGTAGTAGGCTACGATTTCCCATAAATATTCTTGTGATCGTTGTGATAGGGTATGCTCCAGTTCCCGATCGTGCTCGGAAGGATTGGTGCACCCTTTCTACCTTATGCCCTTGAATGGCTCCTTTAACCCTATAGCCTAATATGGATAACTGGCAAAGATAGCAATACGAGAGACATTTTCCACCGCAACATGCTTACACAAATCCTGTTAGCATAACTAAGCATTATGGCACCTTTTCCTTGCTACAATGATAGGATAGTACCATGGAAGTATGGATCTCAAGTCATAAAAGAGACTGAGAAACTTAGGAAGAAAAAGCTAATAATATCATAGGGCTAGGTGGCATTACATGTAGTGGTCAATGCTACACCCTGAAAATGATGGAGAGAATTAGGAGGATAGAAATGAAGAAGGAAGAGTTTGACACAAACATTGATGAGCTGAATGAAAAAAAAGTGAGGATGGGTTGACTCACATAGTCAAAGACCCAATTACTTAAAAATAAGCCTATGAATTCCTAAAGATCATAAAATATAGTAAGTTCGGTGTTGTAGAATAGTTGAATCACCTCTTGGAAAGGATATCTATTTTACCACTCCTATTTAAATTTAAGCCTCATCATGAAGCCTTGTTGAAGGTACTAAATCAGGCACATGTCTGCTACAATATAACTATTAAGAAATTTGATCACATAATGGTCAATATCATGACTACCAATTGTGTATTTTTTATCGATGATGAATCTCTTTAGAAGGAAAACTGCATACAAATGCATTACAAATCTTCACTAAGTGTGAAGATCATATTTTAGCTAGGGCTTTAATTGATGATATATCCTTATTAAATGTAATGTCTCTTTACACTTCGCAAATATTGTCCATTAATGTGTTACACTTGTAATAAAGTAACACTATAGTGAAAAGTAAGGTGTAGTCCCAAGAGGGGGGGGGTGAATTGGATTATAAAAATTTCTTTTAATTCCTTTTAAGAATCCTTAACCTTCTTTTATTTCTTTGAGCTAATTCTTGACTTGTTTGTTTAATTCTTTAATCACTCGAGAACTTAATTCTTTTAATTCAATCACTCAACACAACTATGTAAACAACCAAGCAATCAAACGAATCATTCAAGTAACCAAGCCAATCATCCACAATTTGAAAACAAACAACCAAATAATTTTCCAAGCACAAGTTACTTGCAACACAATTTAGATTGATGGAAATTTGCAAGATTCAACACTCTTTGAAATATAAACACAAACTACTCAATATCAAATTTTAAATCATTCAATCATAATATAGCGCTTTTGTTGTCAGCCCTGGATATAAATTTGAATTAAGCCCTGTAGTGAATGATAATTTGTGTTTGCTGATGTGAAGCCTTGTATTAATTGATTTTCTTAATATGATATGTAATATAAAATCCAACACAATATTCACACTCTTCCCAAAATTCAAAATTTAAACAAACTCTCAGTTAATTTATCTTTGGGATGTTTAACCAAGTAACGTACTCCCGTATGGTTTCCGTAAGATATGGTTTAACCAACGTACTCCCTTTCGGTTTCTGCAACCAAAATCAAAATTAAACTTTAAGTTTACTTGATTCCCAAGTATACGTAGCATATATGATTTTCAATTTAAATCATCCACACAACTTAAATATGTACTGAAAATAAAGAGTAAGGGAAAGAAAGAATGAGATGGAGATTTTTACGAGGTTTGGCTTATACCCAACCTACGTCCTCGCCTTTGGAAAACCACCAAAGGATTCACTAAACTTGTTCCTTTCGTGGGTGGAACAATACCTTTACAACACTCCTTGGTTAACGCTAGAGCCTGCCTTCTCCAAACAACATCCCCTCGTTTGGTTACTCGTTAACGAGGCTAGAACTCGCCTTTCTAAGCAATATCCCCTTGCTTAATCAATGATCCAAACAATCCTTAAAATCGTTAATCTACAATAAGTAAATCAAATAGATGTGTACAAATAATTTGCTCCTCAAGGAGCTGATTAGTACAACAATTCAAAACTATATACTTCAAAGTAAATAACAATATGGAATTTTAACTTGAAGCTCAATGAAGTATATCACCGATTAATTCTTTCAATGATTGAAAGATTTAGAATTTGTAGCACAATTACAGTGGAAGAAAATAAGCAAAAATTCAGTTGAATTCGTACAAGTTGAGAGCAAGAGAGAGCCTTGAGAATTGGAGAGCAATTGAGAGAGATTTTGAATTTATGCTGAATTGAATTCTTGGTTCCTTGATTCAATGATCTTTGAGGCTTATTTATAGATTTTAAAAAATATGTAACTTGATCCCCAAATGACTTGGAGTATTCCCTAGGTTTTCACAAAGTTTGAGCCCCAAGCAACCTCATTTAAAAAATTTGACCGTTATGAAAAATTCAAAATTGTCGTGTGACAGATGACTGTCTATTTTTGGTAGTCATCTGTCTAGTTAAATTAAAGACACAGTAGGGTGGTAGTCACCTATCTGAACATAAATGGGCATCTTCCAATGCAACACCAGGCTTCTATTTGAACATTGACAGACGAATATCAAGCTATCAACTTCGAGCACCCTTAAGTCTTTTGGTCATTCTGTATAACTTCAAATTTGACCTTCTTGGTGTCAAACGAAATCTAAGAGTAGATCATAAAACTTGATGTTGAGCACTGTTTAAAATAAATATTGTTTTATGGAGAAAAATGTACATCAATTCGGATGTAGAAAAATTGACAGCATTTGAGAAACCCTTTTTTTGGTGTTTTTCATTCCAAAAATGATTCTAACCTTTTTGAAACAATTGTTGACCTTATAAAAATATTTTCCAAGTACATTAAAAGGTATGTAGGTCCAATAAATTAACCTAAGAGCTTCATGCATCCATATTGAAATTCTTTGAAGTATTTACATGAAATTTCCTAGATTCTTTTGAATTTTCAATTCTTAAATTCCTTGAGGCTTTTATACTTGATTCATCTATATTTAAGCTTTTATCAAGTTCTCTTTAATCCTCATGCTCTCATAATCTTCAAGCTTTATCTTTAAATCCATTTTTGAATCCATGTTTTAAGCTTCATATTGATCATCCTTCTTGGAAGTATAAGCTTTCATGAATTATTTAACCTTGCATTCATCATTGAGTCCTGAAAATGCATCACTTAAACAAACCATGTTAAATTCTACTTGTTTGTTAGCATCAAACTAAGATGTTAAGCCTTGTAAGGGCAACAATTTCTCTCTTTTTGATGATAACAAACAAGAAGCAAAAATTGGAGTGAGCCTTAAAAAGACTCCCCCTTTCAATAAGCATCATCTCATCAATATTTGCAAGATTAAAATTAATTTCAAAAACTCTTTTAGAATTATACACATCACTTCATAAATTGGAGTTTATCAATCAATAACAAATACTTCTCCTCCTTTTGATATATATTATGTTCATGTTCAATTTTTGCAATATCATGCTATCATGCTCAATTTTTGCTTAAACACTTCTCCCCCTTCATCAATCAAAAAGAGAAAAAAAATAATTAACTTAAAGTAAAATCACATTTTAAGCATATCATCAAACATGCGTATCAAAACATATGAACACACTCAATTTATTATTTTTAAATATAACATGTGTAGTGTGTTATAACATTCAAGTATATGAGTTGTAACTTTATTACTAACATCTTTTCCCATTAGACAATATTCAAGATTTCAGTTGTTGATTTTATGATACCGATTTAAAATTGAATTCATGATATCTATTTAAAATTCATGATACCAATTGAAAATTTAATTCATAATACCAATTGAAATTTCTCTAAATTGATTAATAGGGAAACAATCATAATATAAGCAATATGACATAACACTCCCCTTGAATTCAATACATTCAGTTTTGTTATCAATTTTTCTTTCATCATCCTATATTTCAACATTGATTCAAATTATGTATCAAATATCGATATTATGCTCATATCATCAATGTCATACGATGCTCATAGATATAATTATTCTTGTCATGCTTAAAAAACCAATTAATCTTTTAGATTGTGATACCGAATGAGATTTTTTTTTTAAATTATTATACCAATTAAAATTTTTGAAATTTGATACAAAAAATATTCATGGATACCAAATACTTTATAGATACCAAAGTCATTATCACATTATACACAGCTCATGGATACTAATATAACCATTATATCTTTCATAGCTCATGGATATCAATATAAAAAGCAGTAAGTCTATCCATGTAATTCATCAATACCATGTATGATCAAGAATTAATCTCATAACAAAATTCATGCTTATACTTAATAATCTCATGCTCAAATTTTCAACATAGTTTGCCATAAATTTTCAATATAAGTCAAGCATATCATGTAGCATATCATACAGGCATGTAAGCATATAACATCTCCTATAGGCATTCATTCTCAAACTTATCTTAAACTCATCTTTAAGTTTTTCTATTTTAACTAGTTTATTTGTTGATCATGAATTAAGTTACTTTCCTAATTTGTAAATGGAATGACTTAATCCATGGAGTTTTTCATTTATGAACTAGTCTATCATCTCAGTACCCATACTTTCTTGGGTCCGTTTGGTTTTGTTGGCCTTACAAGGCTTAAAACCTTGTTATCTTGTTTTGATGCTAACAAACAAGTGAAATTTAATGTATTTGTGTGAGTAATGATATTTCAGGGCTCATACATGAGAAAGCAAGGTCAAAGTGCTCAAGAGGATCAAATGAAGCTTAAAAAGGGCTCATATATGAGAAAGCAAGGTCAAAGTGCTCAAGATGATCAAATGAAGCTTAAAAGAGTCAAAGCATGGATTTAAAGATGATGTATTAAACCTTGAAGAATATGAAGACATGAATGAGTTGTTGAAAACCAAGGAATATTAAAAGATCCAAAGAAAGGCAAAGTGATAAAGCTCAATGAATATGAAAGCTTGAAGAAAAGAGGGAAGCTATTCCTAATTTCAATTTCTCTAGAGTTAGAGAAATCATTAAAAAAGGTTGATAATAAGAAAGACATAGAGTTAAATGATCCTAAGAATCAAATCAAAGATAAAGATAAAATTATTTACAACTTCACAAAAGGAAAGGAAAACCTTGATAAGATGATTGGCTTACAAAGAATGTCTCTAAATAAAGAAGGCATTGGTTTCAATGGAATTGAAAATAAAATGAAGAAGAATTCTTACATGGGATATTTCTCAAAAGAATCCAAAGACCATACTTGCACTTCTTCTAATGCCTACACAAACACCATATGCTATCAATGCAAGAAAAAGGGGCATATAAAGTTTGAATGTCCGTTTAAGAGGAAAGGTGTTAAAACCAAGCAAGTATAGAAAATAAAAGAAACCTTCCTTGAAAAATCCTCCGGACCCAAGAAAATATGGGTACCAAAAATGAAATAATGACTTCACACATATATAAAATAGAAAATGACATTGTTGGCTAAAATCATAAGATGACTTTTTACAAGACTTAACTTAAGAAAATATAAAGAAAATATCAAATCTGAGTTTATTATATAAGCACCTTGATGCTATATGTTACATGCTTACATGCTTATATGATAAACTCCCTGCTTATGTTATGTGCTGATATGCTATATACTACATGAGTATGACTTGACTTGACTTGACTTATATTGATAATTTATGGCTCATTATATTGTAAACTTGAGCATGATTATGAAGGTAAATCTTGATATAAGAAGAATAAAGTTTGAGCATGAGATTATTGAGCATGAGCATGAATCTTGATATAAAATTAAATTTTGACTATGCATGCTAATAATGAATCAAGTGGATAAATTTGTCTTGTGTTGCTCTTTATGTTGGTATCCATGAGCTATGAATGATATTTTTGATATCCATGAACTATACATTATGTGATATTAAGCTTTGGTATCTATAAAGTATTTTTGGTATCACATGTTAAATATTTCAATAGATATCAAATCTAAAAGCTCACTTGGCAACACAAAGTCAAATTATTTATGAGCATGATTATGTCTATGAGCATGATGTGACATTGTTAATCTTAGCATGATATTGGTATTTGATGAGTGTGTTCATGAGAACATATAGGACATGAATCAATATATGAAGCATGGATAATAAACTTAACAGCATAATTGGTATCAAATCTGAATGTATTGAATTCAGGGGGAGTGTCATGAATCGATTGACATCATGAATTAAATTTTAAATTTTAAATTGGTATCATAAAAACCATCAAATTAATATCAGTTGGCATCTTGAATAAATGCTGTGAGCTACACACTACACATGCTATATTGAAAAACAATAACTTGAGTGTGTACATATGTTTGGAATACATGGTTATTGATATGCTTAAAATGAGTTGTATTTGAGTTTAAATCATTTCATTTCTTTTTTATTGCTGTCAAAAGGGGGAGAAGTTGTGAAGCAAAAATTGAGCATAATTAAGCATGAACATTATATCTATTCAAAAGAAAGTGATGAACATGATTGATGAAATTAATATTGATTTTATTAAGATGAAGCTTATTGAAAGGGGGTGCCTTTTTAAAGCTTACTCATATTTTTGCTCCTTGTTTGTCATCATCAAAAAGGGGGAGATTGTTGGCCTTACAAGGCTTAAAACCTTGTTATCTTGTTTTGATGCTAACAAACAAGTGAAATTTAATGTATTTGAGTGAGTAATGATATTTCAGGGCTCATACATGAGAAAGCAAGGTCAAAGTGCTCAAGAGGATCAAATGAAGCTTAAAAAGGGCCCATATATGAGAAAGCAAGGTCAAAGTGCTCAAGAGGATCAAATGAAGCTTAAAAGAGTCAAAGCATGGATTTAAAGATGATGTATTAAACCTTGAAGAATATGAAGACATGAATGAGTTGTTGAAAGCAAAGGAATATTAAAAGATCCAAAGAAAGCCAAAGTGATAAAGCTCAAAGAATATGAAAGCTTGAAGAAAAGAGGGAAGCAATTCCTAATTTCAAGTTTCATAAAGGATGTTTCTTTAACTCTCCATATTTGTTTAGTTTTCACACCTTTTCTCTTAAATGGACATTCAAACTTTATATGCCCTTTTTTCTTACATTGATAGCATATGATGTTAGTGTAAGCATTAAAGGATGTTCTTGCATAATCTTTGGAGGCTTTTGAGAAATAACCCATGTAAAGATTCATTTTCTTTTTATTTTCAATTCCATTAAATCCAATGCCTTCTTTGTTTAGAGACATTCTTTAGGAGCCTACTATTTTGTCAAAGTTTGTTTTTCCTTTCGTAAGGTTATAAATGATCCTTTCTTTATCTTCAATTTGATTCTTGAGATCATTTATCTCTTTATCTTTCTTGTCATCAACCTTCTTTTGTGATTTCTCTAATTCTAGAGATAATTTTCTGATTTTATCCTCTAATTCAGAAATATATATATATATATATATATATATATTTCTCATATATCGTAGAGGATAGGGATCTATGGTCTTCTATCATTTTCTCATTCTTGCATTCTAATTCTTTGATTTTCAAGTCCTTTTCCTTTTCAGCAAGATTTTTGGATTCTAACTCTTTTTTCATAGCTTCATTCTTACATTCTATTTTCTTGATTCTTGATTCCTTTTCTCTTTCAGCATTTCTAAGAGATTCTAGTTCTTTCATCATTCCTTCATTCTTGTTTTTTAATGATGTGTTTTGTTTGGTTACTTTAATCGGCATCTTATATATTTTAAATAGATCATTTTGTAATTCATCATAAGATGGCATACACTCATCACTGGATTCATCACTACAAGAATTATTTGAATATTTAGATGAGGAGCTTTCCTTATCGTCCCAAGCCATAAAGCACGTATAAGCAACCTCTTGGTTGCTTGATTCATTTTCCGAACTACTTGTACTCATCATGTCCCAAGTAGTGGCTTTCATGGCCTTTTTGGTTTTCTTTTTAGACTCTTTCTTTCGTAGTAGTGGACATTCTTGGTTTTATATATCCAACTTTGTTGCAATTATAACATGTAGGAGTTTTATTCTTTGATTTCTTTTTGCTAATATCTTCTTCTTCTGATTCGGAATCTTTGTTTCTCCTTTTGAATTTGTTTCTCCTTCTTAGTATCCTTTCTAGCTTTTTAGATATGAAGGCTTCTTCATCTGCATCCATTTCACTGCTTAAGTTTTCTTTTAAGACTTTAAAGGCTATTGATTCTTGGGCTTTGGTTTTTCCACTCTTTTCATTTATTTCCATTTCGTATATGAGGAGAGAACCTATAAGTTCATCTAAGGAAGTGGTTTTCAGATTTCTTCCTTCCGTTATGGCAGTGGCTTTTGGTTTCCATATAGTTGGCAACCCTCTAAGAATTTTCCTTATCATCTCCTAAGTAGTGTAGGTTTTTTCTAATGCATTTAGGAAATTTATTATGTGAGTGAACATAGTAAACATGCTAGTTATAGATTCATCTGGGTTCATCTTAAAAGCTTCATATTCACTCATGAGCATATCGATCCTATTATCCCTAACATCTATAGTTCCTTCGTAAGAGACTTCTAGCTTATCCCATATTTCCTTAGCTGATTTGCAAGCCATTACTCTATTAAATTCATTGGCATCTGAAGCACAACATAGGGCATTCATAGCACTAGAGTTTATTTGCAACATTTTATAATCTCTTTCAGTCATGTCTTTCTTTTCTTTAGGTATTTTTTTTTCCATCTACTAATGTGGTAGGAATTAGATCACCATCCGTGACAACCTCCCAAGCTTTCCAATCCATGGTTTGAAGGTATATTTGTATTCTCTTTTTCCAAAATGTATAGTAGTGTCCACAAAAGATTGGTGGCCTAGTTGAAGATTGTCCGTCTCCAAAGGGAGCTACGCCTAAGTGAGCCATTAGAATCTTTTTATAGCTACTAATTAAGATTTTCTATAACCCCCCTCTGCTACCAATTGAAAAGTAAGGTGTAGTCCCAAGAGGGGGGGTGAATTGGATTATAAAAATTTCTTTTAATTTCTTTTAAGAATCCTTAACCTTCATTTATTTCTTTGAGCTAATTCTTGACTTGTTTGCTTAATTCTTTAATAACTCAAGAACTTAGTTCTTTTATTTCAATCAAACAACACAACTATGTAAACAACCAAGCAGCCAAACCAATCATTCAAGTAACTAAGTCAATCATCCACAATTTGAAAACAAACAACCAAATGATTTGCCAAACACAAGTTACCTGCAACAAAATTTATATTGATGAAAATTTGCAAGATTCAACACTTTTTGAAATATAAACACAAACTACTCAATATCAAAATTTAAACCATTCAATCATAATATATCTTTTGTTGTCAGCCCTGGATATAAATTTGAATTAAGCCCTGTAGTGAATGATAATTTGTGTTTGCTGATGCGAAGCCTTGTATTAATTGATTTGCTTAATATAATATGTAATATAAAATCCAACACAATATTCATACTCGACTCAATATTAAAAATTCAAATAAACTCTCAGTTAATTTATCTTTGGGATGTTTAACCAAGTAACGTACTCCCGTATGGTTTCCACAAGATATGGTTTAACCAATGTACTCCCTTTTGGTTTCAACAACCCAAATTAAAATTAAACTTTAAGTTTACTTGATTCCCAAATATACGTAGTATATACGATTTTCAATTTAAACCATCCATGCAATTTAAATATGTACTGAAAATAAAGCGTGAGGGAAAGAAAGAGTGAGACAGAGATTTTTATGAGGTTAGACTTATACCCAGCCTACATCCTCACCTTTGTAAAACCACCAAAAGATTCACTAAACTTGTTTCTTTGACGGGTGGAACAATACCTTTACAACACTCCTTGGTTAAGGCAAGAGCCCACCTTCTCCAAACAATATTCGCTCGTCCGGTCACTCCTTAACTAGGCTAGAGCCCGCCTCTCTAAGCAATATCTCCTTGCTTAGCCAATGATCCAAACAATCATTGAAATCATCAATCTACAAGAATTAAATCAAATAGATGCGTACAAATAATTTGCTCCTCAAAGAGCTGATTAGTACAACAATTCAGAACTATATACTTCAATGTAAATAACAATATGGAATTTTAACATGAAGCTCAATAAAGTATATCACCAATTAATTCTTTCAATGATTAAAAGATATAGAATTTGTTGCACAATTCTGGTGGAAGAAGATCAGCAAAAACTCAGTTGAATTCGTACAAGTTGAGAGCAAGAAAGAGCCTTGAGAATTTGAGAGCAATTGAGAGATATTTTGAATTTTTGCTGAATTGAATTCTTGATTCCCTGATTCAATGATCTTTGAGGCTTATTTATATATTTTAAAAAATATGTAACTTGATCCCCAAGTGACTTGGAGTATTCCCCAAGTTTTCACAAAATTTGAGCCCCAAGCAACCTCATTTAAAAAATTTGACCGTTATGAAAAATTCAAAATTGTTGTGTGACAGATGACTGTCCATTTCTTTTAGTCATCTGTCTAGTTAAATTAAAGACATAGCAGGGTGGCAGTCACCTGTCTAAACACGGACAGACGTGTATCAGTGCAACACCAGGCTTCTCTTCAAATATTGACAGATGGTGGTCTAGCTGTTAGCTTCGAGTACCCTTCAGTATTTTGGTCATAACTTTTTATTTGTAACTCCAAATCTGACGTTCTTGGTGTTAAATGAAATCTAATGGAAAATCATACAACTTTAATGTTGAACACTTTTTAAAATAAATATTTTTTAATGGAGAAAAATGTACATCAATGCGGATGTATAAAAGTTGACAGCATTTGAGAAATCCTCTTTTTGGTGCTTTTCATTCAAAAAATGATTCTAACCTTTTTGAAATAATTTTTGACCTTATAAAAATATTTTTCAAGTATGTTAAAAGGTATCTAGGTCTAATAAATTAACCTAAGAGTTTCATGCATCCATATTGAAATTTTTTTAAAGTACTTACGTGAAATTTCCTAGACTCTTTCGAATTTTCAATTCTTGAATTCTTTGAGGCTTTTATACTTGATTCATATTTCTTTGAGCTTTCATCAAGTTCTATTTAATCCTCATTCTCTCATGATCTTCAAGCTTTATCTTTAAATCCATTTTTGAATCCATGTTTTAAGCTTCATATTGATCATTCTTCTTTGAAGTATACGCTTTCGTGAATTCTTTAACCTTGCATTCATCATTGAGTTCTAAAAATACACAACTTAAACAAAGCATGTTAAGTTCTACTTGTTTGTTACCATCAAAATAAGATGTTAAACCTTGTAAGGGCAAGATATAGTATAAGCCTTCAATGGAAAAAAGAAGAAGAAGAAAGCAATAGATATAATAGACATGCTAATCTAGATAGGCCTAATTATGTTCACATTACATTCTAGCTGATGGACATCATGCCTTCATACAATTGTTTGTTAGGCCATCTACGAATTCATATGGTAGGGGCAGTACCATCAACACTTTAACAAAAGGTTAAATTCATAGTAGGTGTTCAATTGATATTGGTCTATGGGGAAGAATATTTGCTTATCATAAAGCCAACACCGACCCCTTACATAGAAACGAAAGAAGAAACCATAGATTGTTCTTTCAATCTTTCAAAGTGGTAAATGCTACATATGTGGGCGAAGGAGCGGGTTTTCTGAAACCTCATATTTTAAAAGTAGCTAAGATGATACCTAGGATCATGATTGGAAATTGATACACATGTGGGAAAGGTTTAGGGAAGTCAATCCAAAGGTTGGTTTCACGCTTGTAGCTACCAAGAAAAGGATTATGCAGAAAAAAAAAATGAAAGAAGAAGAGGGAATATTGAAACTTGGGTCTAGGCATGTAAATGTAATTGATCAACAAAATTTAGCAAGTGTAGGTATGTAAATGTGATATGTGGGGTTATTCGGACATAGAATAGAACACTTCATACGATGTGTTTGGAACTTTCTTTTAGCTGGAATGCTATCTGTATGGGAAGGTGAGAGGGGATGGCAAATGGGATTGAGCCACATAATCACAAGTTATCCACTAGAGAGAAGTTGAACACCAGATGTTTCAACGATACCCTATTTATGGGTTATTCAACTCCCAGACAATGACATCCCGATCCCAAACGAGTCTTTAAATGCATTTGAAACAACCCATCAACTCAGTGTATCTCCACCCTTAATCCCCCAGTTATAAAGAGAGAGAGAAAAAAAAAGTGCGAGCATGTTCTGCAACCAATAAAATCACTTAAAATAATAAAACCTATCTACAAGGAGCAATTCCAAAGGCCTATGGGCTAGCCCTCCCAGACAACCTAATTTCTTTCCCCATAAATGACCCAATAATTTACTCCCCTCATTGGTTCACTGTGCATCGAATGGCCACATCCTACAGATGATACCTACATGCTTACACACCGACATTGCAATCTCGTGGAAACCACAAATTCAAGGGTTCTATATTTCATTTTCAACACAGTTGAGTATTACATTTGTGCCATGTTTTATTCGGTAGTGGAAGAGACCATCCTTGGCAATTGGTGAGCCTTTAACTACACAGTGGTTACGATTCTTGCAAAGTAATCACCATTTTCTACCTTTTTTCTTTTTGCATTTACTTTTATGTTAAATTGGTAATTTTCAATAACATTCAAAGTATATTTCCACCATTGCAAGAGGACCTTGCTACCCCTACTTTCAATAGAATTCAAAGTAAATTTTACCTTGTTTTGTTGACATTTGAGAAAAGTCAATAGAGAATGTTTGTATTATAAAATGTAATCTTCAGCCAAGACCTAACTTTGAGCACCTGGTTAATGAGGCAGAGGGTAGCACTAATAAGGATGAAATGACGGAAGCATCCCCTAAAATATTGATATTTATGGAATTAGAGAGTAAACCAGTAATGCCAAGTAAAGGCCCTACCAAAATAATGAATTTGGGTAAAGGAGAAAAGAAGGTCAAAATTGGGACACTCTAAAATAGAGAATAAAAAGAGAAAATGGTCAACTTTTTGAATGAATATTTGGACGTATTTGTATGATCATATAAAGACATCCCTAGGCTAGATATGGACATTGTTTTGCACAAGTTGTCACTTCTCTCAAGGTGTAAATTGGTTAAGAAAAAGTTTTTATAGATGATGAAATCTCCTTAGAATGAAGAGCGCATATGAATGCATTACACATCTCCACAAAGTGCAAAGATCATATTTTAGCTAGGGTTCTAATAGATAATGGATTATCATTAAATGTAATGCGCCTTTGCACTCTTCAGAAATTGTTGATTAATGTTTCATACCTGCAATAAAGCAATGATGTGGTATGAGCCCTCCATGGAACAAAAGGAGTAGTAGACATGATGGACATACTAATCTAGATAGGCATTACTATGTTCAACATCACTTTCTAGCTAATGGAGATCATGTTTCTATATAGTTGTTTGTTAGACCATCCTTCGATACATATTTCAGGGGCAATACCATCATCACTTAATCAAAAGGTCAAATTCATAGTAGGTGGTCAATTGATATATACCTAATGAGAAGAAGATGAAAACTAAAGTGTAGTCCCAAGAAAGGGGTGAATTAGGTTTATAAAACTATTTTAAGCCTTTTTACAAATTCACAATCTTTTGTATACCTAGTAAACACACAAGAATGTTTTGATTTTAAATACTCAATTAAACCAACCACAATCCACACTGAATATCAATCACAAACCAAATACCTTTAACAATGATCAATCATTCAAATACGCGATACATAACCAATTGTAAAACCTACAACACTTCCTTGATTTAGCATTTGTAAAAAATTGGCTTAGAGTTTTAAATAAAACCTTGTATGAATGAATATTGGAGCACTTCTTTTAACTAAGATTTCCGAAAATGATTAATCAACGTACTCCCTTTAAGGTTTCCGAAAAAAGATTAATCAATGTACTCTCTTAAATTAAAAGTTTTTCTCAATCTCAATTTTCAGCAACCTGCACTTAGAAACACAATTTATTTATGCTGAAATTTAAAGAGTAAGGGTTAAGAGTGAGACCGAGGTTTTTACGAAGTTTGGCTTATACCCAGCCTATGACCTCGCTTTAGGCAATACCACCTAACGATTCAACTAACATGTTCCTTTGCGGGCAGAACAAACCATTTACAATCCATCCTTTAGGGTGGAGCCCCCTCTCCAAGTGATACCCCATACTCAGTTACAACGATCCAACTACCTGAACCGTCAAAGAAACAAGGAAACAAGAAAGGATTTCTTTTGTACAAGAGATGAGGATTTCTTTTGTACAAGAGATGCTTTCATGAAAGTAGAAGTATAGTCCCAAAAGGGGGGTGAATTAGGATATTAAAATTTTTTAATGAATTATTTCAAGAATTTTAACTTATTAAACACATAGCAAAAGTTTATTCACTTAATCCACAACACAACACAAGCAATCAAAACTTTGATAAACAAAATAACCAATCAAACACTTTCAAGTAAACAACCAAAGAAACCAAATGAATATGAAATTTGCAACCTTTGATAATTTCAGCTTTTGAATGTAACCATGTGAGTAAGTGTAAGCCATGTGTTTGAATGAAATTAGTTTGCAATCTCTTAATAAATATTTCCATGAACGATTAAACAACGTACTCCATTTTTAGGTTTCTACAAACTTTTAATCAAAACGTACTTTCTTCGATTAAGAGTCTTCTTTTAATCTTGGTTTTGTACTTTCAACAACCTGCAATTTTGTATACACCACAATATATGTTGACAGAAAAATAAAGAGAAAAGGGTGGAGCACAACACCAAGATTTTTACGAGGTTCGGCTTATCCCCAGCCTACGTCCTTGCCTTTGGTCAAAAGCACCAAAGGATTCCATAATCGTACTCCTTTCTAGGTAGAGTAAACTATTTACAAGTGATTCCTCCTTCAGGGTAGAGCCCCCTCTCCAATCGATACCCCATGCTTGGTCAATGATCCAACAACCTAGAATCGTCACGATCTACAAATACAAGATCAAGAATTTGTGTACAAAGAAATACCCTCAGATAGGGTGCATTAGCACAATTTCAATCTATATACTTCAATAAAAAATATCACTAAGAAAATAAGATTGAAGCTCAAGATATGATATCCTCAAGTTTCTTCTCTTAGATAAGATTTTGTGGTTCAAAATTCAAAGAAGAAACATTAGTTGCTTCATAATTATCACAAAAATTTGATTTAGCAAGGTTGAGCAAGAGAGAGCTTTGAGAGTATGTGAGAGTTTCAGCTTGAGAATAGATTTTCAATTGCTTGGTCATGTTTGATTTCACAAACCATGTATTTATAGGTTTAGAAAAGTAATTTCATGCTGCCCAAGTTTACTTGGAGTGTCCCCCAAGGTTTTAGATAATTTGGGGCACAAGAAACTTAAATTTGAATTTAAAAACTTTTAAAATTTATAGCCATTAATAGTGTTAAGACGTTTGAGGAGTCAAGCTCAGTCGTTTGAGGTACTTTAAAACTCTAAAAGACTTAACTAGATACAAGGTCAAATGTCTGAGGTCCACACTTTAGTCGTCTGGGCCTCTACTGCCTCTTTAGGATTTTGATAGAAAAATCTTCAGAAGATTGAACTAAATCTTCAGCTGTCTAAGAAAATTCTGTAGACGTCTGAGGTTTTATCTTCAGTCGTCTTGGCAAATAAAATTCAGTTTTTCAGTTTTGTTTTCAAAAACCTATTTTCTCTCTTACACTGCTCATTCATAAAACTTTTTTCCCAGGATTTTCAATATAAAGTCTCCCAAGTCCATAACCCCTAAAGAGCTTAAAAAATATTCTCATATGATATTCCAAAATTGAAGTACTTACATCATATACGCTAAACCCCTTAATACTCTAAGCTTTAAGTCTTCCAAGGTATGGCTCTGAGTTCCTTTTCACTTGAGCTTGAGTCAGCTTTAGATATCTTCATGCTTTCATCATATTGGTGTTACTTGAACTTTTGTTGGATCACTTTAAATTTGAATATGACTTTTTTAGACCTTTAGTGATCTTGAGCTTGCATTTATACTTTCTTTTGAACCTTGTATTTAAATATTCCTGCGACATCACCACTTTACCAACATATGTTAATCCATTCTTCATTTGTTATCATCAAAACAAGATTTGAAAGCCTTGTTAGGCCAACAATCTCCCCCTTTTTGATGATGACAAATAAGGAACAAAGTGAGAGATCCTTTAAAAAGGCTCCCTCTTACAATAAGCATGCATTTTAACAAATTTTAAAAAAATGATGATATGTATAATTTCAAAAAGAATTACAATTAAGCATCTATAGCATATATAAAGCATATGTATAAGTTCAAAAAGAATTACAATTAAGCATTTATAGCATATATAAAGCATATAATTCACCATATCTTCCTCACATTTTATCCTCACACTTCTTTTCTTTTAACATTCATTTTTGCTATCATTTTTGCTCACATTTGCTTAATATTCTCTCCCCCTTTGACATCAATCAAACATAATCAAGGGGCATTGAGCAAACAATAATCATAAAAGAACATAGTTATGTTTTACAAGCATAGGAAATATAAGCAAGAATAAATAAGCTTAAAACAAGCATAAAACTCAGCCTTTTACAAAGAAAGTGCAAAAGACATCAGAAAATAAGAATCTTGTTGATAGCATCGTCATCTCCTTTTTCTTCTGCATCATTTCCTTCTTCTTCTTCTTCTTCTTCTTCTTCTTCTTCTTCATTGCCTTCCTCTTCTTCTTCTTCTTCTCCTTCTTCACTCTCTTCTTCAGAAGCTTCATCATCACTTGTAGGAATTGAACTGGTGTCCATGGGTCAGCACCACGGGAAGAGCTTGCCTGATATTACTCAATATGTGTTAGAAGCTGATTAAGAGATGCATATGTAGTTTGATATGAATGAAGACCTGATCACATGTCACTGCTAAAAGTGGTAAAATCACAATGTAATGACATGAACCAAGTAGGAGTTTCTTTAGGAAGTCCTTGATCATGAGCTGGGGGAGGAGGTGGAGGATGTGCAGCTGCTGAAGCTAGTGGAGGTCCTCCTCCCTTAAGATAGCATCCCTGATCATTCTTAAGAGTAGTAGAATTGAAAAGAACATAACGGGCACACTTAATGAACAATTCAGAGGGAGGTTAAGCTATGCAAATAGAAGATTTAAAGCACCTCCATAGGGAAGAGTTACTCAAGATGCTTCGATTCTTAGACCACATCCACTTCAATATGAGACTAGACAAGTCAAGCTTCTTTCCTTCAAGCAGACACCATAGAACAAAGCACTTTATGTAGGAAAGATGATCAAAGGAGCCAAACTTGGGTATGATATTATTGAAAATGATTTTATGAAGAATAAGGGCTTGGAGATTTAATTGCTTATACATTAGAGGGTGTCAAAAATATACCGGTTCATTCTCCATGATCAGAAGCAAAAATTCTTCAGGAGTAAAACCCTGTTCTAGAAACCAGGATTATGTAAATGTGGGACAATTAAATTCTTCTGGAGTTATTTGCAAGATAGGGGCTAAAAACTGAGGAGTTAAACTGATTCTTTTGCCTCTAACTTCTGAGGTAATACTCCATCAATATGAACCATGTTGGCATAAAATATTGTGATGATATTAGGAAACATTCCTTTGGCTTGGTACACCATAAAGTTCAACCATCCTATATTCCTAAGCATATACAATATATCACAAAATTATGTTTCAAAGAAGGTGGAATCAATTATCATACCAAGAATAAGATCGATGGAACGAAGAGTGGATCGATAGCAGAGTTTAGATTGAGAAGTTACGAGCCATCTTTCGATATTGCTATCATTTCTTCCGGCATATTGACCTCGATTTGCAGTTGACTTTGTATGAGGAATGTTCAATATCAGAGAGCAATCAAAACACTTGTTGTAAACCCTAGAATCCATAGAAAGTGAAGTATGATCAAGTTGTGAGGCTTGAATTCAAGTGAGTATTGGTGAGGATTCAAGGAAATTTAGAGTAGGAACTTTGGAAGAATTATATAATAGAGTTCAGAGGTCTGAAGTTAGGGTTTTAGCATGTCATATTTATAAATCCCATGACTTCAGTCTTCTGAAGATTTAGTTTAGACATCTGAAGATTTTCAGAACAGGAAACTAAACGGATAGTAGCCCCTCAGACGTCGAGGTGTGATACTCAGTCGTCTGAGCCACTACTATAGTGTTCAGTTGTCTGAGTTTCCAAGATCAATTGTCTAAAGTGTGTGAATTTTATAAAATTATGACTTTGCTTATTCTAAAATCTTCCTAACTCACTTCCCTACTATGCAACAATCCAAGTTCCCTTCTAATATATATAAATCTTTCTTCAAAAAAAGGGCTTTGTAAAAATATCAACCCATTGGTCATTTGTGTTCATAAATTCAAGTATAATATCCTATTTTTGCACATGATCTCTTAAAAAATGATGCCTTATGTCAATATTTTTTGTTCGAGAGTGGGATATAGGCTTTTTAGATATATTTATTGCACTTGTGTTATCATACTTGATTGGAATTGTTTGATATTTTGGATTAAAATATTTTAATTGTTATTTCATATATGGACTTTGTGCATAGCAGCTCCCAGCTGCAACATACTCAGCTTCAGCAGTTGATAAAGCTACTGAGTTTTATTTCTTTGAAAACCATGATACAAAGGAATGTCCTAGGAAGTGACATGTGCCACTTGTGCCCTTTTTATCAATTTTGCATCCGGCATAGTCGGCATCCAAATAATGAATCATTTCGAATTTGGTGTCTTTTGGATACCATCATCCTAGGTCCATTGTTCCTAATAAGTATCTTAGAATTCTTTTTACAACTACTTGATGTGATTCTTTAGGAACTGATTTAAATCGAGCATATAAGAACACACTAAACATTATATCCGGTCTACTAGATGTTAAGTACAACAAACTTCCAATCATACCTCGATAGTATTTTATATCTACTATTTTTCCTTTTTTTATCTTTGTCAAGACTTATTGAAGTACTCATGGGATTTCCTATTGGATTACTTCCTTCCATATCAAATTTTTTTAGCATATGTTTAATGTATTTTGATTGATTAATGAATGTTCCATTCTTAGCTGGCTTTATTTGTAAACCTAGGAAGTAATTTAATTATCCCATCATACTCATTTCAAACTCATTTTCTATGCATTTTCCAAATTCTTTACATGATTCTTCATTAGTAGAACCAAATATTATTTCATCAACACAGATTTGAATTATAAGCATGTCATTGTTTTTGGATTTTATGAATAAGGTACTATCTACCTTTCCTTTTGAGAAACCATTATCTAGTAAGAATTTGCTTAATATTTCACCAAGCTCTAGGAGCTTGTTTTAATCCATACAAAGCTTTGGTTAATCTAAATACTTGATTACGTTGTTTTATATCTTCAAATCCTAGAGGTTGTTCTACGTATACTTCTTCATTTATATATCCACTCAAGAAGTCACTCTTTACATCCATTTGATATAATTTGAATTCCTTATGGGATGCATAGGCTAAGAGCATTCTTATAGCTTCCATTTGTGTTACAGGAGCAAAAGATTCATCGTATATATTCCTTCTTCTTGATTATATCCTTAAGCTACAAGTCTTGCCTTATTTCTTACAATTATCCCATTTTCATCCCTTTTATTCCTAAATACCCATTTAGTTCCAATTATAGAGTGGTCATTTGGTGTAGGAACTAGTTTCCAAACCTTTTTTCTTTCAAACTGATACAATTCTTCTTGCATGACTAGTACCCAAGAATCATCATTTAGAGCTTCTTCTACATTTTTAGGTTCTTCTTGTGATAGAAATGCATAATGGTTACACAAGTTCTTTAATGATGATCTAGTGGTTACTCCTTTGCTAGATTCTCCTATTATTTGATCTTTAAGATGATTTCTTACATATTTCCATTCATTACATAATTCAGAATTTTCTATAGGAGTATCTTTTGAAGTTTCTTCTTTATTTTCTTCTTTTTCTTCTTTGATTTCTAGATCATCCTCTTTTTGTGAGATATCATCCTTTTATTCATTCTTAATCTCTTTTGTGAAAGGATTTGATTCATCAAAGTTTACATGTATTCATTCAATGATGGTTAGTGTTATTTTGTTATAGATCCTATAAGCCTTGCTATTTGTAGAATATTCTAGGAAAATTCCTTCATCTGATTTAGCATCAAATTTTCCTAAGTCATCTTTGTTACTGAGAACAAAACACTTGCATCCAAAGACATGGAAGTAAGCTATGTTAGGCCTTCTTCCTTTCCATAATTCATAGGGTGTTTTGTTTAGGCTTGATCTTTTGTAAACCCTATTTATTATATAGCAAGTTGTATTTATAGCTTCAGCCTAAAAATGTTTTGGTAGATTATTTTCATTTAGCATAGTTGTAGCCATTTCTTGAAAGGTTCTATTTTTTCTTTCAACAACTCCATTTTGATAAGGAGTTCTAGGTGCTGAAAAATTGTGGCTTATGCCATGATCATTACAAAATTTTTCAACATCTTTATTTTTAAACTCTCTTCCTTGGTTGCTTCTTATGTTTGAAATATTTAACCTTTTTCATTTTGAAGTTTCTTGCATAGATTTATTAACATATCACAAGCTTCATCTTTGTTGACTAGAAACAATACCCATGTGTATCTAGAGTACTCATCAACTATCACAAAGGCATATTTTTTTCCTCTTTAGCTTTGAGTTCTAGTAGGACCAACTAATCTAAATGAATGAGTTCTAGGGATCTACTAGGTGATATGTGTTTCTTCTTTTTAAAGCTTGTCTTGATTTGTTTTCCAAGTTAGCGAGCATCACAAATTTTATCTTTATTAAACTTTGTATTAGGTAATCCTTTTACTAAATTCTTTTTAGATAGTTTAGATAGAAGGTCCATGCTTGCATGTCCTAATCTTCTATGCCAAAGCCAACTATTTTCACTTAAGGCAGCCAAGCATGTTACATCTTGAGAAATTAGACTATCAAGATTTACGCAATACACATTGTTCATTCTATGTGTTGTGAATAGAATTTCATGATTATTAGGATTTTGTATTATATATTTTTCTTTCTTAAAGATTATGTCAAACCCTTTGTCACTAAGTTGACTAATACTTAATAGATTGTGCTTTAGACCATCAACTAACAAAACATCATCAATGGTGAGTGAGGATTCTTTACCTATCTTACCAATTTCGACAATTTTTCCTTTTTGCGTTATCTCCTAAGGTTACATATTCTCCATCCTTTTGAGTGAGGGTGGTGAACTTTGATCTTTCTCCCATCATGTGTGTTGAACATCCGCTATCTAAGTACCATCTTTCTTTGGATGGAGTAGACCTAAAGCAAACCTACAAGAAAGGATTTATGGTGTTATTTTAGGAACCCAAACTTTCTTAGTTCTTTTTAGGTCTTGTCTAGTTTTAGTGTTTATCTTCCACTCATTTTTTATTTTGACATATTTTTTCTTAAGTGGACAACTAAACATTATATGTCCCTTATTTTTACACTTATAAGAAGTAGTATGTTCATGTTTGTTTGTAGATGAAGTACTTAGTGTTTAGCTTGTTTTACAAAGTATCCCATGAATAGATTTTTCATTCTTTTGTTTGGTATTCCATTATAACCAATTCCTTCTCTATTGTTAGCCATCTTTTGTTGTCCAACAGTACTTTCAAAATTTTCTTTCCCTCTAGTAAAGTTATAAATAATTTTTTCTTTATCTTGAATTCAGTTCTTAAGTTCATTTATTTCTAAGTCTTTCTTGCCATCATTTTTCACTCGTGACTTCACTAATTCTTGAGACATTATTTATTTTCTTCATAAGCTCATTACTATATGAGTATTTTTTCTTTTTCAACAAATTTTGAGGATTCTAGTTGATTTCTAAGTGATTCATTTTGTTCTTTCAAAGATATGTTCATCTTTGATACTTTAATAAACCAATTATGAAGAGAAAATAATTCAGCTTGAAGTTCTTTGTAGGAGCGCATACTCTCACATGTATCATTGCATGATTCATCACTAGAATCTTACGAGGAGGAGTAGTAAGAGTTTACCTCTTCGTTGTGTGCCTTGAAGCACATGTTTGCTATCTTTTGCTCACTAGATTCACTCTCTGATTCACTTGAACTTGTGTCATCCCATGTTGCTTTCATTGCTAGCTTTTTCTTTTTCTTTTCCTTCTTGAGCTGAGGGGAATCTGGCTCGATGTATCCAACCTTTTTACAATGATAACAAGTGGGAGGTTCATTCTTACTTTTGTTTTCCTTTTTTCTAGTTTCACCTTTATCAGCTTTTGAACTTCTGAATTTTCTAGTGTATTTTTTATTTCTTTTGAAGAATTTTCCAAGTCTTTTAGTTATAAATGCTAATTTTTCATGATCTAATTCACTGGATTCATTATCTTCTTCACTTGAATTTTCTTTAGAGGCTTTTATAGCTATAGATTTTTTATTTTTATTTTCAATGTTCTTTTCTTTCATGGCCTTTTCATAGGTTAGAAGTGATCCTATGAGTTCATCAAGTGAGGTTTTTTTTAGGTTTCTTCCTTCCATTATAGCTGTGACTTTTGGTTCCCAAATGGGGATTTTGCGAATCATCTCATAGGTGGAATATGTTTTCCCTAAAGCATTTAGTGAGTTTATGATGTGTGTGAACCTAGTGTACATGCTCATGATGGTTTCATCATAATTCATCCTAAAGGCTTCGTATTCACTAGTCAACATATCAATCCTATTGTCTCTAACATCTACGATGCCTTCATAGGTTACTTCTAGTTTATCCCAAATTTCCTTTACTGTTTTACATGTCATAAATCTATTGAATTCATTAATATCAAGTGCACAATATAGGGCATTTATTGCACTAGAGTTAACTTGCAGCATTTTATGATTTGAATCATTCATCTTTTTTTAATCTTTAGGGACTTATTTCCCTCCACATGTTCGGTTGGGATTAGGTCACCCTGTGTAACAACCTTCCAAGCCTTCTAATCCATTGTTTGAAGATAGATTTTCATTCACTGTTTCCAAAAAGTGTAGTTAAGTCCACAAAATATGGGTGGTCCAGTAGAGTATTGACCCTCTTCAAAGGGAGCTACTCCTATTTGTGCCATCTAGATCTTTGTATAACTACTTTTTCAAATATGTTATAACACGACTCTGATAACAATTGAAAGTAGATCTAAATCTTTAGTCGTCTGAAGAAATTCTTCAAACGTCTGAGGTTTTATCTTCTGTCGTCTGGGCAGACAAAATTCAGTTTTTCAGTTTTGTTTTCAAAAACCTCTTTGCTTTCTAGCTTTGCTCATTCATAAAACTTTTTCCCAGGGTTTTCAAAATAAAGTCTCTAAGTCCCTAACCCCCAAAGAGCTTCAAAAAAATTCTTATATGATATTCTAGAATTGAAGTACTTACATCATACATCCTAAAGCCCTTAATACTGTAAGCTTTAAGTCTTCCAAGGTATGGCTTTGAGTTCCTTTTGACTTGAGCTTGAGTCAGCTTTAGATATCTTCATGCTTTCATCATATTAGTGCTACTTGATCTTTTTTTGGATCACTTTAAATCTGAATATGACTTGTTTAGACCTTTTGTGATCTTGAGCTTGCATTTTTACTTTCTATTGAACCTTGTATTTAAATATTCCTGCAACATCCCCACTTTACCAACATATGTTAATCCATCCTTCATTTGTTATCATCATAACAAGATTTGAAAGCCTTGTTAAGCCAACATCTCAAATAGAGCTGGTTAGTATAAATAAAGCTCAACTAATATACTTCGAAACAAATACCAAAAAGAAATTGATTTGAATGTCAAGAAATATTTCATCGGAATTCTTCTTTTGATATGAATCAGCAATTCAAAGGTTTGAGCTCAAAGAAGATTGATAAGAATATCAGAATATCTCAGCAATTCTCAGTATGAATGTGTGAACAAGTGAGCTTTGAGAGAGAAGGAGCAATATGGCTTGAAAGTAGATTTTTCAATTCTTGGTACTTATTTGATTCAAGAAATCATGTATTTATAGGCCCAAAAAGTATTTAATCCGTGTTGCCCAAGTTATTTGGAGCGTTTCTTAAGTTTATACGAAGTTTGGGACACAAGCAAAATAAATTTTAATTTTAAAAAATTTAAAATTTATAGCTGTTAACAGTGGTCTGGCGCCTGAGGTTGCAATGGTTAGGCGCCTGGGCCTACACTGCCTATTAAGAATTAGTCATGAAAATTCTTCAGGTGCCTGAGGTTAAAAGTTCAGTTGCTTGAATAGATATAAATCCTATTTTTTTAGTTTTGCTTCAAACCTCTTAGCCATCTTGCTTTGGTACTTTAAAAATATTTTTTTGGGGTTTTCAAAATAAGGTCTCTAAGTCCATATCAACCCTAATGAGCTTCAAAGCATTTCAAAATGATATTTAGTATGAGGTACTTACATAAGTTATCCTAAAGACTTTAAACACTCTAAGCTTGAAGTCTTTAGATATGTATTTGCTTTGAATCCTCTTAGACTTGAGCTTGAGTCCCCTTTAAGCTTCCATATGTTTTGAACATCTTGATCCTCTTGAGCTTTCTTTTGATCACTATGTTGATGGAGTATGGTTTTATGGTACTTGTGATCTTGAACTTTCATTTCTTTGATCCTTTTGACCTTTGTTATATATCGTTTCCTCAAATATAATCACTTAAAAAAAACATTTAAAATTAACTTTTATTTGTTATCATAAAAATAAGTTTCGAAAGCCATGTTATGCCAGCAATCTCCGCTTTTTTGATGATGAAAAATAAGGAGTAAAGATGAGAGAACCTTGATAAGGCTCCCCTTACAATAAGCATGCCTTTTAACAAATATGAGAAAATGATAATTTCAAATATAAGTAAGTTCAAAAACTCAATAAGTCACAATCAAGTATGTTATGTTATAATGCATTATAGCTCATGTCAACATATATGCGTATGGTCTCATTCTTCTTATGTTCTTATTTTTCTCATTATGCTCATTTTTGCTTTTACACCCCCATGCTATATCTCATGCCGAAATTATGCATTTTACGTATTTGCAATGTTCTCATTTTTTATGGTTGCTATTTAAGATATCTCTTTTCTTATGTTTTCTCTCTAAAATATCTCTCCCCCTTTGACATCAATCAAAAGGTAATTAGAAGCATAGGCACAAAGAGCATAGTCATATTACACAAAGTCATAAGCAATGGAGTTACAAGCCCAACAAAAACAAAACAAATAAATCAACATAAGACAAAGCCAATACATAGATAGTACTCGATACAACACAAACTGGCAAGTAGATCAATTATCATCAACGGGATCATCATCATCATCTTTAGCTTCCTCTTCATCACCTTCCTCACTTCCTTCCTCAGATTCTTCATTAGATGAAGCATCTCTTCGAGGGGAAAAACCGGTTTCCATAGGAGCGACACTATGAGATGAGCTAGCTCTATGCTGTTCTATGCGAATTAGGCACAGATCAAGTGACGAACAAATTGTGTGGAGGGAGGATACATTCTATTGAAGGGATTGAAGACCTGATCGCACATCTCTACTGAAGGTAGAGAATTCATGATTGAAGAAGATAAACTAAGAGGGAGTGTCAGTTAGAGGTCCTTGGTCCTTTCATAGAGGAGGAGGAGGTACAGCTGCTGGCCTTTTAGGTCGTCCCCCTTTCAAAAACCAACCCTAATCGTCCTTTTGATATCCCATTTTCTTGAGGGTTGTGGAAGTGAAAAGATCATACCTGGTATGCTTAATGAACAATTCAGTAGTGGTAGTTACATTGAGTTGAGCAAAGATAAGATTTAGAACACCACCATAAGGCAGAGTGACTCGAGTAGCTTCCAGCTTAGCCCTCATCCATTTCAAAATTAGGCTAGAGAGATTAATTTTCTTACCTTTTAGCAAAAACCATAACACGAAGCAATCTACATAGGAGAGGTGATCATATGAACCAGCCTTTGGTAGGATGTTGTTTGTGATGATTTTCTGAAGTATTTGGGCTTGAAGATTCAACTGCTTGTACATAGAAGGATGGCAAAAATAAATAGGTTCCTTTTCCTAATCAATGGCAAAAACTCTTCGGGTGTGAAACCTTGTTTTAAAATCCAAGTTTGAGCAAAAGCTAGACATTCAAATTCACCTAGGGTGACATGCAAAATAGGAGTCAAGATTTGTGGAGTTAAGATGATTTTCTTTCCTCTAACGTCAGTGGTTAGAACATTTTTTTCATGAATTATATTTGCAAAAAAAAAAATTTCTTTGTTTGGATACAGTCCTTTAGATTGATAAACTACAAAATTCTTCCAATCTATATTCTTAAACATAGGTAGGATTTTTGGAAATTCTAAATCGAAGAAGGTGGTATCTATAACCTTACTAAAAATTGGATCTGTAGAATGGAGATGAGATCAATATTGAAGATTCGATTGAGGAGTGACAAGCCATTGTTTGATGTTATTATCATCTCTCCAGGAAGAAGATCCTCGATTTTTCATAGTTTTGGTGCGAGGCATCATTGATTTTTGGAGGATGAAAAAAATCAGCCGATTGAAACCCTAGAATCGATGGGAAAAGGTGTAAGTGAGTGATTGGGAGGCTTTGATTTGAAGGATTTGGAGCTAGGAATCAAGGGAGACCAAGAGTGGGAGCTTCGGGTGAGTTATGGAGTAGAGTTCAGCAGCCTAGAGTATGAAAAGTTAGGCTTTTCACGCTTAAAAATATATAGTACCAGCGAGTTCAGATGCCTGAAGATTTGGCTCGGTCACATGAAGATTTAGAGAAATTAAATTTCAGCAGGTAGTAGCACCTCGGTCGCCCGAGGTCTGATGGCTCAGGCGCCTGAGCCCTTAATCCCTTTAAATATCTTCTTTTCATATATCATGAACTCTTCCTTCTTTTGATTTATCATATTATCAGGCTTTAAATATCTTTTCACATTAGCTTTTGAGACATATGGCTTCCTTGATTTTGAGGATAAGTCTTGTACAAACCAAGCTTTCTTGATTAGGCCAACAATAACATTTTGTATTTATTTGATATATCTCATAAGCTTTTCTTTTAGATTTCTATTGGTTTAATATCCTTGTATTAAATTGAATTAAGTAGCTTTCCATATATTGAACGAGGAGAAACTTTCTTCTTATATTTGAATTGGCTATCTTGAATCTTGTATGCTATGGAGGCATCCCATTTCAATTTAGTATAGATTTAGCTTTCTTAATTTCTAAAAAGGGAATAACTAATCCTAATATCTTTGGAGTCTTAAGTTTGTGAACTAGGCTTTTTATCTAGGTACCCATACTTTCTTGGGTCCGGATGGTTTAACAAGCGACGTTTCTTTTATTCTCCAAACTTGTCCAGCTTTTACACCCTTTCTCTTTAATGGATATTCAAACTTAATGTGTCATTTCTTCTCACATAGAAAACATGTGGTATGTGCATAAGCGTTTGAGGATGTGCTAGCCAAATCTTTGGAGGCTTTTGTAAAGTATCCCATGTAGAGGTTCTTTTTCCTTACATTCTCGACTCCATTAAATCTTATGCCTTCTTTATTCAAGGACATTCTTTTTGCACCAATCATTTTATCAAAGTTCTCCTTTCCTTTAGTAAAATTATAGATGATTTTGGCTTGGTCTTCAATTTTACTTTTAAGATCATAGACGTCTGAGTCTTGTGTATTTTTACTCTTTTCTTGCTGCTTTACTAGGTCTTGAGACATCTTGCTGAATTTGTTCTCTAGTTCAGAAAAATATTGATCTTTCTTATTATCAATGGAAGTTTGGGAATTTAGATATTCTAATTTTTTTTATCGCCTTTTCATTCTTACTTTCTAATCTCTTAATTTTCAAATATCTGTCTCTTTCGGCGAGTTTTTGAGATTCCAATTCTTTAATTACACTTTCATTCTTATTTTTCAATGATGTGTATTGTTTAGTTATTTTAACTAGGATCTTATGAACTTTGAATAGTTCACTTTGTAGTTCTTGATAAGATAATATATTCTCATCATTGGATTCATTAGATGAATCGACACTATAATCATTAAATGATTTGGATGAGGAGCTTTGTTTTTCATCATCGTCCCATCCTATAAAGCAAGCAACATCTTGGTCACTTGACTAACTATCCGAACTACTCGTACTAATATTATCCTATGTAGTGTCCTTCATTGCCTTTTTCTTTTTCTTAGAATCTTTCTTAAGTTGTGGACAATCCGGTTTTATGTGTCTAACTTTCTTACAATTATAACATATTTGAAGTTCAGCCTTTGTTTTCTTCTTACTGATTTCCTTTTCCTCATCTTCATCTGATTATGAGTTCCTGATTTTTCGTGTAAATTTATTCTTCCTTCTAAGGATTTTTGCAAGTTTCTTGGTTAAAAATGCTATTCCATCTGTATCCATCTCTTCTTCATCTTCATCAATAAAGCTTTCATTTGAGACTTTAAATGCAATGGATTCCTAGGCTTCAGATTTTCCACTTCTTTCATTTATTGCCATCTCATAGGTGAGAAGAGATCCGATTAACTCATCAAGGGAGGTTTTTTTCAAGTTTCTTCCTTTCGTGATTGCTGTGAATTTAGGTTCCCATATTGGAGGAAGTCCTCTAAGGATTTTTCGAATAATTTCATATGTAAAATAATTTTCCCCTAAAGCATTTAAGGAATTTATTGTGCGAGTAAACCTAGTATACATGCTAGTGATAGTTTCATCAGGATTCCATCTTAATGGCCTCATACTTGCTAGTGAGTATGTCATTTCTACTATCTCTAAGATCTATAGTTCCTTCATAGGTTACCTCTAACTTGTCCCAAATTTCTTTTACTGACTTACATGCCATGACCCTATTAAATTCATTAACGTCTAGATCCTAATATACTGCATTCATGGCATTTGAATTTACTTGCATCGTTTTATAGTCATTATCGGTCAAGTCTTGTTCTTCTCTAGGAACTTCTTTACCATCTACTTGTTTGGTAGGAATGTAGTCACCATGTGTTGCAACTTTTCATGCTTTCCAATTCATAGTTTGAATATATATTCTCATTCTTTGTTTCCAAAATGTATAGTTTAAACCACAGAAAATAGGCTGTCTAGTTGAGGATTGGCCTTCAACAAAAGGGGATACACCTAGGTGTGCCATTTAGACCTTTATATAGCTTCTAATTAAGATTTGCTATAACTTAACTCTGATACAAATTGAAAACTAATGTGTAGTCCCAAGAGGGGGAGGGGGTGAATTGGGTTTATAAAATTCTTTTAAATCTTTTTACAAATTCACAATCTTTTGTATACTTAGCAAATGCACAAGAATTTTTTGATTTTAAATACTCAATTAAATCAACCACAATGCACACTCAATACCAATCACAAACCAAATACCTTTAACAATAACTAATCATTCAAACACACGATACTTAACCAATTGTAGGAGTTGCAATACTTCCTTGATTTAGCGTTTGCAAAAAATTAGCTTACAGTTTTAAATAAAGCCATGTATGAATAAATATAGGGGCATTTCTTTTAACCAAGATTTCCGCAAATGATAAGTCAACGTACTCCCTTTAAGGTTTCTGCAAAAGATTAATCAATGTACTCTCTTAAATTAAAAGTTTTTCTCAATCTCAAATTTCCGCAACCTGCACTTAGAAACACAATTTATATATGCTAAAATTTAAAGAGTAAAAGTTAAGAGTGAGACCGAGGTTTTTACGAGGTTCGGCTTATACCCAGCCAACGTTCTCGCCTTAGGCAATACAACCTAAGGATTCCAGTAACACGTTCCTTTGCGGGCGGAATAAACCATTTACAATCCCTCCTTTAGGGTGGAGCCCCCTCTCCAAGCGATACCCCACATTTGGTTACAATGATCTAATTACCTAAACCCTCAAAGAAACAAGGAAACAAGAAAGGATTTATTTTGTACAAGAGTTGCTCTCAGATAGAACTGGTTAGTACAAATAAAGCTCAGCTAATATACTTCAGAAAAAATATCAAAAAGAAATTTAATTGAAGCTTAAAAATTATTTCACTGGAACTCTTCTCTTGATATGAATCAGTAATTTAGAGTTTTAAGCTCAAAGAAGATTGATCAGAATCTTAGAAGATCTCAGTATGAATGTGTGAGCAAGAGAGCTTTGAGAGAGAAAGAGCAATATGGCTTGAAAGTAGATTTTTCAATTCTTGGTACTGATTTGATTCAAGAAATCATGTATTTATAGGGCCTAAAAAGTGTTTAAATCATGTTGCCCAAGTTATTTGGAGTGTATCCCAAGTTTATACGAAGTTTGGGGCACAAGCAATATAAATTTGAATTTTAAAAACTTTAAAAGTTATTGTCGTTAACAGTGGTCAGACGCATGATGCTTTGGGGTCAGCCACCTGAAGATTCTAAATATTGTGAAATTTCAACTTCAAAACAGGGTCGGGCATGTGAGGTTGCAGAGGTCAGGCTCCTAGGCCTACACGGCCTGTTTAGAATTAGTTCAAGAAATTCTTCAAACCCCCGAGGTTAAAAGCTCAGTTGCTTGAAAAGATATAAATCCTGTTTTTTCAGTTTTGTTTCAAACCTTTAAACCATCTTGCTTTAGTACTTTAAAAATCTTATTTCGGGCTTTTCAAAATAAGGTCTCTACGTCCATATCAACCCCTAATGAGCTTTAAAGCATTTCAAAATTATATTTAGTATGAAGTACTTACATAAGTTATCCTAAAGACTTTAAACACACTAAGCTTGAAGTCTTCGTATATGTCTTTGCTTTGAATCCTCTTAGACTTGAGCTTGAGTCTCCTTTAAGCTTCTATATGTTTTGGACATCTTGATCCTCTTAAGCTTTCTGTTGATCACTATGTTGATGGAGTATGTCTTTATGTTACTTGTGATCTTGAACTTTCATTTCTTTGTTCCTTTTAACCTTTGTCATAAAAGATTTCCTGAAATATCATCACTCAAACAAAACATGTTAAATTAACCTTTATTTGTTATCACCAAAACAAGATTCAAAAGCCATGTTAGGCCAACAGAAGATTTGCTCATCATAAGGCCAGCACCAACCCCTTACGTAGAAATGATAGAAGAAGCCATACTTTGTTCATTTCAATCTTTTAAAGTTGTAAATTCTTCATATGTGAGCGAAGGGGTGATTGTTCCAGAACCGCAAAAGTTAAAAGTAGTTGAGATGATAACCATGATCTTGATTGGAAACTTATACACACTTGGGAAAGGTTTAGGGATGTTAGCCCAAGGGTTGGTTGCGCCCATGCAGTTACTAAAAAGAGAAGGCAGGTTTGAGCTAGGATTATCTCCCAGTATAGCAAATCTAAAGAGGGTGGTATAAGAAATAAAAATAAAAAATCTTATGCAAAAAAATAGGAAAGAAGAAGGGGGATTACTGAAATCTATTCCAACATTGGCTAAGGTATATTCACAATGGTGGCTTTATCAATTTATAGTGATTAGGACCATAGGTGGCAAATATAATGGTTTGACTAACTATAAATGTGATTGATCAACAAAAATATGCAAGTGCCGGCAGTGAATTGGTATAATCGGTAGTGCAAGAGACCATCCTTTACAATTGGTGAGCCTTTGACTATCTAGTGGTTGCAATTAATGCAAAGTAATCACCATTTCTTATTGTTTTCCATTTTAGCATTTACTTCTATGTTAGTTTAGTAATTTTCAACAACATCCAAAGTATATTTTTGCACCATTGTAAGAAGACCCTGCTAACCCTATTTTCAATAACATCCAAATTAGATCTTGCCTTGTTTTGTTGACATTTGACGTAGTTTAGTAGAGAAATTTAGTACTAGAAAAGTAATCAAAAGCCAAGACTTGACTTTGAGAACCTAGTTAATAAGGTAGAGGGTAGTACTAATAAGGACAAAATGAAAAACTATATCCCAAAATCTTTAGACTACTAGAATTAGAATGTAGACCAACAATGCCAAGTAAAGACCCTACTAAAATCGCAAATTTGGGTCAAGGAGAAAAGAAGGAGGTCATAATTGGGTCTCTCTTAAATAAATAAGAAAAAAGAGAAAATGGTCAGCTTGTTGAAAGAATATTTGGATGTATTCGCATGCTTGTGTCATGACATGCCTGGTTGGATACAGACATAGTTCTGCAGAAGTTGCCACTCCTCTCACGGTGTAAATTAGGTAAACAAAAGTTAAGGAGAATGAAACTTGAGATGCTATTGTAAGTCAAAAAAGAAGTTAGAAAGTAGTTTGAAGCTTAATCCCTTGAAGTGGCCAAGTATTTTGAATAAGTAACGAATATAGTACTAATGCCAAAGAAAGATGGTAAGGTCTGAATGTGTGTAGATTATCAGGATTTAAATTAGCAAGCCTAAACAATAGTTTCCCACTCCCTAATATAGATGTACTCATGGAAAATATGATAGGTCATTCAAAATTTTCTCTATGGATAAGTTTTTTTAGGCTATAATTAAATCAAGTTGGCCCAAGGATAGGGAAAATACTACTTCCATGACATTGTGGGACACCTTTTTTAATAAGGTCATAACATTTAAACTCAAAAATGAAAGGTCAACATAAAAGGGCCATGGTGACATTTTTCCATGACATGATGCATAAGGAAATTGAAATGTACGTTGATGATGTGATAGCCAAGTCTTGGGTTGGAGAGAATTTGAGGAAGCTGTTTGATAGACTAAGAAAGTTTCAACTCGAGCTCAACCTAGGGAAGTTCACATTTGGTGCGACATAAGGAAACTTTTCAGGGTTCATGCTATGTAAAAATGCGATGCAGGTGGATCCACATAAATTGAAGGCTATCTAAGAAATGTTAGTGCCTTGTGCATAAAAAGAGGTAAAGGGTTTCTTAGGTAGGCTAAATTTTATAGCCCACTTCATATCCTAGTTGAATACCATATGCGAACCTATACTCAAGTTGCTAAGAAAGAATGAGTTTGGAATATAGGATGAGGAATATCATAAGGCTTTTGAGAGAATAAAACAATATTCATGGAATCCACCAGTATCGGTACCACTCGAACCTAGGCATTCCCTGATTCGTTAACTAGAAGTTTTTGATACATCACTAGGTATTGTCTTAGGGAAACATAATCAATTCAAATGTAAAGAGTGAGCCATTTATTGCTTGAGCAAGAAATTTAACAGTTGCAATGTTAAGCATTCAAGCTTTGAGAAGACTTGTTGTGTTTTGGCATGGGCAGTAAATATACTAAGATAGTACAACCTATACTACACAACATGGTTCATCTATAGGTTAGATTAGATACAAGTACATAGTTAAAAAACTAGATTTAACAAGATGAGAAACTCAGTGGCAAATATTGTTTACAGAATACAACATTGTCTATGTCACATAAAAAATCATAAAAGGGAGTGCAATTGCAAAATATCTAGTAGACCGAGTTGTCAAGGATTATAAGCTTATGAAATTCATTTTCCTAGATGAAGATTTGGATGAAGTAGGTCTAGTAGAAGGTAATCAAGGTGATTAATGGATCATGTTGTTCGATGGAGGATTCAATGCTTTAGGACATTGGGTAAAAGTAATTTTGATCTCTTTAGAAGATAGATATTATCTGTCCATAATAAAATTACTATTTCCTTGAACTAATAATGTGGCAGAGTATAAAGCATACATCTTAGGTCCCTAAGTTACATTAGATTGAAAGGTGAGGAAATTAAAAGTTAAAGAATACTCAACCTTGGTAATTATCAGCTTAGGGGAAAATTGGAAATCCAATACTCCAAGCTAGAATATTGTCAATGTTGTCCTAGAGGTGGTAAAAAGGTTGGAAGAAATAGAGTTTAGTGTTTGTCTTTGAGAGAGCAATCAAATTTTGAATGCTTTGGCTACCTTGGCAGTGATGTTTAATATGATATGGAAATAGAAATAGATCTGATATATATATCTAAAGGAGTGAACAACTGGCGTATTATACAAGTGTGGAAAAGGACCCCACTCATTAGATGGGCCATTTCTGGTGAGTCATACTCACTTCTTCCTTGCCTCATGAGCTCTGCTCATCAATTCAAAATGCTTTTGAGGCCTCATGAGTATTGCTCATCAGATGGGCTATTTCTGGTGAGTCACGCCCACCTTTGGGTTGAACCTTCTTATATTTAAATTTTTGCAAGGGTAGTTCTTGGTTGGAATTACTTCCTATGTGGAAGAATGATCTTTTAATGCCTGATCTAATTATATCATCTACTTTGAGGGATGCAATTGCAACGTCCAACTAGGTATCTTGCTTTTTCATGTTGTCAAAATCTCCAGTGGAACATCTAGTGGAACTGGATTTGTTTATCCCTAAAATACTATGCTCGTTAGATTCCATGGAACTTGGGATTTTGAGCTTATCAACTTTTAAATTTTTATTTGAAGCATTTAGGTCTTCAACAACTGTACTTCCTTTTAATTACTCATTAGAAAAGCCATCTTGGGTTTCAGCGTGAAGGTTGTTGTAGGTAGAATCTCCACCTAACTGTCTTTCTTTGATGTGGAATCATGCTAGTTAACTTCATTTTGTTTCATCCTATCTTAGTTGTTTTCCAATTTTTTCCGTAATCCTTAGCTAAGAAAACTTACTTTGCATATATTTCTCTTACTTAATCAAGGATGTCCCAGCATTCCTAGAATTGGTTCTAGGAGTTTTGGTCATTAAGGTAACTATGCGAATAGTGAAGCTTTCTTAGGTATAAATTTAGTTTCATTTCTTGTAACCCCAACATAACATTCGCATATTATCCTATGTTGGGAAAGGTGGACTCCTATTGCTTGTCACTCCAAGAGCATTGCCCTAGGTTTCTAAAGCTTTTTCCTTGTCTACACCCTTTAGAATCACTACCACTATCATCATCAGAAAATCTTATCATGAGGTTACTATTGACCCCTAAGGGCATAACCATCCAAGGGTGATAGATTTCAATGGCAATCGATTCTTCTCAAAACCCTTATAGTGGTATGGCTGCACCGATGCTTGGGAATGAATATCCACAAAACTTGCATGATTGATTATGGAAATGTATTTTCCGACTTTAAAGCCTCCTGTCAACTAGCCATTGCAAATCCCTACCCTTGCACCTTAGGTTGGACGTTACTATCTCTACTGTATATTCTCCACTTCTCTTGAGGCTCGTCCGATTTTTTATGAGGGTAAAATTGAATTTTTTTGGCACCTATCTAGGGCTAGGGTCCCTCAAAAAATCATTGTTTTTCCTTTGTTCATCTATGGAAATACCTTGACTCCCGGTGCCATTGGCCTTTGGAGCACTAAAAATCCTATAATTAGATTCCGATGAATTGGAAGTGCCATGATAAGATGGTTCTTGACTAGGAATCTCATTAGAAAGTCTTGAGTTTTGAATATAAGGGGAACCAGCTCCAAGACGCCTTGTATCTCCTGTTGAGAAGGAGCCATTCAAATCTGATAGCTATTGCTTTCCTTGGTTTAGGAATTGAGGCTCTAAACGTGTGGGTTCATTTGTAGACGCTGCATCGTCCATAGGTTGTGTCAGAGGAATTTTATGGCTAGCTTTCTCTCTTCTATACCTATTTTAGTCCTAAGTGGAGGCTCAGGCAAGAAGGTGGGGACTCTCTGAGCTCTAGTGGAATCAAGTTCCAATCTGTCGCGCAAAAGATCTGTTGGAAAGGATGGCATCATTCTTTTGTTCGCCATAAATTTTTTTTTTATATATTTTCTCTATCATTAGCCACATTACTAAAGTCAAACACTTGATCAAAATTATCACTCAAACATTAGCCAAATAGCCTATCAGGATGTTCCAAATTCCATTAATAGGGTCATCCTTCTCTAATTGTATAGGGTGAGAACATTTTAGTTTCTCCACGAGAATTGATGTAGTAGGTACATCAGCAAAAGCAAAGGACAACCAATGCTTTAGCACCAACTCCTTTAGCTTTTGTAGACTTTCCATGACCCTTTTTAGTTTCTTTAGCCTTAATAAAGTTGTCATTATCAAGATCACTAGCCAATCCATGGTCAGAAAATTCCCCAAATCAACACATGATTGAGCACCATCTGGTAACATAATGTTATCCATGGTTCTCATGAATTGTAGGAAACCTTGCATAGAAGAAGCAAAAACTGTTCTCTTTCCATTTGTCTTCTACAAGTATGCTACCCAGGTCACCTTCCAAGGGCACCAATGCAGCTACCCTAATACTAGTAGGATCCTAAACATAGAAGCTTTATGAAGGGCATACATTATTATAATTTCTTGACTAATTTGGCTCAAAAATTTGAAACAATTTGTTCAAAGAACATGAGCTTTCATATTAAAAGTTTGAACTAAATGCCCATAATGAACCCAATCACATAATGTTCTGATAACAATTTCGCTAGAGAATCGTGCAACTCATATTTTGTAATTCTATCCCAGTCAGCAAATTTACATTCCAAAAGATCATCCTCCAAATGAATAGCAACAACCCCGTTCTTTCGAATTTAGGATCTTTAAATTAGAATCCAACGAAGGCGAAAGTGACTCGTTCAATAATTCATCCCATCCTTGAGAATTATATGTGGATATATTGTTCAATAGGGAATCGATGTTGGAAACAACAGGGTGATCATCAAGAAAAAGAAAAGCAAGCTTAACCTCGATGCGATCCTCCTATGCTTTGAAACTAGTGGGGGATTTGACATTAACCAAAACTTTAGGAATTAGAACCCTAAGTGAGACATGAATGTGATTGAGCTGGTTCACCAGAAGCAAAGATTGTTGGATATTCAAATCGATGCTCAAATTCTTACATTTATCAGTGGCTTTAGTGTGCAAATCAAAGCATAGTGGTCTAAGAGTGGGATTGTGAGAAAGGGCTAGTCAAGTGACCAACCATTTTATAGGATTTCTAGAGGTGCCAAGATCTGTAGACATTTTTTCAAATCATACCCCTTTCTTCCCAGCGTAATGGCCGCTTAGAATCAACTACCCCTCACCTAAGATATGACCACTGCCATGAGTGTCGACTGTGTATACATTGGATTTGTTTTGTGCTTTTAAATTTTTAGAGGGAGTTTTTTTTTGTGTCTAAAAGCATCTTTTATTGATTGAATCCAATAATAATGAAACATACATGTAGATCAATACAGTTCTTAAATGGAACCATTGGAAGATCCAAATAGCCAAGTTTATATTGGCAATTATGAGAGTCTTATAGGACATTGTCGAAATTTTGAAACCACGTTTGTGCAAAATTTTCTTAAATTAAAATATAAAATTAGGAGAGCCTTACATGTGGCAACAGAAGATCAATATGGTGGTGGACCTAATAATTATTAGGAATAAAGTCAATAGAAATTAGGAGAGCCCTACATGCATAACAATTCCTTCTCTGGAATTCTTTAAAATTAATGGAAGATCAATATGTTGTCATATGTTGTTGTATATATACATATATATATGTATATATATATCTTTCTTGGAACCATATGAGCATAATGCATTGGGTGCATACATTGATAAGACCCTGGGGCATCTTTGGAAATTGCTCTGGTGTTTGGCCCATTTTTAGGACCGAAAACATCCCAAAATGTTGTTCTGTTGTGTTGCCATTGGACACAATTTGCATATACATTATTGAGAGATTGCTGGACATTTGATTCTTTACACATACTGTGAGATCAACACAGTTATAGCCTAAATCCATTAAGGTCAGTGGTTGATGTTTGGCGTCTCATACCTTGTTGTACAGTGGTGACTCAGGGTTAGTGAACATGGCAGGCATTTTCATGTGTTGGCCTTATAAGTCTTAAAATCTTGTTTTGATGCTAACAAACAAGTGGAATTTAACATATTTGGTTAAGTGATGATTTTAGGGCTCACATATGTGAAAGCAAAGTCAAAGTGCTCATAAGGATCAAATGAAGTTTAAAAAATCAAAAGTATGATTTTAAAGATGATATAGCTTGAAGTCAAGATGGAATCAAAGAAGCAAAGCAAGGGAGCCAAAGAAAAGTGCTCAAAGCAAAACAAGCATGAAGACTTGAGTGTTTCAAAATATCAAATGTCCTAGAAGTATTTATGTAAGTGCTTCATATTTTAATATCATTTTGAAATATTATTGAAGATCTTTAGGATATTTATGGACTTAGATACCTATTTAAAACCCCGAAAATGTTTTATGAAATATCAAATCAAGAGAGAAAAATTAATTTTGAAAAACTTAAAATGAAAAACCAGATAGTAGACTGGTCAGCTGACTGACCAGATTACACTGGGTTTACTCAACTGACTAATAGGAAAACACCAGAATGAATAACTGCCCAGTCATCTGACATTTTGCACAAAACTCAGTCAACTGATTGACAACTTTTGAACATGGTCGAGCCAGCCGACTGACAATTTACTGAATTTAATTTATGTAAAATAGAAAAGTCTCAGCTGCCTGTCCAGCCGACTTACCCTGTGAAAAACATTACTGAGTCGCCTGTCCGGCCGACTTTCTCCATGGGATTTCAAACTTTTGAACTTAACGGGAAAATTCTAAAAATTACTTTTTCAAATGTGAATGTTATAAAAACTTGGATGACACTCCTAGTAACTTGGGGAACAAGGAAACTAATCCTAAAAAGCCTATAAATACTACCTTAATCCCAAGAAATTAACACACAAGTAAATATGCATCATACTAGCATTAAATCTCTCAATATCTCTTAAACTTCTCTATTGCTCATACTCTTGTTAGGGGTAATCGTTTGAATTGCTGCTAAAACATTGACCTGCGGTTCTCATACCAAGTTTTCTCAATCAATAAAGAACCCTTGGTGATCTCTACACTTGAGCTTCAATTATATTTCATATTGGTATTTAATTTCTTGAAGTACATAGTACTGAAATTGTACTAACTTGCTCTTTGTGAGAGTATACCTGTACGTAGATTGGATCTTGTGTTTCATGTAGCTCTTTGATGTTCCAAAGTGTTTGGATTGTTGGCTAAGTGAGAGGATATCACTTAGAGAGGAGGGCTCTAGCCTATTGAAGGAGCGACCGAGTGAGGGGATATCGCTTAGAAAGGCGGGCTCTAGCCTACTAAAAAAGTGTGTAAACGGTATTATTTCGCCAAGCAAAGGAACTGGTTTTAGTGAATCCTTTGATGGTTTTCAAAAGGCGAGGACGTAGGTTGGGTATAAGCCGAACCTCGTAGAAATCGTGACCTCACTCTCTCTTTCTCTTGCTCTTTATTGTCAGCACATATAAATTGCGTGGATGATTTAATTTCTTAATCATATATTCTATGTAAATTTGGAAATTAAGTAAACTTAAAGTCTAAATTTGATTTGGGTTGCGGAAACCGAAAGGGAGTATGTTGGTTAAACCATACTTTTCAGAAAACCATAAGAGAGTACATTAATTGGTTAACACCCAAAGATAAATTAACTAAAAGTTTATTTGAATTCTGAATTTTTGGAAGAGTGTGAATGTTTTGTTGAAAATCATTTTTGAGAAATCTAATTCATTATCAAAGGGATTGCATTAACCACAGGGCTTGAATCAAATTTATATCCACAAGGCTTATACAAACAAACAACTATCTTAAGTTCTTACATTACTAAAGTTTTGTATACTTTAATTTTTGTTTATTTTTTGTTTGCTTTCCAATTGTTTGGTTGATTATTTACTTGAATGATTGAGTGTTTGTGTGGTTGTGGATTAAATAAAGAAATAAGTTTTTCTAAAAATTTGAAAAATCAACAAGTTAAAGAATTAAAAGAGATTAAGGATTCTTAAAAAGAATTACAAGAAAATTTTTAAATCCAATTCACCTCCCTCTTGGGACTACACCTTGTCTTTCAATTGGTATCAAAGTGGGGTTATAACAAATCCTTACAAATAGTTATATAAAGATCTAAATGGAACACATTGGAGTAGCTCCCTTCGGAGATGGTCAATCCTAAACCTGGCCACCCATCTTTTGTGGTATGAACTATACTTTTCGGAAATAGCGTATGAGAATAAATCTTCAAACTATGAATTGGAAAGCTTGGGAGGTTGCCATGGATGGTGACCTAATTCCCCTAAAACTAGTAGATGGAAAACAAGTCCCTAAGAAGAAAAAGGATATGATTGATTTAGATCTCAAAATGCTGAAATTTAATTCTAGTGCTACGAATGCTTTATATTGTGCTCTAGATATTAACAAATTCAATAGAATCATGGCTTGCAAAACATCCAAAGAAATTTGGGATAAGTTAGAGGTAACCTATGAAGGTACTATTGATTTAAGGGACAATCGAATTGATATGCTTACAAGTGAATATGAAGCTTTTAAGATGACCCAAATGAATTCATAACTAGCATGTACACTAGGTTCATTCACATAATAAATTCTCTAAATGCCTTAGGAGAAACCTACACTACCTATGAGATGATAAGAAAAATTCTTAGAGGGCTGCCACCTATATGGGAACCAAAAGCCACAACCATAACGGAAGGAAGAAATTTGAAAAGCACCTCCTTAGATGAAGTTATAGGTTCTTTCCTTACAAAATGTCAAAGAATGAAAGGAATGGAAAAAACAAAGTCCAAGAATCCATAGCCTTCAAAGCCTCAAAAGAAAACTCTATAAGTGATGAGGATAAAGATGAAATATATGAAGATGAATTAGCCTATGTATCCAAGAAACTAGCAAGAATTCTTAGAAGAAAGAACAAATTCAAAAGAAGAAATCAAAAGTCTGAATTAGACGAAGAAAAAAGTAATTCAAAGAAATCAAAGAATAAAATCCCCACATGTTATAATTGCAACAAAGCTGGACATATAAAATCGGAGTGTCCACTACTTAAGAAAGATTCTGAAAAGAAAAAGAAAAAGGCCATGAAAGCCACTACTTGGGAAAACATAAGTACAAGTAGTTCGGAATGTGAATCAAGTGACTAAGAGGTTGCTTATACTTGCTTCATGGCATGGGATGATAATAAAGAACAATGTTCCTCAGCCAAATTGGATAATGAATATGATAGTGATTCATCTAATGAATCCGATGATTAGAGCATGTCATCTTATGAAGAACTTCAAAATGACTTATTCAAGGTGCATAAGATGTTAATTAATGTGACTAAACAATATACTTCATTGAAGAATAATAATGAAGGTATAATGAAAGAGTTAGAATCCCTTAAAACTACTAAAAAAGAAAAGGATTCAAGAATTAAGAAAATAGAAAGTAAGAATGAAGCTATGACAAAGGAGTTAGAATCTAAAAATCTTGCTGAAAAGGAAAAGGAATAAAAAATCAGGCAACTAGAAAGCAAAAATGAAAAGATGATAGAAGATCTTCGATCCCTATCCTCTATGGAATATGAGAAAGACATATATATTTCTGAATTAGAGGATAAAATCAAATCAGGCTCCCGAACCTTTTAGTTCAAATCAGGCCCTGGGCGACCAAACATACGAGTTCGGGCGACCAAACTTAGTATCGGGCACCTGAAGTTACGAAGCGAGGCTACTAACTTGGATTCGGGTAACCGAACTATAATTCGGGTGACCGAATATATTTAAAATCCTTTTATGACTGTGTCTATTCGGGTGACTGAACCAAGGTTCAGCCACCTGAATCTTGCCGATTAAAATTTATTTAACTGAGGTAAAATTAGGTTAAGTTGGGTTTAATGTGCTTAAGCCTTTTTGAACTTTTCTAATAATACCCAATAGGTCCCAAACGGTTATATTTTTGACCTTGTTTATAAATAGGGGTTCATTTGTGAGGATTCGTGTGAGACTAGCCAAAATCATTAGCAAAAACCCTCTCTATCTCAAAATCACATTTTGCCCAAAATACTGTCAAATATTCGCTCCCTTGATACATCTTGATAGTGTGAGAGTATACTGGTTGTGCTAGTGTATAGTAGGATTGCTCATAGTCCCATTGCTTTGCTTGATTATTTGACATTATTTTTGGGGAGTCAAGCAAGAGTTTTCCCACAAATTTTTATTTGATAAATGTATTGTTGGGAAACACTCAGTAGCTTAAGGATCTTTGCATTGTCATTGCAAAGATTCCTATAGCTTGATTTTGTTGTGCAAAATATTTTAACAAACTATATTAAATCTTTTTAAGCAGATCTTGAGCATAGTACATTGAAGAAAATATTTTGAGTTGTTTTGAATATTTACAGCATCTTTGAAACTCTAGTTTATTATTAAGATTTGATATTTATTGTTTCAAAGAAACAGCTTAATTAGAACACTCTTGAGCATAACGATCATATCGTGTTGAGTGTAGCTTGCACAAAAATACACATCACTAAGCTTACATTTACCTATATTGTTTATGCGTGGTTGATCGATTATACTATGCATATTGGGTACATATCTGTTTTACTTGAGAAGCACAATCACTGTACCAGTTACTTTGTGAAAAATACTGTTGTATTTCCAGGAGTTGCCTGGGGGGGGGGGGGGGTTGATCTAGCTCGGAAGGATCAGGTTGGGGTCAGCCCTATGAATTTGACCTAGGGCCTTCTCTGCCCCGCAAGGAGAGTTTGTAAAGGTTGAGATTAGCCCTGTGCTAATTGACCTGATTGTAATTGACGCCGCTCCACTGGTTAAGTGAGTCATTAGTGGAATCCTTGTGCTTGCAAGTTAGAGGCAGGGATGTAGGCACAGTTGGTCGAACCCCGATAACATATCTTGTGTGTGCTGTTTATCTTTCCGCAATTTACATTCCTACACATGTATGTTATTGTTGGTGAATGCTGCGCATGATTTTAACTTCCGCACATTATATTTATCTGCACATTTGGAACTTCATAGACAGACCCTCGGTTGTGAATATACTACTACTAATTAGGTCAAACCTAGGAAAAATTTTTAAATTCCAATTCACCCCCCCTCTAGGGAATATACCAAAGCCAACAGTATCCATGAGCTATGAAAGATATAATATTAGTATTCTTAGAATCCATGAGCTATGAATGATGTGATATTAGCTTTGGTATCTATAAACTAATTTTGGTATCCATGAATATTGTAATTGGTATTAACAATTAAAAAGCTCAATTGGCAAGCATAATTATATACATAAGCATGATATAACATTAATGATGATTAACATGATATTGGTATTTGATAATAGTATCCATGAGAATATATAGGATATGAATCAATATTTGAAGCACGGATAATAAACTTAAAAGATTAATTGGTATAAAATCTGAATGCATTAAATTCAGGGGGAGTATTATGACTTATTGTCTACACTATATTTTTTTATTATTAATTGGTATCACATTTTAAAAGATTAATAGGTGTCATGGAAACAAAAAAAAAAAAAAACAATTAGTATCATGAATTCATATGCATGATGAATTTTAAAGTTCTATAGTTTTTATGGTTGCTCATAGCCTTAGTATTTAATATCTTACTCTTTCTAATTGATGTCAAAAGGGGGAGAAGTTTTGGGCAAAATTGAGCATGATATTAAAAATTGAAAGCTTATTAAAATGATATATCAAACGGAGGAGAAGTACTTGATATTAATTGATATTGATATTGATATTGAATAATGTGATTTTGATGTATGAGCATGATACGTGAAAATATTTTTAAAAATGACCTAGAGATTGAAAATATTGTTAAGATGGGTTTTATTAAAAGGGGGAGTCTTTCTAAGGCTTACCCAAATTTTTGCTCCATGTTTGTCATCATCAAAAAAGGGGAGATTGTTGGCCTTATAAGGCTTAAAATCTTGTTTTGATGCTAACAACCAAGTGGAACTTAACATATTTGGTTAAGTGATGATTTCAGGGCTCACATATGTGAAAGCAAGGTCAAAGTGCTCACAAGGATCAAATAAAGTTTAAAGAATCAAAAGCATGATTTTAAAGATGATATAGCCTGAAGTCAAGATGGAACCAAAGAAGCAAAGCAAGAGAGCTAAAGAAAAGTGCTCAAAGTATAACAAGCATGAAAACTTCAGTGTTTCAAAATGTCAAATGTCCTAGAAGTCATTATGTAAGTGCTTCATATTTTAAATATCTTTTTTGAAATATTGTTGACCCTCTTTAGGATATTTATGGACTTAGATACCCATTTTAAAACCCCCAAAAAATGTTTTATGAAAGATCATATCAAGAGAGCAAAACTAGTTTTGAAAAACTAAAAATGAAAAATCAGAAAGTTAACTAGTCAACTGACTAACCATATTACACTGGGTTTACTCAGCCAACTGATGGGAAAACACCAAAATGAATAACTAACCAGCCGACTGATAGTTTGCACTAAAACTAGTCAACCGACTGGCAACTTTTGAACGTTGTCGAGCCAGCCGATTGATAATTTACTGGATTTAATTTATAGCAGAAAAAATGGTCTCAGCCACCTATCTAATCGACTGACCCTGTGAAAAATATTACCCAATCGTCTATTTAAGCCGACTGACTCCACGGGATTTCAAATTTTTGAACTTAACGGGAAAATTCTAAAAATTAGCTTTTCAAATGTGAACATTATAAAAACTTGGAGGACACTCCAAGTAACTTGGGGAACAAGAAAACTAATCCTAAAAAGCCTATAAATACTACCTTAATCCCAAGAAATTAACACACAAGCAAATACATAGCATACTTACATTAAATCTCTCAATATCTCTCAATGTTCTCTATTACTCATACTCTTGTTGGGGGAAATCATATGAATTGTTACTGAAGCATCAACCTATGGTTTTCATACTGAGTTTTCTCAATCAATAAAGAACCCTTGGTGATCTCTACACTTGAACTTCAATTCTATTTCATATTGGTATTTAATTTCTTAAAGTACATAGTGCTGAAATTGTACTAACATGCTCTTTGAGAGAGTATACTTGTACGCAGATTGGATCTTGTGTTTCTTATAGTTCTTTGACATTTTAAGGTGTTTGGATCATTGGCTAAGCGAGGGGATATCGCTTATAGAGGCGGGCTCTAGCGTATTGTAGTAGTGACCAAGTGAGGGGATATCACTTGGAGAGGCAGGCTCTAGCCTACTAAAGGACTATGTAAATGGTGTTGTTCCGCCTGGAAAAGGAACTGTTTTTAGTGAATCCTTTGGTGGTTTGCCAAAGGTGAGGACGTAGGCTAGGTATAAGTCGAACCTTGTAAAAACCGTTCTCTCTGACTCACTCAAAAAATGAGGAGCTCGAAAGCTATCCCAAGTATAGGAGTTTTGTCGTGTAATATTAAGCCCAAGGGCTAGATCGTCTCCTCAGGGAATGCATTTAATCTCAAAATTTACGTTCTTTCCAATCGAAATTAAAAATGCACTGAACTTGGTTCAGATTCGGGGTTTTTCAAAATTGTTCAATTTCACTTTTGATGAATTAAATGACACGTAATTTAAAACTCTAAACTAACATGCACTAAATAAAAGAAAATAAGAATAGAAACCCTACATCTACTTAAAGAAACATTGGGACACGCGTTAATAAAAACTAGAAACCTAAAACATGGAACTAAAACATGCAAGAATGGAAATTCTAATCTACCTAAGGAAACATTGGGACACGCGTTAATTAAAAATGGCAACCTAGAACATGGAATTAAAAGCACACAATGGAAACTAAACTAGACACACACTAAAAAAAAACCAAACCTACTAAAAATCGAACCTTTAGCACAATTAAGAGATCAAATCAAGACTCACAATTTAAATGTAAACATGAACTCAACGGAAATTTAAAAGACATAAACAATAACGGAACACAATAAAAACACAACCTTTACTAATCATAGACCCTAACTAAATCGAATTTCGACAAAAAAATATCTGAATTTAATTAAGAATGCTAAATTAAAATAACTATCAATTAGATAAACAAAGAGATTAATTTAACGATAATGAAATACCCAACATTACTCAACTTAAACAAAAAGAAAGAAAACTCCAATAACATTAAAAAAACTAAACTTTCTTCAATATTCCAAAATTCAAAGAAAAGTAAATAAAAGAAAGAAAGAAAGGAAAAGAGAGAGAGAGAAACAAATCCACGGAACCGTGAAGTTGCTGCTGTGTTGGAGAAGTTGCTGCTGCGCTTTGGTGGTCCTGCTATGGAGTCGGCTAGTGTTCTGCTGTGCTTGGGGACTGCTGAAGATGGTGAAGGAGGCTGGCCGTACTGCAAGAGGGCAGAGGAGGCCAAGAGAAACAGAGGAAAGGGGGAGAGTGAGGGAGGAAAGACAAAGGGAAAGAAGAGAGACAAGGGGAGAGAAGCAGAATTGAAAAGAACAAAAAAAACAAACTAAAGAAGAAGAAGAAGAAGAAGAAGAAGAAGAAGAAGAAGAAGAAGAAGGAGAAGAGGAGAATGGGGAGCCATGGGGGCTGCCTATGCAGGAAGAGAAAGAGAAGGGTTAAATAGGATAAGGGGGGAAAGCCCTAGACCCAAATAGGAAACCCGAATTGCTATATTTTTTCATTTTTTTCATCCTCTGTTCATCGCAAATCGGACTCTTTTGGAGCTTGTATCTCACAAAACTTAAAACATTAAAGTTGTAGATGATCCTTTCCTCTTTCTCCAAAAATTTGAATCGTCTCAATTGGAGCTCGGATGGAAAAGTTGTGTATAAAATACGAACAGGTGTCGGTTTTGATTCCCGGGAATTTTCCTGCGACAAAAAATTACCAAAATTTCATAAATAGTGTAATAAAGTTCAAGAATGATGATTTTGGCATTTTATTAAAATATTGGACAATTTTAGACATTTAATTAAAAATATAAACCGTAAAGACTGGGCTAAACATCCAATTACGCAGTTTTGACGCGTAATCACTCTCACCCTCTCTTTCCCTTGCTCTTTATTTTTCAGCACATGTAGATTGCGTGGATAAATTAATTTCTTAACCATATATACAACGTAAATTTGGAAATTAAGTAAACTTAAAGTCTAATTTTGATTTGGGTTGCGAAACCCGAAAGGGAGTACGTTGGTTAAACCATACTTTGCGAAAACCATAAGGGAGTATGTTAATTGGTTAAAACCCAAAGATAAATTAACTTAGAGTTTATTTGAATTCTAAATTTTGGGAAAAGTGTGAATGTTTTTTTGAAAAATATTTTTGAAAAAGCTAATTCATTATCAAAGGGATTGCATTAATCATAGGATTTAGATCAAATTCATATCCACAGGGCTTATATAAACGAAAGACCATCTTAAGTTCTTACATTACTAAAGTATTCTTTACTTTAATTTTGGTTTGGTTGTTTGCTTTCAAATTGTTTGGTTGATTGATTACTTGAATGATTGAATGTTTGTGTGGTTGTGGATTAAATAAAGAAATAAGTTTTTGCTGAAAGTTTGAAGAATCAACAAGAAGTTAAAGAATTAAGAGAGGTTAAGGATTCTTAAAAATAATTAAAAGAAAATTTTTAAATCCAATGCACCCCCGTCTTGGACTACACCTTGTCTTTAAGCATGTTACGATGATAATCCTAATTCCCAAAGGACCCCAAAATGGTGGTATCATCAATTAATTTTCCCAATTTTTTCTTATAGAAAATAGAAACAGCGGAAAGGCAAAAGGATCCATGAGTTGAATTTGGATGTTAAGGCTTACAAACCCAACTCGAGAATAGGCACCACAATGATAGGTGCATTGAACATTAGCCTATTTCTTGAAGCTACACAGGTCATCTTCAGAGAAACCTTTCATGAGTTTAACATCTTAGCAAAACTTTACAAGCCTTTTCAACTTTTGTTAAGATGCGAGCCATTGACATGGAACCTGATAATTTTATTTACGATTTTCTTCTGCAAGCCTATTTAGCTAAACCTTCACTCCAAATAGTTGAGATGACACATAACCACATTGAGAAATTTGGATTTTTTTCATATGTATTTGTGCCCGATTTATTAATTGATACATACTCAAAGTGTGGTCCGGTAGGAGTCAATAGAGCAAAGAAGTTGTCTATGACAATGCTGGATAGATATACTTTCTTGGAATTTGATGATTGGCCGATTGGTAAAGGAGGTTGTGTTGTATGTTCGACGAAATTCCTGAGAGAGATACGGTGAGTTAGAACAAGATATTGGATGGGTATGAAAAGGCTAGCAAAATGGACACAACATTTAAACTGTTTGAGAAGATGCCTGAGAGGGATGTTTTCTCTTGGTCCACGATGGTTTTGGGTTACATCAAAGCTAGGGAAATGAGTTTTTGGTTTTTCATATATGTTGAGGGATTTTATCGGAACAACATGGAAGAAGTCATCAAATTCTTTGAAACCCATCACAAGGAAAAATACAAAGTATATAATCTATGCTCTAAGTTGTTATATGATGCATCATTATTTAAAGGAAAGTTAGCTATTTTCCCATTCAATGATCGTATTTACTCTCTCATTCAACTCATAATATCATTATTTCAAAATGCATACTCATGGTTGAAGGAGGATATTGAAAATGATATGGTTGTACATTGTAAGGCTGGAATGGCTAGGACATGATTGATTATTTCTAGCCTCCTCCTCTTTTAGAAATCCTTCCCTGTGGTTAAGGAGTTAATTGATTATTACAATCATAAAAGATCTGTTGATGAAAAAGGGCTTGTTTTGCTAAGTAGGATTTGGTATGTCAAATATTTTGAGACGTACCTTAACATACTTCAATAGAGAAACCCAGCCTAGATGTAGGTGTCTGCTTACGGGATTTTGACTTCATTGGTGTCCTAGATGCTCCAACAAAGCTAAAGGAATTGGCTACATCAATAATTGTAAAAATTGTATTAAATATTGGGCATTGGAAATTAGCACTTATCACTAAGAAAAGGAATTCAATGTAGCTAGAATCAATAATTTTTAATCTTCTTTGTCTCTTACAGCGGGTTTTGACTTGGAATTATGTGATGTAACCATGGTCAAAGATGGAAAACCTCACAGTTCCCACATACGGCGCCAACTATTGCTACCAAAATTCGAATGGCTTTTGTGGATCATCCTTCGATCGAGGCCACCTGAAAGGAACAAAACGTACATGACTTGGAGGACCCAAGGTATACTTTGAGGATAACTCAAATGCCTAAATTAGGAACTGTGGGAGGCTCTAGGTTGCAAAAGTAATAGAAAAGTAAGAGTAAGAATGAGATGTTTACCTCCTCTAGGAGTCCCTTTTTACTGTGGTCGAGTTTGACCCTATTTCAATTCGTCATTGATGAGCACATTAATGTGCTTATGGGGTTATAACAATTTAAGGGCATTTGTGTGAAGGTTTTAGTTGTGGTTTTATAATCGTTTCCTCTCTTGAATAAGCATATTGACTTTAGCATGTCAGTATGTAGAGGTGTTAGTGGTGGTTTTGTAAACTTTTTCCCTCATGAATGAGATTATGACAATGATGCTTGAGAGAAAAACAACTAATTATATTGATAACTGTATAAATGTAGAATAAGGGCCTCTTTATGGCCTCCAAAAGTTAAGATGATTTTAAATTAAAATTTTAAATTAAATTAAAAAACCAATCAAGAACTTTTTCAACAATAAATAATTGAATAATAAATAATATATTTATTATAATACCTTACACAATTCAAAATATACATTTATTTCACTAATTATATAAAAACGGAACAAGGGCCTCCGATGTCTTTATGACCTCCAAAACAATCAACACTATTTTCAGCAATTAAATAATTAAATAATAAATAATGTATTTATTATAATGTTTTGTGCAATTCAAAATGTGCATTCATTTCTCTCACTTCCCATAGAACAAGGCCTCTCTTTGGCCTTCAAAACCAATCTTAAATCTTAATGGTTTTAAATTTAAATTTAAATTAAATTAAAAGAAACTATTAAGATTTTTTCAACAATTATATAGCTAAGTAATAAAAAAAATTATTTATTTTATTGTCTTTGAAAATTCAAACACATGCATTTATTTCACTACCTATATTAATGCAAAACAAGGGTTTTAGCCTCCTTATGCGATCCAAAATCAATCAAGACTTTTTTTAACAATTAAATAATTAAATAATAAATAATATATTTATTATAATGCCTCTTGCACAATGAAAACATGCATTTATCTAAAGGTACATGTGTGCTAGTTATTAGTTGACAGCACGATAACAATATATTGTAATAAGGATTTTCTTGAAAAGGACACGAGATGGAATCTTTGGTATTATTTTCATTTTACTAATGTTACTATCAATATTTTCAATAACTTTATAAACATGCATATCAACTTAAATGTCTCCTTTGAGTCTCATATGCATAAATAAATAAAAAATCAATTGGAGTTGTGATCGAATGTTTTTAAAGTTTCCAAGAAAGTTAGTATTTTCCTTTTAATCATTTATATAAATACTGATTAATCAAATTAAATGAACAAATAGCAAAAACAATTACAAATGTTTAAAATTTATTTTTTTTATATTTTAAATTATGTTTTTATAATAATTTATAAATATATATTAAGTAGTACCAAACAAATTAAATAATTTAAGTTCTCACATAATTCTTTACTAGATTAATAAAATGACACACAGTTACTAGTCTCGTAAGTCAAAACACAACCTCTATATGATTAGGGAACGGTAAGATTTTTCATTCACTTTGGCATTGTTTTCCTTAATTAATGCGGACCATTGGTGGGCAATGATCATTAAAACATAGGTCACATGGCTATATCTTGTTGCACATGTCATTCAATTTGAAGTAAACTTACCTTTCAACATGCTGCATGTTCTTGTAATTAGTAGTGCTTTTTCTAACTAAAATTTTCTATCCCAAGAGACATAAAAAATATGTTTGGAACTCTTTTGGAAAATTACTGTGTAACTTTTTTAAAATGATAGAAAAAAAAGTAGTTATAAAGTAAAACATGAAATTGATAATATCGAGATACAAGTATGTCCTTCTATTTAACGAGACTTTATTATCTAGGATTTGAAAAAATCTAAACAAAAATGCTTTTTCAAAAGTGTAAATGTCATATTTTTCTTTTTTATTTATAGAAAATGAAAGTACAATAAATTTATTAATTAGTACATAAAATAAAATTAATTAATGAAATTAAGAGAATAAAATGCATGTAATATTCATGTGTTATATGTAGTCATGCTTGAAAAGTAACTAATTAATAGAAAAGTAAGAGTAAAATGAGATGCTTACCTCCTCTCAGAGTCCCCATTTATAGTGGTACAGGTACACCTCTTTCAATTCAGCATTAATGAGCGCATTAATATGCTTATGGGAGTTATAAAAATTTAAGGGCATTTGTGTGAAGGCTTTAATTGTGATTTTATAATCATTTCTCCTCATGAATAAGCATATTGGCTTTAGCATGTCAGTTATGCAGAGGTGTTAATGGTGGTTTCATAATTATTTTCTCTTATGAATGAGTTTATGACAATGATGCTAGAGAGAAAAACAACTAATTATATAAAGAATTGTATAAATTTAGAATAAGGGCCTCTTTATGGCCTCCAAAAGTTAAAATGATTTTTAATTAAATTAAAAAACAAATCAAGTCCTTTTTCAACAATAAATAATTAAATAATAAATAATATATTTATTATAATACCTTACACATTTCAAAACATGCATTTATTTTTCTAATTATATAAATACAAAACAAGGGCCTCCAATCTCTTCATGACCTCCAAAACAATCAAGACTATTTCCAACAATTAAATAATTAAATAATAAATAATGTATTAATTATAATGTCTTGTACAATTCAAAATGTGCATTTATTTCTCTCACTTCCCATAGAACAAGGCCTGTCTATTGCCTTAAAACCAATCTTAAATCTTAATGGTTTTAAATTAAAATTAAAATTAAATTAAAAGAAATTGTTAGCATCAGTGGCTAAGGTATCCCAATCTAGTAGGTTTTAATGATAACAACTCATTAGTGACCCTCAAGTTAACTAATCTATGTGCTCAAGTTTAGTACATGTAAATAGAACAATACCAAAGCAAGCATAAGGATCAAACAAACCTTGATGAAGCAATGAGCAAGAGCCTACACAAGGAACACTCAAAGCACAACCAATCGGATATATATATATATGGTTGCGTGTGAGGTAGGAAAGTCCTTTAACTCTTGTGGTATAATGATTGGTAAGAATAACTTGCGAGATAAGAGCAAATGCATGTGCATATAGTTCATCTTAGTATAGAACATCACATATGAGTTTTCACATGCATACCGATTCATAATGTTGCATAAGATGTCAAAGTGAGCTTTCAAACGTGGTTTTCTAAACAAGACATCTTATACTTAGTCAAAACCTTATTAGGACAAGTTTAAATCATAATTAGAACACATATATTTCATAATGCACTTGTCCTCGCATGAGTTACTTCATTTAGAGGCTTATTAGTGTGAAAAAATAGGGGAATAGTCGACTAATGGAGTGCATTTGTTGACTAATAAAACCAGTGAGCATGATTGAGTTTCTGCCAAGGTGACTCATCGACGAATGAGCATAACTCATTAATGAATGGTAGTTGAGTCGTTGACGAAAAACTCAAGTTTCTAAATGGGTTTATCAGCCAAGGTGACTTGTCAACAAAAAGGTGTGACTCATTGATAACTAAGTGTAACTCATCGATTAATCAATGGCACTCGTCAATGACTGGCCTCGAGCACTTAAAAATAACAGCTAGAAAACGGCTAGTTCTCGAGCCAATCAAAGGGGTTTTGCACCCAATGGTCATATAACGGCTATCTGGGGTTCTTAGCTATAAATATGAGGTATTAGAATGAATTTTGGAATTTTTGGAGCATTATTTGTGAATGTCTCATTTGTGCATTCATTCTAGGTTTTACACTTGCTCAAAGCTCTCTTGCTATTCATTTTTGTTATACATCATTTGCTCAAGAGAGTAGTATGAGGATTCAATTTGTATTATCAGCTCAAGAAGGAGCATTTTTGTAATCTCTACATTTGCTATTGATTCATTGTGGGACTAAAGATTCTTGGTGAGCCATTTGTAAGGAGGTTCTTAGTGAACTCCTTATTTCAGCTCTTAGTAAGCTGCTGGGATTGTTTCCTAAGTTGTAAAGGTTTCTCCATCTTGAAAAGAGATTGATTAGTTGATTTGGAAATCCTTGAGTTGGTCTCAAGGCGTGGATGTAGGCTAGGTGCCAAACCATGTTAAATTCTCAGTGTTAAGCTCTTCTCTCTCTCTTATCTACTTTGCTTGCTTGTGTTATTTATTTTGCCATTAATTGCGATTTAAATCACTTGTATCTTGCCAAGTTTTATTTCTTTTGTAGAAAAATTCTTTATTGGTGAAAAGTGTCTATTCTGCCCCACCTCTAAACACACTCTAGCGCTGACAAGTCGTAATAGAGCTAGTCGCTTGACCTTCGGAGTAACTTCTAGAGTGTAAAGATCAATTGGTGTGTATGATTAAGGCTCCACTCACCCAAGGACAATCCATTGATCATCCACCAAAGTTTAGTGGGAGCAACTACCTAGCTTGGAAAAATCGTATGATCATTTTCATCCAATCATATGACTTGAAAATGTTGTGAGTGATCACCAAGGGAGATTACAAATTCAAAAATGACAAAGGTGAACCCAAACAATTTGAGGAGTTGTCAGATACTGAATCAAGGTTAGTTCAACTTAATTTCAAAACAAAGAACATTCTTTAATTTACTGTAAGTGATGAAGAATGCAACTTGGTTTGTGGGTGTGACACCACAAAGGAATTTTGGGATAAGCTCTAGGTAACGTATGAAGGTACATCTCAAGTGACGAAATTGAAATTTTGTATGTTAGTAAAAGAATATGAAAATTTTAAAATGGAAGAAGGAGAATCAATTACTTCCATGTTTACTTGTTTTACACATATAACAAATGGTTTAAAAGCACTTGGTAGGGATTATTCTATGGAAGATAATGTACATTAAGTCCTTTGTTCATTATCGAAATCATAGCATGTAAAGTCAATGGCCATTGAAGAAGCAAAGGATCTCTCAAAGGTTACCCTGGACGAGCTTATCGGATCTCTCATGACTTACAATCAAAAAGAAAAATTCAACACTTGAAGTTGAAAAGCCCAAAAAGACATTGGGGATCGCATTAAAGGCAACAAGTCAAAAAGAAGTAGTTGAGAAAGAATAGAGTGAAAATGAGGATGAAGTGGCTCTCCTCACAATAAGATTTAGAAAGTTTTTATTGAACAAGAGGCCTAGTAAGAAAAAGGAAAAGGGAGAATTCAGCATGAGGTGCTACAATTGCAAGAAAACCAAACACAGGATGGCCAATTGTCCCAATTCAAAAACAAAGATAATAATCAAGGAGGAGACAAGAAGAAATACAAAACCATGAATGCAACCGAAGGATGAACTCGACGGGCTTTCAACCGATGGAAAAAATGAAGAGGAAGTAGCAGACTTCTGTTTCATGACGGAGGATCAAGATGAGGTTAGTTCCAATGATGAATACTTTCCTTCTTATGATGAATTGAAAAATAATTGCAGAAAACTTTATGATGAGTTAGTTGCAACTAAAAGAAAAAATAGGCATCTTGAAGAAATACACTCAAAATGCAAGCAAAAAGAGATATGTCTTTGTTTTAATCTTTTAAAATGAAAAATGAAAAGCTTGTTAAAAATTCTTAAAAAGATCATGAATTTCTTCAAAAGAAAATTGAAAACTTGAAAAATCAAATTGAGGAGAATTCTAAAGAAAACATGACTTTGAAAAAGAAAATTAAGGTTCAAAGTAATATTTGCAACTAAAAGTGTTGGAATTGGTGTGATCCCAAGAGGGGGTGAATTAGGTTTTAAAAATATTTCAGTTAATTTAAACATTTACGCTGATTCACCACATATCATATCTCATTCAATGTACATGCGTGTATGTAAAATAATTTTAACAATGAAAGTAAACATACACGTGTGTACTATATCTTATTTAAATCAAATGTGTGTATGCAAATAATTATGACATTAATCAAACATTCATACACATGCTGAAATTTAAGTGTAGAAATTTATATAAGATAGAAAGAGAATGATACATAGATTTGTTAACGAGGTTCGACCAATACTGCCTACGTCCCCACCTTCGGCATACCCCCAAGGATTTCACTAAACCTATCTACTTAAACGGGCGGAGCATAAGCCTTTTACATCCTCTCCTTACGGGGCGATGAAAACCTTAGTTCAATTTTTGGGCTACAATTTTTGGGCTAAACCAAACTGGTCTCACTTATGCGGCTGAGACTCCCTTGCTTAATTGCGGGCTGAACCCAACCAGTCTCACTTACAGGGCTGAGACTCCCCAATTCAATTCCAGGCTAAACCCAACCGATACAATAAAAATTTTTTTGTACATGAAAATGCTTCTGAAAAATACAAGCAAAAATGTACACATTTAAGCTCAAATGCGCTCTCATATGATATGCAATAATGCCCATTAGAGAAAGGGTGTAAGACAAATATTCCAATCTTTGATGAAAGACATATATGATGAAATGCACCAAAGATTTGAACCCTAATAAAATACTTTTCTAAAAAATATTTTCAGTACTAAGTAGGAGAACCTAGAGTTTGGTGTTCAAATAGTTTTTGCACAAATAAAATATATGAAAAATGAGTATTGGGTTCTCCAACAAAGATTTATGCAAATGAGAAATATTTTAAGAATCTAGGAGTTAAGCTTAAAAATATTTGTGCTATGAATACAAACAAAAATGCTCAAACAAAATACTCTCTTAAAAATTATTTGCAATAATAAATGAAATAGTGTTTGGAGGATATGAAAAATTTGACCGCAAAATGAGTTTTCAAGTAAAAGAGTATGTGCCGAAACTTTAATTAGGAAAAAGATTTGAGAGAAAAGTTAGACTAATCAAAGTTACCAATCTGGAGTAATGAGGGGGTATTTATAGATTTTCTAAGAATTATGGACGTTGGGAACATGCTTGGTATTTTGGAGAAGTTTAATTAAAAATTATGACGTTTTAGAGCTTCTAAAAAATTCCAACCCGAGAGTTTCAGTCGATCATATTGAAGGTTCGGTTGACATATTGACAAGTTCGATTGACCGAGGAACTTTTCAACTACAGGTTCGGTTGATTGTCTTAGGGCGATTTTGAACCCTCCGAGGTTCTATACATACCCAAAGGATTATGGTAATTAAAAAATAAGGGAAAGGAGAGAAAAATAAATTTCAAAAGGGGATTCAATATGGTCTCGTCAACGAATTAGATTCTTGGGCTCATCGACATGGATATGTGTCTTGTCAACGAGAACTTACCGAGAGGGCTATTTCCTGTATCTGAAAAATTCATCGATGAGGGTCAAGTGCTCGTCGACGAACTTTCTTCATGAACTCATCGATGAGGTGTCATGGCTCGTCGACGAGGCCACCTGGACAAGCACTCTATATATAGCCAAAAATCACTTTTTTCTATGAGAGAATTTCATGCAAAACCACTCTCTCTGTCTCTGTCTCTCTCTCTCTCTCTCTCTCTGTCTCTCTCTCTCTAACTTCATCTCCTTCTCATTCTCTCTATAATTTTGGCTTCATTATTCATCAGATCAATGATCTGAAGGCGCCACGCTACTCTTAGGAAGATTCTCTTCAAGTCTACTGGGGTAAATCACTGGTTAGGCCAACTTGGGCACCATCCCAAAATCTGGGTTAGTTGGTTATTTTAATATTTTATAAGGTATTTGGTATTTTTGGACTGAGGAAAGTGTAGTAGATGGAATATACTAAAGTTATATTTGGAGAAATGTAAATTTCAGGGTGTTGAACTAAGAACACCACAAGTATAGTTTTGGAATATTTTGTAGGCTTTTCATTAAGTCAAGTAAGGAGATAAATTAAGTCAACATTTTTTTTTCACCAAATTATTATGAATTAAACAACATTGATTTTCAGGAAATATGTATGATATAGAATTATGTTGGGAAATACTGTTGTTGAATAGGGAAATGATTTAAACACATTTTATATGGAATTATGATTTTAGAATAAATTATGGGTTTATAAGGCTATGTACAGTTGTTTGGCATGAGTATAATATTTCTATAAAACTATGTTATATTGAAATATTATGATTTCCCTAAGATAAGCATGTTATAGCAGTTTTCAAGAAAACCATAAAAACAGTACAGGAGCTATGGTTTTATGAATATTATGTTGAACAGTGCAATTCATTTACAAGTATATTATGATAAGCCGGCGTAAATGATGTGATTTACAAGTTACGATATGCAAGAATTTCATGAACAATTATGTTATGATAAGCTGGCATAAATGTCGTGATTTACAACTTATGATATGCAAGAATTTCATGAACAAGAATGTTATGATAGGCCGGCGTAAATTTTGTGATTATGCAAGTTATATCAAGATTCAAGAATTAATATCATGTCATGTTTTACCCTGAAATATGAAACTGCTATGTTTTAATATCATGAAAGATATTATATGTTATCAGAACCCGGATAGTTTAGTTTAGTTTCATGAAGCACGGTACCATAGCTATATGCTTATGAATATGAATATGTTAGTGCTACCATACATCTTATGTAAAGTGTGGGAGATGACAGTCGATGTAGCCTTATGGGAGTGTCATAGTTCCCCTTGTAGTTCGGCACAAGTGGAACAGACCCATTGTACTTACACATACCTATGTTTGACTTAGCATGGTTGGCCAACCATTGCTAGGTCCCACCTTCGGGCCGCACAACCTTGTTATATGGGGGGTAAGATATGACGATAGCATGCTAACTATATATCCTGGGTAATAATTCAAGTATGATATGATTATATAAGATGATTTTCTCATTATAGAAATTTAGTACAATATGTTATGTTATGATAAACCATGATATATTGAAATATGATACAACTAATATATGAGTTACGAATTATGTACTGTTTATATGTATATCATGAAAAATGCTAATGTTGCCACACACTGATATTAATTTGTCTCTCTTACTGAGAGGTGTCTCACCCCAGCATTATAAACATTTCAGAAAATCTAGGTAGGAGGGCGGATAGAGCCTCGCAGCTGTAGAAGAGGATGGGTCTACCCTATCTATAGGGTTAGATGGACTTTGGGGTTGAAACCTTAGGAGCACTTTTTGGTCTTTTTTGGATGACTATATGTATAAGTATATGACAGATTTAATAGAACTCTGGTATGGTTTCTGGTATTTATGGTATGTAAATGATTTTATGTTTCCTACTGCTTAGGTATCAGAGTTTTATGACAGATATATCCCTGGTACCCATGGGCCTAGGTTTACCATGACTATGACAGTTTTTCTGGATATTATGTATGTTATTATGTGAAAAAAAATAAATATTGTAAAATATGTAAATCATTACAGTTTAGTATCAGAGCCTAGGTTGCTAGGTTTTGTAGACTTTAGAGTGTAGCGGAAACAATACCAGAGTATAGTAAAAGGGTTTAGGATTTTGTTCTGCAATTTAGAGGCAGGACTTTCGTGGTGGTTTGTCTGTCTTTCCTGGGGTGACGATTTCAGGAAAGTCATAGTAAACTATTACCGAGTTATGTTTCTGAAATGTAGGACTATATCTTATATTAAGATAAGGATGTTATGGTAGAAGGGATAATATGAGTTTTGGTTAGATATGTAAGTTATAAGGACGGGGGTCCCCAAGTCATGTTTATTGTCTTTTTAGGATGGACCCTATAGGTGGCAGTGCACATGCAAGCAGTAATGATAGTGCAGGGCCCTCCGATGCAGGTAGGGCTGATTCAGATGCAGTATTACGTAGTGTGGTTCAGTAGATCATAGTCGAGATCGCACGGAGTACCAAAGAGCATGGACGCCCGTCTACAGGCCATGGGTGTATGATATAAAAATTTACCAAGATGAATAATCTGGCTTTTTTAGGAGGAGCAGATCCTACAGTCGTTGAAAACTAGATGTAGAAAATAGAGAAAGTATTGGAAGTACTGCAATGCACGAAGGAACAAAGGGTCCCATTCGCTACCTATAAACTGACTGGGGAGGCTGAAAGGTGGTGGACTGCAGTGAAACTATTGGAGGAATAGAGAGCGGTGCCTATAACTATGACTTGTTGCTAGTTTAAAGATTTTTTCTTCAATAGATACTTTCTATCCACTATTAGGGAGGCTAAAGTGGAGGAGTTCCTAAATTTGAAGCAGGGACAGCAGATAGTCCAGCAATACGCGACGAGATTCATAAAGTTTTCTCACTTCGCCCTATACATCATACCCGATGGGTAAAGAGAGTGAGACAGTTTGAAAGAGGTCTGAGGCTAGAAATTTATAACCAGGTAGCCGTATTGAAAATGCAAGACTTTGCTAAGTTGGTAGACAAAGCAGTTGTGGTTGAGAAAATTATGGCAGGGGACAGACGTAGGAGACTGGGGGTCGTGAGGTTTAGGGAGTGCAAACCTACTCCCATACCACATCGAGGAGGTTATCAGGTGCCTTGTAGAGGCTAGCAGAGGAATGTAGCTCTGGTGAAGGTATATGCTTTGACACCGGGAGACATCAAGGTCGCAGACGACGTTGTGACAAGTACCTTTACTGCATTATCATATCAAGTTGTTATTTTATTTGATAGAGATGTCACCCACTCTTTTCTGTCTATAGGGTATGTTAAATTGGTTGGTGTTACGACACAGTTATTAGATGTTGAATTATCAGTAGAAACACCGATAGGGTCAATGGTGAGATGTCGTAGGGTGCTCAGGGGTTACCCAGTAGAAATTCAGGGGAGAGTATTACCAGCTAACCTAATTGTGCTAGATTTACATGGATTCAATGTAATACTAGGTATGGACTGGTTGGCTACTAACCATGCAAGTATCGATTGTCATCTAAAAGAGGTGATTTTCATACCATCAGGAAAGCCATAACTTAGATTTGTGGGATAGCGGATGCAATCCCCATCTCAGTTAGTGTCATCCATACAAGCGAGAAGACTACTCTTTGACAGATGTTAGGGGTTTATGGCTTATGTAAAGGAGGTGACAGAAAGTGAATTAAAGATTATTAGTACACCAGTAGTTAAGGAGTTTTTAGATGTATTTCAAGAAGAATTACCTAGGTCGCCTCCCGATCGTGAGATAGATTTTACTATCGACTTACTTCCAGGGACAACGCCAATTTCTAAAGCTTCTTACGAAATGGCTCCAGCGGAATTGGGAGAATTAAAAGATCAGTTGCCGGATTTGTTGAATAAAGGGTTTATCAGACATAGTGTATCGCCTTGGGTAGCTCCAGTACTTATGAGGATGTGCATAGATTCTAGAGAAATAAACAAAGTAATAATTAAGAACATGTATCCTCTACCCCATATAGACGACTTATTTGATTAGCATCAGGGTACACGGGTCTATTCCAAGATCAACCTCATGTCAGGTTATCACCAGGTGTAAGTTAAAATTGAGGATATTTCAAAGACAACTTTCAGGACCAGGTATGGGCATTATGAATTTTTAGTTATGCCATTTGGTCTGACTAATGCTCCTGTTGTATTCATGGATTTGATGAATAGAGTCCTTCACTAGTATTTAGACCAATTCATTATAGTTTTTATTGATGACATAATGGTCTACTCGAGGAGTTTTGAGGAGCATGAGATGAACTTAAGGCTAGTACTTTAGATGCTCAAGGAAAATAAATTGTATGCCAAGTTTAGCAAATATGAATTATGGTTGGAAAAATTTGTCTTTTTGGGGCATGTTATATGAGGGGATGGAATTTCAGTATATTCTAGCAAAATAGAGGTAGTAGTGGATTAGGTCAGGCCAAAAAACGTACAGGAAGTCAAGAGTTTCTTGGGAATGGCGGGATATTATCGTCCGTTTGTAGAAGGATTTTTAGGATTGTCAGGGCCATTGACATGACTAACTAGAAAGAATGCTAGGTTTGAATAGGATGATAAATGTGAGCAGAGCTTCTAGGAATTGAAGCAGAGGCTCATCATAGCGCCAGTATTGACTATTCCATCATGAGGTGATGGTTACGTGATCTACTGTGATGCGTCCTTGATGGGGCATGGATGTGTATTAGTGTAGTAAGGTAGAGTAGTAGCATATGCCTCTAGACAATTAAAAGAATATGAAAGGGAGTATCCCGCTCATGATCTAAAATTGGTTACAGTGGTTCATGGACTAAAGATTTGGAGGCATTATCTGTACGTTTAAAGATGTGAAATATTTTCTGATTATAAATGTTTAAAGTACTTCATACACATGGAGTTGAACATGCGGCAGAGAAGATGGTTATAGCTCATCAAGGATTAATATTGTACTATCCGCTATCATCCAGGTAATGCTAATGTAGTGGCTGGTGTTTTAAGCTGAAAATCAAAGGAAATAGCACAGTTAGCAGCAGTGGTTCAGCACCTGATCCAAATGGACTTGAAGAGGCTTGGCATGGAATTAGTAAAGAGTGATCACCAAGCATTTAGTGCCAACCTGGTGGTGCAGCCTACTCTATATGAAAATATTAAAGCAGCCTAGAAGAATGACGTAAAGTTGATGGAGTTGATAGTGAAAGTCAGGACGAACAGGGGGAAGAGTTCAATATATCTGATGACAGAGCTTTACGGTTCCATACTAGGCTGTGTGTGTATGTAGATGTAAATATAAGAAGAACGAGCTAAAAGGAGGCTCACAGATCCTTATACATAGTTCATCCAAGTAGCACTAAAATTTATAGGGATATGCAAGAGTATTTCTAATGGAGCAATATGAAGAGAGAGATTGTTGAATTTGTGCAGCAGTGCTTGACATGCCAGTAGGTAAAAGCTGAGCACTAGAGGTTGGCGGGCATTTTATAGCCACTTTACATCTTAGAGGGGAAATGGGATCACATTTCTATGGACTTTGTGACGAGTTTGCCCCCAGTACGATAGGGGTGGGATGCTATTTGGGTGGTCATTGATAGACTGACGAAGACCGCTAACTTTATTCCTATTAAAATCAACTACTCCATGGAGAGACTGACAGAAATATATATTCAAGAAATAGTACGATCACATGGTGGGCCAGTGTCTATAGTATCAGACCAGGACCCACGTTTCACGTCATGATTTTGGAGGAGCCTATAGAGAGGATAATTCAGATATTAGAGGATATGCTATAGGCATGTGTGCTGGATTTTATGGGTAGCTAGAGCTAGTATTTGCCGCTGGTAGAGTTTGCGTACAATAACAGCTATAACACCAGCATCGGCATGACACCTTACGAGGTGTTATATGGTAGGAGGTGTCGTTCTCCTCTATACTAGGATGAGGTTGGTGAGAGGCGAGTTTTGGGACTAGAAGTAGTGCAGCAAGCATATGACAAAGTCCAGCTTATTAAAGAAAGAATTAGTGCAGCTTTGAGTCAGCATAAAAACTATGCAGATAATCACCGCTAGAAATTGGAATTCAAGGTAGGAGACTATGTATTTCTAAAAATAGCACCACTGAAGGGTACTATGAGGTTTGGGAGGAAGGGTAAGCTGAGCCTTAGGTTTATTGGCCTTTCCAAGATACTTGAGAGAGTGGGGTTAGTTGCCTATCGGCTAGCCTTACAACCAATTTTATTCAAAATACATAACGTGTTTCATGTTTATATGCTGAAAAAATATGTCCTAGATCCCTCCGACGTGATTAGTTATGAGGGAATAGAACTCAAGGAATCACTAGCTTATAAGGAAGTACCAGTACAGATCTTAGACAGAAAAGAACAGGAATTGTGTAATAAGAAAATTCCATTAGTAAAAGTCCTGTGGAGGTATCATGCATTGGAAGAAGCTTTATGGGTGCTTGAGGAAGAAATACGATAGAAATACCCATGTTTATTTAGTGGGGACTAACAGTAGACAAGGGGAGAATTTTAGGCTCAGTAGATGAAGTTTGATTTATTTTATATTAAGTAAACTAATGTATGTATAAGTGCTATTGTAGGTTATAGGATGGGTAGTGTTTTGGTTTTGATAGAATTTTTTTCTTTTATGTATATCATGTAATCTCCCAGAACCCTGAATGTAACCATGGTTTTCCTCCACCATAAGTGAGGGTAAGTAATAAAATAAGTAGCCCATTTTCCTGAAAGGACGGTGTTTAATACAGATATTAAATTTTGAATTTTGTAAGAAGAGGAAAATGTAAAGACCCAAAGGATTATGGTAATTAAATAATAAGAGAATCGAGAGAAAAAGGAATTTCAAAAAGGGATTCAACAGGGTCTCGTAGACGATCGTCGACGAGGTGTCGTGGCTCGTCGATGGGGCTACGTGGACAAGCAATCTATATATGGCCAAAAATCACTTTTCTGCGAGAGAATTTCATGCAGAACCTCTCTCTCTCTCTCTCTATCTCTCTCTCTCTCTCTCTCTCTCTCTCTCTCTCTCTCTCCCTTTCTCTAACTTCATCTCCCTATTTCTAGAATTTCAGCTTCGTTATTCGCCGGATCGACGATCTGAAGCCGCCATGTTACTCATGGGGTGATTCTCTTGAATTCTGCTAGAGTAAATCATTGGTTAGGCTAACTTGAGCACCATCCCAAAATCTGGGTTAGTTGGTTATTTTAATATTTTATAAGGTATTTGGTATTTCTGGAATGAGGAAAGTGCAGTAGATGGAATATATTGAAGTTATAATTGGGGAAATGTAAATTTCAGGGTGTTGAGCTGGGAACACCACAGGTGTAGTTTTGGAATATTTTGTGGGCTTCTCATTAAGTCAGGTAAGGGGATAAATTAAGACAACATTTTTTTTTCACAAAATTATTATTAATTAAACAGCATTGATTTTCAAGAAATATGTATAATATAGAACTATGTTGGGAAATAGTGTTGTTGAACAGGGAAATGATTTAAACACATTTTATATGGAATTGGGATTTTAGAATAAATTATGGGTTTATAAGGCTATGTACATTTTTGTGTCATGAGTGTAATATTTCCATAAAACTATGTTATATTGAAATATTATGATTTTCCTAAGATAAGTTTGTTATAGCAATTTTCAGGAAAACCATAAAAATAGTACAGGAGCTATGGTTTTATGAATATTATGTTGAACAGTGCAAGAATTTCATGTACAAGGATGTTATGATAAGCTGGTGTAAATGCCATGATTTACAAATTAATATATGCAAGAATTCCATGAACAAGTATGTTATGAAAAGCCAATGTAAATGTCGTGATTTAAAAGTTTCGATATGCAAGAATTTCATGAACAAGTATGTTATGATAAGTCAGCGTAAATGTCGAGATTATGCAAGTTATGTCAAGATTCAAGAAATAATATTATGTCATGTTTTACTATGAAATATGAAACTGTTATGTTTTAATATCATGAAAGGTATTATATGCTATCAGAACCCGGATTGTTTAGTTTAGTTTCACGAAAGTACGATACTGTAGCTATATGTTTATGATTATGAATATGTTAGTGCTACCACACTTCTTATATAGAGTGTGGGAGATCGCAGTAGATGTGGCCTTGTGGGAGTGTCCTAGTTCCCTTGGTAGTCTAGCATAGGTGGAATAGGCCCATCGTACTTACACATACCTATGTTTGACTTAGCATGGTCAGCTAGTCATTGCTAGGTCCCGCCTTCAGGTCGCACAACCCTGTCATATGGGGGGTAAGACATTACGATAGCTAACTAACTATCTATCCTAGGTAATAATTCAAGTATGATATGATTATATAAGATGATTTTCTCAGTACAGAAATTTAGTACGATACGCTATGTTATGATAAACCATAATATATTCAAATATGATACAACTATGTATATCACGAAAAATGCTTAGTTGCCATACACTAATAATAATTTGTCTCGCTTACTGAAAGGTGTCTCACCACATTATTACAAACATTTTAGGAAATCTAGGTAGGAGGATGGATAGAGCCCCACAGTAGTAGAAGAGGATTGGACTACCCTATCTGTAAGGTAAGTGCGTTAAGCTAGGGTTAGATGGACTTTGGGGTTTAAACCCTATGAGCACTTTTTGGTCTTTTGCGGATGACTGAATGTATATATATATGACAAATTTAATGGAACTCTGGTATGGTCTCTAGTATTCATGGCATGTATATGATTTTATGTTTCCCACTACTTAGGTATCAAAGTTTTATGACAAATATATCCTTGGTACCCATAGGTCCAGGTTGACCATGACTATGATAGTTTAGCTGGATATTATCTATGTCATTAAGTGAAAAAAATATATGTTAAAATAGGCCAGTTGTTAGAGGTTTGGTCGACCAACTCAAGTTCGATTGACCAATTTCATAAGTTTGGTCGACTAGGTCATATTATAACTAGGATTTCGGTTAACCAGAGCGTTGGGAATTCCCCACGTGCCAGTTTGGTCGACCAGAGCGTTAGAGTTCATTTTATAGATGGTCAACCAAATGGTCAAAATTTGACCTTGGAAGGTTCGGTCAACCGAAGCTACTATGTAGGTTCGGGTTCAGTTGACCGAGTAGTCAAACTGTTGACTCTAGCAAGTTCAGTCGACCGAAGATTTTATATAGCTTCGGGTTCAGTCAACCGAGGCCATTCAAATTGTGCATTTAAGTCCAGATTTTCATTTGAAGTCACCCCTATTCATACAAGTATAACTTTTAAGATATAGGGGATTTTTTGTGTGGTGCTTGAGGACCTAAGGTCAATATATGGCCTAGGCTTTTAAATTAAGCCCAAAAGTCTGGTCATATGAGCATTTAGACATATCATGCAAGATGTATGCATTATTACAGACCAAATAATAAAAGCTTAAACGCACTATACAAATAAAATCAAAATGTCTTCTTTTTTATCTTAATTGCTCTTTAATCTTCATGGAAAACCTCTGATCATACAAGCTTTATGCATCTTTGGCTTCCATTCTCAGTCCCCTTATGTGCGTGTTGAATTATAACCTATTCAATCACTAGATACACACATAAGTGACTTTAGTTTGTTATTATCAAAACTAGGAATTGGACTTAAAAAGCCAACTAAATGAAAAAATAGGCATCTTGAAGAAATACAGTTAAAATACAAGAAAAAAGACATATGCCTTTGTTCTACTTTACAAAAAGAAAATGCATCTCCTAAAATGAAAAATGAAGAGCTTGTTAAAAATTCTCAAAAAGATCATGAATTTCTTCAAAAGAAAATTGAAAACTTAAAAAATAAAATTGATGAGAATTCTAAATAAAACATGACTTTGAAAAAGAAAATTGAGGATCAAAGTAATATCATATATATGTTTACCGATGGAAAAGGAAATTTTGACAAATTACTTAAAGTTCAAAGAATTGAAATTTACAAAGAAGGTTTAGGTTATGGTTTATCCTCATCTAAATATATTGGCTTTGCAAATCTTTGTGTGAAAATAAGTTCTTTACTAAGTAAAAACACAACACCAAAATCGAACCCTTTGTAGGTAAAAAAAATTTGTTTATACTGTGAGAGAAAGGCTCATGTACGCTTCACTTGTCCTTTTAAAGGAAACATAGGAAAAGAAAAGAAGCATGCATGGGTCATCAAGAAAACTAGCCCCCTAGGACTCAGGAAATAAAGGGTACCAAAATGAATCACTTAACTTTGTTTTGCAAGTTTGCTTGAAGGCCACATCTATGAAGAACAAATGGTTCCTTGACAGGGGGTGTTCAAGGCACATAATAGGAGACACTGGAAAATTCGCTTCTCTCACCAACAAAAAGGAATGATTCGTGACTTTCGAGGACAATGCCAAAGGTAGAATCACTGACAAAGGTAAAATAGGAAACTCATCTTTTTCAGTTGATAATATTGCACTTATTGACACATTAAAGTATAATTTGTTAAGTATCAGTCAGTTATGCGATAAGGGACTCAATGTTATATTTCAGTCCACCCAATGTTTGATGTCTGGATGCAACTAATGAGACTAGTTGGTTATGGCATAGGAGGTTTGGTCTTGCTAGCATGGGTTTATTACATAGATTATCTTCTAAAGAATTAGTTAATGGCCTACCAAAAGATAACTATGTCAAGGATAAAATTTGTGATGCATATAAATATGGTAAACAAATTAAGTCACCCTTCAAAACCAAAAAGGTAATCTCCACAACTAGACCATTAGAGTTAATACATCTTGGTTTATTTGAGCCTAATGACATTGCAAGTATTAGTGGAAAATTGTATGCTTTTGTGATTGCTGATGATTAAACTTGATTTTATTGGGTAATATTTCTTGCAAACAAAAGTGATACTTGTAATGCTTTTATTAAAATATGTGGAAAATTTCAAGCTAAGAAATGATTGCCCATTGTTCACATTAGGAGTGATGGAGGAAGAGAATTTAGAAACAAAGAATTAGAAGATTTCTGTAATGAAATGGTTACTCACACAACTTCTCCGCACCAAAAACACTACAACAAAATTGAGTAGTTAAAGGAAAGAACCGAATGGCTAGAATAATGTTAAATGAATAGAGTCTTCCAAAATACTTTTGGGCTAAAGTCGTAAGCATAACATTCTATGTTAGTAATCATGTGATGACTAGATCCAAGATAAGTAAAACCCCGTATGAAATATGGAAGGGTAGGAAACCCAACATTTCACACTTCAAGGTCTTTGGATGTAAATGTTTTATTCTAAATGATAGAGACCATTTGGAAAAATTTGATCCAAAATTCGATGAAGGGATCTTCTTAGGGTATGCTATGAACAGTAAAGCTTATAGAGTGTTTAACAAAAGAACCCAAATTGTTCAAGAGTCAACACATGTAGTTTTTGATGAATCAAATCCTTTTTCTCAAAAAGACATAGTTGATTTAGAGGAAGATGATCAAATAACTATTATTAGAATTAAAAAGGAAGTTGAGCAACTCAAAATAAATAACAAATGAGAAGAAAGTTCCCAAGATAATAAAACTGATCATCAAGAGTTACAACCTAAGGAAGAAGTTGTGAAACTAGAAGAAGTTGATCAGGAACACCCTAAAGCCTGGAAATCTGTCAAAAATCATTCAAATGATCTCATCATAGGAAATCCATCTAGAGGAGTTAGTACTAGATCAAACCTTAGGAGTGGATGCAACCAGATGGTCTTTGTATCCCCAATTAAACCTAAGAATTTTGAAGAAGCTGAAAATGATGAAAGTTGGTTCATGGTCATGCAAGAAGATATTGATCAATTTGAAAGAAACAAAGTATGGAAACTTGTTCCTAAACCAAGAAACACTTCGATAATTGGCACAAAATGGGTGTTTAAGAATAAGAAAGATGAATATTGCAACATAGTAGGAAACAAAGCAAAACTAGTTGCACAAGGGTACAATCAACACGAGGGAATTGACTACGATGAAACATATGCCCCTATAGCAAGACTAGAAGCCATTAGGATGTTACTAGTCTTCGCTTGTTACAAAGACTTCAAGTTATTTCAAATGGATGTTAAAAGTTCTTTTCTCAATGGATACATAAATGAATAAGTCTATGTCAAACAACTCCTAGGATTTGAGAGTCATGCACACCCTGATCACGTGTTTAAACTCTCAAAAGCACTTTATGGACTTAAGCAAGCACCAAGAGCATGGTATAACCAATTAAGTAAGTTTCTCTTGGAAGATGGTTTCACAAGAGGACATTTTGACACTACCTTGTTCTTAAAACATAAAGGAGATGATATGCTTATTGTGAAAATCTATGTAAATTATATCATCTTTGGTTCCACAAATGAAAACATGTGTGAAGAATTTGCTTGGTCTATGCAAAAGACCTTCGAAATGAGCATGATGGGAGAATTAACATTAGTCCTTGGTTTACAAATTAAAAAATGAAAGATGGAATATTCATTAATCAAGCCAAGTACGTTAAAGACATGCTTAAGAAATTTGATAGTGATGAAAATGGCAAGAAGGTTGACCACAAGCTCTAAAGAGGAATGATTGGTAGCCTACTTTACCTGACTTCTAATAGGCTTGATATCATGTTTAGTGTGTGTTTATGTGCAAAATTCCAATCATGCCCCAAGGAATCACACCTAAATGTCGTCAAGAGAATTTTTAGGTATCTAGTTGGAACATATGACTTAGGTCTCTTCTATCTTAAGAGCACTTCATTTGATCTTATCTACTATTCAGATGATGATTATGGGGGATGCAAAACCGATAGGAAAAGCACTAGTGGGACGTGGCACTTTTAAGAAGCAAACCTTAGTGGCACTTTAAACCACCAAAGTTGAATACATAGCCGCCAGTAGTTGTTGTGCATGGACCTTGTACATGAAAACAACTGGAGGACTTCAAAATTTTAGTAAAAGGAACTCTAACTCACTGTGATAATACCAATACTATAAGCATCTAAAAAAAAATCCATACCTACACTCTAAGACCAGACACATTGAAATTCGGCATCATTTTATTTGAGACCATGTTCAGAAAGGGGATATTGAACTAGTTTACATTAACACCAAAAATGAATTGGATGATATCTTAACAAAAACCTTTAATAAGTAGATATTTTGCAAAATTAGACATGAATTGGGTATATGCACTCCCAAGGATTTGTATTGAAAACATCCTATTCATCCATTGTCTTTGTTGGCTTAAATCGGAAAGTTCATGATGCAGTTGTGCTTAGATTTGTATGAATGGTAAGCAAACATGAATGATTCCTGTAGGGACACTTCAAAAACCAATGCACCAGATCAATCTCATTCGAGCCCTAACTTCGAAAACCTCTCTAGTTTTCCCTCTTCTGGTTCCCTAAACCTCAAATCTCTTATCCCTCTCATTTTCTCAGCCACAAATGACCGTCATGGCATCCTCATCGAAGCAAAATGTCAGGAGCTCTTCACGGCATTCCGACATTGCCACAGGCTCCTCACGCAACCCTCTACAAAAACAACTTCACAAGGCTTCTATTGAAGGATGAGTTTATTTTGTTTCTCCAGAGGCACAACTTTGGTACAAAAACGACATTTCAAAAAGGAGCATTGTGTATGGTAAGATTGTTCCTATAAAGTTCTTGGAAGATAATTTCCCAATGCTTGTTGATAAAATTAGGGCTATTGGTTGGGAATCCCTATTAACTTTGTATGAGCCTGTATACATTGGTTTTGTCAAAGAATCCTACTCAAATTTTATGCCATCATCACCTGGATGCACATCCTACTCAACATTCAGGGGAAAAATGATTTTGATGAATAATAGAACATTTTCTGAGGTTTTGTCTTATCAACAATATCATATTATGAGTCTTCCTAAGAGAATATGGCCAATTGACTATGATTGGTTTAATCCACATAAGGCCCTCAATCTTGTTACTGGCAATCCCTAAATACCTGAAATTATAAAACCAAAAGCTAAAGAGCTCATAGTTGAATTTAGAATTTTACACCACATCATCATCTATAATATCTCGCCAAGATAGGGTGGGTTAAATACGGGGACCTTTTGGCCTCATCTTTGTGATGTTTTATCTGTGCCATGGACATGGAATCGACTTGACTTCCATTATAGTCCAATATACATAAGAGAACCTAAAGCACCGAAAAGGGTGTTTGCCTTTTTCCTAAATCCTCACAAAGTTTTTCTCCTACTTTAACATCTTAAGAGCGGGCATGCCAAGGACATTGCCTACATAGTATGATATTTATACCAAGGCAACCCTACATCGTATGCACTTAGTTGGGATGAACGGTCTTTGGCCTAGGTAAAACTAGTTAGAGGACTTGTAGATGAAGTCGAGGAGGCCATGGAATAAGACGAGGCTACGGTGGTTGAAGAACATGTTTTCCCTGAAGCACACATGGACATTCTTGAGCCCAGGGAACAACCAGCTAACCCTATGTTGCTGTTCTTGGATAGGTTAGAGTGGGGGATGACAACATGTATCGATGCTACAAAAGTTGGAATTTGCGAACTCCTTGATGAGTTCAGCACTCAACTTTATTCCATAGAGCATAAGAATCAAGCCCATATGACTCATGTTAACTCCAGTCTAGCCACCATTCTTGATCACATTTGTCGTAACCAGTAGGAACCCTCCTTTCTTTTCTAATAAAGGCAAAAGGGGGAGAAAGCGTTATTGGTGTTGATTCCTGTGCTAACTGACACTGGACACTTATTTACTTATTTTTGATATATGTATGTTTTTGGTTATATGCATGTTTCTTATGACTGTTTTTTTTTGCATCATTATGTTGATTTGATGCATTGTGTTGAACTGATGACCGATGACTGATGCTTGTTCATGGGAAACAGAGATATATTTTTGTGGGTACAGCTATGCTAAGATGTTTGATCATGATATCTGCTTTAGATTGGATATGACAAACTTTGCTTAACTCTTGTGTTTGTTTGCTTGTCTTCTGATAATGCCTATTTACTATTGAGTCATACTGATCATGTTAGGAACTAATGCTTGATATCCTTGGGCAATACTGCTATTGTTTAGTTGTTGGACATATTGGTTGGACATAATGCTTGTTTATTGGATATACTAATTCTCCATCAGAAATAGTACTGAACTATTAGATATATTGTTAAAATGAACTATTTGAAACTATGCATGTTTGTGAAACTCAAGGATAAATATCTTTACCATGCATGAATTGCATACAGTAAAGAAGAGGAATGCTTTCTTAACTTTTAAACAAGTATGCTTATTTTGAAGGAAAGTTTTTAAGAAAAATCTTACAAAGAACACCAATGGTTTCCCATCACCAAAAAGGGGTATATTGTTAGCCTCAGTGGCTAGGGTGTCCTAATCAAGTAGGTTTTGATGATAACAAACCATAAATGACCCTCAATTTAACTAATCTATGTACTCGAGTTTAGTACAAGTAAACACAACAATACCAAAGCAAGCATACGGATCAGACAAGCCTTGATGAAGCAATGAACAAGAGTCTACACAAGGAACACTCAAAGCACAACCAATCAGAGTCGGTGTGAAGCCTTTTATATGTATATGTGTGTGTGTGTGTGCGCGCGCGCATGTGTGAGGTAGGAAAGTCTTCTAACTCTTGTGGTACGATGATTGGTCAAAATAACTTGCAAGGGATGAGCAAATGCATATGCATATAGTTCATGTTAGTATAGAACATAAAAAATGAGATTTCACATGCATACCAATTCATATCATTGCGTAAGATGTCAAAATGAGCTTTGAAACGAGGTTTTTAAAACAAGACATCTTATACTCAATCAAAACCTCATTAGGAAAAGTTTAAATCATAATTAGAACAAATATATTTCATAATGCACTTGTCCTAGCATGGGCTACTTCATTCAGAGGCTTATTAGAGTGAAAAACAGTGGAAGAGTCAACTAATGGAGTGCATTCAATGACTAATAAAACAAGTAAGCATGATTGAGTTTCTGCCCAGGTGACTCATTGATGAATGAGCATGACTCATTGACAAATGGTAGTTAAGTCATCAAAGAAAAACTTTAGTAGCTAAACATGTTTACTAGCCCAGGTGACTCGTCGACAAAAAGGTGTGACTCGTCGACGACTGAGTGCAACTCATCGACGAATCAATGGCACTTGTCGACGACTGGCCTCGAGCACCTAAAAATAACAGCTGGAAAATGACTAGTTCTTAAGCGAATACAAGAGTTTCGCACCCAATGGTCAGATAACGACTATCTGGGGTTATTGGCTATAGGTATTAGAATGAATTTGAGAAATTTTGGAGCATTATTTGTGAATATCACATTTGTGCATTCTTTCTAGGTTTTACACTTGCTCAAATCTCTCTTGCTCTTCATTCTTATTTTACATCATTTGCTTAAAAGAGTAGTGTGAGGATTCAATTTGTATTATCAGGTTAAGAAGGAGCATCTTTTGTAATTTCTACATTTTCTATTGATTCATTGTGGGATTGAAGGTTCTTGGTGAGCCATTTGTTAGGAGGTTCTTGGTGAACTCTTTGTTTCAACTCTTGGTGAGCAGTTGGGATTGGTTCCTGAGTTGTAAAGGCTTCTCCATCTTGAAAGGAGATTGATTAGTAGAGTTGGCAATGCTTGAGTTGGTCTCAAGGCATGGACGTAGGCTGGGTGCCAAACCACGTTAAATTCTCGATGTTAAGCTCTTCTCTCTCCCTTATCTACTTTACTTGCTTGTGTTATTTACTTCGCCATTAATTGCAATTTAAATCACTTGTATCTTGCCAAGTTTTAATTGTTTTCTAGAAAAATTCTTTATCGATGAAAAGTGTATATTCACCCTCCACCCCCCCCCCCCCCCTCTAGACACACTCTTGGGCCGACAAAAATTATCAAGATTTTTTCAACAACTATAGAGCTAGGTAATAATAAAAATATTAATTTTAATGTCTTTGACAATTCAAGCACATGCATTTATTTCACTACCTATATTAATGCAAAACAAAGGCTTTTAGCCTCGTTATGGGGTCCAAAACCAATAAAGACTTTTTTCAACAATTATTAATTAAATAATAAATAATATATTTACTGTAATGCCTCTTGCACAATGAAAACATGCATTTATCTAAAGCTACATGTGTGCTAGTTATTAGTTGACAACGTGACGACAACATATTGTAGTAAGGATTTTCTTGAATTTCTTATATGTGGGAGTCTCTCAGGAGGACACGAGATGGAATCTTTGATATTATTTTCATTTTACTAATGTTACTATTAATATTTTCAATAACTTTATAAACATGCATGTCAACTTAAATGTCTCCTTTTAGTCTCAAATGTATAAAAAAAAAAAATCAATTGGATTTGTGATCCAATGTTTTTAAAGTTTCCAAGAAAGTTAATATTTTGCTTTTAGACATTTATATAAATATTGATTAATCAAATTAAATGAACAACTAATAAAGGCAATTACATATGTTTAAAATTTATTTTTTATATTTTTAATTCTATTTTTATAATATATATATGTATATGTATATATATATATATATATATATGTATATATATATTAAGTAGTACTAAAAAAATTAAATAATTAAAAAACTTGCATAATTCTTTACTAGATTAATAAAATGGCGTACAATTACCATTCTCATAAGTCAAAAAACAACCTCCATATGATTAAGGAACGGTAAGATTTTTCATTCACTTTGTCTTTGTTTTCCTTAATTAATGTGGACCTTTGGTGGGCAATGCTCCTTTAGGTCACATGGCTATATCTTGTTGCACATGTCATTCAATTTCAATGTTCTTGTAATTAGTGGTGCTTGATCTAACTAAACTTTCCTATCCGAAGAGACATAAAAAAATATATGTGTGGAACTATTTTGGAAAATTAATGTGTAACCTTTTTAAAATGAGAAAAAAAAAAAGTAGCTATAAAACAAAACATGAAATTGTGAAATTGATAATATCAAGATACAAGTCCTTTTCTTTAACGATACTTTGTCTAGGATTTGAAAAAATCTAAACAAAATTATTTTTTGAAAAGTGTAAATGTCATATTTTTCTTTTATATTCATAGAAAATGAAAGTGCAATAAATTTATTAATTAGTACATAAAATACAATTAATTAATGAAATTAAGAGAAAAAAATGCATGTAATATTCTTGTGTTATATGTAGTCATGATTGAAAAGCAATTCTTCTTATGTTATGTAAATAACAGGCTGCTCCTTTTTAAGGTAGGGCAACTTTGTATTTTGAAATCACTTGCAATTTACCTAATATATGCATGATATAATGCACAAAGTCAATTTTAAGTTTTAGAATGCACCACCATTTGGTAGATAGACAGAGAGAGATTATTTATATATTTAATTTTGTTTGTACAAAAACATCTCTCACCTTATAAGGGGTACAAGTATAAGGTATTGCTTATAATGGAGATTTCTCTAATATAATGTTTGAGATAAAACGTAAAATTAAAATTATTTAAAATTTTATAACGTATGTCACATAGTGCACTAATGAGGAAGAGTGAATTAGTTACTATAAGGGGCAGTAGAAGGGATAAAGATAGGCCCAAAAAAGTTTATAACAAGATAGTAAGTAAGAATTTAATTTCTCTAAATCTGTCAAAAGAAATTATCAATAATCACATAAATTGGTGAAAAATAATTCATATAGCAAACGCCATCTAGTGGGACTTAAGGTTTAGTTTTGTTGTTGTTGTTGTAAGATTAAAGAATTTAATAAAAAATTACCGTTAACCCATGTGACGTTTTCGTTACATGTCCTGCCTTTCTTAAGTTTTGTTTCACTTTTAAAACTGAAAATGCTATGGTCTTTTACTATTCATTCAGTAAATAATAGAATAATATTGTACCCAACAAACCTTTTTTTTTTTTTAATTGGCTTATGAAACGTGCAACCGCAATTGGCTTATAAGGTTATATCCACGTAAATAATATGTTCTAATTAATATTTAAAATATATAGCTATTAATTTATGTTAGAATTCTTAAGTAATATTTTAACGTTAATGTTTATAATTCAAAATTTAAATATCTTTAATTAACAAATTATAATTAATTAATGTTAAAGTTGGTTAAATTTTGCTTGAAATTTTTAGTAATATTTAATTAAACATTAATTACAATTATTTTTAAAAATATTTGATAAATTTTTGAATGTTTAATAATAAAAAATTAACTTAAAAATAACTTCAATATTGTAAATAATATTGATGTTAATTAACGCTTTTAATTTATCTTATTTAAGTACAAGCCACTTTTAACACTAGTGAGAAGAAAGGTGTACTCCCAAGAGAATGGTGAATTGAGTTTTTTAAAATTTCTTTTGGAAACATTAATCTAGTATAACCCTTTTCAGATTGAATTAACTACAATTACACTCTCTAATTAACATCACTATTAAACTTATCAGTAACTTCACAAGTAGGGTTGATTTGTAATGACTAACACTCAATCCAATCAATAAGGTAAGTTTGATTTCTCAATATGAAATAAAATAGAAATTTCAATAAGCTTGCAAAATTCAAATTTTGATATCAAACAAGTTACTTGAGTTTTATTAATGAACTTTGATATTTACCAACGTACTATTGTTATTTAAGTTTTTTGCAATCAACGCACTTCCTTTAATCAAGTTTTCTTCAATTCCTAAGAACTATTTAATTTCTAACAATTAAGTAAACATCCACGCAATTTATATATGCAGAAAATTAAAGAGAGTAGGGAAAAGAAAGATATCGAGATTTTACAAGGTTCGGCTATACCCACCTACATCCTCGCCTTAGGCAAACCACCCAAAGATTTTACTATACTACTACCTTAGTCGGGCAAAGCAAACCATTTACACACTCCTTCAAGTAAGATGGAGCCCTCCTCTCCGAGCGATACCGCACACTCGGTAGTCCAACGATAAAATAATCATGAACCGTAAAAAACAACAAGAGAAACAAGAACAATTCTTGTTTAAAAAAACACTCTTAGCATGAGCAGATTGATACAAGTGAATATCACAATATACTTCAATAAAAATTAATATAGAAAGATGAAGCTCAACAATTTATAACCAGGGTTCTTTCTTAGATTTAGAAACTTGGTAGAAACACAAAGAACCGTAGGCTAATCAACAAATTCTTAGTAGAAACTTTAGCAAGAATCTTAGCAAGAAAGCCTTTGAAGAGTAGAAAATACTATGCTTGAATGCTAATTGTATGTATTTTTATCTTTAATCCTTTGATTTATCATGTATTTATAGAAGGAAAAATTTTAATTTTCGTATTCCCCTAGTTACGTGGAGTGTTTCGCATGTGTTCATAAAGTTTGGAGGTCAAGTAATCTATTTTGAAAATATTCCCTCGCTGATTTATTTTGAATTTTACGAAGGTCAGTCGCCTGATCTATCGGGGTCAATCGCATGATCTTATTTCGTTTCAACAAAAATTCAAACTCATAATGGGGTTAGTCGCCTGAACTAAGAGGGTCAGTCGACTGGGCTTGTTCTCTTTGCTCAATTAATTCAGCATAAAAATGTTAGTTGACTAATCTATTTTGGTCAGTCGACTGAACTAGAAAATTTCCACAATGTTTAATTTTCAAGACTTTGATCCTTCAATTTTTGAAAAACTTCAATTTAACTTAAAAAAACATTTTCTGGGGTTTCAAAAATTAGTCTCTAAGTCAATAAAAGATTCCTAAGAGCTTCATTCATTCATATTGAAATGTTTGAAATACTTACATGAGACTTCTTAAAAACTATGACTCTTCTAATCACTAAGTCTTCATGTAAAACTTCCACTTTTCACATTGAGCTTGCCTTTTAGCTTCATCTTTAACTTCATAAGAACTTGGGTCATTAAGTTCAAACTTTTTAGACTTTGTTAAGCACTTTGATATTAGTCACTTGGGTCACTTGAGTTTGATACTAAAGTTACTTGAAACATTAGCACTTAACCAAACATGTTATGTTTTCTTGATTTGTTATCATAAAAAATAAATAAAAAATAAAAAATATGCAGTTTCAACATCTGCATCATCATCATCTTGATCTTCTTCATCATCATCTTCTTCGTCTTCTAGATCATCATCACCAATGCAGAGACCCAAAGAATTATGGTATTTAAATAATAAAAGAGGGAGAAAAATGGAAATTGTAAAGGGGGGTCACAACAAGTCTTTGTCGATGAAAGCAAAGCGTTCGTCGACGAAGTGGCTTATTGGGATCATTGACGGGGACATGTGTCTCATCGATAAGAAATTACTAAGAGGCTATATTTAACTCTGAATTTTGTCAACGATGGATGAGTATTCGTCAACGAACTTCCTTTGTGACCTCGTCGAGGAAGTGACATGGCTTGTCGACAAGTGCAGGTGTATAAATAGCTCAAACTCGGTTTTCAGCACAGAATTTTCATGCAAAATTTCTCTCTATCTCTCTCCTGTTTGACCCCTCTCCCTTCTATCTAAGATTCTGGGTCCATTCTTTGCCAGATCGATGATCCAAAGCCGCCACGACACTCTTGGGGAAGTTCTTGTTAAATCTACTAGAGTGGATCGTTGGTAGGGCTAACTTTGACTTCATCGCAAATTCAAGGTAAGGCTTTTTATTAGTATTTGGCTTTCCTACAGTTATAGAAAATGTAGTAGTTGAAGAAATACTGAAGTTTTGTTTGGGGTAATGTTGTTTCCATGGTGTTAAACGAGGAACCCTGCGGGCGTAAGACTAGACTTTGTAGGGGCTCTTCAGAATAAGGTAAGGCGATAAACTATGTCAGGATTTCATGAAAATATATTTGTTATTTTACAACATTTAATTTTAGACAAATATGTATAATGCAGAATTGTGTTGGAAATAATGTTATTGATCATAAATATGTTTAATACCTCTTTTTTTTGTCGTGAGTAAAATTTACCATGGAAAATTATGATGATGGAATATTATGTTTACAAAATAAGTATGTTTTTACTACTTCTAAGAAAATGTTAAAATGATACAGTGATTTTTCAAAATGAGGTTTTTATATGATATGCTGGCGTACGGGCTGAGGTTTTTATATGATATGTCGGCCTATGGGCCAAGGTTTTTACATGATATGTCAGCATACAGCCCGAGGTTTTTATATGATATGTTAGCATATGAGCCAAGGATTTTATATGAAATACTGGTGTAAGGGCCAAAGGTTTTTATAATATGTTATGCAAAATTATATGAAGATATTAACTTGATAGTTATTATTATGAATAGTCATGTATCATTATTTTGGAAATATGTTATATGTTATCAAAACCTGGTTGGCACGGTACCATAGCTATATGATCACGATCATGATTATGTTAGTGCTACCGCTTGCTGTACAGGGCAGTGGGAGATCGGCAGTCGATGTGGTTTATTATAGCACATGCGTCCCTTTGGTGCCCATACTAGGAGGGCAGACTCATCGTATTTACAAACTTTGGTTTGATCTAGCGTGATCGGCCAATCATTGCTAGGTTCTGCCTTCTAGCCGCTAAACCCAGTCATGTGGGGGTAAGACATGACACCACCCAAATATCCATCCTAGGTGTTTTCTATGTACAGTTGTGTGAGATAATATATATGTAAATAAATCCAGTATGTTATACCATGATATGATAAAATATGTTTTCCACATATATGATACAGGTATATTTACTATGTACGATTTTTATGTTGTTTTATGTATATCACGGAATTATTCATGTTGTCACACACTAATATTAATTTATTTCCCTTATTGAGAGGTGTCTCACCCTAGTTATTTATACATTTCAGGAGCCCCAGATAGAAGAGCGTATAAAGCTCCATAGCGTTAGAGTTCAGCTGTTTTACCCTGTCTGAAGGGTAAGTCTTGTTGCTAGAGTCTGACAAATTTTTGGGTGGTGACCCTAGGCCACTTTTGGATGCTTTGGGATATGTGTATGTATATGACAGTTGTAGTAAGACTCTGGTATTGTATTGGTTGGAAAATTTGATATGTATATGATTTTACGTTTCTTGCTGCTTAGGAATATGTGTTGTGTTTCAGGTATTTCCCTGGTACTCATGGGTTTAGGTTGATTATGATTTCCCAAAATTATTTTATTGGATATTATTATGAAAAAAAAAATGGTAAAATAAGCAAGTCGTTACATTTTGATATCAAAGCCTAGGTTGCTAGGTCCTATAGACTTTAGATTGTAGTGGAAATGATACCATAGTATAGGAAAAGGATTTAAGGTTTTGTTCTACAGTTTAGAGGCAAGACTTTCGTGGTTGTTTTTGTGTTTTTCCTGGGGTGACGATTTTAGTGAAACCATAGTAAACTATTGTCGGGTTGTGTTCCTAGAATGTAGGACTGGATCTAGAAATAAGATAAGGATGTTAAGATAGGGGACTATGTTAGACGAGTAAATTATAAGGATAGGGTCTCTAAATCACGTTTATTGTTTTTCAAGATAGGCCCTGGAGGAGCTAGTGCCCATGCGAGCAAAAGTGATGGTGCAAGGCTCTCGAGTGTAGGTGGGACTGATTTTGATGCGGTACTACGCAGTGTGGCTTAGCAGGTTATGGCTGAGATTGCTAGGAGCTCTAGAAAGTAGGGAGGTCTTTTTGTAGGTCAAGGGTGCATGATAAAGAAGTTTACCAAGATAAATCCTCCAGAATTTTTAGGAGGTGTTGATCCTACAGCTGTCGAGAATTGGATGCAGGAGATCGAGATAGTCTTTGTCGTATTACATTGTACAGAGGAATAGAGGGTCCTCTTTGCAACCAATAAACTGACAAGGGATGCCAAGAGGTGGTGGACTATTGTGAGACTTCTGAAGCTGCAGAGGACAACGCCGATAGCTATGACATGGGACCAATTTAAAGAATTATTCTTTGACAGATATTTCCCAGCCATTGACAGGGAAGCTAAAGTGGAATAGTTCCTGAGTCTGAAGCAGGGACAGTAGTCAGTTCAGCAGTCTGCGGCGTGGTTTATAGAGCTATCTCTCCTTGCTTTGTATATTGTTCCTAATGAAGTAAAGATGGCGAGACAGTTTGAAAGAGGACTAAAGCGAGGCATATATTAGAAAGTGGTAGTGCTAAAGATACAAGACTTTGCTGAGTTAGTCAATAGATCAGCCTTGGCTGAGGTTAGTGAGCATATGGACACAGAGGAGTAGGGACTAAAAAAAAGAGATCTGCGCCTTCAGGTGAGGTTCAAGCGATGCAAGAATTTTCTTATCTGTTAGACTTGTGGGAAGTGACACTAGGGAGAGTGTCGAGTGGGGAGAGCTGTCTGCTATCGGTGTGGAAAATAGGGACATCTAGTGTGAGATTGCCCTAAACCACCAGATATTGCTCCTACTCCTGGGCCGTACCAAGAAGGCTATCAAGTGCCTTGTGATGGACAATAGAGGAATGTACCTCTAGCGAGGGTTTATGCTTTGATGCCTAGGGATGCTGAGATAGCCGTCGATGTGGTGACAGGTTTGATTAACATGTTTTCATTTAAATTTATTGTATTGTCTGATTCAGGAGCCGCACATTCATTTGTGTCTACAGAGTGTATTAGATTATGTGGGCTAGAAAAATAGTTGTTAGACACCAAACTATTAGTAACTACACCGTTAGGATCAGTAGTGAGGTGTAGTAGAGTGCTCATAGACTGTCCAGTTGATATTCAGGGAAAAATTTTTCCAGCTGATTTGATAGTATTAGACATGTACGGGTTCCATGTAATTTTTGGTATGGATTGGTTGGTAACCAATTACGCCAGTATAGACTGTCGTTTGAAAGAAGTAAATTCAAACCTCCAGAAAGACCAAAATTTAGGTTTATAAGGTCACGAGTGCAATCCCCATCTTAGTTAGTTCTAGCAATTCAAGCAAGGAGACTGCTCCTGGGTTGTTGTTAGGGATTCGTGGCCTTTGTGAAGGAAATGACAGGAAATGAATTAAAGCTTACTAGTTTGCCAGTAGTAAAGGATTTTACAGATGTTTTTCCAAATGAGTTAGCAGGCTTGCCACCTGATCGTGAGATGAATTTTCCTATTGATCTGCTTCCGAGTACAACGCCGATCTCTAAAGTACCTTATCGAATGGCGCGAGCAGAGTTGGCAAAATTAAAGAATTAGTTGCAAGATTTGCTTGATATGAGTTTTATATGGCCCAGTGTATCTCCATGGGGAGTGTTGGCCTTCCAAGACTTAACATCTTGTTTTGATGCTAACAAACAAGTAGAACTTAACATGCTTTGTTTAAGTGATGTATTTTCAGGACTCAATGTTGAATGCAAGGTTAAAGAATTCATAAAAGCTTGTACTTCAAATAAGGATGATTATATCAAGCTTGAAGCATGGATTCAAAAATGGATTTAAAGATAAAGTTTGAAGATCATGAGAGCATGAGGATTAAAGATGACTTGATGAAAGCTCAAAGAAAAATGAAGCAAGCACAAAGACTTCAAGGAATTCAAGACTTGAAAATTTGAAAGAGTTTTTAGGAAATTTCATGTAAGTACTTCAAATAATTTAAATATGGATACATGAAGCTCTTATGTTAATTTATTGGACCTAGATACCTTTTAACATACTTGAAAAATATTTTTATAAGGTCAAAAATTATTTCAAAAAGGTTAAAATCATTTTTGGAATGAAAAGCATCAAAAAGGGGATTTTCAAAATGCTATTAATTTTTCTACATCTGCATTGAGGTGTATTTTTCTCTATCAAAAACTCTTTATTTTAACAAGTGTTCAACATGAGAGTTGTAGGATTTTATCTTAGCTTTCATTTAACACCAAGATCATCAAATTTGGAGTTACACAGAAAAGGTTATGGCTAAACAATAGAATGGTACTTAAAGCTGATAGCAACCAGTAGACTACCTGAACCAGGACAAGCGTCTGGGTGGTCAAGCTAGGTGACTTGTTGTGTCCTGGAAAGCGACTACCACCCTAATACCCTTGCTGCTCCTTCAAAAATAAAATGGTAGGCGACTGGTCGATTGGGGCAGGCGACTGCCACGAACAAAAACTTAAAAAAAAATCAACGGAAACATTTTTTAAATGGTTTGCTTGGAGCTCAAACTTTGTGAAAACTTGGGGGATACTCCAAGTCACTTGGGGACCAAGTTACATACCTTGTAAAGTCTATAAATAAGCCTCAAAGATCATTGAATTAGTGTACCCAAAATTCAAATTCAGCAAAAATTCAAAATCTCTCTCAATTGCTCTCAAATTCTCAAGGCTCTCTCTTGCTCTCAACTTTCACGAATTCAACTGAGATTTTGCTGATCTTCTTCCACTAGAATTGTGCTACAAATTCTAAATCTTTTAATCATTGAAAGAATTAATTGGTGATATACTTCATTGAGCTTCAAGTTAATTTCCATATTGTTATTTACTTTGAAGTATATTAGTTTCTAAATTGTTGTACTAATCAGCTCTTTGTGTGAGCAAGTTCTTGTACACATCTATTTGATTTATTTCTTATAGATTGATGATTCCAAGGATTGTTTGGATCATTGGCTAAGCAAGGGGATATTGCTTAAAGAGGCGGGCTCTAGCCTATTTAAGGAGTGACCGAACGAGGGGACATCGTTTGGACAGGCGGGCTCTAGCATAGTGAAAGGGTGTTTGAGCATGGGGTATCGCTTGTAAAGGTTTTGTTCCACCCATTAAAGGAACAAGTTTAGTGAATCCTTTGGTGGTTTACCAAAGGCAAGGACGTAGGCTTGGTATAAGCTGAACCTCGTAAAAATCTCCGTCTCACTCTCTCTTTCCCTATTCTTTATTTTCAGTACATATTTAAATTGCTCGTATGGTTTAAATTTAAAATCATATAAACTACGTAAATTTGGAAATCAAGTAAACTTTAAAGTTTGATTTTGATTTGGGTTACGAAAATCGAAAGGGAGTACGTTAGTTGAACCATTCTTTGCAGAAACCATACAAGAGTACGTTACTTGGCTAAACACCGTAAAGATAAATTAACTTAAGAGTTTATTTGAATTTTAAAGTTTGGGAAGAGTAATTGGATTTTATATTAAACATCATATTGAAGAAGAAATTTCATATATACAAGGCTTTGTTCAAAACTCATATTCACCACAGGACTGAAAACATCAAAAGCTGAAAGTTACATATATTATATTGATTGTGATTAGATGGTGTAAAATTTGTTTTATATTCCAAGAGTCTTAAATATTGAATGATTTCGTCAGTCTAATAGTGCTACAGTGAACTTATATTTGGTAAATAAATTGTGGTTGTGTTGGTTTCAAAATTGTGATTAATTGTTTGATTGTTTTTACTTTCAAAGTGTGGTTGAAGATTGAACGTTTAATTGTGTTGTTGATTGATTGTTCAAAAGAAACCAAGTTATTGTTTGATTGACAAAATAAATAAACAAGTCAAAGAATTGGTTAAATCATGAAAGAAGTGGGCTTTAAAAGAACTAAAAAGAAAGTTTTAAGAAGCCAATTCACCGACCCCCACTCTTGGGAAGCTATTCCTAATTTTATGGAGCTCTAGTTTTATTTTTGAAGAAGAAAGACGGGTCCATGAGGACGTGTATAGATTATAGGGAAATTAATAATATGACAATCAAGAACAAGTGTCCTCTACCCCGTACAGATGATTTATTTGACCAGCTCGAGGGTACACGGGTGTATTCTAATATTGATCTTAAATCAGGTTATCATCAAGTAAAGGTAACGGCAGAAGATGTCTTGAAGAAAGCTTTCAGGACCAGATATGGGCATTATGAAGTCCTCATTATGTCGTTTGGTCTGATGAATGCTCTTGTGATATTCATGGATTTAATGAATGGAATCTTTCACCAATATTTAGACCAGTTTGTTGTTGTTTTTATTGATGATGTACTGGTTTATTCGAGTAGCTATGAGGGGCATGAGACGTATTTGAGGCAGGTCTTACAGATGCTCAGAGAAAAGAAGTTGTATGTAAAGTTTAGCAAACGTGAATTTTGGCTCAAGAAGGTTGTGTTTTTGGGGCATGTCATCTCAGGGGATGGAATTTCTGTGGATCCTAGTAAGATTGATGCGGTAATGAATTGGGCTAGACCAAGTAACGTCCAGGAGATCATGAGTTTCTTGGGGCTAGATTGGTATTACCGTCATTTTGTTGAGGGATTCTCAGCATTATCAGGGCCTCTGACATGACAGACTAGGAAAAACGTAAGGTTTGAATGGGATGACAGTTGTGAGCAGAGCTTTTAGGAATTGAAGTAAAGGCTTGTCATGGAACCAATGTTGATCATCTAGTCAAGGGGTGAGGGTGATGTTTTCTACAGTGATGCGTCCTTGAAGGGACTAGGCTGTGTATTGATGCAGCACAGTAGGGTGGTAGCGTATGCTTCCAGATAGTTAAAAGAGTATGAAAAGAACTACCCTACCCATGATCTTGAATTGGCTATAGTAGTACATGCATTGAAGATTTGGAGGCATTACTAGTATGGCAAGCGACGCGAAATCTTCTTCGACCATAAGAGTCTAAAGTACTTTTTCACTTAGAAGGAGCTGAACATGAGGCAAAGAAGGTGGTTGGAGTGTAATTACCTACTTGTCTTATCATATAATAAACATATTTAATAATAAGGTCAACCCGAACCCGTGGGTACCTGGAACACACCTGTTATACACAGCTGAAATGTAGGCAGCAGTAAATGTAAATCATATTCTCATAACCATAAAATATAAAATACCAAAGCTAACTACAATCCACAGTAATACTTTATTCATATACAACCTAAAAATAACAAAAATACAACTAGGATCCCACAACAAAAATCTCTGAACCCTAGCCCAAACTTACCCTCCTAGCAAGGTTGTACAACCGACTCAACAACGATTGCGCTCCGCCGGTCTTTTTGGGTTTCCTGAAAATAATTTAATGTTCGGGGGTGAGACACTTCTCAGTAAGGGAAAATAAACTAAATACAATTGTGTGACAACATGAATATTTAATGATAATATAGATATATAGTAAATTCTTCACACCAGAAAACATTGATCATTTAATAATTGCATAAATGTATACCTTCATATTTTTAATAAATCATTATAATCATAACTTTTTGGTATAACTAATAATACTGAAAGCATACCCAGGATTAATAGCTACCTGATGCCATATATTACCCCCCATGACGGGTTGTGCAGCCCAAAGGCAGGACTCGACAATGGTTGGCCAATCATTGCTGAGTCAAAAATGTCTGTAAGTACGATGGGTCTGCCACACCCTGGTCCGGACTGCCAGGTGGATGTCTACAACTCTACACTGAAAGCCACATCAACTATCCATCTCCCACCCCCTCGTGGGGTGGTTAGCACCAATCTGAACGTAGATATCTGATCTACATAGCTACGGTACCATGCTCCTAAAACTAAACTAAACTAATATCCGAGTTTTGATAACATATAATACATGATAATATAGCATTTAACATAAATGGATTGATAGCATTTTCTATAATTTCATAAATACGCTCTTGTGCCAAATATTTCATAAATATGGCCTCACGCTGAACATTTCAAAAATACGGCCTTGCGTTGAAATCATATATCATACATGGCCTCACGTCAGCTATCAATCACGGCCTTGCACGGAATATCTTATACATATCATTCTGAGTAAATAAATCAATTATCATGTATTTTCAAAATCGTAATGTACTGTATTATTTCATAATTCCTGAAAACATGCTTTACTCGTAAAATTTTCCATAACATAATACTTATAATGTAAAATAATATTCATGCCACACATTGTTGAGTAAAATCTTACATTTCAGTCTAAAATCGTTTACTTTGTATAACAGCAGTATTTTCTCAAATGTGCATTTTCTCTATAATATTGAAATATATTACATGCTTCCCTGAAAATTAATTTATTGATAAATAATACTAATTTGTATGGAAAAATAACTATTTTAGTTTATTCCCTTATCTGGTACTGAAGAAAATCCCCTAAAAAACCACTCGTCTTGTACCCGCAGGGTTCGCCATTCAACACCCTGAATTCAACAATCCCCAGAACCAAACTTCAAAAGTTTCACGTGAATATCATTTCTTATAACTATGAAAAAACCAAATTGTCATAAAAAGTCTTACCTTAACTCAGGGATTATATTCAACTCACTTCCACCAACAATCCGCTCCGGCAGATTTGGAGAGAACTTCCCCAAGAGTGTCGTGGTGGCCTCAGATTGTCAATCTAGTGAACGAAAGAGCCAAAATCGAAGAGAGAGGAGAGAGGAATGATAGAGGGGAGAGAGAGTAAGAAATTTTATGATTTTTCTACGTTTAATCCAAGTTTTGGGCTATTTATAGAGCTAGATTCGTTGACAAGACACGTCACCTCGTCGACGAGACCCTGAAGAGTTTCATCGATGAACCTTCACCTCTTGTCAACAAAATTCAGAATTTCTAGAACCCTCCTTAGTATTTTCTCGTCGACGAGACATACGCTTGTTGACGAGCCCAATTGCCGCGCCATTTTCTCTCTTTTAATTAATATTATTAAAATACTAGTATACTTTGGGTCATTGCATGGAGCTTATTAAAGATTTTGATTTTACTATTAGTTACCACCTAGGAAAAGCAAACGTGGTAGCTGATGTGTTGAGCATGAAGTCTGTGGGACCAACGCTAGCAGCTATGGAGATTTAGTATCTGATCATGATGGATCTAGAGAGACTCGGTATAAAGTTGACTAAGAGTGGTCCTCAAGTACGTACTGCCAGTTTAGTGGTGCAGCCTACTTTATAGGAAAGGGTTAAAGCTGCTCAGAAAGATGATCCAAAATTAGTAGAGGTAATTGTCAGAGTACAGGATGGTCAGGGAGAGGAGTTTCGTATCACAAATGACGGGGCTTTGCGGTTCAATTCTAGATTATGTGTTCCTGCTAATGCTGATATCAGAATAACCATCTTAGAAGAGGCTCACAGATCTTTATACACAGTTTGTCCCGACAGCACAAAAATGTATAGGGATCTCGAGAGTCTTATTGGTGGAGTGGTATGAAGAAAGAGATTGTTGAATATGTAGCATAGTGTTCGACGTGTCAGCAGGTAAAAGCTAAGCATCACAGGCCGGCAGGTCAGTTGCAGCCACTTGTTATCTTAGAGTGGAAATGAGATCATATATCTATGAATTTTGCTTCAGGGCTACCATCCACATTGCATGGCCCGAATGCCATTTGGGTGATTGTAGATCGTTTGACTAAGACCACCCATTTTCTTCCCATCAAGATTAGCTACTCCATTAATAGACTAGCAGAGATTTATATTCAGGAAATAGTCCATTCTCACGGTGTGCCTGTGTTTATAGTGTCAGATCAGGACCTGCGCTTCACGTCATGATTTTGGAAAAGCTTGCAGGAAGCTCAAGGGCCTCAGTTATCTTTTAGCACGGAATTTCATCCTCACTCAGAGGGGCAGACTAAGAGGATGATTCAAATATTAGAAGATATGCTTCGAGTATGCATGTTGGACTTTGGGGGTAGGTTGACCAAGTTTATGCCATTGGTGGAGTTTGCGTACAATAATAGTTATGAGGCCAGCATTGGCATGACACCATTTGAGGAGCTCTATGGTAGGAGATGTCGTTCTCTTTTATATTGGGATGAAATGGATGAGCAGCGAGTTGTGGGGCTAGAGTTAGTATAGCAAGCATATGATAAGGTTCATCTCATTAAAGATAGAATTAGTGCAGCTCAAACCTGACAGAAGAGTCAAGCCGATAACCGCCACAGGAAGTTGGAGTTTGATATCGGTGACCATGTGTTTTTGAAAATAGCTCCGCTAAAAGGGGTTATAAGATTTGGGAAGAAAGCTAAACTTAGTCCTAGGTTCATTGGTCCGTTCGAGATTCTAGAGAAAGCGGGGTCAGTTGCCTACAGGCTAGAGCTTAATGATTCACTAGTTTTTGAGGAGATAGCAGTACATATTCTGGACAGAAAAGAGCAAAAATTATGTAATAAGAAGATTCCTCTAGTGAAAGGGGTGTGGATAAATCATGCAATAGAAGAAGTTTCTTGGGAGCTTAAAAAAATAGATAAGGCAGAAATATCCACATTTATTTTGTGGGGTTCAATTATAATAAGGAAGGTGTAAGTATGAAATGTTTCTTTTGTAGTAAAGTTAGTATATATAATCAATGAGTAGTATTTTAGCTTTGGAAGAATTTTATTTTATACATTTAATCTCCCAAAACCTTGAATGTAACCATGGTATTCCTCCATCATAATTGAGGGTAAGTAATAAAATAAGTAGATTGTTTTCTTTAGGGGATGATGAATCGTATGGATAACAAATTTCGAGGACGAAATTTTTATAAGGAGGGGAGAATCTAGAGTCCCAAAGAATAATGGGTTTTCAACGAAGAATTTTCACGCGAAATTTATCTCTCTCTCTCTCTCTCTCTCTCTCTCTCTTCTGTTCTTCCCCCCTCCCTTCTCTCTAAGATTCTAGGTCCATTCTTCGCCGGATCGACGATCCGAAGTTGCCATGACACTCGTGGGAAATTTCTCTTCAAGTCTGCTAGAGTGGATCGTTGGAGGGGATAACTTGGACTTCATCCCAAATTCAGGGTAAGACTTTTTATTTAATATTTGGCTTTTCTACAATTGTGGAAAATGTAGTTGTTGAAGAAATACTAAAGTTTTGTTTGGGACAATGTTGTTTTGAGGGTGTTAAATAGGGAATCCTGTGGGTGTAAGACTAGACTTTGTAGGGGCTTTTTAGAAATCAGGTAAGAGGATAAACTAAGTCAGGATTTCATGAAAATGTATTTGTTATTTTACAGCATTTAATTTCAAACAAATATATACAATGTATAATTATGTTGGAAATAATGTTGTTGATTATAAATATGTTTAATACCTCTTTTGTGTGGCATGAGTAAAATTTACCATGGAAAACTATGATGATGGAATATTATGTTTACAAAATAATTATGTTTTTACTTTTTTTAGGAAAATGTTAAAATAATATAGGAATTTTTCAAACTGAGGTTTTTATATGATATGTCGGTGTATGAGCTGAGGTTTTTATATGATATGTCAGCGTACGGGCTGAGGTTTTTATATGATATGTCGGTGTACGGGCTGAGGTTTTTATATGGTATGTCGGCGTATGGGCCAAGGATTTTATATGAAATATCTGCGTAAGGGCCGAAAGTTTTTATGATATGTTATGCAAAATTATATGAAGATATTAACTTGACAGTTATTATTATGAAATAGTCATGTATCATTATTTTGGAAATATGTTGTATGTTATCAGAACCTAGTTGGCTTGGTTTAGGCTTTCACGAAGCACGGTACCATAGCTATATGATCACGATCATGATTATGTTAGTGCTACCGCTTGTCGTACGGGGTAGTGGGAGATCGGTAGTTGATGTGGTTTATTGTAGTGTAGGCATCCCTCTGGTGTCTGGACCAGGAGGGGCAGACCCATCATACTTATAGAATTTTGTTTAATATGGTGTGGTCGGCTAGCCATTGCTAGGTCCCGCCTTAGGGCCGCACAACCCAATCATGTGGGGGTAAAACATGACACCAGCCAGCTATCCATCCAGGGTTTTTTCTATGTTAAGTTATATGAGATAATTTATATGTATTGAAATCCAGTATGTTATACCATGATATGATAAAATATGTTTTCCATAGATATGATACGGGTAGATTTACTAACTATGACTTTATACTGTTATATGTATATCACGAAATTACTCATGTTGCCACACACTAATATTAGTTTATTTCCCTTACTGAGAGGTGTGTCACCCCTGTTTTATACTGTTATCTATATATCACAAAATTAGTTATGTTGCCACACACTGATAATAGTTTATTTCCCTTACTAAGAAGTGTCTCACCCGAGTTATCTAAACATTTCAGGAGCCCTAGATAGAGGAGCGGATAAAGCTCCACAGCGTTAAAGTTACGCGATTTTACTCTGTGAGAAGGGTATGTCTTGTTGCTAGAGTCTGACAGGTTTTTGGGTGGTGACCCTAGGCCACTTTTGGATGTTTTGGGATATGTGTATGTATATGACAGTTGTAGTAAGACTCTGGTATTGTGTTGGTTGGACAATTTGATATGTATATTATTTTACGTTTCCTACTGCTTAGGAATTTGTGTTGTGTTTCAGGTATTTCCCTGGTACTCATGGGTCCAGGTTGATTATGATTTGCCAAAATTATTATATTGGATATTATTATGAAAGAAAAACATGGTAAAACAAGCAGGTCGTTACAACCAGAATCAACTGAGCTTATATCCATTGGAGCTTTGCCATGAGAAGAGGATGAACTAGCCATGTGATGTTCAATACGACTAAGCCGTATGATAGTCCAGGTATGTCATATAATCATGAGAACCAACCTGAGGGAGGATGTTGTATGTGATGATCTTTTGGAGGATCTGAGCTTGGAGATTCAGTTGCTTATACAATGGACGACGTCTAAAGTAAATAGGTGCTTCAACTATAATTAGAGGTAGAAATTCGTCGAGAGTAAACCCTTGCTTTGTGATCCATGTTTGTCCAAAAGGAGGATTGGTAGGTAATAATACAAATTTTCAAACCAAGGTTCCTAAACATGGGTAGGATTTTAGGAAAATCTTCTTCAAAAAATGAAATATCAAGAATTTTACTAAGAATCGGATCTGTCGAATGACGCCAGGTTTTTCGGCATACTTGAAAAGACCCTAAGTTCCTACACATTGTGCACAAAGTCCCCATATTCACTTACATGATCAAGGGAAAAAATTGAAATAAAATTGGACAAAATAGGGTAAGTATGTGAGAGGTCAGGTGACCGAACCTCAGGAGTTCAAAACTCCTTGAGCGCTTGAACTGCTGGAAAGTCAGCAGTTTGAACAGGCTTCAGCCGACTGAATCGAAAATGACCATATCGCCCTCAAGGGCCCGGACCCTAAGAAGGTTACTTTTCACCAACTCGGGCTGCCGAACTTTTATGTTCAAAAGGGGCTCGAACAGCCAAACTTTGGTTCGGGGACTCGAACCGTGCGGCAAATGTTTCTAACTTTTGTTCAGGAAATCGAACCTAGACCCAGGTGACAAAACATTTAAAATTTTTTTTTTAACTTAGTTTATTCGGGCACCCGAACCTTAGACCAGACACCCAAACTTCTCGAAGTAAAATTAACTTTTACAGGTATTAAAATTAAGTAAACTAGGTTAATTTTCCTAATTGGTTTTAAAACAAATTTAATAATACCCATAAAGTCCGCAACGGTTATAATTTTGACATTCTCTATATATAGGGGCTCATTTGCAAAATTAAGGACAGATTAGCAGAAAATCATTTACAAAAATCCTCTCTATTTCAAAATCATATTCTTATCGAAATACTCTCATATCTTCATTCCCTTGATACATTTTAGTATTGTGAGAGCATATTGGTTGTGCTAGTGTATATTAGGCATTACTAATACTCCCATTGTTCTTGTTTGATTGATTGATTTTGGGGGAGTTTAGTTAAGTTTATCCCATAGATTCCAATATTATAAATCTTTTGTTAGGATAAACTAACAAGCTTAGGGATCTTTGCATTGTCATTCCAATATTCCCTTATCTTTGATTTTGTTGTGCAAAAACATTTTCTACAAGCTATAATATTTTTTCAAACTACTCTTGAGCTCATTACATTGAAGGAAAATATTTTGAGTTAGTTTGAATATTTGATTAGCATCTTTGAAATCCTAATTTTCTATTGAGATTTGATATAATTTGTTTAAGAGAACACTTTTAAGCATACTTGTTATCATATATTATTGAGTGTTGCTTGCACAAAAATACACATCACCGAGCTTACATTTACCTACATTGTTGATGTGTATGTGATTGATTAAGTATACTGCACATATTGGGTACATATCTGCTTTTGCTTGAGAAGCACAATCACTGTACTGGTTATTTTGTGAAAAATATTGTTGTTGTTGACTCTACGAGTCCAATCCTATTTTGATAATGACAAATCACTTGGTATTTGATCTGTGTATTGAGTTTGTGAACATTGACTATACTAAGTATGCACAGAAGGATATCGAGTCATGGAAGCCACAAAGTAAATCTAACATATCTTGGCAAGATCCATGGAGCTCAAAGAGTACAAGAATCAAGATGCAAGCGACAAAGTTCAAGAACATCTTGGGAATGGGTATTTAGAACTCATGTACTTACATTTTCATATGATTGAATTTGAGGCTCAACATAACTTAGAATGATTTTAGGATTCATGCATTTCATGTATATCATTGGGGGACTTTCATGGACTTAGAAATACTTCTAAAATCATGGAAAATATGTTTTATAAAAGACCCAAAAAAAAGAGTAAAGAAAATTTTTAAATTAGAAAAGGAAAATTGAGAAAAAGGAGACTTCAGTAGCCTAAACTCACCCTCAGTAGCCTGAAGAATTTCTTTAGGAGCCTGAAGATTAAGCTCGGTAGCCTGAAGAATTAATGGGAAACACAGCAAGTTGGCCGAGGCACTTCGGTCGCTTGACCTTGGTGCCTCAGGTGCCTGACCTAGCTTCAGGATTCTGAACTCCTCTCTTTAAGCGTTTGACCCTGCATTCCAAGCTAATTTTTCAAAGGGTCAAGGAACTTTGGTTGCTTGGGCATTCACCCTTAGGCGTCTGAACTTGCGGGAAACTTAAAATTTTGACTTTTATTAAACAAACTCGTGAGCTATTTCTTTGATCTAATGGTTGAGATCAATCCTAAGGGTAAGACACTATATATACTGAATATCTAAACCGTTGAACGAAGTGAAGACACACAAGAAAGAGAAGAATACATCTTATTGAAAGATTATTGGAAAACTTGCTCCTATTGCTATACGATTACCTACACTTCAATTTCTAATCATCAAACTTAGGCAAATCAACTCAAAATCTTGAAGGGAACTTGTTTCCTCATTTCATTTTTCATTCTAGTATTGAGGTTTGAATATTAAAGTTATTATTTTCAAGAACTTCTCATCTCATTACTTGTTATTCAATTTCATTAGAGAAATTAGTTTTTAAGTGTGCACATACATATAAACACTATTTTTGAAAAGATCATTACTTGAGAAAGTTTGTTTAGTTTTTGGTTGATTGGTTTTTGATTCAAGAGTATATATATAAATAGTGTTCATAGAGCTTATTATTGATAAATCTATTTTTCATTAAGTATTAAAAGGTTGATCTTGGATGTGAATATACATATACATGTTTATTTTTAAACAAGATCATTACTTGATTAAGGTTGTGTGATTGATTGAATGATTCAAGTGTGTATTAAGTTAAAAGATTTATATTTTAGATATATTAAAATACTTGAATATATATTCTTGGTATTCATAAATATTTATCTTATTGAAGGATATTTTGTTTGGAAAACCTTATGCTCATTATTTAGATCTTTGAATTACATATCGTATATATTTACATATTACAAAGATCGGATTGTGATTAAATATTTGATAAAAAGTTTTTTGATATAGATGGATAAAACATTCAAGATAAAGCTTTTAACAAGTTCACATTAGACATATTTGTGCATCTTTACAAAGTGAACTAGAACCCTAATATACTCCAAAGCATTTCAAATATTTCTTTAGTTGGGAGTTTTTGATAAAGAAGGTTTTGTGTGTTGAAGCATATCATACATAAAACGATTGTATTGTTTTCATACATTCTGAGCTTCAAGTTTATATCATATGTTAATGTGTTAGGAATTTGAATTGTACTCACGAGCTTTTGTTTAAAAGCATTTTTTAGTGTTATTTTTCAGATTCTATTGTATACACGTTTCAGGGTGTGAACCGGGGTTTGAGGAGAGAGCTGTATCTCTTGTAAGCAACCGAGTAGGAGGGAGCTGTATCTCTTGTAAGCAGCGGAGTAGGAGGGAGTTGTGCCTCTTGTAAGCAGCGGATTGTAAGGGAAGCTCCATCCCAGTTTAAGGAGCAGAGATTTATGGAAATCCTTGAGTGGTTGCTAAAGGCAAGGACATAGGCCAAGTCGGCTGAACCTCATAAAAATCATGTTTGTCTTCTCTCTTCCCCTTACTCTTTACTTTAGCACTGCATTTAAATTGTCTATATTGCATGTATAGGTTGGATAGCATTGCACATAAGTAATTGAGTAATAATAATTCATTGGTAAATATCTAAGAAGGGTTTAAGTGGTAAATAAGTGGCAAAAAAATTTTAAATACCCAATTCATCCCCCCTTTTGTGATTACACCTGATTCAACAGTTGTATTTCTAGGCGTGACCTAAGGGGGCCGTAATCCAGCCCGATAAGGATTGCGTAAAGGTTGGGGTCAACCCTATGAATTTGAACTAGGGCCTTCTCCACCCTATAAGGAGAGTTGGTAAAGGTTGAGGTCAGCCCTGTGCTAATTGATTTGGTTGTATTAGGTGTCGTTCCACCTGTTAAGTAAATCATTAGTGGAATCCTCAAGCTTGCGAGCTAGAGGTGGGGATGTAAGCACGGTTGGCCGAACCCCGATAACATATCGTGTGTCTATTTATATTTCTACACTTTATATTTACTGCATGTGTACGTTTTATTGTGAATGATTGGGTTTATTTTTGCATAAATAGATCCTAGGTTGAGTAATACAGTTGATCTGGTTTTACCTAGGCGATAATTTTTAAATACCCAATTCACCCCCCTTCTTGGGAATACACCAAAGCTAACAATTGGTATCATAGACTCGTAGCATTGACTTAAACGTTTTTGCTTAAAGATCGAGATGGCTCACATTGGTGTATCCCCATTCGGTGAGGGACAATCACCTTCCAGTCCTCCTTTGTTTTGTGGTGTAAATTACACCCATTGGAAAATTTGAATGAGAATATTTATAAAATCTTTGAATTGGAGGGCCTAGAAGGTGATTGATAAGAGAATTTGTATACCAGTAGAAAATGATATAAATTTAATGCATGCAAATTCACTTGCCATGGATTTATTACATTGTGCTTTAGATTCTCACATTTTTCATGAGTTTATGGCATGTAGAAATGCACAAGAGATCTGGGTTGAGTTGGAAAAGAGATATGGAGAGACCTAGGAAAAAGAGATTGCCACGCCAAAGGATGATCAGGTAGTGGCTAATCTTGAGTAGGTTGCATTAGTAGATGATGAGGTATATGAATCTTACCCTACCTCATTTACTGATTCATGTAATGAAGTATGTGATGATTCTTATACTAAAACTTATGATATATCATATGTTGAATCATCAGTTGCCCCTAATGACTGCTTTGACAATGACGCATGTATTAATTCATGTGATGTTTACTGTGATGATTCTTGTACCAAATCATATAACCTGTTAAATGTTGAATCATCTGCTGAATTTCATGATATTTCTTTCAATAATGCATGTGATGATTCTTATATTGAATGTTGCAATATATTATGGAATGAATCATCTGTTGTATTTCGTGATAAATCTGTCGATGATGCATGCAATGATTTTTGTGAAAATGATTATATTAAATCTTATGTTGAATCATGTGCATCAAATTTTGGAAGCATGACATCTTATGAGAAACTGAAAAGGAAAATCCTTAATGCTCACAAAATTACAGTTCGGATGTCTAAGCAAAAAAATTTTTTGAAAAAAAAAAAGTAAAAAGTTTGCAGCACAATTAGAAAATCTAAAAGACTATCATGCCACATTAGAAAAGAGAAAGATTAAGAAAGTATTGAAAATTATTTGCTTAGAAGAAGACATAGATGATTATTCTAAACTTACACCCAAAGTTAAAAATGAAAAGAATAATCATGTAAAACCTTTTGGAGTAAAAAGAATTATTTCTTTCAAAAATGGTTCATCTTTTGAAACCCATATTTGTCTGCATGCCTCATCTAATGTAAATAAGCAAAATTTTTCACATGCACATAAAGTATGCTTATACGGTGAAAGAAAAAGGCACATCATATACACTTATCCATCTAGAAGTGATATAGGCTTGAGCAAAGAAATGATATGGGTGATCATGAAAGCAAACCCCGTAGGACCTAAGGAAAAATGGTTTTAAATTAGTACTACTTAATTATTTAATGCTTCCTTAGATCCTAGGTTTAGATTTATGGGGCTTGTGATGACTATAGGTTTAGGAAATGGTTGGTGCTTAAAATGAAAATTCTTAGTATATGTATTCACTATACAGTTTTGCCATACTAAGAATCATAATATTTGCAAGCCAATTTTTTTTTAAATTGAATAAAATCCACTTCCAAGTGGACTAAAGCATCCTTGCTTGGTATAAAATATGCTTAACCTATGCCTAAATGTAGACATCTTAAGTTAACCATCTATTGTCCATTGCATAGAAATGAGCTTTTGGGCCTCATCCTATTCTATATATCCTTAACCCTAATCTCATCATCCAAAATCTAGTCATCACCTTAGGTAAATCCACTTCCAAATGGACTAAAGCATCCTTGCTTGGTATAAAATATGCTTAACCTATGCCTAAATGTAGACATCTTAAGTTAACCATCTATTGTCCATTGCATAGAAATGAGCTTTTGGGCCTCATCCTATTCTATATATCCTTAACCCTAATCTCATCATCCAAAATCTAGTCATCACCTTAGGTATAAGCACTGTTCATTAAAATTCCATATTTATTGTGTGCTTATTAAAAGTCATCATTCTCAATCAAAATTAGAGGCATTCACTAGGGGATTGTTCCCTTTGAGCTCAAAATACAAATCCTCTGATTCTGGTTCTTCTCCTCCATAGGAAAATCTCTACCACATCATGATCACATATGTTAAAGATCCATTCTCTCGTTGGTTTGTATCCTTACTTCAATATAGTGATCCTATCTAAAGGATACTTTCCATTCTCCGAAGAGCACTATTCAGGAAAATTCAAATACTCATAAATGCTTTTTGCCTAAGCGGGTGGACATATTCACTATCATAAAAGTATTTTAATAATGCCCTACCTCTTCTAAATACTCTTCTAAACTTAATAGAAATTTAACTACTAAGAGTATTTAAATCATCATCACAAGCTCTCAAAATTTAAGTCAAAACCTTTAGAGCTTCATCTCATGAATTAAGTTAAATGGCTAACATGATTGGTTTAGGTTTCAACATATATGAAAATGCAAATTTTCAAGAAACCTATGCATGATTCTTAAAGTTTAATGCCATTTGAACTTGTGCTTCTCATACGTATTTAAATTCATAAGAGAAGAGGCAAGATAGGCTTATCACACTTAAATGAATATGTGTTGTGACTTTTTGGTCCAATAAGCCTAAAGCATTCACATCAAGATATAATAGCTGAAAATCTTAAAACACTAGGCTAAAGAACTTGAAAATGAAAAAAGGCATAAAATGAGTTAAGTGCATAACTGAGGGGGAGTTTTTATCCTTCACATCTATATAAATTAAAATGCTCCCATACTCTTTTTTCATTTATGTCGTTATGCCTATATGTGTATAGCATTGCTACACTATTCCTGATTTAATCAATCGTTAAAATTACTTTGATGGATAGTTTATGCATTTTTCTAGCATGAACTTCTATTGAGCTATATTGAATTTCTTGAGTTGAATATACTACCTAATTGCATGCTTGTTATTGAAAGGCTCCTGCATGGCGGATGTAGTTGACGAGAATTGCATGCTGGTAGTAGATATAGGTTCTCGTGTGCCTTGAACTTAATTATAAATTGCTAAATTGAACCTATCAGATACAAGTTTTATAGGAAATGTCCGATTTACAGACGGCATGCTGCCAAAATTTGGACAGGAATTTTCCTAAAATAAAACCTTGTGCTAAAGATGTTTATGATAAAATTAATATTAAAACATTTTTGAAAGGGCCCACTAGTGGACGTAGGCACAATTGGCCAAACCCCGATAACATATCGGGTGTCTTTTTATATTTCCACATTTTATATTTACTATACGTTTATGTTTTATTGTGAATGATTGGGTTTATTTTTGCATAGACAGACCCTAAGTTGAGTAATACAGTTGATCTGGTTTTGCCTAGGCAATAATTTTTAAATACCCAATTCACCCCCCCTATTGGGAACACACCAAAGCTAATAGTAGTGTCAAGTCATTGCATGATGGAGGAATCTTCATGAGCTTCCTTTGAAGTGTTATGCCCAACTATCTTCAATCTAGGCATCGTGAGTTCAAACTATATGGTAAAACCCTAGATTTTTTTAGGGAATGATGTAGGGGGATGAGTTTTGAAGGTTAATTCAATGTTTTTGAAATGAAGGTGCACTGAGGGTCAATTGAATGGGGCCTTCAAATTTTAGGATTTGCACATTGTTCATATATAAATTCTGTCAATCAGTCGACTAAACTTGAGGTTAGTCGCATGACGTTCTACCGCATTTAAAATTTTTTCAAATAATAACATGTCAATCGACTGAGGATTAAGGGTCAGTCACCCAACCTTTCCTATCCTGAAAAATTGATAAAGTTAAAAAAGGTTCAGTTGACTGAGGCTGAAGGTTCAGTCGCCTGACCTCTTCTACTTTTGATTTCCTATTTGCTAACTTCTTTAAACAATTTTGTTGACCTTATAGGTCACACCCAATTTTGATAATGACAAATACTTAGGTGTTTGATGGTTGCCAAGTGTTTGTGTAGGCTTAAATGAGCATCTCAAGGAACGACAGTTGAAGCAACATGAAGACCCTAAAGATTTTAATTTTTATAGCTAATTCAATTAATGTAATATGGGTTTGTAATAGTAACTTAGGAATATGGTCTATATTTCTTACTTGCATATCATGTATATAGGATATACGATAAGCTTAGTAAAAGCATAGTATGACTCTAGGTCCCAACACTCTCACACATATCATACAAAATTGAGGAGTGTTATAAATGCACTTAAATTGAAAAATAATAGGGAATTTGAGAGAGCTCGGGCGACCAAACCCCAGAGGTTCAAAACTCCTTGGGCACCCGAACTGTTGAGAAGTCAACATTTGACTTAGGCTCTCCAGCAGCTGAACCATTTTGTGCATACTATCCACGGGCGCCCAAACCCCTTAAAAGGGACATTCCGCCAACTCAGGCTACCGAGGGATATAGTTCAAATTGAGCCCCGGGCGACCGAACATATCATCGGGCATCCGAATTTATGAATAGAGGCTATTCACTTTTCTTCGGGTTTCCGAAGCATGACACAGGCAACCGAACTTATTTCAATAACTTTTAAAACTATGTCTATTCAGGCGACCGAACATCGACGGGTTAAAATTATTTAAACTGTAGTAAAATTGGGTTAAGTGTGTTTAAATATTTTGAATCTTTTCTAATAATTCCCAACAAGTCCCAAATGGTTATATTTTTTACCTTGCCTATAAATATAGGCTTATTTGCAAAGATTGGCTACATTTAGCAATTTGATTAGCCAAAAAAAAAAAATCCTCTCTTTTTAAAATACACTTTTTGTCCAAATACTCTCAAATCTTTACTTCCTTGATACATTCTGAGATTGTGAGAGCATATTTAGAGTCCTTGTGATTTCTAAAGTTTGCTATAAACTCCCATTTGTGTGATTGATTATGATATTATTTTTAGGGAGTTTAGCTTAGGTTTATCCCAGAGATTTTCATTTTATAAATTTTGTGCGGGGATAAACTAGCAAGCTTAGGATATTTGCATTATTAATGCAAGTGTCCAATAGCTTTGATTTTTCTTGTGCAAAGATTTTTCAACAAGAAAATAATCTTCAAACAAGTATTGTGTTTATTTCATTGAGGAAAATCTTCTTGAACTAGTTTGAATATCTGATTGATATCTTTGGAATATTGATTTGCTACTGAACCGTACTTTGCTTAAATTCCAAGATATTTGCTTGTATTGAACACTCTTGTGCATTTCACTGATTATACCATATTGAGTGTTGATAGCACAACTATTTGCATCACTGAGCTTAACTTATATCCATATATTTGATGTGTATGTGACTGCACGTATTGGGTACATATCTGCTTTACATGAAAGCATAATCCTTGTACCAGTTGATTGAGAAATTACTGTTGTATTTCCAGGCGTGGTTTGAGGGGGCAGTAATCCAGCCCATCCTTGTAAGGATTGTGTGTAAAGGTTGAGGTCAGCCCTGTGCTAATTGACCTTATTGTTTAGGTGCCGCTCCACCCGTTTAAGTGAGCATTATAGTGTTAATCCTTGTGTTTGTTAGTCAAAGTGGGGACATAGGCAATTTGCCGAACCTCGATAACACTTCTGCGTGTCACCTCTCTTTACTGTTTTTTGGTGCATGCTTAGTTGATTAAATTTCATTATTTAATTTCTGCTACATATTACAATTGATCTATTTTACTTGCACTAGATTGACTTTAGGGCTATGAATATACTGCTGTTAGGATACTTACCTAGGGTATTAATTTTAAAAATACCAATTCATCCCCCTCTTGGGATCACAGTAAAGCTAACAAATTTCTCTGCTATGTAACAATCCTAGTTCTCTTCTTATAGATATAAATCTATCTTTGGGGAGAGGTTTGGTAAAAATATTTGCCCATTGGTCATTTGTATTCCCAAATTCAAGTAAGATATCCTAGTTTTTCACATGATATCTTAAAAAGTGATGTCTTATGGTTCTTAAGTGTGATATAGGATTTCTTGAGATGTTTATTGCACTGATATTATCACACTTTATAGGTATCGCTGAATACTCTAAATTAAATTTCTTTTTATTGTTGTTTCATATAGAGTGTTTGTGCACAACAGCTCCCTGCTAACATATACTCAGCTTCAACAGTAGACAAAGTTACGAAATTTTGTTTTTGGGAGAACCAAGACACAAGAGACCTTCCTAAAAAGTGGCAAGTTCCACTTTTGCTTTTTCTATCAATCCTACATCCAGTATAATCAGCATCCTAATAGCTTATCATCTCAAATTCATTGTCCTTAGGATACCATAGACCTAAGTCAGTAGTGTCTATTAAGCATCTTAACATTCGTTTTATAGCTATTTTGTGAGATTCCTTAGCGGTTGACTGAAATCGAGCAACATGCATACACTAAACATTATATCTAGTCTTCTAACTACTAAATATAGCAGACTTCCTATCATGCCTCAGTAATATTTCATATCTACCAGTTTTCCTTTTTCATCCTTATCAGTACTTATGGACATACTTATTGGAGTACCTATAGCTTTACTACCTTCCATATCAAACTTCTTCAACATATCTTTTATATATTTCGATTGATTGAAGGTTCCATTTTTAGCTTGCTTTAGAAGTATTAAGAAGTATTTCAATTATCCCATCATACTCATTTCAAATTCTTCTTGCATACATTTGGCAAAGTTCTTACATAAATCTTCGTTTGTAGCACCAAATATAATATCATCTACATAGATTTGAATGATGAGTGTATCTTCATTTTTAGATTTAATAAATAATCCATTGTCTACCTTTCCTCTAAAAAGTCCCTTTTCTAGTAAAAATCCACTCAACCTCTCATACCAAGCCCTAGGGACTTGTTTCAACCCATGTAAAGCTTTTGTTAACCTAAACACATAATTAGGGTTATAGATATCCTCAAATCCTGGAGGTTGTGCCACATAGACTTCTTCATTTATGAATCCATTTAAGAATGCACTCTTTACATCCATTTGATGCAGTTTGAATTTCTTGTGGGATGCATAGGCTAATAACATTCTTATAACTTCCATTCTAACTACGGGTGCAAGGGTCTCATCGTAGCTGATTCCCTCTTCTTGGTTATATCCTTGAGCCACAAGTCTAGCTTTTTTACGTACTACTATTCCATTTTCATCTTTTTTTCTTCCTAAATACCCATTTTGCTCCAATTATTGAATGATCATCGGGTCAAGGAACTAACTTCCATATTTTATTTCTTTGAAACTAATTTAGCTCTTATTGCTTAGTAACTATCCAAGAATCATCACTTAATGCTTCTTCAATGTTCTTAGGTCCTTCTTGAGATAGGAATGTGTAATGATTGCATATATTTTTCAATGAAGATCTAGTTTATTCACCACGTGAAGGTTCTCCTATAATTTGATCTTTTGGATATTTCCTTACAAATTTGCATTCTCTAGGTAGTTCAGAATCTTCTAAAGATTCATCATTTGAAGTTGGTTCATTTGTCTCATCCCTGACTTCTTTTATTTCTAAGTCTTCTAACTTTTATGTTGCTTCAGCTTCCTCAATATATATTGTTTTAGTAAATGGATTTTCCTCATCAAAAGTTACATGTATTGATTCTATAATTGTGATAGTTCTTCTATTGTAGATTTTGAATGCTTTGCTTTTCAATGCATATCCTAAGAATATTCCTTCATCTGATTTTGCATCAAATTTTCCTGAGTCATCTTTATCATTCAATGCAAAACACATGCACCCAAATATATGAAAATAAGATAAGTTAGGCCCTTTTCTTTTCCATAGTTCATAGGGTGTCTTATTTAAACTTGATCTTATGGAAACTCTATTCATTACATAGCATGTGGTATTTACTACATTAGCTTAAAAATATTTAGGTAGCTTATGTTCATTGAGCATGGTCCTAACCATTTCTTAAAGTGATCTATTCTTTCTTTCAACAACTCCATTTTGTTGAGGAGTTCGAGGTGCTGAAAAATTGTGATTTATTCCATGTTCATTACAAAATTTTTCAACTTCTTTATTATTAAATTATTTTCCTTAATCACTTATTACATTTAAAACACCATATCCTTTTTCATTTCGAAGTCTTTTGGACAAGTTAATTAGCATCTTGCAAGCTTCATCTTTGGAGGCTAAGAAGAGTACCCAAGTAAACCTGGAATAGTCATCAACTATGACAAAAGCATATTGCTTTCCTCTTAGACTCTAAGTTGTAGTAGGGTCAAATAAATCTATGTGAATAAGCTCTAAGGGCCTACTAGTGGAAATATGTTTCTTTATTTTAAAGCTAGTTTTAATTTGTTTTCCAAGTTGGCATGCATCGCAAATTTTGTCTTTTGCATATTTAGTACTAGGTAGACCTTTGACTAAGTTTTTCTTAGCTAGTTTAGAAAGTTAATCCATACTTGCATGTCCAAGTCTCTTGTCATGTGTCTTGAATACCCACTATCCAAGTACCATTTGTCTTTTGATGGAGTGGTCCTAAAGCATACCAACAAGAGGGTTTCAAGGTGTTACTCTTTGGTATCCAAACCTTCTTAGGATTTTCGGTTTCAGGTTTTGTTTCAGCTTTTACTCTCCATATTTTGTTGACTTTATTTTTTCTTTTAAATGGACATTCAAACTTTATGTGTTCCTTTTTCTTGCACAAGAAGCAAGTAGTGTGTTCATAAGCATTAGTGGAGAATGTGCTTGCACAGTACTTTGATTCCTTTACAAAGTACCCGATGTAAACATTTATTTTCCTTTTGTTTTCAACTCCATTGAATCCAATTCCTTCTTTGTCTAGTGACATTCTTTGAGTACCTATCAGCTTTTCAAAGTTTCCCTTTCCTTTTGTAAAGTTGTAGATGATTTTTTCTTTATCCTCAATTTTACTTTTAAGGTCGCTTATTTCTAAATCCTTTTTCCTTTTACCGTTTACTTGTAACTTTACTAGGTCTTGCGACATCTAATTTATTTTATCCATGAGATCATTAATGTGAGAGTCATTTTCTTTTTCAGCCGATTTCGAAGTTTCTAGTTGATTTTTAAATATTTTATTTTGTTATTTCAAAGCTAGATTTCTTTTAGATACTCTTATGAACCTATTATGCAAAAAAAATAACTCAGCTTGCATTTCTCTATACGAGGGCATACTATCACACGAATCACATCACTCATCACTAGTTTCTTTAGATGAGCTAGCGTCGGAGTTTACCTCATCATCTTTTGTCATGAAGCATATGTTTGCTATTTGTTGACCCCATGGGTCACGCCCAATTTGGATAATGACAAATACTCAAGTATTTGATGGCCATCTAGTTTGTGTGCAGGGTTATATTAGCACATCAATTGATGGCACATGAAGTAAAACCTGAAGACCCAGAAGATTTGTCTTGTGTTGTAATTCATATTATGTTTATCATTGGGTCTGTAATAGTAATTAGGATATCGGTCTGTAATAATCTTTGCATGTCATGCATGCCGATTTGTGAGCTCATAAATGCCATAGACTAACAATAGAGACTGAATGACCCTATGGCCCCTTTCAGTCGACTGAAGGTCAACCGACGACAAACTTTTGGGACTATCTCAAAACGGCCCTTGAAAAGACCCTAGTGAGACTTTAGATCCCAACACTCACACACATAGCATATAATATATAGGAGTGTTGAAATTGTGCTTGAATTGAAAATTTCTTAGCAACTTAAGAGAGCTCGTGACTGAACCCTTGGAGTACAAAACTCCTCAGGTGCTCGAACTGTTGAAAAGTCAATGGTTGACTTGGGCTCTCGGGCGACCGACCAAAAATGAGCATACTATCCTCGGGCGCCCGAACCTTTCGAGAGGGACATCCCACCAACTCGGGCAACTGAACTAATTAGTTCAAATTGATCCCAGGTGACCGAACACAAGAGTTCGGGCGACCTAACGAAGGACTGGGCACCCAAAGTCATGAAGCAATGCTACTGACTTTGATTCAGGCTGCCGAACCATGACACGGGTGACCGAACTTATTTAAATTGCTTTTATAACTGTGTCTATTCGGGCAACCAAACCTTCGTTCAGCCACCCGAACCTCGGCAGGTTAAAATTAATTTAACCACGGTAAAATTAGGTTAATTTGGGTTAAATGTGCTTAAGCCTTTTTAAGCTTTTCTAATAATACCCTATGTGTCCCCCAACGGTTATAATTTACCCTTTCTCTATATATAGGGGTTCATTTGTCAAGATTAAGTGTTGATTGACAAATAGGATTAAGCCAAAACTCTCTCAAATTTTCCAAATCCTTTTTGCTCATACTACCTCCATACACTCTACAACTTTGATTTTATTGATTAACCAAGTGTAGTGAGAGTGCTTAGAGTGTTTATACATCATTCTATATTTTCTTATACTCCCATTGTTCTTATTGATTAATTGTTATTATTTTTAGGGAGTCAAGCAAGAGTTTTCCCACAGATTTTTATTTGATAAATCTAGTATTGGGAAAAACTCATTACTTAAGGATCTTTGCATTGTCATTGCAAAGATTCCTATAGCTTGATTTTTGTTGTGCAAAATAATTTTCTACAAGTTAAAATATTTTCAAACTACTCTTGTGCTCATTACATTGAAGGAAAATCTTTTGAGATAGTTTGAATACTTGATTAACATCTTTGAAACACTGATTTGCTATTGAGTATTCATTTAGCTTGTTTCAAAGATACAACTTGTTTTGAACACTCTTGAGCATATTAGCAATTTTATATTGTTGAGTGTGGCTTGCACAAAAATACACATCACTGAGCTTACATTTACCTACATTGTTGATGTATATGTGATTGATTAAGAATACTGCGCGTATTTGGGTACATATCTACTTTACACGAAAGTACAATCACTGTACCAAATTGATTAAGAAAAATCATATTTACCTCCAATCACTAAAGAGCTATGTTCCAAACTGTTATCGTATTTAAAGGATACTTCCAATCATTGAAGAGCTATGTTCAAAAATCATATTTACCTCGTAGCTCTTTGTCAAATAGTTTGGACATATGCACTATCGTAAAACTATTTTATTACTGTCCACATGTGCTCACTTCTAGATACTTTTCCGAACTTAACGATAATTCAATCATCAAGTGTATTCGTTTGAATTATTATCATAAGCTCTCAAACATAAAAATCAAATCATTTGAAATGTGTTGAATGGCTAAAGTGATTGCACTAGGTTTCAAATCTAGATGATGAAATGAAATTTGAAAGAGACCTATGCATATGTAGTTAAAATTCAACGCCATTCGATCTTGTACCTCTTACATGTATTCAGATTCTTAAGAAAAGAGGCAGACATAGGCTTATCATCTTAATGAATATTCATTATGACTTTTTGGTCCAATAAGCCTAAAACATTCATGCCAAGTCTAAATTCATTGAAAATCCTAATGACCTTGGCTAAATATTTGGTGATGAAAGGGGCATAAAATGAACAAGTACATAAATCAGAGGGAGCATTTATCTTTAATGTCTATATAAATTAAAATGCTCTTATATTCTTATACCGCTTATGTCTTTATGCCTATACGTGTATAGCATTGTAGCACACTATCCATGATTTTACTAATGGCTAAAATTTCTGTGATGGATAGTTCATATCTCTACTATTGAGCTACACTGAATATCTTGAGTTGATCATACTAATGAATTGCATGCCTGTGTTGAAAGCCTCTTGCATGGCGGATGCAGTGATATATTTTACATGCTAGTTGTGGATATTAGGTTGTTGCTTGTTTTACATGGTTTATCTGTTGAAAACAACCCACTATCAGGTACAAGTTTTATGGGAAAATGTCTGATTTACAGGTGGCATGCTGCCGAAATTTTGACAGGAATTTTCCCAAAATAAAACCTTGTGCTAAAGATGATTATGATAAAATTAATGTTAAAACATTTTTGAAAGGTTGAGTGAAACCAAATAGAAAATTAAATTTTATCCTTGCATAATCATTAAATAATTATGGGAGCCCAGCTCCATCCCTATAGAAAGAACTTAAAGAATCTATATGCATCACTTTCATCCACTGAAATATTGAGGCTCTTCTGAAATCCTTGAACATTATAGCCTGCTCTAAAAGCTTTATGTTTTGATATAGAATGTTCGTGGGCCATGAACTCTATTGCATGCCTTAATATATATCTTCTGATGCATCCATGGTCTATAGGGACAACTATTCATCAAGTGATAATATGTAATTGACAAATACTCAGTGTAGTTGATGTTAAAGACTTGGATTAATGACTTATACTACTAGGCATAATAAAAAAATTCTTTATCTAGTATAAGCAGCTTATTGTATCTAAGCATGAATTCCAAATGATAGGGGGAGCATCTAATTGTTTTGCTCACAAATATCTTTAGCTTAGATCCATTGTGAACTAATTATGGCATGTGATTGAATGAAATACTTTTATTGAAAATCATAATCTAAAGCATGTTTACATTGCCACAGCTGTTTGTGTTTGCCATATGATCTTGCATGTAATTGTTGAATTTTAAGATCATTATGACTTTGGTTTTCTGGTTATGTTATAAATGTACTTAAATGCTAAAACTAGAAAATTTGTGCTTGCTTGCTTGTTTCAAAATTAAAATTTCTTTTTCAGCAAGCAACCCCCAGTACTTTTTGAAAATATCAAAGGGGGATATATATTTTTATGTATATACATATATATTTATGGTAATATTTTTTGGCAAAAACTAATTTCAAAAGTAAATTCATTTTTCCTCTCTTGCCTTATTATTATATCCATATATATATGTTTTTAAAATTGCATAACTGGTTCAGCAACCGTACATAAAAATGCATGCATACTAGCTAGACTGTTTTTATGCTCAAACCTTCTATTTGGTATCATATGCGTGTGCTTTTAACTCAAATCTTTCATGGGTCTTATGATATGATTTAAAGTGCTATGGTGTTTGGATAATTCTGGTCTAATTACGTTTGTTATGTCATTTAAATCATTTAAATGACCAGTTATAGAGTTTGTCTGCTTAAATGCTAAACTTGCCAAGTCTTTATACTTTATGAAGTTATTTGTGCTATAAAATGTTTGACTATCATATCTCTTGCATGATTGATAGTTATATTTATGTTTTGAGAATACTGAATTGTTTGAGTTGATTATTGTGAATCTTTTGTAAATTTAAAACTCAATCAGGTCATTTCTATAGAGGTATTTTTGGGAAAATGCTCTATTTTCAAACGGCATTCTACTAAAATTTCTAAAAATTCTCCCAATCTTATAGTGTATTTAAATGATTCATACTCGAATGCCTTGCTTACATGCTTTGTATTTATAGTCCTTTTTTCTATTGCCAAAAGGGGGAGAAGAGAAGCAAAAAAATTGGGTACTTGAAAAATATTTACATTGACAAATTTTTAGCATTTTGCATATTGTCAAGGGGAGCCTTTCAAGGCTATACCCACTTTTTTCATAGTGTATTTGTCATCATCAAAAAGGGGGAGATTGTTGACCCCATAGGTCACACCCAGTTTTGATAATGACAAATACTTAAGTATTTGATGGCTATCTAGTTTGTGTGTAGGGTTATATTAGCAAATCAATTGACGATGCATGAAGTAAAGGCTGAAGACCCAGAAGATTTGTCTTGTGTTGTAATTCATATTATGTTTATCATTGGGTTTGTAATAGTAATTAGGATATCGGTCTGCAATAATCTCTGCATGTCATGCATGTAGATTTGTAAGCTCATAAATGTCATAGATTAACCATAGAGACCAAATGACCTTAGGGCACCCTTCGGGCGACTGAAGGTCGACCGATGCTGGATTTTTTGGGCTATCTTAAAACGGCCCTTAAAAACACCCTAGTGAGACTCTATATCCTAACACTCACACACATAGCATATAATATATAGGAGTGTTGAAATTGTGCTTGAATTGAAAATTTCTTAGCAACTTAAGAGAGCTCGGGCGACCGAACCCTTGGAGTACAAAACTCCTCGGGCGCCCGAACTGTTGAAAAGTCAACGGTTGACTTGGGCTCTCAGGTGACCGACCAAAAATGAGCATACTTTCCTCGGGCACCCGAACCCCTCCAGAGGGACATCCCACCAATTCGGACAACCGAACCATTTAGTTCAAATTGATTCCCGGGCGCGACCTATCCAAGGACCGGGCACCTGAAGTCACGAAGTAATGCTACTGACTTTGATTCGGGCTGCTGAACCATGACACGGGTAACCGAACAGATTTAAATTGCTTTTATAACTGTGTCTATTTGGGCGATCGAACCTTGGTTCGGCCACCCGAACCTCGGCAGGTTAAAATTAATTTAACCATGGTAAAATTAAGTTAATTCGGGTTAAATGTGCTTAAGCCTTTTTAAGATTTTCTAATAATACCCTATGTGTCCCCCAACGGTTATAATTTACCCTTTCTCTATATGTAGGGGTTCATTTGTCAAAATTAAGTGTTGATTAGCAAATAGGATTAATCCAAAAACTCTCTCAAATTTTCCAAACCCTTTTTGCTCATACTACCTCCATACACTTTACAACTTTGATTTTATTGATTAACCAAGTGTAATGAGAGTGCTTAGAGTGTTTATACATCATTCTATATTTGCTTATCCTCTCATTGTTCTTATTGATTGATTGTTATTATTTTTGGGGAGTCAAGCAAGAGTTTTCCCACAGATTTTTATTTGATAAATCTAGTATTGGGAAAAACTCATTAGCTTAAGGATCCTTGCATTGTCATTGCAACGATTCCTATAGCTTGATTTTTGTTGTGCAAAATATTTTTCCACAAGTTAAAATATTTTCAAACTACTCTTGTGCTCATTACATTGAAGGAAAATCTTTTGAGATAGTTTGAATACTTGATTAACATCTTTGAAACACTAATTTGCTATTGAGTATTCATTTAGCTTGTTTCAAAGATACAACTTGTATAGAACACTCTTGAGCATATTAGCAATTTTATATTGCTGAGTGTGGCTTGCATAAAAATACACATCACTAAGCTTACATTTACCCACATTGTTGATGTGTATGTGATTGATTAAGGATACTGTGCGTATTTGGGTACATATCTACTTTACACGAAAGCACAATCACTGTACCAACTTGATTGAGAAAAATACTATTGTATTTCCAGGCACGGGCCTGAAGAGAGAGACTAGCCCTTTGAAATAGTCCCGGATTGGCTTTGACACGGTTAGGAAAACTAGGTGCACCATCTTGGTAAGGCGTGTTAGTTGAGGTTAGCCCTTTAATTGACCTAGTTAAGGTTGAGGTCTGCCCTGCTGTAATTGACCTGGTTGTAATCGGTGTCACTCCACCCTTTAAGTGAGCATTAGTGGAATCCTTGGGCTCACGAGCTAGAGGCGGGGACGTAGGCACAGTTGGCTGAACCCCGATAACATATTGTGTGCCTTATTTATATTTCTGATCTTTTTATTTACCGCACATGTATGTTATAATCGGTGAATGTTGCGCATGATTTTAATTTCCACACATTGTTTCTATTTGCACATTTGGAACTGCATAGATAGACCCTAGGTTGTGAATGTACTACTACTATATTAGTTTAACCTAGGTGATAAATTTTTAAATTCCAATTTTACCCCCCCCCCCCCCTCTTTTGGGAATACACCAAAGCTAACACTACTTCTTCATCGCTTGATTCATCTTATGATTCAGTTGATTTTGAGTCATCCCATGTAGCTTTCATAGCCTTCTTTTTCTTTTTCGTAGTGTCCTTCTTAAGCTGTGGACAATCAGATTTAATATGCCCAACCTTTTTACAATTATAACAAGTAGGGGGTTCATTCTTTGTTTTATTTTTACTTGTTTCCCCTTATTGACTCTATAAGTCCAATGCTGTTTTGATAATGACAAATCACTTGGTATTTGATCAGTGCAATGAGATTGTGAATAGGAACAATATTCAGCATGCATGAAAAACTAGAAAGTCATGGAAGTCATAAGGATTAAAGTATATACATATTGGCACAATCTATGGAACTAAAAGAGTTGAAGAATGAAGATGCAAGCGTCAAATTCAAGATCGTCATGGAAATGGGTATTTAGAACTGAATGTATTTACATATTTCATATGATTTCAAAGCTCAAAATATACCCTAGACTGACCTTAGGAGTCATGCATCTCATGAAAATATTTTAGGGGTTATTCATTGATTTAGAGACTTTATTTAAAACCTCGGAAAATATTTTATGAAGAAGCAAAGCAAGAAAGCAAAATGAATTTTTGAAAATAAAATACAAAAAAATTGAAGTTGGACTGCCCAAACGACTGAGGATTACCCTCAAACATCTGAAGATGCAACTTCAGACGATTGAAGTTTTACTTCAGACATCTAAAGAATTTTCTCAAAAGGTTGAAGAATTAGTTTAGTCATTTAAACAATTAATTGTTGAAACACATAATAGGCAGAACACCTTCAGACGTTTGAACCTTAAGTTTAGTCGTCTGAAGTAGGCACTTTAGAAGTATGAACGTCAACTTCAGACGTCTGACCCTGTGTCCGGTTCAATTTTTTCAAAGCTTTAAGGAATATCAGACATCTGAACCTTAGATCTCAGTCATCTAAACTTGTAGGAAGTTTAAAATTTTGATCTTTAGAGAGTTACACGCAGGTTTTACACTTATCCTGAGGCCAAGTTTACCTATATAATCCACCAATAAACCCTAGTGCCCCAACTCTTTGAATAATATTGAGAAACTTGAACATATTGCAAGACGATTGTCTGCACTCCAACTATATTCATCAAGTTTAGACAAATCATCTCAACTTTTCGAAGGGATTTCATCTACATATCTTGAAAGCAAGCTTTGGTGATTGAGATTTGGTAAACAAGCAATTGATTTGTGTTTTCAATAAATAGATATCTTGAAGATTTTTCATATCTCATACTCATACATCTATTACTGTTATTGAAAGAGAAAAATCCTTGTGTTGTTACATAAAAAATTATTTGTGAAAGGATTTTCTAAAAATCAAATATTTGGTGATCTTCAAGTTCTTATTTTCATTCAAAGACTCAATACTTTGTTATTGCAAAATCTACCTAATTGAAAAGTATAAAGGTTCTCAACATACATTTGTGAGAAATATTTTTGTAATAAGTTGTGTTTCAAATCCTTGCAATTTTCAAAGCCTTTTATTTGTTCAAAGATTCAACCTTACAAATTATTTGATAGCAAGATCTTAGATCTTCATAATATTCAAGACCAATTTTTTAATAAGATCACATTCGGTATTCTTGCATCTTGTAAATTGAACTAAAATCCTAGGTTCTCCAAAGCATTTACTTATATAATTATTTTGGGAGATTTGATCAAAGAGAAATTTTGTGAAGCTTATCATTTATATAACGATTACATCATTACGTACATACTAAACTTCAAGTTTTATCATATGGATATGTGTTAGGAATTTCCATTATACTCACTAGCTTTGTAAGAAGCAATATTGAGTTTTTGCAGATTTGAAATTCTATATTGTAGTCACTATTCGGGTTGTGAATCGGGTAAGGAGGAAGCTGTGCCTTTTGTAGGCAGCGGATGTAAGGGAAGCTCCATCCCGGTTAAAGGAGCAAGGATTTAGCGGAATCCTTGAGTGGGTTGCTCAAGGTGAGGACATAGGCCGTGTTGGCCAAATCTCGTAAAAATTTTATTTGCCTTTTCTCTCCCTTTACTCCTTTTAATTTCCGTAATGCATTTCATTACCTATCTTGTATGTGTGTATGTTGAATAACCCTACACGCACTTGATAATTAATTGGATAAAATAGAATTTATTGAGGTAATAATTTGAATCAATTTAAAACCCTTGCACTTAATTTGTTAAATATAGAGATAGGGATTAAGTGGTAGATTATCTTAAAGAATTTTAAAATACCCAATTCACCCCCCTCTTGGGATTACACCTGAATTAACATTTGTTATCAGAGTGGGTTTACATAGACTTAACTGTTCATTTTGTAAAAAGATCACATGGAACACATCGGTGTAACTCAATTTGGTGAGGCACACTCGTCCACTAGACCACCTATTTTCTGCGATGTAAATTACACCTACTAAAAAAGAAGAATGAGTATATATCTTTTAAATGTGGATTGGAAAGTGTGGAAAATTGTTTTCAAGGGAAACCATGTCTTTATGAAAGTAGTTGATAAAGTTAATGTTCCCAAAACTGAAGAGGACTAGAAATCTGTGCAAATAAACGCTATTGCAATGAATCTATTATTCTGTGCATTAGATGTAAATAAATTTAATAGGGTGATGTCATGTAATACTGCTAAAGAGATTTGTGAAAAATTAGAAGTTACATATGAAGGTATTAAGGAAGTAAAAGATAGTAGGATAGACATGCTCACTAGTGAATATGAGGCATTTAAAATGACTGCTGATGAATCTATTCAATCCATGTACACTAAATTCACACACATCACGAATTCTTTAAATGCTCTTGGTAAATCTTACCCTACTTATGAGTTGATCAAGAAAATACTCAAGGAACTACCACCAGTTTGGGAAGCTAAAGCTACTGCAATAGCAGAAGGGAGAAATCTTAAGGGGATGTCTATTGATGAACTAATTGGATCACTCATCACCTATGAGCATGCAATAAATTTGAGGAATGAGCAAATTAAAGCAAAGAAAGCTACAACACTTAAGGCATTATCTCACTACTCCAGTGAGGGAAGTGATTTAGAATCAGATTAAAACATGGTACTCATCACTAAGAAATTTGGAGAGTTTATGAGAAAGAACAAGAAATACACCAGAAAATTCAAGGGCTCAAAAAAAGAAAAGGGCGAGTCAAGCAGAAGGAAGCAAAAGGATGATCCTCCCATTTGTTATAACTATAAAGAATTTGGACATATCAAGCTGGATTGTCCTCAGCTAAAGAAAGTGTCTAAGAAGAAGAAGAAGAATAAGGCTCTAAAGGTAGGTTGGGACACTCACAGTACCAGTAGTTCATAATTTGAATCTAGTGATAACCAGATTGTGAATCGATGCCTGATGGCTCACGATGACCACGAGGTACAATATTTTTGTTCTACATCATCATACTATTCAAGCGATTCAAAAAATGATAATAGCATGCTTTCTTATGATGAATTGCATCCGGAATATCTGTATACCCTTAAAATGTTTGAGAAAATGAATAAGAAAAATTATGTTTTGAAATTAAAATCTAAGAAAAATGCATGAATCTCATGCATCTCTTATGATAGACAAGGATTTGAAAATTGAGGAGTTAGAAAAGAATTTGAAAGATAAATGTAAGATTATTTGTAAATTTATAGAAAGTCAAAATAATTTTGAAAAACTCCTAAGAGCTCAAAGAAATTCTCTAGAGAAGGAAGGTCTTGGTTTTAATGGAAAGGAGAATCTAAAATAAAGACATTTCTACATGGGATACTTTGTAAGAGAGTTAAAATCATATATTCCAACTAAAGACTATCATAAAAACACAACATGTTTTAAATGTAAGAGTTTGGGTCATATAAAATTTGACTGTGCTTTAAAAAATAAAGATGCCAAAATTAAGAAAGTCTGGAAAGTCAAAGGAGAATCTAGTACTAAGCCCCATGGACCCAAGAAAATCTAGGTACCAAAAGTAGTTATCTGATTATGTCGTGTAGATGTGCTTGAGATTGTCCTCCTCGAAGGACAAGTGCTATATGGATAGCAGATGCTCGCGACATATGATAGGAGATAAAGCTAAGTTTGCATATATCATATCCAAGCATGAAGGATTCGTTACATTTGGGGATAACTCTAAAGGTAAAATCATTAGAGTTAGTAACGTTGGTAAGGAACTTTCACTTGTCATTGATAATGTGTTATTAGTTAATGGATTGAAACAAAACTTATTGAGTATAAGTCAACTATGTGATAAAGGTTATAAAGTCTCATTTCAACATGAAAAATGCATTGTAGAGAACAAATCTGAAAACAAAATATTGTTTACTACTGAACGTTATGAAAATGTCTACACCACTAGCCTTGACAACCTTGCTTCTTAACATGTTACTTGTTTTTCTGCTATAAATGAGATTAGTTGGATTTGGCATAGGAGATTAGGATGCGCAAACATGGACTTAATATCTAAAATTGTTAAGGGAGAATTAGTTAAGGGATTGCCTAAGACTAAATTTGTGAAAGATAAAATCTGTGATGCATGCCAATTAGGAAAACAAGCAAAAACGAGCTTTAAGAAGAAGAAAGTAATCTCTACTACTAAGCCACTTCAAATGCTACACTTAGATTTATTTGGTCCAAACCCAACTTAGAGTTTAGGAGGAAAATCATACGCATTCGTCATAGTTGATGATTATTCAAGATATACATGGGTACTATTTTAAGGTCACAAAGATGAAACATGTGAACAATTCATAAATCTGTGTAAGAAAATTCAAAATGAAAAAGGTTATACTATCACTAAAATCCGAAGTGATAGGGGTAGATAATTTAAAAATCAAAGCATGGAAGACTACTGCAATTCATTAGGAATAGCTCATAATTTTTCGGCTCCTAGAACACCATAGAAGAATGGTGCAGTTGAAAGAAAGAATAGGTTTATACAAGAAATGGCTAGAACTATGCTTAACGAACATAAACTACCTAAGTACTTCTAGGCTGAGCCAGTAAATACCGTTTGATATGTTCTAAATAGAGTTTTGATTACATCATCTCTAAATAAGACTCCTTACAAATTATGGAATGGCCATAGACCAAACATATCATATTTTCATTTTCTTTGGTTGTAAATGTTTTGTGCTTAAAGACAATGAACATTTAGGAAAGTTTGATGTGAAATCAGATGAAGGTATCTTTCTAGGGTATGCCTTAGATAGTAAAACGTACAGAGTATATAATAAAAGAACATTAACTGTTGTAGTGCTCGAGGAGTCAAATCCCTTCTCTAAAAGGACTATTGAATATGAAATTCAGATAAATAAGGAATTTTGAAGAAATGTCTATTGAAAATGATTCAGAAAAGAGAAATGAAATCAAGGAACCATCTATTGAACCTAATGAAATTTAAAATAAGGTTAATGAACTACCTAGAGAATGGAAGTATATAAAGAGTCATCACATTGATTAAATAATAGGAGAACCATTAAATGGAGTAGCCACACGATCCTCACTTAAGAATATGATTAGTCATTTTGCCTTTCTGTCTCAAGAAGAACCTAGGAATGTGAGTGAAGTAATTGAGGATGAATCATGGGTGATGTCTATGCAAGAAGAGTTAAACCAGTTTTAGAGAAACAAAGTATGGATATTATTTCCTAGACCTGAGGATAAGACAATTATTAGAACAAAATGGATATATAAAAACAAGAAAGATGAACATGGGATAGTTGTTAGAAATAAGACAAGACTAGTAGCTCAGGGATATAACCCAGAAGAAGGAATACATTTGCAAAAACCTTTGCACCTGTATCTAGAATAGAAGCCATTCGAATGCTTTTAGCTTATGCTACTTTTAAGAATTTCAAGTTGCATCAAATGGATGTCAAAAGCACATTTTTTAAATGACTACATAAGTGAAGAGGTATATGTAGAACAACCCCTAGATTTTGAAAACCATAAGAATCCAAATCACGTTTACAGACTAACAAAAGTTTTGTACAATTTAAAGCAAGCTCTTGGAGCTTGGTGTGAGAGACTAAATGGCTTTCTACTAGACAATGGATTTATCAAAGAGAGGATAGACACAACACTTTTCATAAAGTCTAAGAATGATTACATGCTTCTAGTTCAAGTATACGTAGACGATATCATATTTGGAGCAACAAATAAAGACTTGTGCAATGAGTTTGCAAGTACTATGCGAAATGAATTTGAGATGAGCATGATGGGTGAACAAAATTTTTTCTTAGGACTTCAGATCAAACAAGCGAAACATGGAATTTTTATAAATCAATCGAAGTACATTAGAGATATTACCAAAAAGTTTAATATGGAAGATGGAAAAATACTAGGGAGACCTATGAGCACTTCCTTGAAATAAGACAAAGATGAACAAGGTATACCAGTAGATGTTAAGCTCTATCATGGAATGATCAGTAGCTTACTATATCTAACTACCAATAGACCTGACTTAATGTTCAGCGTATGTTTGTGTGCAAGATTTAGGCTACAGCAAAAGAGTCACATTTGTTAGCTATCAAACAGATACTTAGATACCTGATAGAAACTATTGAATTGGGGTTATGGTATCCTAAGTATACATCCTTTGAGATTATCATCTATTCAGATGCTGATTTTACTGGTAGCAAAGTGGATAGAAAGAGCACGAGTGGAACATCTCATTTCTTAAGACATTCTTTAGTCTATTGGTTTTCCAAGAAGCAGAATTCAGTTGCTCTTTCCACAACTGAGGCAGAATACATGGCGGTAGGAAGTTGTTGTGCTTAAACACTATACATGAAGCAACTGAGAGATTTTGGATTAACCTATAACACAATTCCTATAAGATGCGACAATATGAGTGCAATAAACATCTCAAAGAATCCTATATTATATTCATGAACAAGACGTATAGAAATAAGACATCATTTTCTTTGTGATCATGTGCAAAAAGGAGATGTGACACTTGAGTTTGTATGCACAGATGAACAAATGGGCAGACATATTCACGAAACCACTTGTGAAGGATAGATTTATCCAAATTAGACAATAATTAGGCCTGATGCACAGTCAAGAAGTTGCCTAGAATTATATTAGATGACATAATTTAGTGGGAGCAACATCACCTAATATTCAAAATTGATTAAAAATTTCAAATCTGAATCATTTGTTCAAATTTGGTATCACATTAGTCGCATTTGGTATTAAACTCATATCAAGATGAATGCATGTTAATTGACACATGTTAATCCTAACATAATCTTTGAACTTTAGTGACTATTTTTCATTATCCATGTTGTTGACTCTACGAGTTCAATCCTGTTTTGATAATGACAAATCCCTTGGTATTTGATCTGTACATTGAGGTTGCGAATAGAAACAATATATAACATGCACGGAAGGATGAGAAGTCATGGAAGCCATGAAGATTAAAGCATACATATCTTGGCACAATCCATGAAACTCAAAGAGTATAAGAATGAAGATGCGAGCGGCGAGTTCAATATCTTCATGGGAATGGGTACTTAGAACTTATGTATTCACATAATTGATATGTTTCAATTTGAGGCTCAACATATACCCTATAATGACCTTAGGACTCATGCATTTCATGAACATCATTAGGGGATATTTATGGACTTAGACATATTTTTGAAACCCCAGAAAATGTTTTATAAGAGAGCCAAGAAAAAGAGCAAAATAGATTTTTCAAATTAAAAAGAAAAAATATAAGAATTGGTTAGTTCAGAAGACTGACCTCCACGTTTAGTTGTCTAAAGATTGAACTTTAGAAGAACGAAGATAAGGTCAACCGTCTGAAGAATTTATGGTGAAACATAGAACCTGGAAGAAACACCTTAGAAGACTGAACTTAGACTTCAGTAATCTGAACCCGACACAACAGAAGACTGAACCCTAACTTCAGTCATCTGACCCTATGTCCAGGTTAATTTTTCAAAACTCTAAGGAACATCAGTCATCTGGGCCTTTAACCACAGTCGTCTAAACTTGCGGAAAATTTTAAAAATTTAATTTTTAATGAGAGAACACACGAGTTAATTTTTGATCTAATGGTTAAGATTGATTTTAAGGGCAAGATACCTATATATTCAAAATCTAAACCCTAGTGCCCAAAAAGGAGAAGGGAAGAGAACAAGCCTTTGGCATACGACTGAAGAGATTGCACATTTAGCACAACTTTGAACAAACTACTGAAACTTTTTCCTCGGATTTCAAAGTTCTTAAGTCGAATCTAAGCTAAGGCTATCTCGTTTTCCAAAAGGCAATCTAGCTATCATTGTGGAATCATTTTGGTATTGAGGTTTGGTAAATCAATCTGCCCATTAATATTTCTTCTCATAGAGTTCTTCATATAAACTTATTTGCTTGATTGGTATATATTTTTCAAAGAACTTCTCGTCTCAAAATCTATTGTTGAAATAAGCTGAGTGATTGATCTTGAGTATACTTTCATATAGATTATTTAGATAATATCACTACTTGATAAAGGGTTTTGTCATTGGTCAAATAGTTTTGATTCAAGTATGTATTCAGTTAAAGGATCTATATTTTAGATATATTAAAAAAACTTGATTAAATGTCCTTGGTGTTCATAAATATTAATTTTATTGAGGGATATTTTTTTTTTTTGGAAAACTTTATATTCATTTTTTTATCTTTGGAAATCATATTATATATATATAGATTTGGATATTACAAATATCGTGTTGTGATTGAATATTTGAAAGAAAGCTTTTTGATTTTGATTGATATAATATTCAAGATAAAGCTTTTGATAAGTTCACATTAGATATTCTTGCATTTTCGCAAAGTGAACTAGAATCCTAATTTTCTCCAAAGCTTTTAATTATATCATTACTTAGGAGTTTTGATAAAAAGAGAAATTGTGTGTTGAAGCATATTCATTCATTAACGATTGTATCGTTACATACATATTGAGCTTCAAGTTTGATCATATGATTATATGTTAGGAATTTCAATTGTACTCACTAGCCTTGTTAGAAGCAGCATTGAGTGTTTTGCAGAATGAAAATTATATTGTAAGCACAGTTCGAGTTGTGAACCGAGTTTGAGGAGAGAGTTGTATCTCTAGTAAGCAGTGGATGCAAGGGAAGCTCCATCCCAATTTAAGGAGTAGGGATTATCGTAGAATCCTTGAGTGGGTCGGTCAAGGCGAGGACGTAGGCTGAGTTTGCTGAACCTCATAAAATCATGCTTGCCTTATCTCTTCCTTTATCTTTTTAATTTCCCCAACGCACTTCATTACTTATATTACATGTATGTATGTTGAATAACCTCACACGAACTTGATACGTAATTGGTTAAATTTAGAAATAGGGACTAAGTGGTAAATAGGTTTTAAAGAATTTTAAAATACCAAATTCACCCCCCCCCCCCCTCTTGGGATTACACCTAAATCAACATTTGGTATTAGAGCCTCATTACATAGACTTAACCATTTTATGTAAAATGATCACAGTGACTTATTGTGGTGTATCCCCATTTGGTGTGGGACAAATCTCTGCAAGACCTCCAATGTTTTATGGTGAAAATTTCACCGAGTGGAAAATAAGAATGACTACTTTTATCAAATCAATGGATTGGAGGACTTGGAGAGTAATTTCTCAAGGAAACCTAGTTCCTACAAAAATTATTGATAGTGTTGAAATCCCTAAATCTGAATATGAGCTGAATGAGAATGACATGAAAATAATGCAAATAAATTTCGATACTATAAACATTCTATTGCTTGGTTTAGATACTAATGTTTTTCATGAAATTAAGTCATGTGAAAGTGCTAAGGAGATATGGGAAGAACTCAATAGGAGATTTGGGGAGACCAAAAGAAAGAAGTCCTCCACTTGGGAAGATTCATGCTCAAATGATCATGTAGTAGAAAATTGTGGCCTAGTTGCATTAGTTGATGAAGAGGTACACCTACTCATTCTACTTCTCATTCAAATTCTAAAAAGGATTCATGCAATGACTGTGATACATCTTGTGATAATCCTGGCAGTGAATATTATGACGAATATGATAATGATAACATGCCATCTTATGAGGAATTACAAAGGGAATTTTCCAAGGCTTATAAATGTTAACAAAGATGTCCAAAAAGAAAATAATGTTGGAAAGTAAAAATAAAGACTTAGCAAAACAGTTAGAGGAGATTCGAGAGTCTCATACCTCTTGGGAAAAAGAAAAGATTGAAAAGGAATTAGAAATTAAGAGATTAATAACCAAAAATGAGGCATCACAGAAAGATTTAGAATAAAAAATTAGTGTTGAAAAAGAAAAGGATTTGAAAATCATAAAATTAGAAAACAATAATGATATGATGGTGAAAGAGTTGAAAGAGTTAAGATCCAAGATTTTGAGTGATAATGCAAAAGATCTTAAAATTATTTAAACATGAATGTAGAGCAAGCAAAATGACTGATGAATTGGTAAAATTACAAGTTCTTTGCAAAGGCTTGAAGAATTTGAAAATTCAAGACCTAGAAAGAAAGATAGAGGATCAAGCTAAGATCATCCACCCATTTACTAAGGGAAAAATTTTTTTTCTTTTGACAAGCTCTTAGGCTCTCAAAAGATGACCTTAGACAAAGAAGGTATAGGTTACAATGGACTTGATAATAGGAGAAGAAAGAACCTATACATGGGGTACTTTGTTAAAGCTTCAAAATTTTATGCTAGTACCTCCTCCGGTTCGTATGCTCACACCACTTGCATATTATGTAAAAATAAAGGACACATTAAATTTGATTGTCCATTTAAAAGGAAAGGTGTGAAGCTCAAACATGTTTGGCAAGTAAAAGAAAAATGAGTACCAAACAAACCCCAAAAACTCCTCTTTAGACTGTAGGATTAAGAATTTAGTGAAATCAGCCACATAAACCAAAGGGGGTTGTGATGACTAATAGGCTTGGGAATAGTATATGCTTAAAATATAAATCGTAGTATGTGTCTCTACTACACTATTATTATACTAAGAATCCTACGAGAAAGTTAAGTTGATTTGATTCCTTTAAGCAATATATCCAATCTAACTACCTAATGCTTTTATATCATAATGACTGGGTAAAATGTTAAAATATTGAATAGCATGCAAATCTTGATGTATTCAAAGTGAAGGTTGAGAGATTAACTATTAAAATATTAGGAACCTAATATCCTTGCAATGAGCAATATAAATCATAACATTGAAGAATAAACCCACTTCCAAATGAAATAAAGCATTGCTGGTTAACGAGTAATTCTTATTGCTTAACACATGCTTAAATATTAAAATCCCGAGTTAAGGAGATTATGTCCATTGCATAAGACTAAGCCCTAGGAATAAAATCATATATTAAAAATCATCTAATCCTAAACTCATGTTTGGAGCCTCAAATAGTTAAATCAGTCATCATTCTAGCCACAAGCACTGATAAATCATAAACTCTATATCTTTCAAGTGCGTATTAAAATATATCCCGGTATAATCAAATCAGTAGAATTCTCTAAGGGAACAAATTGAGTACAAAGACATTTTTAATAAATATTCCCATTGTGCTTAAAACGTAAAAATCCCTAAGTTTGATATGTGATTAAGCAATATCCTCCACAAGAAATCTTTACCAATACCATGTTCAGATCCGGTAAAGATTTATCTATTATAGAGTCGTACCCTTGCTAAAAATTGAAGACATACTTATAACATACTGTCCAATAATTGGATAATTAGAAATACCTAAAGAGTAGTATTCAAAAATTAATATTCTCCCAAATTATTCTTTGGCCTATGTCGTTGGGTATATTCGCTTCCACGAAATATTTTGAATATTGTCCACTCATAATGAATATTCTCCTGAACTTAATGATAATTAAATTGTTAAGAGTATTTGCAAAATCTCACTTCACAAGCTTTCAAACTTCAAGTCAAATGTATTAGCTGATTTTGAATATGTCAAATGGTTAAGTTATAGGCAATAGGTTTCAATCTATATGATAATGCAAATGACTAGGAAACCTATGCATTGAGATCCATAAGAAAAGAAGCAATATAGGCTTGTGACCCTGAAGTAAAATTGTTTATAACTTTTTGGTCCTTTATGCTAAAGCAGGTAAAATCAAGTATAAATTATTCAAAATCTTAGAACACTTGGCTAAATTGGTGAAGAATGATTACAAGGAAAATACATAAGAATATGAGAAGTGTATAACTAAAGGGGAGCAAATTAACTTGAAAATACTATGGCTCTAAAACATAAGCATAATCACATTTAGTATCATATTTTGTATTTACATATGGTATCAAATCATGAATGGTATGTGTAAATTCTTGTGTGCATATTTGATACAACATGTTAACCAAATGATTTTTTTTTTAAACTATATTGAACTAAATTTGTTGCATGCTTAAAAATATTCAAGGGAGTTTAGCTCCATTCCTAGAGAAAGAGCATAAAGAACTCATTTGCATCATAGTATCACTATAGTTGGTCTAAAATATTTTACAATGACTGCTTATATGGCTTTGAACTAGTAGTGACATTAATCTTTGATAAGTATAAGCATTTCATTTCATCTACGCAAGTATTAAAATTCATAGGGGGGAGCATCTCGAAATGATTTCCTATCTCATTATTCTTACCAATATTTCTTTTGCTTAGATGTGCAGTGAAATTTTTGTGGCATGCACTCAATTATGATGATTCTATTGAATATTCAAAATGAAAAATATATTGTTGTGGCACAAATCCCTTGAGTTAACCATATGAGCTTGTTTTGAAATGCATTGATATAATTAGGATCTATATGGTTAGTATTTTTGGTTATAATTCTTTTCAGAATGTACTTAAAGCAAATATCTATAGCACAGTTTGTTTTGAGGATCCAAAAGGTGAGAGATATACACTAGAGTAAATTTTTAATGAGAACTAAAGAGGGAGAGATACTTTTTTAATTGCATAATCTACAATGTGTATGAGCATAAATAAATAAAACAAAGGAGAGATTTTCTTAGCTAAAATAAATATAGTTTCCAATCATTATATTAGATGACATAATTCAAGGGGAGCAACATCACCTAATATTCACAATTGGTTAAAATTTTCAAATTCGGCCCATCTGTTCTCAATCAATATCACATTAGTTAACATTTGGTATTACACTCACATCATAATAAGAGTTTATTGACTTACACATGTTAATCATCATATAATCTTCGAAATTTGCCACATTGTGTATATTCACATTGAAATTTAAATTCAACAAAATAGCTGTCTAGTAATAACCCAGAGAATTAAACAGGGCCTCCTCGACGAACACAAGGAATTCATCGATGAGAACATATAGGGGCCTCATTGACCAGGACATGTCTCGTCGACAAGAAGATATCGAGAGGGAGTTTTTGACAGTCTGAAATTCATCGATGAAGGGTTCAGGCTCGGTGAAAAACTTCTTTAGAGACTCGTCGATGAGATGACGTGTCTTATCGATGAATCCGAATCAATAAATAGTTGAAAACCCAGATTTTATGCAAAATTTGGCGCTGGAAACTCTCTTTCTCTCTGTCTCTCTCACTCTCTCTCTAAAACATCCCTCTCCCCTTCTCTCTTCGATTTCGGCTCCGTTCCTTGCCAAATCGACGATCTGAAACCACCATGACGCTCCTGGGAAAGTTCTCTGCAAGTCTACTAGAGTGGATCGTTGGTCAAAGTAATTTGAACTCCATCCCAATTTCTAGGTAAGACATTTTATTCAATATTTGTCTTTCCCACAATTATAAGAAATATAGTATATTAAGAAATAATGATATTTTTTTTCTGGGAGTTGTGTTTTTTAGGGTGTTGAGTGGAGAACCCTGCGGGTGTGAGACCATATATAGAAAGAGGCTTTCCAGAAATGAGGTAAGGGAAATATGCTATGTTAGGAGTTTTAAAAAAGTTTTCAAAAAGTCTATGCAGATTTATATATATACCAGTTTATTATTCAGTTATACTAAATGTCAGTTTTCTTGTTTGTATGGCCTGAGTAGATATGTACATGATGTATAGATTATATAGCTTTTTCCAGCATATCATGATTTATAGTATGTACAGATACTGAAAGATATGCACAGATATTTATACAGGCAAATATAAACAAATTTTATTTAGTTCATTATATTATAGTAATTACAGAATGCCATGTTTCCTATTACCATAACACTCAGATTATACATACAAATTATACAAATAGATTATACAGATAGATTATACAATCAGATATACAGCTATAGCATCAAGATCCTATAGTTATAATATTCAGATATTATAGTATTTACCGTACAAAATTATAGTGTCATAGTTATTTTGGAAACATGATGAAAATAGTAGAAAGATTATAGTATTATATATATGATATCAAATCCCTATGAAAATATTACAGACATATATGAATTATAGAGCACGGTACTATTGCTAATACAGATAGAGTGCAACCACATATCTTAGATAGTGTGTGGGTACCGTCAAACCGTGCTCGGAGTGGATGGGGAGTGGATGCAGCTCCCCAATTCGAGGGGTTGAGGGGGTCGATTTGACGAGGTAGCAGTCCAATTTCACACCTAGGAGTGGATGCAATTTGGCTGGGCTGAGGTAGTGTAAAGCATAGTGACTTACTTGGAGGGTCGACCAACGTTAAGTCCCGCCTACGGGTGGCACAACCTTGTCATGAGGGGTCAAATCATGACATACAGAGTTCCAGGGAAAAAGCACAGTTATATATATGTATACAGTTTTACAGCACTTGATGATTATAGTCTATTATTACCAGTATGAAAAGTAGAAAATTCGATGACACAATTATATTTTAAGCTATGCTTAATTACATGATGTACCTAGTACATATTTACTATTTATATAGTTTTAGATGTTATTAAAATAGAATGCCACTTAGTCGCCACACACTAGTAATAACATATTTCCACTTACTAAGAGTCGTCTCACCCTATTACTTCAACATTTTTCAGGTGAGCTAGTTAGGCGAGCAGATCAGGCTCGCATAGGGTAAATTTGTACAAAGTGTTGTATTTTGGGGTAGATGGTACTGGAGAGAGATGTAAAATATAACTATAGTCTAGAAATACTGAATTCTGGTATTATATGTATGTATATGGTTGTATGATTTATGTTTTCCACTACATAGGTATGTTTATAGTATTTAGGAATACCCCAATGCCCTCTGAGGCATGAGATTACATAGTAGGGTATCAGAGTAGTTCATATGTGTTTATTTTTTAAAAAAATAAAAAAAAATAATGATATAATTTTTGAGGTCAATACAATTTTGGTATCAAAGCCTAGGTTGCTAGGTTCTTGGACTCTAGAATACAGCAGAAAATAATACCAGAATTTAGGAAATGGAATCTTAAGAAAAGTTGAACGGGGGCATTGGTGAAGTTGATATTGGGAAATTAGGATGAGAATTTAGGGTTTGTTTTGCAGTTTGGAGGTAGAATTTCGGGGTGGTTTCTATGATTTTTCTATGGTGACGATTATAAGAAAACCATAGTAAACTATCAATGATTTCTATTTCCATGTAGTAAGGCTCGACCCTAAATTAGTAATGAGAGGTTAGGAGTATTTTAGCTAATATAGTATCGTAGGGTGCAGATACTCAAATAATTTGGTAATATTGTAGGATGGACCCAAGAGGTAGTATCGCTCATGCTAGTGGAGATAACGGAGCTATTCCTTAGGGTGTAAGAGCAGGGATTCAAATGCTGTGCTACGTAGTGTGGCTCAGCGAGTTATGGATGATATTGCTCGGAGCTCCAGGGAGGAAGGAGGTCCATCACTTGCTCAGGAGTGTACGATAGAGAAATTTATGAAGATGAACCTGCCGACATTTTCATGAGCAATTGATGCTGCAGTTGTGGAGAACTGGGTGCTGGAGGTAAAGAAAATTTTGATAGTACTTCACCACAACGATAAGCATAAAGTCTTATATGTTTTGTATAGATTGGCAGGGGAGGCCGAGAGATGGTGGACAACCACTAGATTATTGGAGGAGCAGAGGGTTATTCCAATGCCAATGACCTGGGCCCGATTCAAGGACATTTTCTTTGATATATATTATCTTGCCTCAATCAGAGAGGTTCGAGTACAAGAGTTTCTGAGTCTGACCCAGAGATTGTCAACAGTCCAGCAGTATGCGGCGAAATTTATCAAGCTATCGCGTTTTTGCCCCTATATTGTTCTGAATGAAATTAAGGAGGCTAGGATGTTCAAGAGGAATCTATGGTGAGATATTTTTAGGCAAGTAGTAGTATGGAGGATACAAGATTTCTTAGAGTTAGTTGACCGGGCTATTATAGTAGAGGAGAGTCAACCAAGAGAGACTGAGACACCGAACCAGAAGAAGAGGGCTGCATCCTCGCTTTTTTAGGTGAGGTCCAGCCGAGGTCCTTGGAGAGGAGGTAGATCTGGCGGGGGTCAGAGATAGATGGTAGAGTAAGGTGAATTTCAGTGTGGATAGCCTCCCACCACTTGTTCTAGATATGGACGGAGACATCTAGGTGAGTGTTGGCTAGGGGAGAATGTTTGTTATCACTGTGGGAGACCCCGCAGTATGGCTCGATCCTGTCAGATGCCACCAAGTTATGCACCGGTTCCTAAACCATTTCGGGGTGGATACCAGGCACCCCATAGAGGTCAGTAGAGGAACACTTCACCGGCGAGAGTCTATACGCTGACGCCGAGTGATGCCGAGACGATCGAAGACGTAGTCATAGGTACCCTTATTGTTTTACCATATAAAGTTATAGTTTTATTTGATATGGGTGTCACTTATTCCTTTATATCAGCGGGGTATGTAAGAATAACTGGGGTAGATACACAACAAATAGATATAGAAATGTTCGTGGGTACGTCGATGGGATCTGTGGTAAAATGCAAGAAAGTGCTTCAAGATTTTCCAATAAGTATTCAGGAGAAATTACTACTAGTTGATCTTGTCGTCCTAGATATGCAAGGATTTGATGTGATACTGGGCATGGATTGGCTAGCAACTTATCACGCCAGCATAGATTGCCATAAAAAAGAAGTAATTTGAAGACCCCCGGGTGATCATGAATACTAATTTGTGGGTTCACGCGTATGTCCTTGCCACAGCTCGTGTCGGCTATTCAGGTGAGGAGACTGCTATGAGATGATTGCTAGGGGTATGTTGCATACATAAAATAATTTCCAAAAGTATAATTACAACAAGCTGGTATACTAGTGGTGAAAGAATTTCCAAATGTCTTTCCTGATGAATTGTCTGGCTTACCACAAGACCGAGAGATTAAGTTTATGGTAGATCCATTTCTAGGTTTAGCACCGGCATCTAAAGCACCATACCGTATGGCTCCAGTCAAATTGAAAGAATTGAATGATCAGTTACAGGAATTATTGGATAAGAGATTTATCAGGCCCAGTGTGTCGCCTTGGGGAGCACTAGTTCTATTTGTGAAAAAGAAATATGGGACCATTAGGTTATGTATCGATTATAGGGAGATAAATAAAATGACAATCAAGAATATATATCCTCTCCCTAGGATCGATGATTTGTTTGATCAGCTCCAGGGGACCCAGGTTTATTCTAAAATTGATTTGTGGTCAGGTTATAATCAGGTGAAAATTCGAGCGGAAGATATTTCGAAAATAGTATTTTGAACGAGGTATGAGCATTACAAGCTCCTAGTGATGCCATTTGGATTGACTAATGCACCAGAAGTATTCATGGATTTAATGAACCAGGTGTTCCATCAGTATTTGGACTAGTTTTTTGTTGTGTTCATTGATGATATACTGGTCCACTCGAGAAGTTTTGAGGAGCACGAGCATCATTTGAGGCTGGTATTGCAGATATTGAGAGAAAAGAAATTATATGCAAAATTTAAGAAGTTTGAGTTCTAGTTAAGGCAGGTTTCTTTTCTCGGCCATGTAGTCTTTGAAGCATGTGTATCAGTTGATCTGAGTAAGATAGAGGCAGTGGTGAGTTGGGAAAGGCCAGGAAATGTCTAGGAGGTCAGGAATTTTCTAGGATTGGCAGGCTATTACCGACGCTTTGTGGATGGCTTCTCCAGGTTGTCGGGTCCATTAACACGACTTTTGACGAAAAATGTGAAGTTTGCTTGGATTGATGATTATAAGCAGAGTTTTTAGGAGTTAAGGCGCCGATTAGTTTTAGCTTTGGTACTAGCTATTCCGTCAGGAGATGACAGGTTTGTGATATATAGTGATGCATCGTTAAAGGGTCTTAGATGTGTATTGATGTAGTACGGCAGAGTTATCGCGTATGCTTCTAGATAGCTTAAAGAATATGATAAAAACCACCCTGTCCATGACTTGGAGTTAGCTGCAGTGGTGTTCGCTCTTAAGATATGGAGGCATTATTCATGTGGAGGGAAATGCGAAATCTTCACAAATCACAAGAGCCTGAAATATTTCTTTACCCAGAAAGAACTGAATATGAGGCAAAGAAGGTGGCTAGAGCTTATTAAAGACTATGATTGCATTATTAGTTACCACCCAGGGAAAGTGAATGGGTAGTAGATGCTGTGAGAAGGAAATCAATAGGACCAGCACTGGCCACTATGGAGGTTTTGCGTCTAATCTTAATGAATTTGGAGAGACTTGGTGTGGAGTTAGTAGAGTATGATCCTCGGGCTTTGGTCTCTAGCCTGGTTGTGAAGCCGACGCTATATTAAAAGATAAAGGCCGCTCAAGGTGATGACGTAGAATTAGTAGAGGTAATGGCTAAAGTGTGGGAAGGTCAGGGAGAGGAGTTCAGCATCTCTAATGACGGAGCTTTGAGATTTCGCACTAGACTATGTCTGCCTGTGGATGATGATATTAGTAGAATGATTTTAGAGGAAGCTCACATATCACTATACACAGTTCATCCTAACAGTACTAAAATGTATAGGGATCTGGGAGAGTATTTCTACTGGAGTGGGATGAAAAGGGAAATAGCCGAATTTGTACAGCAGTGTTTGACGTACCAATAGGTTAAAGCTGAGCACCAGAGACCAGTAGGGCAGTTACAACCACTGTTCATCCTAGAGTGAAAATGGGATCACATCTCTATGGATTTCATTACTAGGTTACCACTAGTGCGACAGGGATTGAATGCGATCTAGGTGGTTGTTGATTGTCTAGCGAAGACATCTCATTTCATCCCAATTAAAGTTGGTTAATCCATGGACAGATTGGAAGAAATATATGTTCAGGAAATAGTTGGTGTCCATGGTGTGCCGGTATCCATAGTTTTAGACCAAGATCCTCGATTTACTTCACGATTCTGGAAAAGTTTTCAGGAGGCTATGAGTACGTAGTTAGCATTTAGCACCGCTTTCCATCCATAGATAGATGGTTAGGTTGAGAGAACAATTTAGACATTAGAGGATATGCTTTGGGCGTGCATGTTGGATTTTGGGGGTAGCTGGACCCAGTTTATTCTGCTAGTTAAGTTTGCTTACAATAACAGCTATCGGGCTAGCATTGGCATGGCAGCATACGAGGCATTGTATAGTAGAAGATGTCGTTCTCCTCTTTTCTAGGATGAAGTAGGTGAAAGGCTAGTTTTGGGTCCAGAGATTGTACAGCAGGCGTATGATAAGGTCCGACTAATTAAAGAAAGAATTAATACAGCACAGAGTCGGCTGAAAAGCTACGCAGACACACGCCGTCGGGAATTAAAGTTTGAGATAGAGGATCAGTTAATCTTGAAGGTGGCTCCTCTGAGAGGGGTTATAAGGTTTGGGAAGAAGGGCAAGCTGAGCCCTAGGTTTATTGGACCTTTTGAGGTACTAGAGAAAGTGGGGTCAGTAGCCTATAGGCTCACTCTGCCACCAGCTCTAGCCAGGATAAACGATGTATTCCATGTTTCCATGCCAAGAAAATATGTCCCATATTATCAGTTATGCAAAAATCAAACTTAAAGATTCATTAGCTTATGAAGAAGTACCAATATAGATTTTGGATAGGAAGACACAAGTATTGCGCACCAAAGAAATTCAGCTAGTAAAAGTCTTCTGGAAAAACCATGCTATAGAGGAATCTTCATGGGAACTTGAAGATGAAATTAGACAGAAATACCCACATTTTTTTAGTGAGATCTAGTAGTGAGTCATAAAAGTTCAAAATAATCATTTTATACTGTTAAGTATAAAGTAACAAATGTATAGCTAAATTTTCCTTAGGTTATAGGATAGGTAGTAATTTGGTTTTGGAGGAAATTTTTCTTTTTGAATATATATGTAATCTCCCAAAACTTGGAATGTAACCATGATATTCCTCCGCCATAAGTGAGGGTAAGCAATAAAATAAGTAGACTATTTTCCTTAGTGGATGGTGTGCAACACAAATAGCAAATTTCGAGGACGAAATTTTATAAGGAGGGGGGAATGTAATAAACCAGAGAATTAAATAGGGTCACGTCGACCAACACAAGGAATTCATTGACAAGAACATATGAGGGCCTTGTCGATGAGGACACGTCTCGTCGATGAGAAGATACCGAGAGGGGTTTTATGATAGTATGAAATTCATCGACGAAAGGTTCAAGCTCGGCGATGAACTTCTTTAGGGACTTATCAACGAGATGACGTCTCTCGTCGACGAATCTGGATCTATAAATAGTTGAAAACCTGGATTTTCTACAGAATTTGGCATAGGAAACTCTCTCTCTCTCTCTAAAACATCCCTCTCCCCTTCTCTCTTTGATTTCGGCTCTGTTTCTCACCTGATCGACGATCTAAAGCCACCACGATGCTCCTGGGAAAGTTCTCTGCAAGTCTACCGGAGTAGATCATTGGTGAGAGTAACTTGAACTCCATCCCAATATCTGGGTAAGACATTTTATTCAATATTTGTCTTTCCCATAGTTATAAGAAATATAGTACATGAAGAAATAATGATATTTTTTTTTTTGGGAGATGTGGTTTTCAGGGGGTTAAGTGGAGAACCTTGCGAGTGTAAGATTAGATATGGAAAGAGGCTTTTATGAAATGAGGTAAGGGAAATATGCTATGCTAGGAGTTTTAACAAAGTTTTTAGAAAGTCTATGCAAATATATATATATATATATATATATATATATATATATACACTAGTTTATTACCCAGTTATACAAAATGTGAGTTTTAATTTTTGTGTGGTCTGAGTAGATATTTACATGATGTAAAGGTTATATAGCTTTTTCCAGCATATCATGATTTACAATATGTACAGATATAGAATGATATACACAGATATTTATAGGCAGATATAAACAAATTTTATTCAGTTCATTATATTATAGTATTTACAGAATGCCATGTTTCCTAATACCATAACACTTCGATTATACAGATAAATTATGCAGATAGATTATATAGACAGATTATACAGTCACATATACAGTTATAGCATCAAGATCCTACAGTTATGTATTAAGATACTACAGTATTTACCGTATAGAATTATAGTGTTATGGTTATTTTTGAAACATGATGAAAACAGCAGAAAGATTATAGCATTATATATATATATATATATATATATATATATATATATATATATATATATTATATGAGATCCCTGTAAAAATATTACGGACAGATACAGATTACAGAGCACGGTACCGCTGCTAATACAGAGAGTGAAACAAGATATCTCAGATAGTGTGTGGGTACCGTCAAATTATGCTCAAAGTGAATGCAGCTTCCCAGTTCGCTGGGTTGAGGGGGCCGATTTGACAAGGTAGCAAGCAACCTCCACACCTAGGAGTGGATGCAGTTTGGCCGAGCTAAGGTAGTGTAGAGTATAGTGACTTACCAGGAGGGTCGACCAACGTTAAGTCCTGCCTACGGGCGGCACAACCCTATCATGAGGGGTCAAATTATGACATACAGAGTTTAAGGGAAAAAGCATAGTTATATATAAGTATACAATTTTACAGCATTTGATGATTATAGTATATTATTACAAGTATGAAAAGTAGAAAATCAGATGACACAGTTATATTTTAAGCTATGCTTAATTACATGGTGTATCTTGTACAAATTTTCTATTTATACAGTTTCAAATGTTATTAAAATAGTATGTCACTTAGTTGTCATACAATAGTAATAGCATATTTGTACTTATTGAGCGTCGTCTCACCCTATTACTTTAACATTTTTCAGGTGAGCCAGTTAGGCGAGCAGATCAGACTCGCAGATAGAGTGATTACTTGTTTGCCCTGTATATAGGGTAAGTTTGTACAGAGTGTTGTATTTTGGGGTAGATGGTACTGGAGAGAGATGTAAAATATAACTATGGTCTGGAAATACTGAATTATGGTATTGTATGTATGTATATGATTGTATGATTTATGTTTTCCGCTGCATAGGTATGTTTATAGTATTTAGGAATACCCCAGTGCCCTCTAAGGTATGAGACTACATAGCAGGGTATCAGAGTAGTTCATATGTGTTTATTTTTAAAAAAAAAAATAATGATCTAATTTTTTAGGTCATTACATGTCTACACTAGCAAGGGGGAGAAGTAAATTAAAGTAACACAGGGCTACATGGTTCACAGTACAATCCTTTCATAAATGCTGGTTGAATAAGTTCAAAACTTTAAAAGTTAAAGGGGGAGAAGAATATAAGACTATGTCCAATACTTCATATTCAGGAATACCCCAGTGCCGTTTGAGGCATGAAATTATATAGCAAGGTGTCAGAGTAGTTCATATGTATTTATTTTTTTTTTTTAAATAATAATGATCTAATTTTTTAGGTCGTTATATGTCTACAATAGCAAGGGGGAGAAGTAAATTAAAGTAACACAGGGCGACATGTTTCACAGTACAATCCATTCACAAATGCTGGATGAATAAGTTCAAAACTTTAAGAGTTAAAGGGGGAGAAGAATATAAAACTATGTCCACTCATATTTTTTGTTATTCACCTTTTTGTTGAGGTCAAAAGGGGGAGAAAAATCATGAGCAAAAATGGTTAGAAAAACTAATTGTGTAAAAATGGGAGAAGAATATCATGAATATCATTTTATAGCAAAATGGGAGAAGAATATAATGAATATCATTTTATTGCAAAAATGTATGGCCAAGCAAATTGTATGATCATGGGCATATTTTCATTTGCTAAATATTTGATGCATTATTTGAGGGAGAGCCTTTTTAGGCGTAACCCATTATATATTTTTGCTCGTGTATTTGATAATGACAAATCACTTGGTATTTGATCTATGCATTGAGTTTGTGAACAAGAACAATCTATAGCATGCACGGAAGGATGACAAGTCATGGAAGCCATGAAGATTAAAGCATACATATCTTGGCACAATACATGGAACTAAAAGAAGAGAAGAATAAAGATGCAAGCGGCAAGTTCAAGATCATCATGGGAATGGGTACGTAGAACTTATGTATTCACATACTTCATATGATTCAATTTGAGGCTTAATATATACCCTAGAATGAACTAAGGACTCATGCATTTCATGAACATCATTAGGGGATATTTATGGACTTAGACATATTTTTGAAACCTCGAAAAATGTTTTATAAAAGAGCCAAGAAAAGGAGAAAAATAGATTTTTCAAATTGAAAAGAAAAAATCCAAGAATTGGTTAGTTTAGAAGACTGAACTCCACATTCAATCTTCTGAAGATTGAACTTCTGAAAACAGAAGATAAGTTTAGTTGTCTAAGGAATTTCTTCAGAAGATAGAAGATTAAGTTCAGTCGTCTAAAGAATTTATGGCAAAACACAGAACCTAGTAAAAGCACCTCATAAGATTGAACTTAGACTTCAATCGTTTGAACCTGACACTTTATAAGACTGAACCCCAACTTCAGTCATCTGACCCTGTGTCCAGCTTAATTTTTCGAAATTCTAAGGAACTTCAGCTGTCTGGGCCTTTAACCTCTGTCGTCTGAACCTACGAGAAAGTTTAAAATTTAATTTTTAATGAGAGAACACCCGAGTTAATTTTTGATATAATGGTTAATATTGATTCTAAAGGCAAGATACCTATATATTCAACATCTAAACCCTAGTGCCCAAAAAGGAGAAGAGAAGAGAACAAACCTTTGGCATACGATTGAAGAGATTGCACGTTTAGCACAACTTTGAACAAATTACTGAAACTTTTGCCTAGGATTCCAAAGTTCTTACGTCGAATCTGAGCTAAAGCTATCTCATTTTTTCAAAAGGCAATCAAGCTATCATTGTGGAATCATTTTGGTATTAAGGTTTGGTAAATCGATATGCGCATTAATATTCCTTCTCATAGAGTTCTTCATATAAACTAATTTGCTTGATTGATATATATTTTTTAAAGAACTTCTCATCTCAAAATCTATTATTGAAATAAGTTGTTGGAATTGGTGTGATCCCAAGAGGGGGGTGAATTGGGTTCTAAAACGTTTTTCGCTAATTTAAACAATTATGCCGATTCACCACATATCATATCCCATTTAACATATATACATGTATGTAAAGCGAGTTTAATAATCAAAGCAAAATTAAATGTGTGTAGTATCGTATTTAAATTAAATGTGTGCATAAGAATACTTTTGACATTAAATAAACATTCATACACATGCTAAAATTGAAGTGTAGGAATATAAATAAGATAGAGAGAGAGACACTAGATTTGTTATCGAGGTTCGGCCAAACCAGCCTACATCCCTGTCTTGGGCATACCCCCCAAGGATTCCACTTTACCTGCTCACTTAACTGGGTGGAGCAAAAGCCTTTTACATCTACTCCTTACAGGGTGAGGAAAACCCCAGCTCAATTACTAGGCTACGCCAAACTAGTCTCATTTGTGGGGCTGAGACTCCCCAGTTCAATTCTGGACTGAACCGAACTAGTCTCACTTACGGGGCTGAGACTCCCCAGTTCAATAACAGGCTGAACCCAACCGTTACATTAAAAACGTTTTTGTACATATGAAGAAGCTTCTAAATATAAGCATGGATGTACACACTAAGCTCATACAAATACACACTCCAATGATGTGAAATAGTGCTCAGGGGAGTAAAGGTGCTTAACTACATTTCAACCCTAATAAAAAGTTTTCTCCAAAAAGATATTTCAATAAAAATATAAGAAAACCTAGGGTTGTGCTCTTTTAATGATTTTTGCACAAATAGAATGTGCATGAAAAATGAGCATTATGTTCTCCAATCAAATTATTTATGCAAGTAAGAAATACTTAGAGAATCTAAGAGTTAAGTTCAATAAAATATTTGTGCAATAAATAACTTCTCCCAAAATATATTTGTCAAGGAAATAATTGGGGAGAAAGCCAAAGCTATACTCTCAAAACGATTTTCAAAGAATAAAGAATAAGTGAGAATAAGCAAGTAAATACCCAAATATAAATATGCTTTCTTCAAGAGTAATTTTAAAATGAAAGAGTGGAAGAGAGTTAGAGAGTTTTGTATAAAATTTTGGCCCCAAAAGAAGAAATTTTTGCAATAAAAATGATTTGGGAAAACTTTGATTAACCAAGGATTAGAGAGAAATTTAGAGTTAATTAAAGTTGCTAATTTGGAGTAGTGATGGGATATTTATAGAGTTTGTGAAAAATATGACCGTTGGGGACACGCTTGGTATTTTGGAAAATTTTAATCAAGTTTTAATGACGTTTTAAACACTTAAAAAATTTTCCAACCCAAAAGCACCGACTAACCAGAACACTTTTGGTCGATCGAAGTTCTTGAGGTTCGGTCAACCGAACATCTAAGTCTGAAGGCGATTTTCCAATTTAGCGCAATTTGGTCGGCTAGACATTTTGAACTGAAAACTTCGGTCGACCAGGTAGTTGGGGCATCTCCCGAGGACCCTCGGTCGACTAGAACGTTGGAGTACATTTTGAGCTCAACCGACCAGGTAGTCAAAAAGTTGACTCCCTTGGAGGTTTGGTTGACCAGGGTCAAATGAACTACATAAGCTCGGTCAACCGGACTGTGGTCAAACTGTTGACCTGGTCTGGGTTTGGTCGACCAGGGACTTTTGAACGTGAACGGTTTGGTCGACTGAGTGTGCACACTTTGTGCATTTTGGTCCTATTTCAAACAACAAACACCCCATTCAAATAACTAACATATATAAGTATATGGGTCAGTGTCCTAGGGTCATTTCTAGGTCATTTTGAAGACACCGAAAAAATCCGGTGTCGGTCGACCTCGTAAACTTCGTTTTAGCCTCGATTTTGACCCTAAAGCTATTCCAAAAACTTTGTATGATTTTAGTTCTTTTAGAAAAAGGTTTTTGGTGAGATGTTCTGGTCCCTAGGGTCTATCTATGGTCATTATGAGCATTCAAACATGTCATGTAGATCCATGCATTATTACAGACCAGAGATATAAAATTAAATGCAATTACAAATTAAAAACAAATGTCTTCGTCTTTTTGCTCTTCCGACTTCATGGAATGTAGTTGATCCTATAGTTTTTAAGTCCTGCAAGCTTCCATCACCGTTTCCTTATGTGTGTGTTAAATTAATGGACCTTTTCACATGCTAAATACACACATAAGAAACATATGCTTTGTCAGCATCAAAACAGGGATTAGACTCAAAAAGTAAACATCGGCTGAGTGATTGATCTTGAGTATACTTTCATATAGATTATTTAGATAATATCACTACTTGATAAAGGGTTTTGTCATTGGTTAAATAGTTTTGATTCGAGTGTGTATTCAGTTAAAGGATCTATATTTTAGACATATTAAAAACACTTAACTAAATATCCTTGGTGTTCATAAATATTTATTTTATTGAGGGATATCTATTTTTTTTAAAAAAAACTTTATATTCATTTTTTTTATCTTTGGAAATCATATTATATATATATATATTTGGATATTACAAAGATCGTGTTGTGATTGAATATTTGAAAGAAAGTTTTTTTATTTTGATTGATATAATACTCAAGATAAAGCTTTTGATAAGTTCACATTAGATATTCATGCATTTTCGCAAAGTGAACTAGAACCCTAATTTTCTCCAAAGCTTTTAATTATATCATTACTTGGGAGTTTTGATAAAAAGAGAAATTGTGTGTTGAAGCGTGTTTTGTTATATACCTTTTTTTTTATGTCAAAAGGAGGAGAAGAATATCGCGTTATAGTAAAAATAGTTGGCAATACTAATTGGGTATGAGCGTATTTCATATTGCTAAATATTTTATGGGGATTCTTGTTAGGTGTGTATGAGCATATTTCATATTCCTGCATATTTGATTGTGCATTATTTGAGGGGGAGCCTTGTTAGGCGTAACCCATTTTTTATTTTTACTTGTGTATTTTTCATTATCAAAAAGGGGAGATTGTTGACTCTATGAGTCCAATCCTATTTTGATAATGACAAATCACTTGGTATTTGATCTATGCATTGAGATTGTGAACAAGAACAATATTTAGCATGCATGGAAAACTAGAAAGTCACGGAAGCAATGAGGATTAAAGTATATACATCTTGGCACAATCCATGGAACTAAAAGAGTAGAAGAATGAAGATACAAGCGTCAAGTTCAAGATCGTCATGGCAATGGAAATTTAGAACTTAATGTATTTACATATTCCATATGATTTAATTTGAAACTCAACATATACCCTAGACTGACCTTAGGACTCATGCATCTTATAAAAATATTTTAGTGGTTATTCATTGATTTTGATATTCTATTTAAAATCTCGGAAAATGTTTTATGAAGAAGCAAAGTAAGAAAGCAAAATGAGTTTTTGAAAATAAAATAAAAAAACTGAAGTTGGACTACCCAAATGACTGAGGAATACCATCATACGTCTGAAGAATTTCCTCAGAAGACTGAAAATTAGTTCAGTCATCTGAAGAATTAATTGCTGAAACATAGAACAAACAGAATACCTTCAGACGTCTGAACCTTAAGTTCAATCATCTGAAGTAGGGACCTCAAAAGTCTGAACCTCAACTTCACACATCTTACACAGTGTCCAATTCAATTTTTTCGAAGCTTTAAGGAACATCAGATGTCTGAACCTTAGACCTTAGTTGTCTGAACCTACGGGAAGTTTAAAAATTTGATCTTTAGTGAGAGAACATGCGGTTTTACACCTAATCAATTTGATCCAACAATCAAGACTTATCCTAAGGCCAAGTTTACCTATATAATCAACCTCAAAACCCTAGTGCCCCAACTCTTTGAATAATATTGAGAAACTTGAACATATTGCAAGATGATTGCCCACACTCCAACTATATTCATCAAGTTTAGACAAATCATCTCAACTTTTTGAAGGGATTTCATTTACATATCTTGAAAGCAAGCTTTGATGATTGAGGTTTGGTAAGCAAGGGGTTGGTTTGTGTTTTCAATATATAGATATCTTGAAGATTTTTCATATCTCATACTTATACATCTTCTACTGTTATTGAAATGGGAAAATCGTTGTGTTGTTACATAAAAATTTATTTATTGAAGGATTTTCTAAACATCGAATATTTGGTGATCTTCAATTTCTTATTTTCATTCAAAGACTCAATACTTTTTTATTGCGAAATCTACCTGATTGAAGAGTATAAAGGTTCTCAACATACATTTGTTAGAAATATTGTTGTGACAAATTGTGTTTCAAATCTTTGCAATTTACACAGCCTTTTATTTATTCAAAGATTCAACCCTACAAATTATTTGATAGCAAGAACTTAGATCTTCATAATATTCAAGACCAATTTTTTAATAAGATCACATTCGGTATTCTTGCATCTTGTAAGTTTGTTGGCCTAACTAGGCTTTTCAATCTTGTTTTGATGATAACAAAATGAAGGATATTAGAACATGTGGTGTTGAGTAATGTGTTTTTAGGTAAAAGGACTCTCAAGGTTAATAAACTAAAAGCTCATTGCCAATCTAGTGGAAGCTCCTCAGAATATCAAAGGCAATGGATAACAAATGAAGAAGTTAAGGGCAAGCAAACCCAAAGTCAAAAGTAAACCTCAACAGGCTGAAGGACCTACTGATTTAAGGAGATCATAATTAGAAGGACTGTTGTAAGTACTTATAAATCAAATGCCATTTAGATATGTGAAGCTCTCATAAATCAAAAGAAACCAAGAAACACCTTGTTAAAAGAGCTTAAAATATATTTTTAAAATCAAAGCAACAAAGGTCTTAAAGGAAGGAAAGTTTTCAAAAATAAAAAGAAGTCAGGCACCTGACAAACGATTATCTGTCTATGGACAAACGACTTGCAAAATTTGAGTGTTTTAAACTGAAGATAGTGTGTTGGCAAACGACTGCTAGTGTTCTGGGTTTAACGTTTAACCATAACAGATGACTGCCACGCGGAGCAGATTTCAGATCTCAAATAGGAAGTTCTCTTTTAAAATTTTGAATTTTAAAATTAAGTCAATAATTCTTTTTCAAATATTTCCTAACTTGATGGCGATATTGATCTTTGAAAAAGCATATAAATACCTCGTTGGGTCATGAAAAATTTTGAATTTTAAAAATTAAGTCAACAATTTTTTTTTTCAAATATTACCTAACTTGATGGGGATATTGATCTTTGAAAAAGCATATAAATACCTCCTTGGGTAATGAAAAATTTTGAATTTTAAAATTAAGTCAACAATTTTTTTCAAATATTACCTAACTTGATGGGGACATTGATCGTTGAAAAAGCATAAAAATACCTCCTTAGGTAATGAAAAATTTTGAATTTCAAATTTGGGTCAACATTTTTTCTCAAGTATTACCTAATTTGATGGGGATATTGATCTTTGAAAAAGCTTATAAATACCACCTTAGGTAATGAAAAATATACATAAGATAGAATACAAAAGAAGAGAGATTAATAAGTCTTTTGCTTAAACTCTTCTTGTGCTGAAATTCTCCTTGAGCTCCATCTACCCACATCATTTTGTTGGAGAGAAATAAATTCTCCTTGAGTTCAATTTGCTCACATCTTTTGTTGGAGAGGAATTCTACTATTTTGGTTGATTGAAAATATCAAAGCTCGGTTCCAGGTGCCAATTCAATTTTTTTTAAGAAGCATTGATGACTTCTAAAACTTTAAAGCTTCATATATTCTATTTTGCTTTGGTTTTTAGAAGTACAATTTAGATCTCAATTTGTACAACCTACTCTAAATTTTGTGAGTATTTTTTGTCCGCAAATATATTTTTCATCTTCTTGTACTTTGAATAGTTCAAAGGATTGATTGGATCATTGGACCAAGCACAGGCTGGTGTTTAGAGAGGTTTTTATCTTCCTGAAAAAGAGGGTGAATTGTGTAAGGTTTTTTTGTTCCACCCAGAAGGAACAAGATTTAGTTAACTCCTTAAGTGGTTGACCTAAGGCGAGGACGTAGGCTGGGGTAAGCTGAACCTCGTAAAAAGTGGTGGTGTTATTCTCTTCTCCTTACTCTCCTTTTAATTTCAGCAACAACATAACTTGCGTGAATGTTTTAATACTTGAAATCATAAAGTAATACTTATTAGAATTTATGTAAACCCAAAAAGGCCTAATTTTTTCATGGGCTTGCAAAAACCGAAAGGGAGTACGTTGGTTAATCGATCTCTTGTGGAAATCGAAAGGTAGTACGTTGATTGGTTAAGACACAAAACTTGTTAGCTGAAGGTTTAATTAGGTTTTGATATTGAAAAAGGTGTTTGGTTGTCATTGCAATATTCAAAATCATAAATCATCAACAAGAATTGAACATTCATTTGTAAGACCTTTAAATATTCTGAATTGATTTCTTGTCTTGTGGTTGTTGTGTATGAATGGTAAATTATTTGATTGTATTTATCAATTGTGAATTGATTAAAAGGAACTAGGAGTTAGTCTGTATTGCCTGATAAACGAAAATACTAGAAAACCTTAAGAGATGATAAAAAGAGACAGGAGCTTATAAAGAGGATCAAAGAAATTTTAATAAACCCAATTCCCCCACCCCCCCCTCTTGGAACTACACCTTAGGTTTCAGAGTTGAACTAAAACCCTAAGTTCTCCAAATCATTTACTTATATAATTATTTTGGGAGATTTGATCAAAAGGAAATTTTGTGAAGCTTATCATTCATAATGATTACATTGTTACATACATACTGAGCTTCAAGTTTTATCGTATGGATATATGTTAGGAATTTCCATTGTACTCACTAGTTTTAGAAGAAGCAATATTAAGTTTTCGTAGATTTGGAATTCTATATTGTAATCACGGTTTGGGTTGTGAACTGCGTGAGGAGGAAGTTGTGACTCTTGTAAGCAACAGATGTAAGGGAAGCTCCGTCCTGATTAAAGGAGCAGGGATTTAGTGGAATCTTAAGTGGGTTGCTCAAGGCGAGGATATAGGCCAGGTTGGCTGAACCTCGTATAATTGTGTTTGCCTTCTCTCTCCTTTTATTCCTTTTAATTTCTGTAATGCATTTCATTACCTACCTTGCATGTGTGTATGTTGAATAACCCCACATGAACTTAATAATTAATTGGGTAAAATAGAATTAATTGAGATAATAATTTGAATCAATTTAAAACCCCTGTAATTAATTTGTTAAATATAGAAATAGGGATTAAGTTGTAAAATAATCTTAAAGAATTTTAAAATACCCAATTCACCCCCCTCTTGGGATTACACTAAAATTAAGGGGTTCATTCTTTGTTTCATTTTTACTTGTTTCCCCTTTTTCAGATTTTGAGCCTTTAAACTTTCGAGTGAACTTCTTATTCTTTTTGAAAACTTTCCAAGTCTTCTAGTGATGAAGGCTATATCATCATTGTCTAATTCATTTTCTTCTTCTTCTTCTTCTTCTTCTTCTTCACTAGAGCTATCTTTAGCAGCCTTGAGAACTATTTATTTCTTGTTTTTATTATTCTCATAAATTTTTTTCATTTATCACCATCTCATAAGTTAGCAGCGATCCTATCAGTTTATCTAGGGAAGTATTTTTCAAATTTCTTCCTTCTATTACTGCAATTACCTTAGGTTCCCAAATTGGTAGAAGTCCTCTAAGGATTTTCCGTATCATTTCATAAGTTGAGTAATTCTTTCCTAAGGCATTGAGGGAGTTTGTTATATGGGTGAATCTAGTGTACATACTAGTAATGGTCTCATCAGGATTCATCCTAAAAATTTTATACTCGCTAGTGAGCATATCAATTTTATTATCTCTTAAATCAATAGTACCTTCATAGGTTACTTCCAGTTAGTCCCAAATTTCTTTAGCCGATTTACATGCCATAATCCTATTGAATTCATTTACATCAAGGGCACAATATAATGCATTCATAGCACTTGAATTTACTTGCAACATCTTATGGCCATTGTTTGTCACGCCCCCAAACTCGCCAGGTGGGGCCCAAGGTGTGATGAGACAATTCACTATCTCTTTTACCATTCACGCAAAGCAGATAATAAACAACCTCAAATAAAATACCAAAGTACTATATACAACCCAAAAATCGGTATAACAAATTCTCTATATTACATCACCAACGAAATATAAAAACATAAATTGTACATCCAATTGTTATTCCCACCACTCAAAATTACCAAAAACTAACCCTACCTCCGAAGCATTCTAAGCTCGATCACCTGAAGAACCTGAAAATAATCAAAATATGTCGAGGTGAGACATCTCTCAGTAAGGAAGAGGTAAACTATAACAATGTGTGGCAAAAGGGTTTTAAGTAGATACAAAATACATTCATTAATTAATCAACACAACTAGCAAGGCACATACAAACTGTAGTCATACAAACATAACAAATATTTATAGTGAAAGTTCCCAAGGATAGGGAATATTACACGCCCATACATGCACCTTCTCTCTGCTCTGATACCGTTTGTAACCTTACCCTTTAATATGGCCACGACTACAATTGATACTAATCAAGGAACTTACCTTACTCAGTAAGCCCTGGGGTGGAGAGTTTTACTTTGTCATAAATGTTCATGTAATTAAATTCACAAACAAGTATTCACACACAATCCAATATCCATCACATTCAACATCAATCATCCACACAGGACACAGTACCTTCCATTCACATCCACACATGATTCACATATCCACACAAGATACCACACACTTCATTCACACCCACACTGGGTCCATGTCCACATAGGATACACAACCACACAGGTTACCATTCCACACACAACCCTGTTCATAGTAAATCGGTAAAACGAACTGAAAAGCAAGGTGTAGTCCCAAGAGGGGGGGTCAATTGGATTATAAAAATTTCTTTTAATTCCTTTTAAGAATCGTTAGCCTTCTTTTATTTCTTTGAGCTAATTCTTGACTTGTTTGTTTAATTCTTTGATCACTCAAAAACTTAGTTCTTTTAATTCAATCAATCGACACAACTATGTAAACAACCAAGCAACCAAACCAATGATTCAAGTAACCAAGCCAATCATCTACAATTTGAAAACAAACAACCAAATGATTTGCCAAACACAAGTTACCTGCAACACTTAAAATAGTTTGTTTCTTTATATAAGTCTTGTATATATAAAATTTGTACCTGCTGATATAAAGCCCCGTATTGATTGTTTTGCTTCTTCAATATGATGTGCAATACAACATCCAATCAACACAATATCTACACTCTTCTGAATATTCAAAACTTAACTAAACTCTCAATTAATTTATCCTTTGGCTGTTAACCAAGAAACGTACTCCCGTATGGTTTCCGTAAGGTATGGTATAACCAATGTACTCTTTTTTGGTTTCTGCCACCCAAATCAAAATTAGACTTCAAGTTACTTGATTTCTATATTACGTAGTATATATGATTATCAATTAAACCATCCACACAATTTAAATATGCTAAAAATAAAGAGTAAGGGAAAGAAAGAGTGAGACAAAGATTTTTACGAGGTTCGGCTTATACCCAGCCTAAGTCCTCATCTTTAGAAAACCACCAAAGCATTCACTAAACCTGTTCCTTTGATGGGTGGAAAAATACCTTTACAACATTCCTTGGTTAAGGCTAGAGCCCGCCCTCTCCAAACGATGTACCCTCGTTCGGTCACTCCTTACATAAACTAGAGCCCGCCTCTCTAAGCAATATCCCTTTGTTTAGCCAATGATCCAAACAATACTTGGATTCATCAATCTACAAGATACAAATCAAATATTTGTGTACAAAGAATTGCTCACACAAAGAGCTGATTAGTACAATAATTTACCACTATAATATACTTCAAAGTAAATAATAATATGGAATTTAACTTGAAGCTCAAGGAAGTATATCACCGATTAATTCTTTCAATGATTGAAAGATTTAGAATTTGTAGCACAATTCCAGTGGAATAAGATCAACAAAAACTTAGTTGAATTCGTGCAAGTTGAGAGTAAGAGAGAGCCATAAGAATTTGAGAGCAATTGAGAGAGATTTTGAATTTTTGCAGAATTTGAATTCTTGGTGCATTGATTCAATGAAATTTAAGGCTTATTTATAGACTTTAAAAAGTATGTAACTTGATCCCCAAGTGACTTGGAGTATTCCCCAAGATTTCACAAAGTTTGAGCCCTAAGCAACCACATTTAAAAAATTTATTCATTAGAGAAATTTTAAAACAGCCGCGTGGCAGTAGACTAACTAACTTGGTCAGTCACCTGCATAGTTTATTCTAAAGGGGCAGTAGGGTGGCAGTCGCCTACTAGGACACAGGAAGTCGCTTGTCTTGACCACCCAGACTGTTGTTATGTTGCTGTTAGGCTGTTATCAACTTTGAGCACTCTTCAATGTTTCAGTCATAACGTTTTCTGTGTAACTCCAAATTTGATGATCTTGGTATCAAATGAAATATACAAAAAAATCCTACAACTTTTATGTTTAACACTTTTTAAAATAAAGCGTTTTGGATAGAGAAAAATGCATTTCAATGCGGATATAGAAAAATTGACAGCATTTGGAAAATCCTCTTTTTGGTGCTTTTTATTCCAAAAAAAGATTCTAACATTTTTGAAACAATTTTTGACCTTATAAAAATATTTTCCAAGTATGTTCAAAAGTATCTAAGTCTAATAAATTTACCTAAGAGTTTCATGCATCCATATTGAAATTGTTTGAAGTACTTACATGAAATTTCCTATGAACTCTTTCAAATTTTCAATTCTTGAATTCCTTAAGGTCTTTATGCTTGCTTCATCTTTTTTTGAACTTTCATAAAAAATTAGAGTGATCCTTAAAAAGACTCCCCCTTTCAATAAGCATCATTTTAACAATATTTGCAAGATCAATATCAATTTCAAAACCTCATTTACAATCATGCTCATCACTATCAAGTACTTCTTCTTTTGATATATATTATGTTCATGCTCAGTTTTTGCAATTTGCAATATTATGCTCAATTTTTGCTTTAAAACTTCTCCCCCATTTGACATCCATCAAAAAGGAAAAAAATGATTAAGTTCAAGTAAAATCACATGTTTAGCATATCATCAAACATGTGTATCAAACATATGAACACGCTCAATTTATTATTTTTCAATATAGCATGTGTAGTGTGTTATAACATTCAAGTATATGAGTTGTAACTTCATTACTAAAAGCTTTTTCCTTTAGAAAATATTCAAGATTTCAATTTTTGATTTTATGATACTGATTTAAAATTGAATTCATGATATCTATTTAAAATTCATGATACCAATTGAAAATTTAATTCATGATACAAATTGAAAATTATCTGAATTGATTAATAAGGAAACAATTGTAATATAAGCAATATGACATAACACTCCCCCTGAATTCAATACATTCAGTTTGTTATCAATTTTGCTTTCATCATCCTATATTTCAAAACAATGATTCACATTATGTATCAAATATCAATATTATGCTTATATCATCAAGAGATATAATTATTCTTTTCATGCTTAAAAAACCAATTGATCTTTTATATTGTGATACCAAATGAGCTTTTTTTTTAAAAAAAAAAAATTGTGATGCCAATTAAAATTTTTAAAATGTGATACCAAAAATATTCATGGATACCAAAGACTTTATAGATACCAAAGTCATTATCACATTATACACATCTCATGGATACCAATATGACCATTATATCTCTCATAACTCATGGATATCAATATAAAAAGCAGTAAGTTTATCCATGTAATTCATCAATAGCATGCATGATCAAGAACTAATCTCATATCAAAATTCATGCTTATACTCAATAATCTCATGCTCAAATTTTCAACATAGTGAGCCATAAATTTTTAATATAAGTTAAGCATATCATGTAGCATATCATATAGGCATGTAAGCATATAGCATCTCATATAGTCATTCATTCTCAAACTTATCTTAAACTCTTCTTTAAGTTATTCTATTTTAACTAGTTTGTTTGTTGATCATGAATTAAGTTACTTTCTCAATTTTTAAAGGGAATGGCTTAATCCATGGAGTTTTTCATTTATAAACTAGTCTATCATCTCGGTACCCATACTTTCTTGGGTCCGATTGGTTTCATAAAGGATGTTTCTTTAACTTTCCATATTTGTTTAGTTTTCACACCTTTTCTCTTAAATGGACATTCAAACTTTATATGCCCATTTTTCTTACATTGATAGCATATGGTGTTAGTGTACGCATTAAGGAATGTGCTTGCATTATCTTTGAAGGCTTTTGAGAAATAACCCATGTAAAGATTCATTTTCTTTTTATTTTCAATTCCATTAAATCCAATGCCTTCTTTGTTTAGAGACATTCTTTGGGAGCCTACCATTTTTTCAAAGTTTGTTTTTCCTTTTGTAAAGTTATAAATGATCTTTTATTTATCTTTAATATGACTTTTGAGATCATTTAACTCTATCTCTTTCTTGTTGTCAACCTTCTTTAGTGATTTTTCTAATTCTAGAGATAGTTTTCTTATCTTATCCTCTATTTTAGAAAGATATATATATATATATATATATATATATATATATTATAATGTCCCTCAATAAAATACAACATAATACATTTTATGGTTGACCCGAACCCGTGGGTAGCGGGGACACCTGTCAAACATAGCGGAAAACCTAGCAGCAGTAAACATAAAAATCTGAAACATCCAATTATAAAACATAATACCAGAGCTTTCTATTAACATCAATATACTGTTTACATGTACAATCTCCAAAAAGTCAAAATAACTCTAGGACTATGCAACAAAATCTCCTAGTCCTAGCTCAATGCTTACCTTTCTAATAGGGAAGCTCCACTCACTCAACGACGGCCTCGACCCGCCGGTTTCTCTGGGTTTCCTGAAAAATATATTAATGTTGGGGGTGAGACACTTCTTAGTAAGGGAAAATAAACTAAATACAGTTGTGTGGCAACATGAACATTTGAAGTACTTACACATATACAGTACATTTCATAATTCTGGAAATAATCATAATATCATACTGGATGATCATGTACTTTCATATTTGTTAATAAATCATAACATACATAAACATATGTTATAACTCATAATAACATACATAAAAAAACATCTGCGGTAACTATAGTACTGAGAATATACCCAGGATGCATAGCTAGCTAATGTCATGTATTACCCCCCATGACGGGTTGTGCAGTGCGAAGGCGGGACCCGACAATGGCTGGCCGACCACTGCCGAATCAAATATGTCTGTAAGTACGATGGGCCCGCCACACCCTGGTTCGAACTGTCAGGTGGACGTCCACACTCTACTAAAAGCCACATCGACTATCCATCTCCCATCCCCTCGTGGGACGGTTAGCACTAATCTGAAGTAAATATCTGATTTACACATATAGCTACGGTACCAAGCCCTGAACTGAACTAAACTAACATCCTGGCTGTAATAACATATAATACATGAACATACATAATATCATCACGGCCTCGTGCCGAAAACATAGTTACGGCCTCATGTCGAATTCATGCATATGGCTTTGTGCCAAAATCATGGTAAATACGGCCTCGCGCCAATAACATAGATACGGCCTCATGCCGATAGCATAAATACATGGCCTCGTGCCAAAATCATATAAATATGGCCTCGTGCCAGATACGTTTCAGGTATTTACATTTTGAAAATAACTCATTTATCATACATTTGTCAACTCAATATAACATAACCTATTCTTCCAAAATACCTGAAAATATGTTTTACTCGTAAAAGCATTCATATCATATCTCATTACACGTAAAATAATATTCATGCCACACATGCTCTGTTAAAAGTCATACTAAAATCATGATTTTCGGGCATCTCATATATACATATACATTTTAATCATCATAGCAGTATTTTCACCATCGTACATTTCATTCGTAATACACCTTATAACATATGCTTTTTTGAAAATAAATTACTCATAATCGATAATAACTTATATGGAAAATGACTGCTTTAGTTTATTCCCTTACCTAGCTACTGAGAAAGCCCCTCAAATTTCCTAGCCTCACCCCCGTAGGATTTCTTACTCAATACCTTGAAACTCAAAATTCCCAGTATTAAACATATGTATTTTCATGCGTACATCAATTTCTATAACTACTATAAAGTCTAATTTGCCTTAAAAAGTCTTACCTCAACTTTGGGATGATTTCCAACTTCGTTTTCTAGACGATCCACTCCGGCAAACTTGCAGGGAACTTCGTCAGGAGCGCCATGGTAGTCTCAGATCTTCGATCCGAGGTAAAACCAGCCCAAAATCGAAGAGAGAGAGTGAGAGGACCGAAGAAGAGAGAGAGGAGAGAGAGAGGAGCATGAAAAATGAATAAACAATCAGATTTTTCATATTTATAGGTGGCGGAATTCGTCGACAAGCCTGACCTTCGTTGATGAGTTTTTCACAAATTTCGTCGACGAAATCCAGTCTTCGTCGACGAAATTCAGTCGGCTCCAGAACCCCTCTCGGTAATTCTTTGTTGACGAAGCCCTGTGTTCGTCGATGAAATCCTTTAAGCCTTCATCGACAAAACCTTGTGTTCGTCGACGAAATCCTTTAAGCCTTCGTCGACGAAACCCTGTGTTCGTCAACGAATTCAATTAGTTTCTTAAAAATTATTTTATTCTCCAAATGCATTGTCGTCGACGAACGTGCAGCGTTTGTCAATGAAGTCTGCGGCCTCCTTCTGTTTCTGTCTCTATTTCCCTCTCTCTTTAATATTTAAATTTCATTTAAAAATTCGGGTCGATACATATACATATGTTTTATAGAGGATAAGGATCGAAGGTCTTCCATCATCTTTTCATTTTTGCTTTCTAATTATTTAATTTTTAAATCTTTTTCATTTTCAGCAAGATTTTTAGTTTCTAACTCCTTTGTCATAGCTTCATTCTTACTTTCTATTTTCTTGATTCTAGAATCTTTTTATCTTTCTGCAGCTTTAAGGAATTCTAACTCTTTCATTATTCATTCATTCATATTTTTCAATGATATATTTTGTTTACTTACTTTAATTAGCATCTTATGAACTTTGAATAAATCATTTTGAAATTCTTCATAAGATGGCATGCTCTCATCATTGGATTCATCAGTACAAGAATTATTTAAAGATTTAGATGAGGAGCTTTCCTCATTGTCCCAAACCATAAAGCACGTATAAGCAACCCCTTGGTCACTTGATTCATTCTCTGAACTACTTGTACTCATCATGTCCCAAGTATTGGCTTTCATGACCTTTTTCTTTTTCTTCTTAGATTCTTTCTTTAGTAGTGGACATTCTAGTTTAATATGTCTAATCTTGTTGCAATTGTAACATGTAGGAGTTTTATTCTTTGATTTCTTGCTAACTTCTTCTCCTTCTTCATCTAATTCAGATTTGGATTTTCTTTTGAATTTATTTTTCCTTCTCAGAAATTTTGCTAGCTTTTTAGATATAAAGGCTACTTCATCTTCATCCATTTCATCTTCACTACTTGAGTTTTATTTTGAGGATTTGAAGACTATTGTGTCTTGGGCTTTGGTTTTACCACTCTTTTCATTCATTGACATTTCGTACGTGAGTAAAAAACCTATAAGCTCATCTAAGGAAGTGGTTTTCATATTTCTTCCTTTCGTTATGGCAGTGGCTTTTGGTTTCCATTTAGGTGGCAGTCCTCTAAGATTTTTCCTTACCATCTCATAAGTAGTGTAGGTTTTTCCTAATGCATTTAGGGAATTGATTATGTGAGTGAACCTAGTAAACATATTAGTTATGAATTCATGAGGGTTCATTTTAAACGCTTCATATTCACTTGTAAGCATATCGATCCTATTATCCCTAACATCTATAGTGCCTTCATATGTTACTTCTAATTTTTCCCATATCTCCTTAGCTGATTTGCAAGTCATTATTATATTAAACTCATTGGCATCTAAAGTACAATATAGACCATTCATGGCACTGGAATTTACTTGCAGCATCTTATAGTTTAATTTTGTCATATCAATTTTCTTCTTAGGGACTTGTTTTCCATCAACTGTCTTAGTGCGAATTTGGCCGCCTTCCATAACAACCTCTCATGCTTTCCAATTCATAGTTTGGATACATATTTGCATTCTCTTTTTCCAGAAGGTATAGTTCAAACCACAAAAGATGGGTGGTCGGGTTAAAGATTGTCCCTCTCCGAAGGGAGCTACGCCTAAGTTAGCCATTACAATCTTTCTATAGCTACTAATTAAGATTTGCTATAACCCCGCTCTAATGCCAATTGAAAAGCAAGGTGTAGTCCCAAGAGGGGGACGAATTGGATTATAAAATTTTTTTTAATTCCTTTTAAAAATCCTTAACCTCCTTTTATTTCTTTGAGCTAATTCTTGACTTGTTTGTTTAATTCTTTAATCACTCAAGAACTTAGTTCTTTTAATTCAATCAATCAACACATCTATGTAAACAACCAAGCAAACAAATCAATCATTTAAGTAACCAAGCCAATCATCCACAATTTGAAAAAAAACAACCAAATGATTTTCCAAGCACAAGTTACCTACAGCATTTAAAATAGTATGTTTGTTTATATAAGCCCTGTATATATAAAATTTGTACTTGCTGATATAAAGCCATGTATTGATTGTTTTGCTTCTTCAATATGATGTGCAATACAACATCCGATCAATACAATATCTACACTCTTCTTAATATTCAAAACTCAACTAAACTCTCAGTTAATTTATCCTTGGGCTGTTAACCAAGTAACGTACTCCCATATGGTTTCCGCAAGGTATGGTATAACCAATGTACTCCTTTTCGGTTTTCGCAACCCAAATCAAAATTAGACTTCAAGTTTACTTGATTTCTATATTACGTAGTATCTATGATTATCAGCTAAACCATCCACGAAATTTAAATATGCTAAAAATAAAGAGTAAGGGAAAGAGAGAGTGAGACGGAAATTTTTACCAGGTTCGGCCTGTACCCAGCCTACATCCTCGCCTTTGGTAGACCACCAAAGGATTCACTAAACATGTTCCTTTGACGGGCAGAGCAATACCTTTACAACACTCCTTGGTTAAGGCTAGAGCCCACCTTCTCCAAACTATGTACCCTTATTCGGTCACTCCTTACATAGGCTAGAGCCCGCCTCTCCAAGCAATATCCCCTTACTTAGCCAACTATCCAAAAAATCCTTAGATTCGTTAATCTACAAGATACAAATCAAATATTTGTGTACAAAGAATTGCTCACACAAAGAGCTAATTAGTACAATAATTCAGCACTATAATATGCTTCAAAGTAAATAACAATATGGAATTTAACTTGAAGCTCAAGGAAAAATATCACCGATTAATTCTTTCAATGATTGAAAGATTTAGAATTTGTAGCACAATTTCGGTGGAAGAAGATTAGCAAAAACTCAGTTGAATTCGTGCAAGTTGAGAGCAATTGAGAGAGATTTTGAATTTTTGCAGAATTTAAATTCTTGGTGCATTGATTCAATGATCTTTGAGGCTTATTTATAGACTTTAAAAAGTATGTAACTTAATCCCCAAGTGACTTGGAGTCTTCCCCAAGTTTTCACAAAATTTGAGCCCCAAGCAACCACATTTAAAAAATTTATCCGTTAGAGAAATTTTAAAACAGCTGCGTGGCAGTAGACTAGCTGACTTGGTCAGTCACCTGCTTAGTTTACTCTAAAGGGGTAGTAGGGTGGTAGTCGCCTGCCAGGACACAGGCAGTTGCCTATCTTGACCACCAAAGCTACTGTTAGGTTGTTTTAGGTTGCTGTCAGCTTTGAGTACCCATGAGTGTTTCAGTCATTACTTTTTCTGTGTAACTCCAAATTTGATGATCTTGAATTCAAATGAAATCTAAGAGCAACTCCTACAACTTTTATGTTGAATACGTTTTAAAATAAAGAGTTTTGGATAGATAACAATGCACCTAAATTTGGATGTATAAAAATTGACAGCATTTGGAAAATCCTCTTTTTGGTGCTTTTCATTCCAAAAAAAATTTCTAACCTTTTTGAAAAAATTTCTGACCTTATAAAAATATTTTCCAAGTATATTCAAAGGTATATAGGTCCAATAAATTTACCTAACAGCTTCATGCATCCATGTTGAAATTTTTTGAAGTACTTACATGAAATTTCCTATAAACTCTTTCAAATTTTCAATTCTTGAATTCTTTGAGGTCTTTATGCTTGCTTCATCTTTCTTTGAGCTTTCATCAAGTTCTCTTTAATCCTCATGCTCTAATGATCCTCTAGATTTATCTTTAAATCCATTTTTGAATCCATTCTTTAAGCTTCATATTGATCATCCTTCTTTGAAATATAAGCTTTCATGAATTCTTTAACCTTGCATTCATCATTGAGTCATAAAAATACATCACTTAAACAAAGCATGTTAAGTTCTACTTATTTGTTAGCATCAAAACAAGATGTTAAGCCTTGTAAAGCCAACACGAACTCCTCATCCCACTACCAACATTTACACTGTTTTTATAAATGACCATACAATGACCTCATCATGCCACTGACAACGTTATATGGTGATTTATATCTACTACGATATTACGACCTCCTCATGCCACTGCCAACGCTATATTGCAATTTACATGAACCAAATTACATATACAAGGCATTTACAACATTATTCATCACCAGACAATATTTACTACTAGACAGAAACAACAACCAGCCAATATTCTCAATCAAGCAGTATCCACAATTAAGCATTCTCAACTGAACATTATTCACAGGCAACATTTTTCTCAACCAACAGTTATTAACAACCAGTTAATTATAAAGGATTTTCTCATGCCACATAGTTTTTCCCAAATATATATATTATAATCAAAACCTTTATTTTTCAATTGCTAAACTGTTTAGAAAATCATACTATAAATATACAACTTTTTATACAGAAAGGTAACCAGTTCAAATTAAAAAATAAGTCTGGTATCATTTATTTCCCCTTACTTGTTCCTCGAAATTCTTCCTAAACCAAACAAAAAATAAGACCCTGTATTCCAAAAATCCTAACTTAGTCAGTTCAACCCCAATATGCCTAATATTCTAATATTTCCTAGCCTATACTGTTAAATAATTAATAAATCTAAAAAATAAATCGGTTACCCTAGTTTTGGAGTGTTGCTCAAGAACTCCAAATGAAGATTATGCTCTGGTTAACTTGGAGAAAATCACTCCGAGAACCTTGTGGTGGTTTCTGATCATCGAATTCGGCTACAACAAAGCCAAAAACGAAGAGGTGAAGGTGGGTTGGTAGTAACCTAGAGAGAGAAAGTGAAGGAGAGGAAATTTTCACAAAAAGAAAGTGTTCCAGGATCATTTATAGGCTGGCGTTTGCTGACGAGTCTAAAAGGTTCGTCGATGAGAACATCAGGTTCGTTGACAAATCAATTAAAATCTAAAATTTTCCTAGTCTCAGGATCTCCTCGCCGACGAGCATAGGGTGCTCGTCATCGAGTCCCTACTATGCTGCCCTGAAATTTTTATTTTATTTGTTTTCCCTTTCCTTTTAATTTGTTTTTTCTTTTATTTTCTAGATTTGGGTTACTACATTCTCCCTCTTTACAAAATTTCATCCTTTTCGTCCTTGAAATTCGTTAATCAATTATTTTTCACCCACATAGAAGTTCATTAACTAACCATATTCACACAATTCAATAAACTGTAACATGTGAACTTTTGCATCACTAAAAATTAAATGAAATTATTACTTATCCAAAGTATAAATTTATTACTTACACCTCTAGCAGTGTCTGTCTTAGTTGGGGAAAGCGAGTAGACATGCGCTAGGCTGCCGCGAGAAACTAGATTTTCCCTCTGATTCTGATCAAGAGTGGGTGCATTATTCGGTGGTCCCCAACACTTCTAGGCTATATGTTCATATCTTCTGCACCTATAGCACACAACACCCCTGCCCCGGCATTCACCCCAATGCCTCAGATGACACTAAGCACAGTGGGGGCATGATGAATCGCCCTGACATCCTCGATCATCCCTTTTTGACCTCTAACCCGCAGTATCTCTATCTCCCCTCCATGAGCCCTGTCTAATATATGCATAGGAACTGGGATGCAAGGGTCTTTTCCTCTGCTCTGATGTTTCTGCACCTCTTTTCCGGCTCAACTCCTCTACGGTGGCTTTATTCACCAACTTTGAGAAGTCCTATATCTGCAATACTACCACATGCTCGTGGATTCTCTGGTTCAGGCCCTTTTCAAATCTTCTCACCTTTTCATATTCATCTAGGACAATGAAATGAGAAAATCGAGAAAGCTCCACGAACCTACCAGCATACTGTTGTACTGTGAGGTTCCCACCGAGTCAGGTTGAACAATTCCTCCACCTTCGCATTCCTAGTTGTGGCAGGTAAATACTAGTCATAGAAGACCTCCTTGAAATGTTCCCAAGTCATCACCATGGGTACTGCTCGCTGCTCTTCTGGCAGCTTGACCGCTGGCCACCATCACTCGGCCTCTCATGTCAGCTTGAAGATGGCAAAGAGAACCTTCTGTTCCTCAGTGCAATTCGGCACTGCCAATATTTTCTCCATCTTCTACACCCATGTCTTGGCTATGATTGGGTCATTGCCACCCACAAAAGATAAGGGTTTTAGGCGGGGTGCATTGATCAATCGTACAACCCTAGTTCACAAGTGGGTAGCTCGATGCCTCGGGGTCCCATCTCATCTCTGCCTTAACCTATTGGGCTATATCTCACAACAATCTGGAGGTTTCAATCTCATCTCCACTAGAAACCCCCAACTCATTCTCCCCTCTAGCATCCATGCCTTTACCTCTGGGATTTATCCTGAAGATAAGATAGAGGCAAGTTTAAAATCTTGACATCATAACATAACTGGCACAGTTTTAAAACAAGAAACTAGATTAATATTCATATCCTCAGTTAAACATCCAACACCCAATTAACCACAATTCATTATAGTACTTAAATCGTCAAAATTCCCTTTCAGAGGTTTATCCCCATAAATCAACCATCCTTATCTTTAGGTTCTACTTCCAAGTTCCTGTCTCTCTACTTGGAAACATCACCATCGATGGATTTACCATGTTTTCTAAAGCCAGCTACAGCTTCATAAAAACGTAGAGGACCATCAAGATATTTCAACCCCAAAGCTTATGAAACAAAACTGAAAAGTCCTAGTAAAATCCTAATCTATGCGTTCCTATCCTCATCCTAACTCAAACCTATATTCTTGTATTAATCTGCCTAAAGTCTGCAAAACCTATTTCCCAAGCTCTAATACAACTTTGTCACGACCCCAAACCCACTGGGTGGGGCCCAGGGTGTGATGAGACAATTCACTATCTCTGATACCATTCACGCAATGGAGATAATAAACAACCTCAAATAAAATACCAGAGTATGATATACAACCCAAAAAGGAGTATAACAAATTCTCCATACTATATCACCAAAGAAATATAAAAACATAAACTGTACAAATAACTATTCTTCCTACCACTCAAAATTACCAAAAACTAACCCTGCCCTTGGAGCCTTCTAAGCTTGATCACCTGAAGAACCTGAAAATGATCATAATATGCTGAAGTAAAACACCTCTTAGTAATGAAGAAGTAAACTATAGCAGTGTGTGGCAAAAGGATTCTTAGTAGATAAAGTATGAAAGAAAATAAGTGAAAGTTTAATTTCACATCTTTAAAATATTAATAATATTAGAATAAATTTTTATTTTTTATAGTTTTTGATATAAAGAGAAAAAAAAATAGAAAATATGTTTTCTTTTTATTTTATTTTCTTCTACCAATGTTTTTTTTATCCAAACGGACACTTACGACATTTTTTTTCTCTCCTACATTTAGTTGTTTTCATGACAATAATGATGGATTTTAATTTTCTTATTCCATTACATATTTGTTAGATTTCTATTGGGACACTTAGAGGTATAGTTGCTTAATTTTAATTGGGTAAGCCATGTCGTTTAATTTTTACTGTATTAGGAACAAGGAAGTTTTAGGTTTAATTATCATTAGAACACATGCAAAATGCACACAAAAGTTTTGTTGCTGTATTTTTAACAGCCCACATGGAGCTAGTTGCTCAAGCGCATGAAAGTTATGTTATTTGATTTGTATTGAGATGCATGGAAGCTTATTTTGGGAACAAAAGTCCTATTGTTTTATTGGGAACACAAGGAGGCCTGTTATTTGGGCTGATAAAATTTTTATAGATGGTCTTGTAGATGGTCTCTCATTGGGTTATAGATGGTATTGTATCAACTATTTGTTTGAACAAAAGAAAAAGAAATTTCATTTATTTTTAAATATTTTTATATTAAAATAAGATTAGAAATGAATTATTTTAGTATAATTAAAAGCTAAAAAATATCAAAAGTTAATTGTCCCAACATTTTACTAAGCCACTCACCTAACGAAGGTGTGTTTTTTATCCGCCTTGATTTGGATAACAAGTTTGAATAAATGTAAAGCATATCAGATGAGAAATGGAAAACTATTGAATCAATAGAATCATATATCAAGTTGTTATTTACCCAAATGTGGTTTTATTACCTAATAAATTACTTGTGGCTAATTAGCCTTCTAACTACACCTAAATTCTTGAAATAGATAGTCATAGTCTATACAATCAAATTAGATTTAAGAGTATGGTTATGCGAGATGAATGTATTAACGCCCCTACATGTCATTTCTACAAATGGTACATGATTATCTTATGGTCGAAACTCATATTCCTCCATTTTTATTCAGCTGCCATCCATTTCAATGTTGAGTAGCCTTGAGCAGGACATATATCATTCTCATCTCAAGATACTTAAAGACATGTGCAACATAGCCCTCAAGGTCTATCATATATAGAAGTGATTTTAACAAATGTTTTCAAGTTTATTCTAATTACTTGATCACTAAGTATTTTGGTGGTCCTACACAAGATAAAAATGACCTTCACCTCATGATCCCTAAAGACATTCAATAGAACAACGACACATGCAATAGCCTTGAAGGTTCATTGTATGATTTATAGTAGATGTGGGTGATAAATAGAGTTAGTGAAGAAAGAAAATTGAGTATAATGTCATACATGCAGAATTAGAAAGTCTAATAGGATCACCAAGTGAATTCAAGGTGATTCAGTTAGACTAACCACCATCAGAGTCTAAGGATAAGGTCTACATACCACGGTATAAGTTTGCTTCCCATCATAAGGAATGCACACCCCCTTATGTATATACAAAAATAAGGAAACAAGCCAATAATTTGCAACATCTAAAGGAAAGGTGCAACATGATCAAACAAAATTTAAAAAAAAAAATCAAATGTAAGAGCACAAATCACATAAGTGACATGCACAACAATGACACAATGTGCAATAGAAGTAATTAAAAGAAGAAAATCAAGCACAAGAGCATGTGTATGTTGTAGATACCTAATTTTGTTCAGATTGAAATTAATTGGAGAATAGAAGAATCTAATTGAATTCTATTTCCCCTTATCCTAGGCCTTTCATCGAGTAATTAAAATTTAGGCATCTAATTACACCTTTTAAGGCTAAATTAAGCTTTAGCTTAGTTCATTTAGGAGTTATCCTAGATGAGGATATACGTCTATCCTTGGAAGAGCTAATTCTTGTTCCCAAAAGACCATTTAGGACAAAGAAGGAGTTCCCTTATTCTAAAAAGGCATTTTTGAATTTTAAGGTTAGGACAAGCTCTCTTACTTCTCTATAAAAAGGAAGCTATAGCCCTTACTGTAACAACCCAAAAATTTAATTAATAAAAATAGAGAAAAGGGAAGGAAGAGAAATAATTTAAATAATGTCAACAAAGAATCGTCAACGAACCAACTATTCTCGTCGACGAGCGTTCTGTCTTGGCCTGTCGACAAGGGCACATGTCTCGTCGACGAGGAATTACCGAGAGGGGTTTCCACATGACTGAAATTCATCAATGAAGTTTGCTATTTAATCGCTGAACTCTGTACTAGGACCCGTTGACAAGTCCACGTGTCTCATTGACGAACCCTTACCTATAAATAGCAAAATCTTTCATTTCAGTGCGCAATCTTTTGCATGTTGTTGACCTTATAGGTCACGGCCGATTTTGATTATGAAAAATACTCATTGTATCTAATGGGTACTTGAGATTTTTTGTAGGAAATTAAATTGTTAGATTATAATGCACATGGAACGAGTAAAGCTTGAAGATCAAATTTCCATTAAAGACCCAATTTCTCATGTTGTATTATAATTCATTTTTGTAAAGGGTCTATAATAGTAATTAGGGTCTTTGGTTTGTAATAAACACACACATCACATGCATGATCTATTATGTAAGCTCAAACCAAGTATAACTTAAAGTGACCTTAGAAAGACCTTAGGGTTTACCCTTCAGTCGATCAACACCGAATTTTTTTGGTGTCTTCAAAAGGACCCAAAAATGACCCTAGGACACTCACTATTGCACCTATGAATGTTAGGCACTTGAATAGGGTTTGTGTGAATCATAACAGGACCGAAATGCACACTTTGTGCACTTTCAATCGATCGACCTTGGCAGTTCATTCTATCCCAGTCGATCAAACCCACGTCCAGGTCAACGATTGACCAATGTCTCGGTCAAGTGAACCATTGTAGTTCAAATCCTCTGGTCGATCGAAACCTCTTGAGGTCAACAATTTGACCACCTAGTCGACCGAGCCAAAATTGAATACCAACTACCTGGTTAACCGAGGGTCCTCAAGAGAAATCCCAACTGCCTGGTCGACTGAATCGTCCAGTTCAAAAAGGCCTGGTTAATCAAACCATGATAGAATGAAAAATCGCCTTGAGCATGTACATTTTGATCAACCGAGTCTCCAGTTCAAATGTGTCCTGGTCGACCAAACCATATGAACTTCGATTGACAGAAAAGGTTTCTGGTCGACCAGACCTCTCTGGTTACCCTGATTTTTTTACCGTGGTTAATTTTTTAACATGGTTAAAATAGTTAAAATGTCATTAAACTTTCCTAATAATTCCCAATAGGTCTCCAACGGTCATAATTCATGGGGTGACTATATATACCCCTTCATTTGGGAAAATTAGTAACTTGATTAAGAAAAAAAAGTGTAAAATCTCTCTCAAGCCAAAAATCTCTCTACTGTTCACATACTCTAAGAAACCACTCAATCTTACTTTCTATATCTCTCCAAATCCTTTTTAAGTGTATTGAGTGTTTTGTGCAAAGAAGTTTGCTCTCTCATTCGTGTTTGAGTGATTCGATTTTATGAGAGCTAAACTTAAGTTCTCTTAGGGGGCTTTGCTAATAAGTCTATCATAAGAAGACTTGTATTGAACTTCCGAGTATTGCATTTTTGGTGCAATAACTTAGGAAGTTTTGTATTTGTTTTTGGGTTGCAAAATCATTTTCAAAACCAACTCAAATATCTTGTGGTATTTACATTGATATATTCGTGAAAAGATATTTGTGTTTGTGATATTAATCTTTGTTACAATATTTATTCAAGTATACATAATTTGCTGAATACAAAGATTGCATATCCTTTGCAAACCAAACATATACACTATTTGAAGTGATTGACATATTCTTCTATTTGGAATATTTGAAACTTGCATGATATCTTTGTTTGAGCACCTTGATTGAGAATTTCCTGAAATACAAAGATTGCTTGTTGAGACTCTCACGTACACATTACACTGATAGAAAATATATCTGAGAGATGAAATACTAGACCACATTGAGCTTACATATTAAATCATTTGTGGTATATGTGATTGAACGCATTTGGGTATAAATCTGCTTTACGTGAAAGCACTTTTATATTGTTCCATTTGATTATAAATCTAAGTGATTCCAGGCGTGGCCTGAGGAGGCGGTAATCCAGCCCAGTAAGGATTGTTGTAAAGGTTGAGATCAGCCCTATGCTAATTGTCCTAGTTTGTATAGGTCCACTCCACCCGTTTAAATGAGCATTATAGTGGTAATCCTTGTGCTTGTTAGCCAAGGCGGGGACGTAGGCAATTGGCTGAACGTCGATAACATTTCTGCGTGTCACCCTTTCTTTACTGCTTTCTGGTGCGTGTGTGATTGATTAAATTACTTTATTTACTTTCTAGAAAACATTTACTTTACTTGCACTAGATTGACCATAGGGTTGTGAACATACTGCTGTTGGGAGGAATACCTGAGGATTTTAAAAATACCAATTCACCCCCCCTTTTGGGATCATGGTAAAGCTAACACATGTAATCTCTCTCTCACTAGAATTTCATCCCTACTACCTTCTCTCTTTGATTCCGAGCCAGATTTAGCTCGGTTCGATGATCGAAAGCTACCACGAGACTCCTGGGAAGATTCTCTGCAATATAGGTGGAGCGGATCTTCGATTTGAGAAGTTTGGGAAACATCCCAGAGCCAAGGTAAGTGAAATAATTTAAGGTATTATTATTATTTTGAGGTATTTGGAGCCTAGGAAGTATTATAAGGGTGTTTTACAATGATTTGAGGAATTTGGAATTTTTGGATTATAGAGTCTCATTTTGTTGATTTTAGGCCAAACTTCAAGGAGCAGGTAAGGGGAAATATATTATAATAGATTTTTGATAATTTTAAAAGAGCTAATTTTGGGTATAATATCTACATATTCGGGTATAATTTTTCTGAACCATGCTAGTATTGAAAATACTATTTTAAAATATTTATATTATATTGGGAAAAAAATCGTGTGGTTGAAACCATTTTTGTTAATTAAATGATTGTGAGCATTGGGGAAATGATGAATCATTAAGACTATGAATATTGTTTGGCTGTGATATCTGCCTTGTTGATTATACTGGTTGATTGCAAATACTGATGTTGTGTATACTGTGGTAGAACTGTGGATGTGTTGAACGATTGGTTTGCTGTTGATTTGTGTTGTGGTTCATGTAAATTGCGATATAGCATTCACAGTGGTATAAGGAGGTTGTTATATCGTACCTGGTATAACCATCATATAACGTTGGTAGTGGTATGAGGAGGTCATTATATGGGCGTTTATATTGGGAGGTAAACATTAGCAATGGTGTGAGGAGGTTGTTTACCTATTTACCTTGAATAGGGTGTTTATTTTATAACCTGTTTGGTTTAATTAGTCCTGTGTGGGCCAGTCCTATGTGGACATATATGTTGTGTGATTGGTTTGTCCTGTGTGGACCATGTAATCTATGTGATTGGTTTGTCCTATGTGGACCCGTCTTATGTGGACATGTATGTTATAATTGACTGTCCTGTGTGGAGCAGTCCTGTGCGGACGTGTATTATATGCATGTTAGTAGTCCTGTGTGGACGATTACATATTATGTAGATATAGACCCTTGTGGGCATAATTAAAGACTGTATGTTTATCCTATGTGGATATGATATGTTTATATGTGTGGGGTTCTGTGAAACGAATGTTGTTGGCTACGTGTGACATTAATTAAATAAGTATTTTTGGTAAAGTAGATTACTTCACCCGAGGGCTTGCTAAGAAAGGTGAGTATTCTAGTAATTATTTATGGATACTAGAGTAGATATTCTCGGTGACTTTACCTAGATACATAACTCGAGGGCTTACTAAGAAAGATGAGTGCCCTGGTGTTAGAACTAGAGCAGAGGGAATCTACTTGTATGGGCGGGTGGACTTCCCTATTCTCGAGAATTATCAGTAAAATATTTATGGTTGTCGGTACGTGATTGGATGACAAAGACTAACCATAGTATGATTATTAGTGTGATATTTTGGTTACCGGTGGATTGTGAACGTGTTTGCATGGATATTTTAATTATATATTAAACACTTCAGCCACACACTATTATAAATTATTTCTTCCATACTGAGATGTGTCTCACCCCGTCGTTGATTAAATCTTTTCAGGCTATCCAGGTGATCGAGCTTAGATAGCTCCACGGCGGGGTAGTTTTGTGAGTGGCACCAAAACAATTATGTTTTTAGTTCTATGATGTATATATATTTTATTCAGGTTTTGTAATATGAAGAATTAGGTTGTAATTATTATGGATCTGCATGTGTAAATGTACAACTCTGGTATATTTTGTTGAGGTTATTTTATTATTTTCGCTGCATAAATGGTATTAGAGACGCGTGTTGGTCTCTTAACACTTCGGGCCCCATATGGTGGGTTCGGGGCATTGCACTTACAATGGGGGCTAGGCATATTGAGCACAAAAGAGGAGACGCACATTGAACTCAAAGGAGAGGGCAAGAAGAATATTGTTAAGGCAAAGAAGAGGATCAAGAAGAAAAAGGGTCACATATTAAGTCATTCCAAGGTCACAAATTGAGTCTCTCAAAAGAGTACAGAAGAAGAAGAAGAAGAAGAAGAAGAAGAAGAAGATACCCCTGAGTCCTAGCCTTGAAACAAAACTCAAAGTACCTATTTGATTACTTGTTAGAATAGTATTTAGAATCATTGCTTAAGTATGACGCATACTTGAATATTTCCTTTGAGTGCGTGTGAAAGTTAAGAATTTTACCATTAGGTTTGTTAGAACTCAAATTTTTCTTAGGGATTGGGTTGAAAGTTGTGAAATTTATTCGATGTTTTGGCTAAAGTCATGTTTTAAACATGATAGTGAGGTTTAAATTACATTTTTTATGTTTGGGTGCTACAATTGCAGTTTTGTGCTGTTGTGCTTGGTGGTTCATTTCTTGGAATGGTTGCAAACACATGAAGGAGAACATAGTTAATATCAACAATATGGAGAAGGTTCAAAAATCTGCTTTCGGTATTTTATTCTGTCGACAGTTTTAGGAAAACTTGTTGACCCTATGGGTCACGCCCGGTTTTGATTATGACAAATACTCTTTATATATCTAATGGGTGTTTGAGAATATGTGCAGGAACCAAAACTGTCAAAATCATAATACACATGCACATGGAGACAATAAAGAACTGAAGACAAATCTCTTATTAAGTGTTGTAATATATATTCCTCTTGCACACACAACACATGCATGGTTTAATCTGTAAGCTCAAACCAAATAGTGACCTAGAAACAACCTTAGGGTGTATCTTTCGGTCGACCTTCGGTTAACTGACACCGGATTTTTTCGGTGTCTTAGTTTTGGACACAAAATGATCCTAGGACACTCACTCATGCATACATATGTTTAAATATTTGACATAGGTGATTGCATGCATGAAAAAGGACAAAAATGTACTAGTCTTGTACTTTCGGTCGACTGACCCACACAGGTCATATTCTCCTGGTCGACCGAAACCGATCTGGGTCAACATGTTGACCACAATCCTGTCGATGGAGCCCATACAGTTCATTTGACCCCGGTCGACCGAACCACCTAGGAGTCAACATTTTGACCTCCCGGTCGACTGACCACTTTTCTACTCCAACTACCTAGTCGACCGATGGGTCCTCAGGAAATTTCCCAGCGGTCTGGTCTACTGAACCAGGTAGTTCAAAATGGTCTAGTCGATTGAACCTTAGAAATTTGGGAAATCGCCTACTTTCGATCGACCGAGCCCTCAGTTCAAAAACCTCCTGGTCGACCGAACCATTTGAGTCCTGGTCGACCAAAACATTTCTGGTCGACCGGACCTCTCGGGTTGCCATAATTTTTACTGCGAATAAATAATTTTTTAAACAGGGTTAAAATGGTTTAAGTGTCATTAAACTTTTCCAACAATCCCTAATAAGTCCCCAACGGTCAAAAATTTTGGTATGTCTATATATACCATTTCATTTGGGAGAATTAAGCATCAATTAGAAAATATACTTAAAAATTTTCTCTCAAGCCAAAAATATCCTACTTCTCATACCCTTGCTAAATCCACTCAAACTTACCTTCTCTATTCTTCTGTATCATTTGTAAGTGCATTGAGTGATATTGTTTAGAGGTTTGCTCTCATTGTTTAAAGTGCTTTGAATCGATTTTTCATATGAGAGCATAACCTAAGTATTCTTAGGAGGCTTTTCTAATAAGCCTATCCTAAGAAGACTTGTTAAACTTCCGAATGTTGCATTCTCATTGCAATAACTTAGGAAGTTTGTATTTGCATTTGGCTTGCAAAACTATTTTCAAACGTATTCAATTATCTTGTGGTATTCATATTGATATTCTTGTGAAAAGATATTTGTGTGTGTTATATTAATCTTTGTGGCAATATCCATTCAAATCTATATCATTTGCTGAAATAAAAAGATTACTTATATCTTGCAATCCAAGCATATACATATTCATGTGATTGAGACATTCTATTGATTGATATTCTTGAGGCTTGTTTGATATTCTGTATGAAAGCGTTTGATTGAATATTTTGAAATACACAAATTATTATTGATACTCTCACGTACACACTACACTGATAGAAAACATCTTTGGGAGTTAAACTACTTAGACCACACTGAGCTTTCATTATTAATTCATCTGTGGTATATGTGATATTGTGCGCATTTGTGGTACAAATTTGCTTTACGTGAAAGCACCTATACATTGTACCTTTTGATTGTATATTTGAGAAATTCCAGGCGTGGCCTGAGGGGGCGGTAATCCAGCCCAGTAAGGATTGGTAAAGGTTGGGGTCAACCCTGTGCTAATTTACCTGGTTAAGGTTGAGGTCAGCCCTGTGATAATTTGACCTAGTTTGTATAGGTGCTGCTCCACCCGTTTAAGTGAGCAAGTTATTGTGATAATTCTTGTGCTAGTTAGCCAAGGTGGGGATGTAGATAGTTGGCCGAACCTCGATAACATATCTGCGTGTCATCCTTTATTTACTGCTTTGTGGTGCTTGTGCGATTAATTAAATTGCTTCAGTTAATTTTCTGATATATTTATATTATTCGCATTAGATTGACCATAGGGTTGTGAACATACTTCTGTTAGGAGGAATACCTAGGGGTTAAAGTTTAAAAATACTAATTCACCCCCCCCCTCTTCGGATCACGGTAAAGCTAACAAAACTGTCGACGGTTTTGTTTTGGGCAATGAAGTTAAATTTAAAATTTGAATTTGAACGTTAAGTTGGTTGGGTTTTGGGGGGGAACCACCGAAGGAAACTTTATTTATACACTTGTATAAGTGTATTGAGATGAGAAGATCATTGTGAATTGTATTGTATTGTCTTCTTTGACATTTACATAGTGAAAATCTTTGTCGATTGCTCCCGTGAGTGTACGCATTTTCAAACCATGTAAATCTTCGTGTTGTTATTCTTGCTTTTAGATATAATACATGTGTGTTTTATATTTTTTCCTTCATTGGTTGTTGCATTTAAATTCTACTTTGCAAATACAAGTTTACACACAACAATTGGTATCAGAACAAAGTTGTTATGGCATGGGACACTTCATCTGCAATGTTTAACGTTGTCAAATTTGATGGAACCAGAAACTTTGGTTTATGGCAAAGGAGAGTGAAATATTTTCTTGTGCAGCAAGGGATGGTGAAGGCCTTGTATGGTGTTCAATTAGAAGGTATGGATGAGGCTAATTAGAAAGAATTAAAGGCAAAGGTTATTTCTGCAATACGATTGTGTTTGACTGACGAAGTGCTTTATCAGGTCATGGAGGAAGATTCTCCTGCAGTTTTTTGGCAAAAACTTCAAAGTTGGTAAATGTCCAAGTCTCTTACTAACAAATTATTTCTTAAGCAGCATCTATATTAGCTTAAAATGGTTGATGGTTCAAACTTGAACCAACACATCAACGCATTTAAGTAAATCATAAGTGATTTAATGCGTATTGATGTGAAATTTGAAGAGTATGATAAGGCGTTGATGCTACTGAATTCCTTGCCAGTGACTCACACATATGAGAACCTAGTTACTACTCTTACATAGGGGAAAGAGACCCTAAACTTGGAAGAGGTGACAAGTGCTTTGTTGGGGTTTCATCAAAGGATGAAAATCTGCAATGAAAATTCACATCAAGAAGGACTTGTGGTGAAAGGTACCTATGATCGTAGAAAATGAAAATTTAGAAATGGATCCAGTTAAAAATTCCAAACTCAATCCAAGAAGAAAAAGGATATCTAATGTTACAAGTGTGGTAAAAAAAGGCACATTAAACCAAAGTGTCCAGATTAGAAGAAAGGAAATGCTGAAAAAGCATGAAGAAACTTCAAAATTAGAAAATGTAGTTCAAAAAGAATATTCAATTTGTAGTGATGGTGATGTACTTTCAGTTTCATCGGGATTGGATCACCTCACTGACTCATGGATCCTAGAATTGGCATGTTCTTATCATATGACTCCAAATACAAAGTGGTTCAACACTTATAAGTTGGTAAATTCATGTTTAGTTCTTGTAGGTAATGATGTCTCTTGTAAGATCATTGGCATAGGAAGTGTTAGAATTAAAATGTTTGATGATGTTGTGAGAACCTTGAATAATGTAAGACACATACCGAATCTACGGAAGAGTCTCATTTTCACTTAGCAATTTGGATTGTAATGGATTCAATTACAAGTCCGAAGGAAGGATTATGAAGGTGAGAAAAGGTAATATGACGGTGATGAAACAGCAAAAGTTAGATCGAAATATTTATACACTGCAGGAAACTACAATTGTAGGTGGAGCTGCAACCATAAATTTTGAATTTGATGAAACTGTTTTATGCAATATGCGACTTGGGCATATGGGTGAACATGGTATGAAAGAACTTTACAAGAGGAAACTCTTGAAAGATATCAAAAACATGTAAGTTGTGTTTTTTACAAATTTTATATTCTTGGAAAGCAAAATAGGGTGCAATTTAAATTAGCTATTCACAAGAAGGAAGGTATTTTTGATTATATACATTTTGATGTTTGAGGTCCAGTTAGAGTAGCATCAGGAGGTGGACATGTATATTTTGTGAGATTTTTTGACGACTACTCATGAAAAGTTTTGATATACTTCATGCAGCACAAGTGTGATACATTTGGCAAGTTTAAATTGTGGAAAACTGAAGTGGAAAATAAGAGTAGGAGGAGAATCAAATGCCTCAGGTCAAACAATGGGACTAAGTACGCTGATTTTAGGTTCTTGGAGTTCTTTTAGTAGTAGGGCATTAAGAGACATCACTGTTCGTCAGACACCTCAGCAAAACGGTGTGATTAAAAGGATGAACCAAACTCTAACTAAAAGAGCTCAGTGTCTCAGGCTTAATATAGGGCTACCAAAGAACTTTTGGGTCAAAGCAGTTAGTATTGCTTGTTTCTTGGTAAATCGATCACTAAGGGCATCAATAGATTGGAAAGTGGCAGAAGAGGTATGAATGAGAAATGCAGTAGACTATTTTGGATTAAAGGTATTCGGTTGTCCAGCTTATGTTCACGTGTCTAGTGAGGAGAGATCAAAACTTGACACAAAGCCTACACGCTGCATCTTTTTGGGATATAAAAAGGTGTGAAAGGGTTCAAGCTATGGGATCCAATGAAAAACAAGGTGGTAATCAATAGGGATGTAGTTTTTTATGAGAAAGTTATGGTGAAGCGTTCTTATGTTGATGATGAAGTGAAATAGGAGCCAGAAAATTGGAGTAGAAATGGACATGTTATGTGGGTGGAGTTAGAAACTCAAGGCAATGATAATGATCTTGGTCCTCCAATTGCAAGGAGTTCTAACTTGGGAAACCAGCATGTCGACAATATTCCTATATGGAGATCCAGACACACTATCAGACTACTGCCATAGTATGGGTCTGAAGAGCTAGTATCTTATGCTTTCATTACCAACTGCAATTATCCAACTACTTTTCAAGAGGCAGTGCATAACTAGGAGAAAAGTAGGTGAATGGTTGCTATGATTAAGGAAATGGAATCACTGCATAAGAATCAAACTTGGGAGTTGGTGGAGCTTCCAAAGGGGAAGAGAGTGATAGGTTGTAAATGGGTATATAGGAAGAAGGAAGCAACTTCAGAAAATGAAAGAGAGAAATTCAAGGCATGGTTAGTGGCGAAAGGCTACTCACAATAAAGGGAATAGATTCTGATGAAATCTTTTCGCATATGATCTGATACACTTCCATCAGGGTAGTGTTAGGGCTAGTAGCTTATTATGATCTGCATTTGGAACAAATAGATGTGAAGACATAATTTCTTCATATTGACTTGGAGGAACAAATTTATATGGTACAGCCGGAGGGATTTGGTGAACCAGGGCAAGAGCATTTAGTTTGCAAGTTGAAGAAGTCTCTTTATGGGCTGAAACAGTCTCCAAGGTAATGGTATAAAAGATTTGATTCCTATATGATCAAGATTTGCTACAGAAGACGTGAGTATGACTCCTATGTGTATGTGAAGAAGCTTGATGATGGATATCTTATTTTCTTATTGTTGTATGTCTATGACATGTTAACAGCTGCAAAAGATTTAACTGAGGTAAATTATTTAAAGGGTCTATTGCATAAAGTGTTTGACATGAAGGATATTGGTCCAGCCAAGAAGATACTTGGTATGGAGATTTGCTGGGACAGAACTACATGGTGGTTGTGGCTGCCTCTGAACGGTTATGTAAAGAAGGTGTTGGAAAAGTTGAGCATGGCTAATGCTAAACTGATATGTACACCTCTAATGAGTCATTTTAAATTGTCTACCACTGAATGCCCAAGTACAAATGATGATATCAGGGACATGTCAAAGGTCCCCTCCCACTAGGCAACGATTCAATCCCTTGAACCGTCAAAAATACAAGAAACAGAAAATACTTACTTATACAAGAAAAAGCTCCTTAAACAAGCATATTAGTACATGTTAGATTAAAAAATAATACTTCAAAAATAATATGAAAGTTGAAGCTTGAAGTATATCACTAGAACTGATTAAAGGATGTGAGTTTTTAAGATCAAATCAATCCTTTCCAAGTGAAAGAATCAAGAACATGATAGTAGCCTTTCAGCAAAGAGAATACAAGAGAGTTGTGCGTGCCATTGCTTTTCAATTCATGTTCTTACCTTAATATGTGAGAATAATATGTTTAAATAGAGCACTAGGGTTTCAAAAACTTTCCTTTGAATTTTTTCTTAATTTGGAAACCATTCACGTAAGATTTGGAAACAAGATTGGTGTTGTTTAATGTTTAAACACTCGCATCAGTCGCCTGTTCTCGAAGGGTCAGTCCCCTGTGCTCCTTTTAAATTAGCATATTTTGAAAGTCAAAATGAGGTTAGTCGACTATGCTCAATAGGTCAGTCGCCTGTGCCTATTCTGTTTGAATATTTTCAAACGCAAAAGCACCCCAGTCGCTTGATGGTTTATCATCCGTCGCCTATCCTTTCAGAAAACTTGTTTTTCAATGATTTTTGGTTCTAAACTTAATTCATATATTTGAAAACTCATTTTGGACTTTGAGAAATTATTTTCCATAAATAAAATTAGGTATCTAAGTCCAATGACATTTCCTAGGAGCTTCAATCAATCAGTATTGAGTTTTGAAGTACTTACATAAGATTTTCTTAAGATTTTTTGATCTTATTGTCTAAGTGTTCATGTTGTGAAGCTTCCAAAATGTCTTTTTGGGTTTTATGCACTGCTTCAATGAGCGTCATGTCTCACATGTCTTGAACTTTCATGTTTCTCATGTCTCATAGCCTCAGGTGTGATTTTCCATTCACATTCTTCAAGTATATCCACTTGAAACCATTAGATCACTTAAGTCTTGAAACTTATACTCACAAAGACATATTAAGTAACCTTGATATGTTATCATCAAAATGAGATTAGTCCTTGTTAGGCCAACAACATCCCCCTTTTTTATGATGATAAATTAGGAGCAAAAATGAGAAAGCCTTGAATGGCTCCCCTCACAATAAGCATAGTCTTAACAAGTCATTTGTACATATCATAATATATCACATGTTCAAAATCTCATGCTTTCAACATTTATATCAGAGTAATTTTAAGCATTTAGAATTTGTAATGTATATCATGCTTTTCAATAACTCATATCAATCAAGCATTCAGAATTTTCAATATATATCATGTTTTTCAATAACTCATGTATAGTAACTCCTCCTTAATAATATATGTTCCATTGAACTCAATCATAAGATTTTGAACATATATTTATCCAAGATACGTATCAATCATATATGCATAATCATTTCAGTATTTTCCAAACATTCATATCAATATCTCTTATTTTGCACATATTTCTCCCTCTTTTGACATCAACGAAAAGGGTAAATGCAATCCAATGTGCAATAACCAAAAAGATATTAAAAAAATTACAAGTACTCATGCAACATGTAAAAAAAATATTCAAGTTAAGCACAAGCAAGCACCAAAATATGTAATGTCCAAACAAAATATAGTGTAAAGAGATGAAAAGAACAGTTCAAATATTACAAGCCAAATTTGTTTGTTAATAAGAGAAATGATAAAATTTTTGTTGCCTCCATCTGAGTCTGTGCCTTCCTCATCATCTTCATCTTCATCTCCAAAATTTGTTCCCATTGGAGCTTTACCACATGATGAAGAAGAACGTCCCATATATTGTTAAATGCATCTAATACGCTGATCTAGGGAATTATAACATGATTGAAGTGAACTAAAATTTCCTCGCACTTCACCATAGAAAGCATTTTGCTGCTGCTGATAAGCTATAAACCAGGATGGAGCATCCTTAGCTAGTGGTGCATTGTGCTATTGTTAAGGAGCCTGTTGAGGTTCTGGAACTTGCCTACATGTACATCTACCTTTTAGAAACCACCCTTGATCATGCTTTGCATACCCCATTTGCTTAATCATAGTAGATGAAAACATGTCATAGTGAGAACAAGCTATGAATAGGGTAGATGAAGTGGTAACACCTAAATGATCAAAAACTTTATTTAATGCTCTGCCATATGGGAGAATAACTCTTCTAGCCTATTCTTTTGTGATCATCCATTTTAAAATAAGACTAGAAAGATCAAGTTTCTTCTTCTTGAGCAGACACCACATCACAAAACAGTCAAGGTAGAAAATGTGATTATGTAATCCTACCCAAGGCAAAATATTGTACGTGCTGTAGGATTTGTGCTAGAAGATTTAGCTGATGATATAATGGAGGATTACCAAAATAAATAGGATCTTCATTCATTATCAATGGCATGAATTCCTCAGGTGTAAAAGCCTGCTCCATTATCCAAGATGCACCAATCAGAGGACATTCAAATTTTCCATTTTGAGTTCCAAACCTAGTGGCTAAAATTTGTGGAGTTAAAGCTATAACTATTCCCATGACCTGAGTAGAAATTACATTTTCTCCTTTCGCTAGATTTGCATAAAATATCTTAATTAGATACATGCCCTTAGCTTAATAGATTATAAATCTTTCCCATCCCAAAGCATTAAACATTGGTAAAATATCAAGAAATTCATCTCGAAAGAAGTCAAGGTCCAAAACCTTACCTAAAATGGGTTCGGTGGATCGAAGATGTTTTCCATTGATTTGCTTTGCTTGAGGAGCCACCAATCATTTTTCAATGTCATTTGCATTGTCTTTTCTAGAAGAAGAACCTTTGTTAGCGACATGCTTGGTTCTAGGAATTTTTCTGAAGAACTAACTAGAGAAATCCTTGAAAATGAAGTGAAAATGAAAGATTGAAGGAAATCTTAAAGTTTAATCAGTTGAATCTTCGTGAAATCTAACTTCAAGACAAAAAATAGAGAGTTCGTGAGAGTGGAGGTATGTTGTTAGTTGACTGGAATGTGAAAATTCATGATTTTTATGCACAATAAGTATATATACCGCCACGAGTCAATCGACTATGCTCGAAGAGTCAGTTGCCTGACATGTGTGTTCCTTTGAATTTCACAAGTCAATAACGAGTCAATCAACTACGATTCACTGAGTTAGTTGCCTGCCCTTCAAGCAAGTGGTAAATATATATATTCTTTTAGCTCACCCACTCATTCACTTTAGTGTCTCCCTTTTAATTCACCTCTTTACAATGTAATTCTCGTCATATCGAGATGAATCCATCCTTTGAAATAGGTTTTGTGAGAATGTCAGCCTATTATTCATTTGTATTTGCGAATTCAAGAATTATGTCTCCTTTTTTGCACATGGTCTCTTAGGGAATGATGAAGAATATCAATATGCTTAGTCCTAGAGATAGTATTCATTGAGATATTTGTAGCACTCGTGTTATCACATTTAATTGGTACCATCGAATATTGCAAATTGAAGTCCTGAAGTTGTTGTTTCATGTATAGAGTTTGTGCATAACAACTACCTGCTACAATGTATTCAGCCTCAGCAGTAGATAGGGCCACAAAGTTTTGTTTCTTAGGGAACCAAGACACCAGAGAACGTCCTAAAATGTGGCAAGTACCGCTTGTACTTTTTCTATTTATATTACACCTAGCATAATCTGTATCTGAATGGCTAATCATTTTAAATGCTATGTCTTTAGGATACCAAAGACCTAAGTCAATAGTACCTACAAAATAGCTCAATATCCTATTTACAGCTATTTAGTGAGATTCTTTAGGATCTGCCTGAAAGTGAGCACACATGCAGACACTTAACATAATGTCAAGTCTACTTGTAGTTAAATAGAGCAGCCTTCCTATCATGCCTCAGTAGCATTTCAACTCCACTGATATTCCTTTATCATCTCTGTCAAGACTTATAGAAGTGCTCATTGGAGTTCCCAATGGCTTTCCACCTTCTATGTTGAATTTCTAAAGCCAGTCTCTTATATACTTTGATAGATTAATGAATGTGCCAGTCTTAGCTTGCTTGATCTGAAGACCAAGGAAATATGTCAACTCACCCATCATGCTCATCTCAAACTCGTTTTGTATGCATTTGGCAAATTCTTTATGTAAATCCTCGTTAGTAGCACCAAATAAAATGTCATCAACATAAATTTTTATGATAAGAATATCATTATCTTTAGACTTAATGAGTAAGGTGCTATCAATTTTCCCTATAGAAAATCCATTGTCTAATAGGAAGCCACTTAGTCATTTGTACCAAGCTCTAGGAGCTTGTTTCAATGCATATAGGGCTTTTGTTAGTCTAAATACATGATCTAGGAAGTGAAAGTCTTCAAACCCTAGGGATTGTGCAACATAAACTTCTTCATTTATGAATCCGTTTAGAAATGCACTCTTTATGTCCATTTGATAAATTTTGAAATTTTTGTGGGACGCATAGGCTAGCAACATTCTTATTGCTTCCACTTTAGCTACTGTAGTAAAGGTCACATCATAATTAATTCCTTCTTCCTAATTGTAACGTTGAGCTACTAGTTTAGCCTCTGAATACCCATTTAGTGCCAATTATAGAGTGATTAGCAAGTCTAGGGATTAGATCCCAAACTTTATTCCTTTCAAATTGATTCAACTCTTCCTGCATGGCAGCTATCCATGATTCATAATTAATTGCCTCTTGAGATAGGAACACATAATGTTTGCAAAGGTTCTTTAATGATGATTTGGTGGATACTCCTCGTGATGGTTCACTAATAATTTAATCTTTGGGGTGATTCCTTACAAACTTGCGCATCTTAAGCAATTCAGCTTGACTTTGAGAGTTGTTGTTTAAAGATGTACTTATTTCATAACTCTCATATTTTACATCCTAAATTGCTAGATCTTCTAAACTCTTTATTAATTCAACTTCATCAACTTCAATAGGTTTAGAAGAAAATGGATTAGCCTCATCAAATGTAACATGAATGGATTCTACAATTGAAAGAGATCTGATGAGTCCCTAAAATTCATGATTGTAGACCCTCATTTACATTTGTTTTGTGTATTTTTTTTATTATGTGTAGGCCCTTCATTATCATTTTTCGGAGTTATGCAAGGTTTGTTCATGTTTTAGGAAAAAACAGGTTAAAATCAAGGAGTTAAGTAATACGAGAAGCCAATAGAGTATTTGGGATACTTAAAGCTCAAATCAGTTGTTTATCCAAACTCCTAAAGCCTCAACACACACAAAAGAGAAAAAAGACTATGTTCGATCATATGGTGCGACTAGCTGACTCCAAGGTTCGGACTGAAGAAGAAATGCTGCAAGGTTCAACGAAGTGTTCGACCATGTGACCCTAAAAGGTGACCAAGTCGAGATATTGAAGCTTATTGAGCTCAGAAATACTGAAAGTCTCAACCAAGTGCTTAACTAGGAAGACCTTGAGGGGCAACCAAGTTGAGTTCCGGAGCTGAACTGAAGATTGAAATAATGAGAGTCTCAACCAAGTGCTTGACCAACAAGACCATGATGGGCAACTAGGTCTAGATCTCAACCAGTATCTCGACCAGCAGCTTGACTAGCAAAAACAGGGGTGCGACTTGATCTCCAGCGACGATCTTCTGCGTGAGATTTTGTGCTAAACTTTCCTATTTCGAAATTAAAACCTTGTAAACCCTAATGGATATAAATATTAGCTAGGAACATGTTCTAGGGGTTCCTCTTTGGTTGATTTTAGGTTAGTGACAGAACTAGAACACCATTGAGAGTGACTCACTCTAAAGATGAGCAGCTCGGAAGCTATCCCAAGTATAGGAGTTCTATCATGTAATATTCAACCCAAAGGCCAGATCATCTCCTCAACGAATGCGGTTTAATCTCAAATTTTACTTATTTCCAATCGAAAATAAGAAGTCACTAAACTCACTTCAGATTCGGGTTCTTATGTTGTTTCAAATTTCTTTTGACAAATTAAATGAACATGTAATTTAAACTCTAAAACCTAACATGCACTGTACTAAATGACGAGAAACGAAAATCCTACGTCTAATCAGGCAGCAATTGAAACATGCATTGAACTTCGAACAAAATGAAAAGAAGGGAAAGAAAAACATCATAGTTGTCTGGCGGAGGCTCTGGAAGAATTTCATCTAGTGGATCCAGGTCTATATATTGAACTAGTGGGTCTCCAAATTTAAGCACCCACAAAGAATCAGTCTTCATACCTGCATGACAGTCAGCCTTAAATAAATTAATACTCTTCAAAATATCAGATAATACATGTGCAGATTGACTTTCTTGTTTTAACAAGAAAGGATCTTTATTCAGCATATTTTCTAGGAAATTTACTTCCTTATGAACTAGTTTTTGAGGAAAAGTTGTTAGAACAGTTACCTTTAGTTTTTCAAAAGCATTAGCAGTAAAAGTTTTACCTAGTTCCTTGAAAGTTAAACATTCACCATTATGCTCACCCTTTTTATTGGGTGTACCGATCATCTTACCATTGCAGGGATCTGATTCAGCATTAGACTCCTTGTCATTTATTCCAATTAGGAGTGATGGTTCCACGACTGCCAAGCTCTAAGGATAAGGTACTACAGGTTGGTATGCCTTATTAGTATTAGCCTTTTCATTAACTGACCGCTTCACTTCTAAGCCCACTTCCTTTGGCTTTTCTTTAATGTCATCTATCTCAGTCGTAACTTCAGGTGCCGAGACAACTGGATGTCTATCAATGAGCATATCAGGTTGGGAAACTTCTTTCCCACTTCTTGAAGTAATAACGGCCTCTTCTGTCTCAAGAGAAACATTATGTATTAGTTGTCGTTGCTGCTAGTATTCTTGAGGACTAGGCTGAGGTTCCACCGAAAATTCCCCTTTTTCTAAGATATCCAACTGTGTGCTCATCGCATTAGCAGTGTCCCCCAATTCATTTATGGCCCCCGGCAACGGTGCCAAAAACTTGACTCACTCAAAAAATGAGTAGCTCGAAAGCTATCCCAAGTATAAAAGTTTTGTCGTGTAATATTCAGCCAAAAGAAGGAATCGTCTCCTCAAGGAATTCGGTTTACTATTTAAATTTCATGTATTTCCAATTGAAAATAAAAAGTCACTGAACTCAATTCAGATTCGAGTTTTTTGGCTGTTTCAAATTTCTTTTGACAAATTACATGAAAATGCAATTTAAACTCTAAAACCTAACATGCACTGTATTAAATAACAAGAAATGGAAATCCTACGTCTAATCAGGCAGGAATTGAAACACGCGTTGAACTTTAGACAAAACGAAAAATGATAACTTTAACACGTAATTAGAACACGCAATAATAAAATTTAAATCGAACTTTTGACAAAATCAAAAACTTGAATCAAGATCAAAATTTAAACGCAAACAAGAGCTTGAACAGAAATTAAACCTTTAATAACTTAAACAATAACTAAACATGATAAAAAATGGGAACTTTAATAAGATTGAACCTAAACTAAATCAAACTTCAACAAACAAGATTAAAATTTAGGGAAAGCTACTAATTTAACTTCGAAAAAATATTTTTTTTACTCTATTCTTTTTTTTTTTAGAACCAAACCGAACTTTAATTAATTAACTAAATAACTCAAACAATAATTAAATCTAATGCTAAATTTAATTGAGAGAAAAAAAATTAAAAAAAAAACTTTAATAATAATAATAATACCCACACAAAGATTCAAAGCTTCAAACTTTAACTAAAACTCAATGAAAAATAACAACATTCATTTAATTATTTAAAAGAAAAAATAAAGCAAAAAAAAAAAACTAGCTAAAAGGAAAGGAAAGAAATAAGAAAAAAAAAAAAAAAAAAAAAAGAGAGAAAGATATGCTCGGGTAGCAGGTCTAACTTGGGGTAGCAGGTGGTTGGTCGTGGGGTTCATGCAGCAGCAGGGACTTTAGCAGGGTTGTTCTCAAGTGACTGGTTCATAGCAACAAGAAGAGCCTCTTCAGTAGCTGCCGTGGGGAGCTCCTTCTTCTGCAAATAGCGACAACACCAGCAGTTCACAAGACAACCTTGGGTGGCTGGTTCACGGCAGCATGAAGAGCATGGCAGGAGCTTGAAGACACAGGGATAGCAGTCCCAGCGGTGGAGTTTCTCGGCTAGGGCAGGTTGAAGGTTGCAACAAGGGTACCGGTAGGGAGAGGTAGAGCATGAGCAACAGAAGGAGGAAGAAGAAGAAGAAGAAGAAGAAGTAGAAGAAAAAGAAGAAGAGGGCAGCAACTGCAGCAAGTGTACACAACAATAGTGGGTAGGGGGAATGAAGCAAGGAGGAAATGAGAGAAGGTGAGATAAAAGGGAAGAAGACAAAGAAGGAAAGAGTTGAGGCTGAGACACAAACGAGAAGGAAGGAAGAGAAAGGAGAAAAGGGGAGCTGGGTTGGCTGGAAGCAGCCGAGAGAGAGAGGGGAAAGGAGAAGGAAAGGAGAAGAGAGAAGAGAAGGGAGAAGAAGAGAGGGGGCCTATGGGCTATGGAAGAAAAGGAAGAAATATAAAGGGGAAGGGGGAGAGAAGCCCTACACCCACGTTGGATGGAGCATCTGGACCCGGCTGCATAGCCGGGTCACATCACATTTATTTTTTTTTTTTTTTCCTTCTTTTTGCATTTTTTTATTTCTCGGCGAACAAGAAAAAGTTTGACAATCTTAGAGCCTGTATCGCTTGAATCTTAAAACATGGAAGATTTAGCTAATCTTCTCATCTTTCTCTATAATTTTGAATCATTTCGATCAGAGCTTGGATGGAAAAATTATATACGAATTATGAACTAGGGCCGATTTTAGCTTCTGATAATTTCTTGTGATAAAAAATTGCCAAAAATTCATAAATTGCTCAGTAAAATCCAAATATTACAAATAGGACACCGTATTAAAATATTGAGAGTAAACTACCTAATTACGCAGTTTAAGCGCGTAAACAAAGAGTCAATGTATATTATTTGGATTATATTTCAATATTAGTACTGGATTGTGCAAGAGGTGTTCGACGGCCTGTGAAAATTGGCGGTGCTCTCGTATTTTCCGAGTAGATTAGATGGTCATTTCGTTGTAGGGACAGTTGTTTTTGAGAGACAACTTGAATACCAAGGGATGATTTTTACATGCTTTCAATTTACTACTTTCATTTATATGCTTTTTTTTAATCTCTTTAATTTATTGCTTTCAATTTACTAGCTTTGATTCTAATGAAATATTGTAGATAAGGATAAGAACTACTACAATCTCCACTAGATAAAAGTAGTTGGCTATGGAAACGCAGAGGTGTTCGTGATCGTTGAGATAGGGTATACTTTGGTTATCGATTGTGTTCCGGACAGTTGGTGCACCCTTGCTACCTTGTGCCCTCGAATGACCTTCTCCCGCTTGGCCTAAGATTCTCGGGTTAGTACTTCTATGGATAGCTGGTGGAGTGCAATCAGAAGCAAGGCGTCCAGTGACTTATTCAAGTCAAAGCATCGCTTTGTAGGAGTAGGGTACTTTCGATTTTACATGCTTTCCATTAGTTGTTAGAAACACCACAAAAATTCAACTTTTACACTTCTTTTTATACAAAGCTTTAATAAATTAATCTAGAAAAAGGTTGATAATTGCACTCTAATCCCCGTGGATCGATACCTTACTTCCCCCTTTCTACTAAACTTGGGATTAAGTTAGGTTTTATAAATATTATTTTTGGTAGTTATGGACCCAAGCCTTGGCAAGGCAACCAAATTTTGGTGCCATTGCTGGGGATTATATCTTGGTTATTCGCCAATTTCTATTTTAGCATGTTATGGCTTTGTTTTTCTCCTTGCTCTCCTTTTCTTTTATCTTTATTAATTTTTATTTTCTTTATTTTGATACTTTGAAGTATTTATTTTATGTGCTTCAAGTATGTATGCTAGGTTTGCACTCTTTGGATCTCGAATTAGTTCCGATAGACCTCGAGATTAAGAGATCTCGTAGGTCCCTTAGGAAACCCACTTCGAATCATGAGTTTGCAGAGTCATCTGAACTTAAAGTAATGGTCGAATGTCCACTGGTTCCCATTGTTCAAATACCGGATTCCCAAGCTCTCCGCCAACCTGTGGTGGCAGAGCAACAACTTAGGCCTCTTAGGGACTACTTTGTACCTACTGCATACACCTCACCATCTTGCATCCGATATTCGAATGTCAAGGCAGCTCAATTTGAGATCAAAACTTATTTCATCTTGATGCTTCCCACTTTTTATGGGAATTCAAATGAAAATCATTGTGAGCATCTAGATGAGTTCCTCGAGATTTTTTCAACCATCCGCATCCACAATTTTGGTGATGATGCTCTCCGCTATAGGCTTTTCCCATTCTCTTTAAAGGATAAGGCCAAATATTGGATGACGTCCTTAGATCCGAACTTAGTGACCAACTGAGCCGCTATGCAACACAAGTTCTTGAAAAAGTACTTCCTAATTGGGAAGACTAACCAACTTAGGAGAGCCATCACAAGTTTCTCACAGATGGGTGGGGAACTATTTTTTGAGACTTATGAGCGCTTTAGGGACCTGCTATGCTAATGCCCACATCATCAGGTCCCTAAGTAGCGATTGGTTCTGACCTTCTTTGAAGGGTTAGCTAGACATGATAGGTCGATGGTAAATGCATCATATGGAGGTACTCTCCTCGCCAAACACAAGAATGAGATATGGGTTCTCTTCAAAAACCTTGCCGAGAATTCTCAGCAGCATAATGTTGTTGCTCATAGACCCTATGAACCGTCCACTTCCAAATCTAGAGGAGTTTATGAGTCAACCACAAGCCATGACCTAGCACCCACCCTACACACTATAGTTCAAAAGTTAGATTGGGTCTTGTGCTTAGGACAGCAACCGCAACCTATGGCATATGCAAAGGTGTGTGCCATTTGCTTAGACCCCTCACATACATGCTACAATTGCCTACATGCACCTTCCCAACCTAAGCTTGTGTAGAAAGAAGTTAATTCTACCCATAATTGGTACGATAGGCCGGCTGTTGGCCTAACAAGGTCTTTTCAATCAGTTTTGGTGATAACAAACAAAAGACAATTTAACTTGGAAAGGTTGAGTTTTTGTGTTTCAAGAAATAAGGATCAAGTATAGAACAAGTGAAGATCAAGTATGGATCAAGTGTGGGTCACCAAGGAAGATAAACTAACAAATGATCCAAAGAGAAACTATGACATTTGCAGATCAAGTAAAGAACTTCAAAAGCAAAGATTGAGAAAGATATCAAGCTTGGCATATAAAGCCTTAGGAAACATATTGTAAGTACATTAAAAGTTAAATATCGTTTGAAATAAGTTTTGAAGCTTTTCCAAGAGATTATGAGGACCTAAAAACCTATTTAAGAATATTGAAAAAAGTTTTGAAAAATATGAAAAAGAGAGCAAATTATTTTTTAAATGGAAAAGATTTTTAAAACAGGTTTATATCTGTTCAGATGACTGAACTTTTAAGTTCAGATGTCTGAAGTGGTAACTTCAGATAGCTGAACTTCATGTTCAGACATGTAAAGAATCACTTCAAACGTCTAAAGAATAAGTGCAGACGTCTGAAAATTTTCTAGGACAAAACTGAAACAGGCAGTAGCTGTTCAAACATCTGAACTCGATACTTCAGACATCTGAACCCAACACCTCAGACGTCCAAACCCTCTCTTCAGACATCTAACCTTGTGTCCAGTACATTTTTTAAAGGGTTTCAGGAACTTCAAATGACTAAACTCAAATCTTCAGACATCTGAACACTATTCAACGGGAAAATTTTTTAAAATCTAATATTTTAAAATATAGCCGTTTAAGCTCCAAATTTTCTAACAACTTGGGAAACTCTCTAAGGAAACTCTTGCCACAACGAAACTTGTTTTAGAAGCCTATAAATACATGGTTATTGTAAATCAAAAGCACACCAAGCATTGAAAATCTCTCAAGCTCCCTTGCTCTCAAAGTCTCACCTTTATCAATCTCTTACAAGCTGAAAGTGTTGTGATTCTGATATTCTTGCTCATCAATTCCTGAAGAAAGATTACTAATTTCTCATCTAGAGAAAAGGAATTTGGTGAAATCCTTGTTAAGCTTCAAAAGTGTATTTCTTTCTAGATATTTATCTTTTGAAGTACATAGTTTCAATTTGTACTAACCTGCTCTTTGTGTGAGCATCTCTTGTACATCAGTTTCTTGATATCTCTTTTGTAGATTTTTGACAATTCCAAGTTGTTGGATCATTGACCAAACAAGGGTATATTGTTTGGAGAAGGCGAGCTCTAGCCTTGGCCAAGGAGTGATTGTAGATAGGCGTTGTTCCACCTGGTAACGGAGCTTCTATAGTGGAACCCTTCGGTGTTTTGCCAAGGGCGACGACGTAGGCTGTGTTGAAGCCGAACCTCGTAAAAACCTTGTGTCTTTCTCTTTTCTTTACTTCCTATTTTCTGTATAAGCTGTTGTTGTGTGATTTAAAGTGCAGGTTGCGGGTTCTAAAGTTAAAAATAAAGAAAGACTCTTGATACTTAGAAAGTACGTTTTGATTAACCATTTGCGAAAACCCAAAAGGGAGTACGTTGGTTAATCTGAAGAAATCTTGATCAAGAGAAGTGCATACGAAGAGGTTATCTAAAGAAGGTTGGGAACATCAACATGGAAATTGATAAAAGTACTAATATTCTTGCTTGAATGATTGAATTGTTTTAGTTTAATTGATTGGCTTATAAATTTAAATTTCAGTTTTTTTTGTTTGATTATCAGTTATTAATTGTGTTTTTATTGGTGTCATAAGTGAAGCTAAAAAATTATTAAAATTAAAAACAATTCAATTCACCCCCTCTCTTGGGAAACTATTCCTAATTTCACCGCCAAATGACCCCTACTCCAATACGTACAATTCTAGGTGGTGGCAACATCCCCTCTTTTCCTGGAGGCCTGACTCACTCAAAAAATGAGTAGCTCAGAAGCTATCCCAAGTATAGGAGTTCTGTCGTGTAATATTTAGACTAAAGGTTAGATCGTCTCCTTAGGGAATGTGTTTTAATCTCAAGTTTTATGTTTTTCCAATAAAAAAATAAAAGGCTACTGAACTCAGTTCAGATTCGGGGTTTTTAGGATTGTCTGAGATCACTTTTGACAAATTAAACAAACACACAAATTAAACCCTAATCCTAGCATGCACTGAATTAAATAGCAAGAATATAAACCCTACATCTAATCAGGCAGACATCAAAATATGCGTTAAACTTTGGAATAGAAAAGACGGTAACTTTGACATGTAATTGAAACACACAACAATGAAACTCACGCAAACACAAACGCAAACGATAAAAACCGAATCTTTAACAAAATTAAAACTTAAACCAAATCAAAATTAAAAGGCAACAAAGAACTTGAACAAAAATTAAACCTTTAACGACTTGAACAATAACTAGACACAATAAAAATACGAACTTTCATCAGACTTAACGCTAAACTAAGTCGAGCTTAAACAAAAATTAAATTTTGAAAAGAACCACTAATTTAATTTCTTAAAAATAAAAATACCTTTTTTAATTTTTGGATTTTATTCATTTTTTTATTTTTATTTTTTATTTTGGAACCAAACCGGACCTTACTGGACTAATTAAATAAATCGAAGCATTATTTAAATCTATTGCAAAATTAATTGAGAAAATAAATAAATAAATAAACTGCAACAATAATAAAATACTTTAAATAATATTCAAAATTTAAATCCTTCAATAAACCTCAATAATAAAAAATAATAACAATAGTTAACTAACATTAAAAAAGGAAAAGAAGATTGAGAGAGAGAGAGAGAGAGAGAGAGAGAGAGAGAGAGAGAGAGAGAGAGAGAAGAGAGAGGGATGTTACTGCTGGCTTGAGCACTGGTGGCCTTAGGTGGTGGCTGTGCTTCAGGTGGCTGTGTTGTCGACTATGGCTGTGGAGGTCTGGAGTTGGAGTTGCGACTCAGCTTCCTTGGGCATTCTAGAGACGCTAGTAGGAGAGAACTTCGGCAATGGGTAGCTAAGCAGGTTGGCCTCGGGTGGTTGAGTAGGAAGAGACACGTAGCATAGGGAGTTCATGGGGGTGGCTGAAGGCACCAAGAGTAGGGAGGCGGACATTAGCTAGTAGGGGGGAGAAAGGAAGAAATAGGCCGAGAGACTAGGAGAGAAAGAGAGTTAGGGAGAGTTTAAGAGAAGGAGAGGAAGAGAACAAAGAGAGGGAGCCGTGAAGAGAGAGGGAAAGAAGGGAAGAAGAGAGAGAGCCCCAGGGGCTGTGGATAGGAAAAGGAAAAATAAGAAAATATAAAGGGGAGGGAGAATAGCAGCCCTAGCGCACGGGCATACTCGGTAAGATGACCTAACCCGCCTGCATGGCCGGGTCACATCAAACCTTTTCTTATTATTATTATTATTATTATTATTATTATTATTATTATTATTATTATTATTATTATTATTATTATTCTCTTTTCCTTCTTTTCTTGTTTCTTGGAGAACAAAGTTGATTTTGACCCTTCTGGAGCCCATTTCTCTTGAAGCTCAAAACATGAAACTTGTAGCTAATCTTCTCATCTTTCTCTATAATTTTGAATCATCTCAATTGGAGTTTGGAAGGAAAAGTTATGGGAAAATTACGAACTGATGCCAATTTTAGCTCCTGAAAATTTTCCTGCGATAAAATAATGCCAAAAATTCATAAATTGCTCAATAAATCCCAAATATTATAATTAGGATGCCTTTTTAAAATATTGAGAGTAATTATGAATTTAATTAAAAATATAAACCCTAATGTCTGGATTAAAACGCCTAATTACGTAGTTTAAGCGCGTAATCACACCCCCCCAACTAACATTTTGCTAGTCCCTAGCAAATAACGTGAATGAAATTTAGGGCAGTGTCTACAATTACTAACTCCAGCAAACATGTAATTAATGTCCATGTAACACAATCATACCATTTCATATATAAGAATATAACTGAATTTCACACAAGTTCATTAATATTCAATGCACACAACTCCGAAGCATATCACTCATGCAAGTTTCATCGTTTATATAGCAATTAAGAACAATATACTCACATGAAGTTAACCAGCGGTACAATTCAGAGTTAATGTGGTCATATAAGTTTGAGTATAAATAGGTAAAATCTCGAGGTGTGTGTGATGTGTGTGACTCATTATATCTAGAATACCAGTGGACACCTACAGAATGATCGTTTTGACTCGGCCTAACCAGTATACCCTAAAAAATACTAAAAAATAATGGGTTCACTTGTCATATATGAGAAGGAGTGTCGCGATCAAACATCCCAAATATTGTAAGGAACAAGCGCTAAGTATATGGAGGGGACTAGTCTGAGAAGGATCTAGCCTATCTGTGAGGTGTCGGGTCCTTTACCCTAACATCTTCTCACTTACTCGCCATATCTAACCGAGACCACCTTAGATCAACTTATTCACAAACTTGACATGAATACATCTAGGGAATTAATCGGTTGAAGAATCTTCATACGTGGAAAACATGCGTCATGTCCTTGACTTTTTGTGGTATTCCTGTGGAGCAAACATGAGCATTTAATTTCATGTGCATTTCTATTCCTGATTCTTTCTTCTGCTTATTCTTCATTTTCTGTCTTTTCTTGATCAATTAGGACAATCATTACACTTCTTTTGTTGTCTTCATACCATCAATGGGAATTAAGCTCGAACAGTGGTCCATGAATTAAGTCTATTTCTAGGGGTGGCTCAGTCTTCACATATTGAGTAGGTTATAAGACCTAGGTTTCTATCTCCCCACTAGATGTCACCTCTAGGCTAGCAAATCAAAAACAGAGACTAGTGTACAAAGAATCGTCCGGAAGAACAGAGAACTGAGTTTCGTGAACTTTGATTTGATGTTAACACTCATAAGGATGATAAATAGTTCAAGGATATCTCACAAGGTGTCATAGTCACCACGGGTGTTCTCTCAGTGCTCACAATGAACCCTAAGGGTAATGAATCATGTGAATATATCTATTTAGCATCATGAGATTCCATGTAAATACAAGAAATTATATAGCCAGATTAACACGAGTATACTGCCAATCAATTCTTCATAGAGTTACAAAGTCATATAAAGAGGAACTACGCATAAATGACTCGAGTGTGTAATTTTTAGGTTATATGCAAGTATGTGAAGGGTATAAGTCAGTGTTCATTATGGCATAGTCGTGTAATTCCACAATGCTCTTTCTTTCTTTCTTGTTTTTTTTTTTGAATTTTTTTTTTTTTTTTTTTTTTTATATATAAAACTCATTATGTATACGTGCACACTGTCACATGCAAATGCCCACCCCCTAACTAAAGTAGAACATTGTCCTCAATGTGAAAGCATAGGGGAAATAGAAAATTGTGCACGTGTGTGCAAACTAATAGAGCATCACTACCAACTAATGCGACAGGAAAAAGAAAATAAAGATGCAAATAAAAACATATAAAAGGAAAAGAAAAAAATGAAAAAGAAAGCAGTAAAATAGAAAGGTCATAGGACTACCCTAGGGTCTTGCAGACACAATACCTCTTTATTGGGATCGAATGGGATTGTGGGAGGTTTGAGCTGCTATTGTTTGACCATGATGCTATTATCATTCATTGGATCCACCAGTTCTATTGTGCCGTGGGAATAAGCATGTTCAACGATATACAAGCCATAGTGGGATCTCAACTTCCAAGGAAATAGACGGTATCTAGAGTTGCAGAGATGGTTTTGCTGATTTGGGAATGGTTGTTTATCCTTGAGTTTATGCAGCACCTCCATCTGCTTCTTTGCTAAGCGGTCCTTGTCATACACTTTCCACTTGGATTCTATAAGCACACGCACCTGCAATTTTCTCAACCCTATGGCATTATCAAGTAAAAAGTCAATCTGTTTTATAATCCAAAATACATAATGTTGCATTTTAACAGGTACATAACATGTCTGACCGTAAATCAACCTATATGGATTCATCCCTGAAATTTTCTTAATTGTAGTTCGATGAGCCTAGCACGCATCAACCAATTTCTCGAACCATGCTTTACGGTTAGGGCAACCCTTCTTCTCAAATATGATCTTGACTTCTGAAAAGAACTGTCGCTTATCCTGCATTGATGTTTGATTGGTGGCAAAATAGTTCACAATATCATCAACTCAAGAGCCGCATGACATGCCGGTGATTAGATAGATGATGTCTAACATTGTCAACTCTGATGGTCTCCATCGCACATCACGAATCGGTATTGCATCTATCTTTGTGGACTGCCCCTCTCATTCAAGTAACGCGCTAATCAATGGAACTTTCTCATCAATTACCTCAAGTTGTTCAGGAGCTTCATTCTCAAATGCACCATCAGGACCAAATGCTGAAAACAGCTCCAGCATATCCAAGTCATCCACCACATCTAATGTGTGTACTTCTAAATCATCACACCCAGTCGGCGTCTTATTAAACACGTTCATTTCCAGTGTCATTTTTCTGAACGTGAGCTTGAGTACTCTGCTTTGATAGTTAATTAAGGCATTAGAAATGGCAAGAAATGGTTGGCCAAGAATAATAGGGGCTTGATATAAAGTGGACATAGACTGCTACATGTCCAGAACAACGAAGTGGACATAGACTGCTACATGTCCAGAACAACGAAGTCCACTAGGTAGTAAAATTTTTCGACTTGAATCAATACATCCTCAACAATGCCTTGTGGAGCTTTTATGGATCTGTTTGCTAACTGTAACATCATAGTAGTCTTCTTCAGCTCACCTAAACCCAGTTGTTCATATATCGAAAATAGGAGCAAGTTCACACTACTCTCCAGATCAAATAGAGCTCTCCCAATACGAGATTCACCAATCATGATCAAAATGGTGGGAGAACCAAGGTCTCTAAGCTTCTGCGGAGTCTGACTTAATATCAACACGCTAACTTGCTCATTTAAGAAGGCCTTTTTCTTCACGTTCGATTTCCTTTTTACTATGCATAGGTCTTTCAGAAATTTTGCATATGCAGGAATTGGTTATATGACCTCTAGAAGTGGAATGTTGATCTTCACCTGTTTGAATATTTCTTGGATCTCTATGTGATACTTATTCTTTTGACCAGATGTTAACCGCTGAGTGTAGGGTACCACAGGTTGATACTCCTTGACTGGTTCATCCTCCTTATTATCTGACTTTGTTAAACTTGAGCTAGCCTCATTTGATATTTCTTTTCCCTCATCTATCTCATATGTCACTTCAGGTGTTGGAGCAACTGTTTTTCGATCAATGAACATTTCAGGATGGGCAACTTCTTTTCCTCTTTGCAAGGTAATAACTGTCTTAACTAACTCAAAAACATCCCCTGAAACATTGTGCACCAGTTGCAGTTGCTGTCTATATATATGGGGATAAAGCTGAGGCTGTGCAAGGAACTTCCCTTTTTTCATGGTGTTCAACTGCGTACTTATCTTATTCACGACATCTTTCAATTCTTTGTTGGTCGTAACCTGAAGCTATATGAATTGCTAGAGCATGTTTTCCATCTGCACCATGCTATCATCAAGATATTACTTTGCTGGAATAGTACCTAGAGTTGGTTGGAATCTCAGTGGTGCATACTCTGAGAAATCTATTGCGGTTGAGGAGCTACAACTGGATGATATGTCGGTTGCGGGTGTGGTGCATAAGGTTGAGGAACTTTCTGATACCGCGAGGATGATGGACTGGGCTGATCATTTCTCCACGAGAGGTTCGGATGATTCCACTATCCTGGGTGCCATCAGCAAATTCAGTGATTGCCATATACTCTGACTCAGTACCATGGACCTCCAACAAATAGGCCCTCTCATAATGGCTTAGCCTAGTGACTAATCAAATGAGTAGTAATTAGGTTTTCTAATCGTACCACGGAAAAAAAAAAAAAAAAAAAAAGGTTAATAGCAACTCCAAATTCAAAATTTTTAAAAATCATATATTTTTTTCCCTTGCCTCTGCGAGGCAACCTCCGCTTCGACTGGGACGTCGTGACAGACATCAAGCAATCATAGTTAAATGGGCTTAGAAAGTGAAGAAAAATGCTAAGGGTCGCGGGATAAGTTGAAAGGTACTAATTGGGACTAGTGGCAAAAGGATACAATCAAAGAACAAAGTATATTATGGTAAGGTATTTGCATTAGTTGCCCTCTTGGGAAAAAGTCTTTGCAACTTAGAGTAGATGAAAGCTCTCATCAATTGAATGTCAAATAAGCATTTCTAAATAGTTTGCTTGAGGAGGAATTGTATGTTGAACAATATTTGGGATACTAAGTAAAAGAGCATGAAGATACATTATTGTGGCTCAACAAAGCACTGTTTTGAGAAATGCTCATTTGATCATGCTCTTTATATCAAGTCAGATGAAAACTGAAACATACTACTTGCCTATTTGTATGCTGATGACTTAATATTCATATAAAAAAATTTAAAGGTAATGGTAGAGCAGTTTGAGATGATAGATATTAGGCTTATGCTATAATACCTTGAGATTGAAATGATGCAAAAGAAGAAGGAATCTTCATCTCTCAAGAATGGTGTGATGAATGAATGCAACTCGATGAACACTCCTATGTCGTTTGGAGTTAAATTATCAAATAATGGTGAAAGTAAGGTTGATCTAGCCAACTTTTGAAGTCTTGTTGAAATTCTCTGGTATTTTGCATACACAATATCAAATAAAATTTTTGGAATAAGATTGGTGTGTGTAGATATATAGAAGCACAAACTAAAGTCCACTTGAAAACAATCAAAAAAAAAATCTTCATTATACCAAAGGTACATTTGATTTTAGAATATACTATTTGTTTTCCAATGATTTTAAACTAGTGGGATACAGTAATGGTGATTACGCACGTGGGACATTTATATTATTGAAAGAGAACAATTGGACTTCGGTTTCTTATGGGACAAACAACATTCTCCTGAGTCTTGAAAAATTAATCCGTAGTAACTCTTTCAACTTGCGAGGTGGAGTATGTTGGGGGCACATTAGGCATATTTCATGCAATTTGGCTCTAAATTTGTTGAAAGATTTGAAGGTGTAAGAAGAACCAACAACAATATATGTGGATAACAAATCTAATGATCATGTTGGCTATGAATTCAATGTTTCATAATCAAAGTAGGCATATAGAGACAAGATTTTACTTCATTAGAAAATGCATTGGAAGTATTTATAATATATGTATAAAGTTCTATGTAAACCTATAAATAATCATGTACTCAAATTATTGAGATAAAATAAAATCAAAATTTTGAAATTTTCTATTCTTTGTTACTTCTCTCCACATGTATTGAAACTTCTATTTACAGCAATATCATAATTATTTTTGAGTACTTTCAATTCATGTACACAAGTAGAGTGTATGATTTCTGAGTGGATGAGCTGGTGCGATAATATATATAACAGTATAACTAAATATTTTTCCTTGGGAAATATGACTCTAGAGCAGTATCCTTATAGGGTGAAACGGCCTAAGCTGAAATCAGTATATCAAAACAAGGAATGTCATTTAAGAAAATTAAAAGGAATATTACGTGAATGTAGTCGTTTCACGCTCCCCCGGTCATTGGGCTTTAAGGACAATGCTGTGGGTGTGTGTCTCTGTGGGTGTGGGTGTGGGTGTGTGTGTGTGAGAGACAGAGGGAGAGAGAGAGAGAGAGAGAGAGAGGTGTGGGTGTGTGTGTGTGAGAGACAGAGGGGGAGAGAGAGAGCGAGAGAGAGAGAGAGAGAGAGAGAGGTCCTCCATTCCATTGTGTAGCTTTTCATTTGGCCGGGTGAAAAGAGGACAACTCACTTAGCAACAACCAGAGAGAGAGAGAGAGAGAGAGAGAGGCAACTGCCCACTAATTCATGCTTTAGAGGCATTAATTGCATTCGGTGATAACAACTTAATGATTGGGGGAGGGCATCAATGATATGATAGTATGACGTCCCAGATGAGTCACGACCGTGCATGCCAGACCAATTGTCCCATTTTTCAATCATTGATCACTGTAGGTTCGTCTGATCAATTGGGTTAATGGCACCAAACTGCCAGCCCTGTATGGCAGATCCCAAACCTAGATTGTGGATGGCTGGCTAGCTAGCCACAACCCCTTCCATGATTGCCAAACCCATTACTCTCTTCCAGTACACTGCAGCCAATGAATCATGCATTACAGAAAAAAAATCTAAGTGGGGCATCTGTGTTTCTCTGTTTTTTCCTCTTCGTCCCCAACCTTGCGTGGATGTCGATGAATTAATGGTGCATATCGGATAATTTAAAATATGAATTTCATCATTTCAAGTGACAATATACATATATATATATATATATATATATATATGTACTTCCTTTCCATATTATGATTAAAATTTTAATATTAAAAATGTCTAAAATTTAAATTTTATTCATTTATTTTCTCTATATTTCTCTATTCTTTACACTCGATAATTAAATATGAAAAATGAACTTAACTTCAAATTTTTCTTTCTTTTGCATACTATTTTTCAAGTTTCAAAGAAAACTATGACAGTGTAGGAACACTAATTAGTATTTTAGTCATATGAAAATAATTTGGATCATTAGTTTCAATCTTCTAATTAAATACAATTTACTAGATAAAACCATGAGATCCTTCGTGTCGAAATGAATAACAATGCCTAGCCAAAATTGGGCTTAAACCTAAGAATGACAACTTTTCTCAAACTGCTTTTTTGGACTATAACCCATTTAGCATTATTGCTCACCAGAATTGAGTTGAAAATGTAAGAATGGTGTTTTCCTCAAATTAAACTATTTTTTCAGATTTTATAAGCCTTTTAGCAGATAAGCTTAAGCAAATCAGTGCAACTCTCAACATTTAGGTGGGAAAAAAAAACTGAGAAAGGTTCTTCAACCTTCCAATTAAGTTAGGCAAGTGGTTCGTAAATTAATTCATAGAAAAGAAAGAAAGAAGCTTGGCATGCATGGAGCTGGTTGTTTGCTTTTGCAGATAGGTCACCAGCAATATGCATGCTTTTTTTCATCTTTAGTTTGTCTTGCTACCATTTGATGGTTAGACCCAATTAAATGACAAGTAGGGACAAGAGGCCATCCACAAGCTAGCATTGCTCACTTTATGCAATCAACCAATTTGGTCCATACCTCAAAGCAAGGCTGGCACATTGGCCCATTCTCTCCCCTATAATTGTGAAGTAACAACTTAATTGGTCACAAACTTTTGTCCAAGCTAGGTGTGTATTCGTCCACATCCAATAAGGAAGTTTTAGTGTGAGGGACAAAGTCACAAGGACAAAATATCCAACAAGATTTCCAAATCGAAGGGATAACAGAAGAACTCTACATTCATGTTAAATCCTGTCATTAATATGGTTTAGGGAGGAGGACAATTGGACTCCTTGTCCTTTTCATCCACTATCCATGCATTCTATACAATATGTCTTGCGGATAGCGTCTAGCTAACTAGTCCTCTCCTACTTGATTCCAAACCCAACCCCCGACATGGTACCTCAGTGGTAAGGGTAAGATCTGGGTGACCTGTCACATTGGATGTCATGGGTTTGAATATTCTATATATTCAAGTAGACGCCGTAACAGAGTACATATTGTAGAGTTATGTTTGATAATACAAATTTTAGGCTTGAATTTCACTTTGCATTTTAAAATTTAAGCTCTCAAGGATTAGTGTTTTAGAGATAGTCGATTAATTTGACGTTTCTTGAATTTTAACATAGTTTGGCATTCTAAAATTGTGTTTGGGAGTACAAATTTTAAGAGAAATTATACAGGGGACCTCTGCCTCCACGAGTTTGTGTGTCTGTTTTCTTAATTATATATTTATTGAAAATATGTCTCTCTTTCATATAAATGGATGTAGGACCAATTTGCTACATGTCTAATATTAAGGAAATAGACACACAAACACGTAAAGGGGAATTTTAGGGGTCCAATTTTTCTTTGCATGAATTTAGGAAAAATAAAAGAAAAAAACACAATATAATTTTCTATTGTGTTTTATCCAATTTTTACAAATATAAATTCAACACTTGAAATTTAACCTATCAAATAGAGGTTAAATGTTGTGGTAATAACCAATATTTAATCTTAAGGGGTTAGTAAAAAACATGTAAACCTATCAAGAATTTCAAAAATCTAAGCAAACTTCCAATACGTTTGAGTTGGGAACACTTGTACGCTCATGATTAATTTATGGTCGAGTTCCAAGATAGATGTATGTATTAGAGTCCCAAAAATTAAGATAGTATTTGAGAGTATAAATTTTGAGTGTTAAATTTAGATTTGAATGGATTTAGATGCAAATATATTTTTATATTATTATTATTATTATTAAAAATTCATACTAATTAAATAAATAATTCTAAAAACAAGGTAAATGTTTGGTTCATTCGTGTACATTTGGCAGACCACAAAGCATGTGACTGTCCTTTACTGCGGACGTGTGTGGGCGAAATTGAAAGGGATCGGCACGTCCCATCGTCCACATCACAAGCGATTGGTACCTTTGATCTTTTCCCCACACTTTTCTTTTGTGAAATTTTCAGGTTGGTCAGCTTCTGTGCACCACCGAGTGAGTGAATGGTGAGTGGGTTACCAACAAAGGAGACAACTGTTGGTGGGTACAATTAAATTAATTTAGTATAGTAGCCTTGATTCTGATCGTGCAGAAGGTGCATGGACCAGGGTGCACCCCTGGTTTGACTGCTCAATCAAATTTTCGATTTGACATTGATGGCTGCACCATTAAATATCTCTAAACCACACGATCTTAGACCATGTGTAGACTATTTGCATGATCGTGATTTTTCCCCACCCTCCATGAAACTAGCTAGCTAGGTTTCGCCAACAGGTTCTACTGATGGCGCAGTGGAGGGTGGAAGAGCCAACTCAGCAGAGCCAAATACTGGTCTTTCAACCCCATTCCACTGACTGAATTTGGAAAAAACTCAAATCAATCACTCAGCTGGTCTTGTCTGTTAAAAACATGTTTTCCAGTTGTAGAGTACTATTTGAATTGCAGAGAAAATTGATACAAACAAAAGAGCATTTCACTCTCTGTGTTAACGTAATGTACTTGAATTGCTCAGAAACTTCACCAAGGAAAACATTTTTTAGGAGTAGTGAGTTAGGAGGACCTACTAAACTTAACTTGCCATCTGCTTGAACTTAACTTGTCTCACAACTCCACATGATTCTATGAAATTATTTTAACAAATTGAGTTCGATCTCTCTGCAATGCTACTCGAATCAAGTTTAAATTTAATTGAACTTTTAAACTTTTTGATTTTTATACTATATAAGTCAAATAATATTTTACAAGAGTATTTAACAATTTTGAGATTGATCAAATTCGAGTTTGTTGAAATATTATCTAAAATAATTGATTTTATGGGTTTTCAAAGTCTTCCATTTCTGTATTCTCTAAAAGATTTATGAGGAGCATTGAAATTTATGCGGGTTTGTCCCATATTGAAAATAGTTAAAAAGGAAAAGTCATTAATGAATGATAAGATAATATATTTTTTTAAAGTTAGTTAAGAGACAGTCCTCGCCCGCGCATGGCGTGGGCTGTAGGGTGCTAGTGACGCATTTAGTTGATGTACAAACACTTAACACTTTGCACACTTGCATCGTTACGATATCATGATCGTTGATCATGATTGGATAACTTAAAATTAATCTTTTATTTTTTATACAATTAAGTGGTACAATCTGAACCGTATAAATAATCTAATGGTCAGATTTTAATATGACAAGTGACAATTAATAAAAACACTTATTTAACTGATTGTTTAAATTTGAATAGATGCAATTGTTTATTCAAATAATATTGGGAATAGACATAATTCTGTCTATTTAAAAATAGAATTAACTCCAAGAATCCTACAGAAATATTTAATCATTCTCCCCTTCTCTTTCTCTCGTAAGGCTTTCACAAATTATATTTTTTTTCAATTTTGGGTTCCATTTTCTGCAGAAACACAATTTCAGAAATTTGTTCATATTTTTCTAAGGGTATTTGTGATTAGTCTTTCATTTGTGTATAATGCAAACTAATATTAGATTATATTATGAGTTTCATTGTATCTTGAAAACATATTTGCTGACTCAACACACACCGATCTAGTGGAGGCAAATGACGTTTTAAGGAAAATGACATTGTAACGTGTCTTGAAGTATTTTCTGTTCTTCAACATTTTCTCTATTTGTTATTTACATAGTTGAGTCAAATTTGACAATCCCACCATGTCAACTCGACTCGACTCATGTTTTAACAACTTATAATAAAGTCGAGTTTGAATTTAACAATTTTGAGATCGATTGACTTTGAGTCAAGTCGAGTTTGATTATCCCTCCATGTCAACTCGACTCGACTCTATTCGTAGTTTCGAGAAAAAATCAGCTTCCCTTCATTTTTACCCATTTTAAAATACTGTTCTTCAAGAACTACTCCCTTACCAATCGGTCACAAGGAAGATCCGAATACAACAAACAGTTGATGAGTTGCCATTAGGATTGTGCAACACATTCTTATAAACAGCACTACAAGGATGCAAAATATTTTGAGGGTTTTAAATGTATAAATAGCGTTGTAACACTCTTGGCATGAGTACTTCAATTAATAAATCACAAGTTTCTTCTCATCATTTTTCACATAAAACCATGTAATAATATTGGATAGGATTAATTGTTCCGACCTTGATATCTCAACATTTTATTTGCTTCTGGCTGCCTGCCAACACTTTCTGTACAAATACTACGAACTCCATTGAATACACATAACAGTGTGATTTCATTTGACTGTTGAATTGGACAAGCTTGAATGAACGTGTCTTTATCCGTTCACGAATCCTTTCTTCTGCTGTCGTGACTTTCATGTCCTTCCCATGTGCTGTGATTGTGATCAATTTTCTTTTCTTCTTTTCACTCCAAGTTCACAACTTCACTATTGAATTCTCCTGCATGGGAAAGAGCTCAAGGGGAAAAATAATTCTCCCGGGAAAGTTGAGCAGATAAATGACAGCCGACTTCTACATAAAGTTGAAAATGTCGAGACTGTGCCTAACATTTTCCCGAGAAAATATTACATGAACTGCACCCAGAATCCATTAAACAATTTCATGCACATAATAAATATGAAAAACCAACAATAATTAGTTGACGTCTTACTAAAATACATTGCAAATTAAGATTGTGTCTGTGTCTCGTTGGTCCAATTTGATCAGTACTGAGCATTGTCAAATGTTGGCAACCTAATTTTTTGAAAATTCTGTTCACTTTTGGATTATTGGAATTTAACATTTCCTGGATCACGTAGAGGAAAAATGAAGTAGTGTAGTAGGTCCGAAGTTCGGGATTTTGACTTTATTATTCACGTGTAATACTTAATTAACAAAATAAAAGAAGCCAAAGGTTAAGAATCCATCTGCAGGCCTGAAGACAAAGCAAGGATGCAGAAGTCAATACATATTCATTTTTTTTTTTTTTTCGGTTCATAGTAGTCAATGAATCTAATTGTGGATAGATGCAATGCATGGAGTTAATTAAATGGCATTAGCAAGAAAAAAGGAGTTTAGTAGGTTTACTTCTTGTATTGCCCATTGATTAATTAGTTCTGATTAGGAGTACTATTTCACCGTTAATCATTGATCCATATTGTCTATTATTTATTTATTTTTTAGTGTCTCGTGTTTTGCGGAGACAAAAGCAACTTTGTAGATATCTCATATTGTCCAGGATATCATATAGTAGTATCTTGACACATTTGACAACTATTTTAGTTTTTAAATTGAAAACCACAAAATCAAGTCTAAATGTTTTGATGAGAATTGTCAATAGTCATTTTGATGAGACAATTTTTAGGTGACCTACTTCATAATTGCATGGGCCCACCAAAGGTTCTCTATCGCGATTGACTCAACAAAGGTAGTGTCTCGACTTTGGAGGATTCTTGGTCAATTTGCCTTTGAGTTGGTGAAATCACATAGCAAATGCATGCCTTTACGTATGCTTGGTTTGCAAATTAGAAATAGTGGGTGGTTAATTTTTCTCTCTAGCAATTAATACTTGATCGACTGGCATTTGAGCAAGTTGACCTGTTAGAATAGAGAATTGACTTCAATGGACAAAAAAATAATTAATTTTGCTCCAATCTCTATAAACATATCCTTTAAAGCCCAAGGAACATTAGAGAAAATATTTGTATTGAATTTCCAAATTCCTGAACTCACTCTTCTCTCTTATTAGATCATTTTTGTGCTTAAAAATTTGTCATCTTTAGAGAAACACTGAAAACTCTTGTGCCATCATTTGTATGTTCTTTGAATATATATTGATTGAACTTCAAATTGTAAATCAATCATTGTGAGGATAATTTCTGTAGTAAGAAATTTGTGTATTTGGTTTCCTTCTCTCCATATCAAATCAGGGGAGGGGGTATTGTTGGAGATGTGGCTTATATTGAGTGGAACGCATGCATTGGGAAAGCATCGTGAAGCAAAGAACAAGAGAGAATGTTGCAGTAAACGTCGACGGTTTCCCTATAACCATCAACAAATTTATTTTAATTTGTAGGATTTAGTCTCGGCTTCAAACCGTCGACGGTTTTCATGAAACCATCGATGGTTTCATTCAACGCAAGTCGCAGAATTTGAATTGGATATTGTGAGCTCTCAAAATGACCATAGATTGACCATAGAGACCGAATGACCTTAGGGCACCCTTCGGTCTACCGACGCCAGGTTTTTGTGCGTACTTGAAAAGAACCTAGGTTCCTACACATTGTGCACGAAGTCCCCATAATCACTTACATTATCAAGGGAAAGAATTGAAATAAAATTGGACAAAATAGGGTAAGTATGTAAGAGGTCGGGTGACAGAACCTCAGGAGTTCAAAACTCCTTGGGCGCCTAAACAGCTGGAAATTCAGTAATTAACCTCAGGAGTTCAAAACTTATTTGACATGATAAGTTCAATCAGCTTAGGATTCAAACAGATTCCTAAATCAGTACAAGCATCAGAATATAACTTGGAGTACTTAGATCATTATTTATGGTTTAACACACTAATACCCTTTCCATACAAAAGCTTTACAAAGTATGAAAGTTGCCATTTACTTTAGGCTTCAAACCCCAAACAGCAAGGGAGAACCACCATTGACACTCATAAGAATGAACCTTGAAGGTATATTCTTCTAGTATTTTTGAAGGAATAATAGGTATGCAAAAACATTTGGGGCAGACAGTACTCACTACTAGAGATAGCTAAGTTATTAGAGAATGAAAGAGTGATGGAGTGGATTGAAGAAGACGAAGAGAGTGAGTTCAACACGCATGTGTGTTCGTGGAAGTAGGAATTAAAGAATAATCATTCTCCTATGTAATGTTTATTTGTATAGACATAGTTCAACTTCAGTTTCTTTTCTATTCCCCCGTAGGATTTTATTTTATATTTATATAAATAGGTATCTTGATGTTAATTTAAATTAATCAATCAATTAAAAATAAAGAATGAAGCTATACCTTTTAAAAAAATATATAATTCTTAACGAATGTCATATAAATTATATATATATATATATATAAATGCATGTTTATTACGTAAGTATATACTAATTTCATCTCATGTTAATTTCTTATCCAAACGTATCCTTCTTGAGATTTAATCATCTCGTGTTTGTTTTTAAGGAAAATTACCTAGGTATCTTTTTAATCTATTAGGCACATTAGTTCTTGATCATATATTTAATCTAATTTATCGGTCCGGGTTTCAAAAATGAAGCACTCACTTGAGCCATCCCTAATGATTTTCTTTGGTTAGTTGCTTGGAGATTTTTTTTCTTTTGCTGTATTTTCTTACCTAGCAAATAGAATTGTTGTCTTAGAATGAATTGATTTTCTTTGGTTTAGAGGTCCATGTGTAAGTTTGTGTGTTTGTAATAATTATTAGAGTTGCTGGCTAGTGGCTGGAAAAACTGAGCACACTTGGGTAAGAATAAACTGGTTATAAACATAAATTTTAGTTGGATGTATCCAAATCCAATATTTTCTCGTAATGTTATAGTTAAGTATGCCCCTCTGAAAAAAAAAAATTTTTCAACATAAATCTTAAAATTTCGTATTTCCTGGCTAATGCCTTTACAAACGAAGCCTCAGGTTGCCTCAAAGCACAACCACTTACCATGATGCGCTGCAAAGTGGTAGAGGGTCCAGGACCCGCCAAGGGGAGAGTCTTCTTTCAGGGGTCGAGCGGCCCTGAGTGAGCACAAATAGATTTCAGATGAGATGAGAGCACCAAGGGTGACTCTTGAGGATGTGTAGTTGCCCCCGGCACATTCTGCTGTGCCACCCATTAGAGACTAGTCCCCGAATGTTACCCCAGGGCTTACGGAGGACATGCCTACTCATCCGGTGTTGTTCCATACGATTAAGCTGACCATGCCACATGATTTTTCCACGGGGCCTCTGGCGGACATTCCTTATGAGCTGGTGCCACACTGTGTCCTTAGGCCACGCAAACCACCACCCTCCCTTCTTACCCCTGAATTGCGTCGTCTTTTGGAGGAAATGGCATGGGACCAAGACGCCACTAGAGCAGTAGCCGGGACAACTTTCTCAGCTAGTTCTGATTCTTATTCTGACTTTGATTAGGATAGACTAGATGCTTGGGATCTTTTGATGCGCTTTCTCTTTTGCTTATGTACTGTGCTTATGCACCCTTTACTTTTATTTTATTTTATTTTATTTTATTTGTTTTTTCCTGTATTCTATTTTACCATGCTTTTGAATGGCTGTACGCGTGCTTCGATGTTTCTATCTACATTTTATTGCCTTTGAAATTAATGAAAATACATGGTGCTTTTGGTTTCTACCTGTATTTTGTGCTTCACTATATTATTACATTTTTCTAGCTATAGTGTGTTTTCTTGGATTGGTGGGAAATGCAAACGTTTGAGATTGTGCACGGTTAGAAAATTTTTAGGACAACAATGTATAAAAGACTAGTGAAAAGACAAGAATTAAATGCCATGTGAAGTAAAATGACAAATTAATTACTGTCATTTCATGTGTTCATTGAAGCTTAGACCTGTTCAAGAATGGTTATTATACATTCATGCGTAATCGTACACGTGAGACAAATCAATTGTTAAAATCCAATTGATTATTAGTCATACTATGTAGACTAATAATCAATTGAACTTGTTAATTAATTGTTTCATTTACGATTAGTGATGTTTTTATTTTAACCATTCTTGAATTGTCCAATGTGGACAGTTTAGGAAGTTGTATTTACATTATTGTCATCGTTCACCCTTTGTTCATTATCATTATATATTTCAAGTGCGTCTCTACTTGTGTTCTCTGGGTGCATAGTGGGGTGTCATTAAAATTTGTTAGTGATGGAAAAATAGCAACATTTTCACTTCCCCCATCTCATGTACTTGGAGAGCCATGTGAAGATGCTATCAAAATTTTTAATGAGTATGAAAAAGGAATTTGAACGATTGATTGGAATGTAAATGCAGCATTCTTGAATAGGATAGGATCCGTACCCTTTAAACGGAAGGTTGTTGATTTTAGGATTCACGATGCATACGTTACAAACATTATGAGAATGTAATCAACACCATTTACTTTAACATGTTATAAGGTAATTAATGAACATGGATAAGAGTTGAATGAACGCTCGGGGTAGGTTTTTGCTAGAATACATGAAACGGGTACATGATTTCATAGACTTAGCGCATCCTTGTGCAGAAAAAGCCAATAGAATAAGTTGTCCTTGCAAGAAATTTCAAAACATAAAATTTAAACACATTGATCTGGTCCATCCACATTTATTAGATTTTGGAATGGAGAAAAGGTACACAACATAGGTGTTCCACGGTGAAGATTACCCAGTTTAGAGTGGTGATGATGACAATGAAGATGAGGGGGAAAATACAATAGGTGGTGATACACGTTCGGAAGGGTTAATCAAAAAGTTAGGTGACTTGCAAAGGAGGATTACATAGACACGGGCGATGATGGTGTGGGGCGTACTGGTGATGGATCTATTTCAGAAGGTACCATACCTTGCAATCTTAGTATGTTAAATCGACTTGGTAAACCATTTGCTAGTCTCGTAAGGGATGCATGGGTGCCCCTATATCCAAACTGTACAAAGTTCTCAAAATTAGAGTTCCTGATAAAGTTGCTTCGTGCAAGGACAATGCATGGGTTATCTTAGAGTGCATTTAACATGCATTAGGCCTCATTAAAATGACACTACTTGATGGTGAAACACTTTCGAAGTCCATTTATGAGGTGAAAACATACATGTGTGAATTGGGTCTCGGTTACCCTCCAATACATCCGTGTAGGTATGATTGTGCACTCTTTTATGGTGAACATGAAAATGCGAATGTGTGCCCAGAATGTGGTGAACCGTGGTATAAAACTAATCAAAAGAAGGGTAAAAAGATACCACAAAAATTTTTACAATATAGTCCATTAATCCCACGACCGCAATGATTGTATATGTGCAAAAAGACTGCTGCAGATATGAGATGGCATCAAGTGAAACGTTTTCAAGAAGGAAACACCATAAGCCATCTAGTAGACTTCGAAGCTTGGGCTAATTTTGATAAAAATGCATCCGTGGTTTACTAGTGATCCTCACAACATTAGACTTGGCCTTGCTTCAGATGGGTTCAATCCTTTCAGTGACGTGAACAGCCCATATAGCATGAGGCCAGTTATGATGATGCCATACAATATGCGTCCATGGCAATGTATGAAAGAACCCTTCATTTATATGTCTCTGCTTCTTCCGGGACAGAGGGAACCTAGTAATGACTTTTGTTGACCTGATTGGTCACGCCCTGTTTTGATAATGACAAATACTCTTGGTACTAATGGTTGTACTGAGAACTACACGCAGGTTCACCTTGTGCGCACTTCAGGACTAAAAGACTTATCATGATGGCGTGCGGTGCTCGTGCTGATGAATGAAGAATCTTATGATGCATTTGTATTTATTATTTAGTTTCTTCATTCTGGGATGTAATTTTATTATGGACTGTACACTCATATGGCTTGTAATAATTTGCATTATGCATGATAGGTAGGTATGCTCAAATCGACCTTAGTTGGACATTAGGTACCTACACGGACCATAGAAAGACCTTAGGGTTTTCCCTTCGGTCGACCGATACTGGACTTTTTCGGTGTCTTAAAATTAGACCCCAAGTGCCCCTAGGACACTCACACTTTCACATATATTTGTTAGGCACTAAAATAGGGTTTGATTGTGTCAAGACGGGACCGAAATGCACACACGATGCACTTTCAGTCGACCAGCCAAGCCAGTTCATGTTGGCTTGGTCGACCGAGACATCCTGGGTCAAAGTTTGACCACTCGGTTGACTAGCAAAGGTAGTTCAAAAGGCCTTGGTCGACCGAAGCTCCTTTGGGTCAAAGGTTGACCACACGGTCGACCGAAACTTGTAGTTCAAAAGGCCCTGGTCAATCGAAATCCTCCTGGGTCAACAATTGACCTTCTGGTCGACCGAGAGCTTTTGTACTACAACTACTTGGTCGACCGTGGGTCCTCGGGAGCTGCCCCAACGGTCTGGTCGACCGAACCATTTAGTTCAAAATCTCCTAGTCGACCGAATCGTGCTAATTTGAAAAATCGCCTATTCCGGTAGGCCGAGCCTTTCAGTTCAAAAGTCCCCTGGTCGACCGAGCCATTTGAGTCCTGGTCGACCGAACCATTTCTGGTCGACCGGACCTCTCGGGTTGCTCCTATTTTTACCGCGGTTAAACATATTTTAAACAGGGTTAATTATTTTAAAATGATTTAAAACTTTCTTAATAATGCCCAATAGATCCCTAAAGGTCAAAAATACCTCCTTGCCTATGTATACCCATTCATTTATCATTATTAGCAAGGATTAGCAAACTTGATTAGGGAAAAACTCTCTCAACCCTCAAAACCCTACATTAGCCAAAAACTTCTTGCAAACACTCACATACTCTTCAATCTTTATTTCTCTAAGCATTGTGAGTATTTCTATAAGGCTATAGTGTGTAATCTCTCTAGCTAATACTCTCTTTTGGTATAAAGTTTGATTAATCTTATTTGAGAGTATAGCCTAAAGTTCTTCCACGGATTTCATATGATAAATCTTGTGTGGGAAGACTTTGAGGGTTGTGGTTCTTGCATTGTTGTTGCAAGATACCTAAACCTAGATTTTGTGTGCAAAAATCCTTTTGTAAAAAGCTAATCTTTCAAACAACTCCATTACGTTTTAGACATTGAAATATCGTATTGAGTTTGTTTGATTTATCTTGCTTAGCATATTTGAAACCCTGATCTAATTTTGTGATATTCGAATATTGTGTTTCAAATCTTGCTTAGATACATACTCTAGATCTTGATTGGTTATCATACTTTATTGAGTGTTTAGCACACATTAGAGCACTGAGCATATTTGCATATCATTAGTGCTTGCTTTATTGATTGAGTTGTATTGGTGCACACATCTGCTTTTCTAGAAGCATATTTCTGTGTACAAATTTTATACACATTTGTTGTATTTCCAAGCACTGGTTTGAAGAGGAAGACTAGCCCTGGAATAGTCTCGGATTGGCTTAGACCCGGTTAGGAAAGCTAGGTGCGTCGTCCTGTTAAGGCGTGTAGGTTGAGGTCAGCCCCGCTAATTGACCTGGTTAAGGTTGAGGTCAGCCCTGTGTTAATTTGACCTGGTTGTAAACGGTGCCGCTCCACCCTTAAGTGAGCTATTGGTGGAATCCTCTGGCTTGCGAGTTAGAGGCGGGGACGTAGGCACTGTTGGCCAAACCTCGATAACATATCGTGCGTGTTCACTTACATTTATGCAATTTACTTACTGCACGTGTATGTTATATTGTGAATGATTAGGTTTACATTTGCATAAACAAACCCTAGGTTAAGTAATACTGTTTATCTGGTTTAACCTAGGCGATAAATTTTAAATATCCAATTCACCCCCCCTCTTGGGATTGCACCAAAGCTAACAATTGGTATCACAGCCTCATAACTTAGATTTAAACATTATTTAGTAAAAGATCATGATGGCTCATGTTAGTGCATCCTATGCATGTGAGGGTAGGTTAGTCACACACCCACTAGTATTCTGTAGTGATAATTTTGTTGTATGGAAATTCAGAATGACTGTGTGTGTGAAAGCTTTAAATTGGAAATTTTGGAATGTCATTGATCAGGGTGATAGTGTACCTGTTAAATTCATTGGTTGTACTAGTGTTCCTAAATCTGAGTGTGAACTGAATGATCATGATAGGAACTTAGTGCAAATAAATTTTGATGCTATGAATACTTTACTGCACGCTTTAGATTCTAATGTTTTATGTGAGGTCATGGCGTGTAGTAATGCTAAGCAGATTTGGGATGAACTTGAGAGAAGATATGGAGCACTTATGCAAAACAATGTGATCTCTCCATGTGACTCAAGCCCTACTAATCCTGAAGGAGGTAACCAGTGCTTTGTTGCCTTAATAGATAATGAGGTTATCTCTGTTCCTTCTGCTTTAGTAGATAAACTTGGTAATGGTTCATGTGATGAATTGAATGATGCATCTGATACTGAATCATGTAATAGTACTGATAGTGAAGGCATGCCTACTTATGAGGAATTGCAAGTTGAATATGTTAGAACTCATAAGTCACTTGTTAAAGCTAATAAAAGATATACTGCTTTGAAAAACAAGTATGAGGCATGTGAGAAAGAATGTGAATCAAAAGTTCTTGTTGAAAGAGAAAATGACCTTAAAATCAAACAATTAGTAAACAAGAATGAAAAATTGGAAAAAGAATTGAGTGCAGTAAGATCCCAACTTACAATTGAAAATGAAAAGGATCTTCATATCCATGATCTTGAGAATAAAGCAAACAATATGTCAAAAGAACTTATGAAACTTCAAAGTGTTTGCAAAGAACTGAAAAACTCAAAAATTCAAGATCTAGATAAGAAAATAGAAGACCAATCTAAGATCATCTACACGTTCACTAGAGGCAAAGAAAATTTTGATAAATTGCTTGGCTCACAAAAGATGACCTTAGATAAGGAGGGTATAGGTTTTATTGGAATTAAAAATAAGAAAAAGAAGAACCTATACATGGGGTACTTTGTAAAAGAATCAAAACATTATGCTAGTACCTCCTCCGGTCCATACACTCACACCATATGCATTCTATGTAAAAAGAAGGGGCACACAAAATTTGATTGCCCATTTAAAAGAAAAGGTGTGAAACCCAAACAAGTTTGGAGAGTCAAAGTACCACCTAGTCCTAACCCATCGAGAATAAAAGGTAGAAAAATGATATGGGTTGTTAAGAAAGAAAACTCCTTGATATTCAAGGAAGAATTTGCTCAAACAGGAATTACATAATCACATAATTCTTCTTTATCGTTTAGGATTAGCCATAGGGGGTAGTATCTTCTAAAGGCTTAGGAAATGGTTCGGGACTGAAAATGTAAAATCTTAGTATATACCAACTATTTAAAATCTTACATGCTAAGTATTTTGAAAAAAAAAAAAAAATCAAGCCAATCTGCAAATCCAAGCATATAACCAATCTGAACTTAATGCATACACTCCTTGGTTGAAATATGAAATTATTGGCTGCTTGAATGAAAATCCACTTCCAAATGGACATGATATTTTCACCTTGTATTAAAATTTCAAATTGCTTAACTCATGTGTAAATATGAATATCTAAAGTTAAGCATACATTTTGTCCATTGCCTAGCTTGTGGTTTAGGGAATCCATCTCACACTACATATATCTTTTAATCCTAGACCCTTCATTGAACTTTAATGCCAAATAAAATGTTTAGTCATCACTCTAGGCTTGTAGCACTATTAATCATCAACTCCAAATATTTATGGTGCTTATTAAAAGATATCCTTCCATAATTAAAATTAGAGGCAATCGCTAAGGGATTCAAGTTTCACTGTTAAATCAAAAATTCCCTTTGAGCTTATATTATAAATCCTCTAATTTTGGTTTATGTCCTCCATAGGAAATCTTTACCTTACCACGATCATATTAGGTAAAGATCCATCCTTCTCATTGGGTCGTATCCTTGCTCTAAAATTATGATCATATCTAAAGGATACATTCCAATCACAAAAGAGCATCAGTTCCTAGTTATTCATATCCTCCACAATGCTCTTTGCCAAAATAAGTTAGGGCATATTCTCTAAAATGCTTATCTTTTACAATGTCCTACTTTTGAATACCCTATTAAACTTAAATAAAACGTTTAATCTTTAAGAGTATTCAATTATCTTCCAAGCTCTCAAAGTTTATATAAAATCATTTAAGAGCTTCATCCTCATGAATTAAGTTAAAATGGCTAAGTTAATTGATATAGGTTTCAATCTAGATGATAGAACAAAAATTCAAAGAAACCTATGCATGAACCTTAAAATCAAAAGTCATTTAAACTTGAGCCTCTCACATATTGTAAACCATAAGAAAAGAGGCAAATATTGGCTTAGCTTATTTAAAGATATATATCTTGTGACCTTTTGGTCCTCTAAGCCTATTCATCCAAAGCCAAGCATATAACATTGAATATCTTAATACACTTGGCCTAAAGAACCTGAAAAATAAGAAAAGGCATAAAATGAATTAGTGCATAATTGAGGGGGAGCATTCATCTTTCATATTCTTTAAAATGCTCTCAAATTTTTATTTATGCTTATATGTTTGTATGCCTTTGTGAGAACAACTCTGCATTTATCTCATAACTATCCATTGTTAAGTTGTTGGTCATGCCATATGTTGGATAGTTCATCTCTATTATGAGTTGTTGATTGAACTATTGGAAAGCATGCTTGTATTGAATGCCTCCTGCATGGCAGATGCAGTGATATATTGTGCATGCTAGTTGTGGATATTAGGTTGTTGCTTGCTTTATGTAATTTATCTATTGAAAGCAACCTACTATCAGGTACAAGTTTTTATGGGAAAATGTCCTATATACAAATGGCATGCTGCCAAAATTTTTCCAGGATTTTCCCATATAAAATCTTGTATTAAAGATGATTATGATATTTTTGAAAGGATGAGTGAAAAATATTTGAAAATTAAGTTTCATCCTTGCATAATCATCAAGCATTTAGAGAGCTAAGAACCTATCCTATAGAAAGAACTTATAGGTCTCACGTGCATCACTTTTGTTTATTGAAATATTGAGGCTCTTCTGATATCCCTGAACATTATATACTGCATGTAAAGTCTCATGTTTTGATATGAAATGTTTTTGGATCAAGAGTTGCATTGAGTGCCTTAATATCTATTTTCGATGCACTTGTTATTTATAAGTATGACTATACTGATTTGAGATAAATGTTGTTAATAGACATCTAGTATAGTTGTCGAAGAATGGTTTGTGTGCTCACTTATACTTTGGCATTTTCAATGAAATCAATCCCTTGCAAAGTATAAGTAATTTATAGTATCAAAGCAATAATTCAAATTGATAGGGGCAACATCTAAAATTGAAATGTCTATCATATTATGCTCACCAATATTTTAGCTTAGATCTGTTTTAAAATCATGTGAGGCGTGTGCTTGAATGCATTGTTCTTATTGAAAATCATATTCTGAAATATGTTGCTTTTCCACATGCTGTTTGTGTTTGCCATGCGATCCTTGCTTTAAATTGTTTGACATATTGAGGATCATCATGGTTGTGGCTTTTCTAGTTATTTTTAGTATGTGCATTATTGACAAACTAGAAAATTTGTTGCTTGCGTACATGATATTTAAATTATTTTTGGCAAGTAACCCCCTAGTATTTTGATCAAACATTAAAAGGGGGATATATGTGTATATTTATATACATATGTATTTATTATAGTACTTTATGACAAGAACTATTTTCAAAACTCAAACTTTTTCTCTTGCCTCATTATTACTATTATATACATGCATGTTTTAAAGTCGTATAACAGGTTCAGTAACTTCACAAAAAAATGCATGTGAACTTGTTAGACTGTTTTTATACTCAAACCTTCTATTTGGTGTCATATGCCGTGCGTTCTCAACTCTAATCTTCCACGGGTCTTATGATATGTTTCAATTATAAGGGTTTGTGTATGTTTATGGTCTAACCTTGTTTTCATGTCATTTAAATCATTTAAATGAACAGTTATATAGCTTGTGTGATCAAATTGTTATATGTCATCCTTTGTCATTCATTGTGCATTATATGATTATATTATCTTTTTGGATGCTAAAAGTTATAACTCTTGATCGTACTGTACTGGTTTAGTTGAATTGATGCATATGTGCTACATACTTTTGATTGAAACTCAACACAAGTCACTTAAGTACAAAGTTATGATTGGGAATGGTCTATTTTCAAACAGCATGCTGCCGAATTTTCAAAAAATTCCTCCTAATATACCTTTTGTATCTAAATGACATCCTTTGCCTTCGAGCTTTATTCCTTAACCCTTTTTGCTGTTGCCAAAAAGGGGGAGAAAAGGCGAAAGTGGGTAAAACAATGATTAATCATGCTTAATCTTTAATTACCCATTACTTTAATTATCTTTATGCACAAAGTCAGGGGGAGCTTTTCTTGGCTGTACCCACTTTTGCATAAAGTATTTGTCATCATCAAAAAGGGGGAGAATGTTGACCTAATTGGTCACGCCCTATTTTGATAATGACAAATACTCTTGGTACTAATGGTTATACTGAAAACTGCATGCAGGTTCACCTTGTGCGCGCTTCAGGACTAAAAGACTTATCATGATGGCGTGCGGTGTTCGTGCAAATGAATGAAGAATCTTATGATGCATTTGTAATTATTATTTAGTTTCTTCATTTTGGGATGTAATTTTATTATGGACTGTACACTCATATGGCTTGTAATAATTTGCATCATGCATGATAGGTAGGTATTATCAAATCGACCTTAGTTGGACATTAGGTACCTACACGGACCATAGAAAGACCTTAGGGTTTTCCCTTCGGTTGACTGACATTGGACTTTTTCGGTGTCTTAAAATTAGACCCCAAGTGCCCCTAGGACACTCACACTTTCACATATATTTGTTAGGCACTAAAATAGGGTTTGATTGTGTCAAGACGGGACCGAAATGCACACACGATGCACTTTCAGTCGACCAGCCAAGCCAGTTCATGTTGGCTTGGTCGACCGAGACATCCTGGGTCAAAGTTTGACCACTCGGTCGACTAGCAAAGGTAGTTCAAAAGGCCTTGGTCGACCGAAGCTCCTTTGGGTCAAAGGTTGACCACTCGGTCGACCGAAACTTGTAGTTCAAAAGGCCCTGGTCAATCGAAATCCTCCTGGGTCAACAATTGACCTTCTGGTCAACCGAGAGCTTTTGTACTACAACTACCTGGTCGACCGTGGGTCCTCGGGAGCTGCCCCAACGGTCTGGTCGACCGAACCATTTAGTTCAAAATCTCCTGGTCGACCGAATCGTGCTAATTTGAAAAATCGCCTATTCCGGTAGGCCGAGCCTTTTAGTTCAAAAGTCCCCTGGTCGACCAAGCCATTTGAGTCCTGGTCGACCGAACCATTTATGGTCGACCGGACCTCTCGGGTTGCTCCTATTTTTACCGCGGTTAAACATATTTTAAACAGGGTTAATTATTTTAAAATGATTTAAAACTTTCTTAATAATGCCCAATAGATCCCCAAAGGTCAAAAATACCTCCTTGCCTATATATACCCATTCATTTATCATTATTAGCAAGGATTAGCAAACTTGATTAGGGAAAAACTCTCTCAACCCTCAAAACCCTACATTAGCCAAAAACTTCTGCAAACACTCACATACTCTTCAATCTTTATTTCTCTAAGCATTGTGAGTATTTCTATAAGGCTATAGTGTGTAATCTCTCTAGCTAATACTCTCTTTTGGTATAAAGTTTGATTAATCTTATTTGAGAGTATAGCCTAAAGTTCTTCCACGGATTTCATATGATAAATCTTGTGTGGGAAGACTTTGAGGGTTGTGGTTCTTGCATTGTTGTTGCAAGATACCTAAACCTAGATTTTGTGTGCAAAAATCCTTTTGTGAAAAACTAATTTTTCAAACAACTCCATTGCGCTTTAGACATTGAAATATCGTATTGAGTTTGTTTGATTTATCTTGCTTAGCATATTTGAAACCCTGATCTGATTTTGTGATATTTGAATATTGTGTTTCAAATCTTGCTTAGATACATACTCTAGATCTTGATTGGTTATTATACTTGATTGAGGGTTTAGCACACATTAGAACACTGAGCATATCTGCATATCATTAGTGCTTGCTTTATTGATTGAGCTGTATTAGTGCACACATCTGCTTTTCTAGAAGCATATTTCCGTGTACAAATTTTATACACATTTGTTGTATTTCCAGGCACGGGCCTGAAGAGGGAGACTAGCCCTGGAATAGTCTCGGATTGGCTTAGACCCGGTTAGGAAAGCTAGGTACGTCGTCCTGTTAAGGCGTGTAGGTTAAGGTCAGCCCCGCTAATTGACCTGGTTAAGGTTGAGGTCAGCCCTGTGTTAATTTGACCTGGTTGTAAACGGTGCCACTCCACCCTTAAGTGAGCTATTGGTGGAATCCTCTGGCTTGCGAGTTAGAGGCGGGGACGTAGGCACTATTGGCCGAACCTCGATAACATATTGTGCGTGTTCATTTACATTTATGCAATTTACTTACTGCACGTGTATGTTATATTGTGAATGATTAGGTTTACATTTGCATAAACAAACCCTAGGTTAAGTAATACTGTTTATCTGGTTTAACCTAGGCGATAAATTTTAAATATCCAATTCACCCCCCCTCTTGGGATTGCACCAAAGCTAACAAAATTGATGTTTACCCGCATCCATTAATTAACGAGTTGAAAGAACTCTTGGAAAAAGGAGTGGAGACATTCAATGTGGAAATCGGGACAACATTTTGGATGCATGCTGCATTGTTGTCGACAATTAATGATTTCTCCGCTTACGGCAACCTGTCGGGTTGGAGCACAAAAGGTTACTTAGCATGCCTAGCACATAATAAGGATACCAGATCCTTATTCTTGAAGGATGGATGCAAGTTATGGTTTATGTGTCATTTTAATTTTCTACGACCTGGACATCCTTAGAGGGCTCATGACATCAAAAGCTTTAATGGAAAACAATAACGAAGGTTGCAGCCAAACCGATTAAGTGGGGAAGAGATATTAGACCAGCTCAGGTTGATTGGAGATGTGAAATTTGGGAAACGTACTTGAACAATTAGAGGAGGACATCATGATCATACTATACAAGCTAGAGAAAATATTTCCACCAGCATTCTTCGATATGATGGTCCACCTAGCTATCCATTCACCAAGGGAGGCCATAATTGGAGGACCAGTGCAATATTGTTGGATGTATCCTATTGAGAGGTAAATTATAAAGTCCTTCTACAATTTTCACGTGATTTCATCACTTTCATCAAACGTAAAAGTCACTAATGCTATGTAAAATGCACAGGTTCTTGTCTACTTTGAAGGGGTATTTGCGCAATAAGGCAAGACAGGAAGGTTCAATTGTTGAGGCTATTGGAATTGGTGTATTCTCAAGAGGGGGGTGAATTGGGTATTTAAAATTTCTCCTTAGGTTTGACCAGACATTTGCTGTATTACCTAAAGTCTGTCTATGTAATCCCAAATTCGCAGATAAGTATAATATGTGGAAATTTAAATCATGCGCATCATTCACACAATAACATACACGTGTAAGAATATAAATTGTGAAAATATAAATAGACACACGATATGTTATCGGGGTTTGGAAAACTATGCCTACGTCCCCACCTTTAGCTCACAAGCCCAAGGATTCTGCTAATGGCTTACTTCACGGGTGGAGTGGCACCAGTTACAACCAGATCAATTAGTGGGGCTGACCTCAACCTACACCTTACCAAGATGGTGCACCTAACTTTCTAACCGAGTCTAAGCCAATCCAGGACTATTCCATAGGGCTAGTCTCCCTCTTTAGGCCCACGCCTGGAATACAACAAATTCACAATATGATTTGCGTATAAGTAAAGTGCTTCTTACACTAAGCAGATTTGCATCAATATGCTTAACCAAATAATGCACTCACATATGATTGGATATTAAGCTCAAGTGAGATTTTGTTAACCAATGTGTTAACTCTCAACATAATGTATATCAATGTGTGTATGTGCGAGTGAGAATTTTGATCTTAAACTAATATGCTTCTAGTATGAATACTAAAACAACCTCTATAACCCTAAACAAATATCACAAAAATATTTATCAAATGCAAAGCACAATAGATAATAGGGTTTTAAGCTTGCTAAAGATATTTTTGTCAAAGCACAAAATCAAGCTAATGAATCTTGCAATGAGGATGCAAGGTCTTAAGCCACATAAGGAATTTTCCCAATCAAATATTTATGAGTGAAATATTATGGGAAAAATCTTAAGCAGCTCTCTAAAAATCAATACACAAGCAAATATAAATGATAAAGAGTTTGAGCTTATGTGATGGATATGTAAAAACAATATCACTTAAAATAAGAGGCTAGATGAGTATAGGAGAAGATATTTTGGCAATGAGTATGAAAAATACGGAAGTATAAATGATTTTGGCCAAAAAGATTTGTAGGTGAATTTAGCTAATCTCAAAACCCTAATCTTATGCTAATTTTGCAAATAAGGGCCTATATATAAAATTTGGAAAAATTATAGTCATTGGGGACACGCTGGGCATTTTAGAAAAAGATTAAGTGAGTTTAATTAAAATTAACCTAGTTTAAACTCGGTAAAAATTAGGCAACCCAAGAGGATCAGTCTACCATCTTGATGGTTCGGTTGACCATGGTGCCTAGTTCAGTCGACCAGGGATAATTTGAACTATGAGTTTGGTTGAGCAGACTTGAGGTGATTTCTAATCTTCGAGGTACGGTCGAACAAGGTCTTTTGAACTTGAGGGTTCGATCGACCAGAGTGTTGGGACATCCCCCGAGGTGGTTCAGTCAACCAAAGCATTGCAGCTTATTTCTGGTCGGTCGATCAAAGAGTCAACTTGTTAACCCCAGGGAGGATTGGTCGACTGAAGATCTATGCGTGCTCTAGTTTGGTTGACCAAGTGGTCAACAGTTAACCCTGGCAAGGTTCAGTCGACCGAAGGTGTTCTGTATATTTTGGTTTGGTCGACCAAACATACAAAAACTGTGCATTTAAGTTTTGATTTCTATATAAAGTCACCCGTTCTCACATAATTCTCATCTCTAAGTTATAGGAGACTTTTCATGTGATATTTTGGGGTCTTAAAGTCAATCTATGGTCTTTCAGAGATAACCCCAAAAATCTGGCATCGGTTGATAGAAAGGTGCCCTAAGGTCATTTGGATCCTTATGGTCATTTGAGTTTATCAGTCCTATCATGCATGCAATGAATTAATATTTACAGACCATATAAGATTACAGACCCAAAATGATAATTTTAAAAATTTAATACAACTTGAAATATAAATCGATCTTCATGCACAACTCCTTTGCAATTCCATGGAATACGCCGGGATATGCTCGTTTTGGTGCTCTTACGACTTCCACATTGCATCATCATCTATTCAAAGCACACAGATTAGATACTGTGGTTTGTTATAATCAAAACAGGGATTTGACCAAAAAGTCAACAGAGGCATACATTGATAGTGAATGTCATGCATTTTGTTCAATGTATCTACATGATATTGAGACAAGGTTCACTCATGATGAGTGAAATGCAGACGTTCATGCTATTAATACCAAAGATGAAGAACCTAGCATCTCTATATTTTGAGGAAATGTTCGGTCGTTCGGTGCATAGATTTACGATTTCATTGATATGGACGACCTAGGAAAGGCACATTTTTACATTTTCAATAATTGTGATGAAATTGTTCCATATATCGAGTACGTGGTTCCAAACTCAGTTCTTTGTATTATATTTACATATGCATATATATATATATGTATGTATGTATGTATGTATGTATGTATGTATGCATGTATATATATGTATGTATGTATGTATATATACTTAGTTGACATTAACATGTAATATTATTGCATATAGCGAACATAAAGCTAAACTTCTAGCCCAAAATGAAAGGAATGTTTACGAAAGACATAAGAATAAATTTGTCAAATGGTTCGGGAGTCATGTAAGTAACAAATTTTATGTGATTTGTAAGTAATGTATATTTTCAATACTGATGGTTTACTCATCTAAACTTATTTCTAATTAATAGATGAAAGTCATGTATTATAATAAAGAACCAACAGTGAGTAAATATTTGTACGCGTTGGCATGTGGCCATGATCAACAAGTGAACTGCTAGCATGGTTGTATTGTCAACGGTTTACGATTTCACACGAAATCCCTCAAACTACATAGAAGAACCCAAAATTGTGGGGTTGCGGTGCTAGGCATAGAAGGAGATTAAGAAATTAGCTACTTTGGTGTCTTGGATTACATTATAGAGCTTTAGTATAGAACTACTAAACCTGTCGACATGTTCAAGTGTCCATGGTGGGACATTAGCAATAAAAAGAGTGGGATAAACATGGATGCTTACTTTACCAGTATCAAATTTAGCAAAACATGGTATCAAAATGACCCTTTTGTGCTAGCAACACAGGAAGAACAAGTTTTCTACCTTAAGCACACGAAATTGAAGGGTGAATGGCATGTGGCCCAAAAAATTCCTCATCAAAGTTCGTATGATATTAAAGAAGTCGTAGATAGGGAGAAAAGTGTCAACAATAAGGCTTACCAAGAAGAGCAGCCATTTGTTTGTGCAGCAACACAATATGCTTTCAATGTTGCCGAGGAAGAAGATGATCCTATACCATTGAATAGGGTTGGTGCTATGACAAAACACATAGGGACTGATGACATTAGAATTGAACAATTTATACACGTTGACTTCATCTACGATGATGAAACTGATGGGGAAGATGAAACTGTGGTCGAGTATTGTAGTGAAGAGGAAGACACCATAGAAAGTGAGGATGATATCGATATTGAGGACATATAGGTTTAGGTATGCATGTTATGTAGAGACTCGAAGAATTATAGTAATTAAATAATAAAAGAAGGAGAGAAAAAGGAATTTTCTTAAGGGATTTCAATAGGGTCTCATCGATGAGTGAAGAAGTACTCGTCGACGAGCAGGATTCTTGGGTTCGTCAACGGGGACTCACATCTTATTGACGAGAAGTTACCAAAAGGACTATTTTCGGACCTTGAAACTCACCTACGAGGAGAAGATGTTCATTGATGAGCTCCCTTCATTACCTCGTCGACGAGGAAATGTAACTCGTTGACAAGGCCACGTGGACAAGTTTTCTATATAAGCTAAAAACCCCATTTTTGCGGCGAAACATTTACAAAATCTCTCTCTCTCTCTCTCTCTCTCTCTCTCTCTCTCTCTCTCTCTTAAGACTCTCTCCCCTTTCTCTATAGAAATCCAGCCCCGTTCTTCGTCAGTTTGACGATCCGAAGCTGCCATGTCACTCTTGGGAAGATTCTCTACAAATCTGCTAGAGTGATTTGTTGGTTAGGTTAATTGGGAACCATCCCAAAATTTGGGTAACTTGGTTATTTTAATATTTATTAAGGTATTTGGTATTTCTGGGTTGAGGAAGGTATTAGATAAGTTTATACTGAAGTTTTGCCAGGGAAATGCAATTTCAGGATGTTGAGCTGGGGAACACGCAGGTGTAATTTTGGAGTAAATTATGGGTTTTTCCATTAGTCAAGTAAGGGGTTAACTAAGTCAGTATTTCCATAAAATTATTTATTAATATTCAGTTTTTATTTTCAAGGAAATTATATATGTTATAGATCTGAGTTTAGAAATATTGATGTTAACAGGAAAATGATTTTAATACAATTCAGCAAGCAATAAGATTTTGTGCAGATTTTATGAAATGAACAATATTTATTTTTTGTGGCATAAGTATGAAATTCTATGATTTTACATAATATCCGAATATTATGTTTCAGAATCAGCATGTTATTATTGTTTTTAGGAAGATATTAGAAACGGTATGGGAACTATGTTTAAAATATGGTATTAGAACAGCATAGATATTTCGAACTATGTATGTTAAAATATATGCCGGCGTAAGGACCGTGATTTTACATGATATGACATGCTGGTGCAAGGGCCGTGATTTTCATATGATATGCTATGTCGGCGTAAAGGCTGTGGATTTCATGTTTTACTATGCCGGCATAAGGGTCGTGATTTATAAGATACAAATTATTGGCGTGAGGGTCATGGGTTATACGTTATGATATGCAAAAATTCATGAAAATATTATCTTGAATGATATTATTATGAAATAGCTATGTATTATTACTGTATGTTAGCAGAACCCGAATGGCTTGGTTTAGGCTTTCACGAAGCACGGTATCGTAGCTATATGATAACGATCATATATATGTTAGTGCTACCACTTGTCGTAAGGGGTAGTGGGAGATCAGCAGTCGATGTGGTTTTATTTTAGTGAAGGCATCCCTCTGGTGTCCGGACCGGGAGGGGTAGACCCATCATACTTACATACTTATGTTGATTTAGTGTGGTCGGCCAACCATTGCTAGGTCCCGCCTTCGAGCCGCACAACATAGTCATGTGAGGGTAAGACATGGCACCAGCCAGCTATCCATCCATAGTGCTATTTCATGTACAGTTATATATGATGATTTCATGTATAGAAACTTAGTATATTATATCATGTTATGATAAATTATGTTTTAAATAGATATGAAACAGACGGTTTTACTAGATATGGTTTATGTACTATTATATATATGTATAACACGAAAATACTCATGTTGCCACACACTGATGTTAGTTTATTCCCCTTACTGAGAGGTGTCTCACCCCAGCTATATAAACATTTTAGAAGCCCCAGGTAGAAGAGCAGATAAAGTTCCACAGTGTTAGAGTTCGACTGTGCTACCCTGTCAGAAGGGTAAGTCATTTGGCTAGGGTCTGATGGATTTTGGGTTGAGACCCTAGGGCGCTTTTTGATCTTGTTGGGAAATGTATATGTATATAACAGTTTTAATAAAACTCTAGTATTGTGTTGGTTGGATGATTTGGTATGTTTGTGATTTTACGTTTCCTGCTGCCTAAGTATCTGAGTTGTATTTTGGGTATATCCCCGGTACCCATGGGTCCGGGTTGATTATGTTATTTTGCTATATAGGATTATTATATTAAATGTTATTATGAAAAAAAAAAAATTATTGTGAAATAGGCAAGTCGTTACAGTTTGGTATAAGAGCCTAGGTTGCTAGGTTTTGTAGACTCTAGAGTGTAGTGGAGACAATACCAAAGTATAGGAGAAAGAATTTAAGGTTCTGTTCTACAATCTATAGGCAAAACTTCCGTGGTGGTTTCTGTGTCTTTGCTGGGGTGATGATTCTAGAAAAGCCATAGTAAACTATTATCGAATTGTGTTTCTAAAAGTATATGACTGAATTTTGAAATAAGATAAGGATGTCAAGATAGGGGATTTTGGTTAGATGTGTAAGTTATAAGAATAGGGTCCCTAAGTCGTGTTTATTGTCTTTTTAGGATAGACCCAAGAAGAGGTAGTGCCCATGCGAGTGGTAGTGATGGAGCAGGGCCCTCGAGTGCAAGGTTATGACTGTCCGTATGGCTCAGCAGGTTATGACTGAGATCGCTAAGAGCTCCAGAAAGCAAGGAGGCCCATCTACAGGCCATGGGTGCACGATAGAGAAATTTACCAAGATGAATCCTTCGACATTTTCAGGAGGAGTTGATCCTGTAGCCACCGAATGCAGGAGATCGAGAAAGTTTTGGCAGTATTATAGTGTATGGAGGAGCAAAGGGTTCTCTTCACTACCTATAAACTGATAGGGGAGGTTGAGAGGTGGTGGACTGCTATGAAACTTCTGGAGCAGCAGAGGACAACACCGATAGTTATGATATGGGACCAATTTAAAGAATTATTCTTTGACAGATATTTCTCCGCCACTATCAGGGAAGCTAAAGTGGAAGAGTTCCTAAATCTGAAGCAGGGATAGCAGTCGGTCCAGAAGTACGCAGTGAAGTTTATAGAGCTATCCCGTTTTGCTCCATATATTGTTCCTGATGAAGTAAAGAAAGTAAGGTAGTTTGAAAGAGGATTGAGGCGTGAAATATATAAGTAGGTGGTAGTGCTGAAGGTACAAGATTTTTCTGAGTTGGTTGATAGAGCAGCGTTGGTTGAGGCTAATGAGCACATAGATACAAAGAAGCAGGGACAGAATAAGAGATCTGCGCCTTCAATATTCTAGTAGGGAGCTAGGCAGGGTTGGTGGAGCAGAGGAAACTATGACAAAGGACAGAGGCAGGAGACTGGAGGTGATTACGCGCCGAAATTGCATAATTGAACTTTTAACCCGAGCTTTACAGTTAATATTTTTAATTAAATGTCCAAAATTATCCAATATGTTAATAAAGTGCCAAAATCATCATTCTTGAACCTTATTGCACTATTTATGAAGTTTTGGTAATTTTTTGTCGCAGGAAAATTCCTGGGAACCAAAACTGACACCTATCCGTATTTTGTGCATAACTTTTCCGTCTGAACTCCGCTCGAAACGATTCAAATTTTTGGAGGAAGAAGAAAGGATTATCTAAAACTATAGTGTTTTGAGTTTTGCAAGAAACGGGCTCTAAAAAAGCCATATTTGCGATGAACAGAGAACAAATAAAATGAGAAAATAAAAAAATATATTTGAATGAATATTTGATGTGACCCGGCCATGCATGGCCAGGTCGGGTCAGTGCTATCTAGGTAGGGCTTCTTTCTTTTCTTTTTAAACTCCTCTAGTGCAGCTCCTTGGGGATGATCCTCTTCTCTTCCCTATTTTTCCCTTAGCTCTTCTTCTTCTTCTTCTTTTTCTTCTCCTCTCCTCTCCTTCTTCTTTCTCTTTCTTTTCTTTATCCTTTCTATTCCCTTTCTCCGGTTATTTTTTCTGCTCTGTTCTCCAGTCTCTCTATCTTATTCTTCCCTGTCCTCCTCCCTGTTCTGTCTCTCTCTGTTTTCAATTTTTTTCATTCCTCTGCAACTCCCTGGCCTTTCGATAGCAGCAGTCATCCGAACCACCGAACCTCCAGCCTTCCTTCGCCCAGCCTACTGAAGCCACAAACAGCAGCCCCACTCTGCAGTCCCTGGCCTCTCCATACTAGGCACCTACCCCCGAGACTACCACCACCGAACACACCAGACACCAACACACGGCCAGCCCCTCCATCTTCTGTAGCATCCTCTCGTTCGGCCAGTTTCTAGCAGGCCTCTCGGCCAGTTTCCAGCAGGCCTCTCGGCCAGTCTCTAGCACAGCAAGCCTCTCAGCTAACACCAGCTAGCAGCAGATCCTCCTCTGCAACTTGCTGCAATTTTCCAGCAACCAGAACAACAGCCTTGCTGCAACCAGATCCCCCTCTGCAACCACCCTCTGTTTTACTCTCTCTTTCTCTCTCTCCTTCTCTATTCTTTTCTTTTACTTTATTTTATTTGGATATTATGTTTTTTTTTTTTTTTGAAGCTTAAGTGATCTAGATTTAAATGCTTATTTAGTATTATTCAAGTGACTATTGTTATTTTTTTTTATTGAAGTTTATGGAAAGATGTAATTTTAAATTGCTACAACTTGTTTATTTATTTAGTGATAGATTTAATTAATTCTTTAGTTTATTTAATTAATTTAGTGAAGTTTGGTTCAGTTCTGGTATAAAATAAAAAAAAATAAAAAATAACATACAAAGTTCGTGTTTTTATTGTGTCCCGTTATCGTTTAGGTTGAGTGATAGTTTAATTTTAGTTCGCGTTCTTGAATTGTGTTAAAGTTATGGTTTTTAGTGCATGTTTGTGTCTGATTAAGTTTCCATTCCTGCGTGTTTTAATTTCGTGTCCAAAGTTACCATCTTTAATTAGTGCGTATTCCGGTATTTCCTTAAGTCGGCTAGGGTTTCCATTTTTGCTTTTTAATGTAATGAATGCTAGTTTTTAGAGTTTAATGTGCACGTTATTTAATTTGTTAAGAATGAAATCAAACAATCTTGAAATCCTGAATCTGAACCAAGTTCAGTGCAATTTAATTTTGATTGGAAGAACGTGAAATTGAAATTAAAACGCATTCCCTGAGGAGACGATCCAGCCTTTGGGCTTAATATTACACGACAGAACTCCTATACTTGGGATAGCTTTCAAGCTGCTCATTTTTCGAGTGAGTCAAGTTTTTTGCGCCGTTGCCGGGGATTTGCCAGTTTTAATTTCAAATTTTACGTTTTCCCAATTATTTTTTTTGATTTTCTTTTATTAAATAAAAAAAAATGAAAAAAAATTGAATATTGAAAAATTGAAAAAAAATTTGTCTGTTGCCATGTTAGTGGATTTCTGCTGGCGATTGTGATATTTGATGCCCTGGGTTCAAGATAATTCGAATCGATTGTGTAAACTTTCACCTAGCACCAGTAGGGATACACATAGCACTGAGTCTGACTATTTACCTGTTAGTCCTGCGAGTGATTCTGAATTTGAGCTGAATAATCTGTTTGGCCAGTATTTTGAAGAAGCTATGGCTGCACATGCACCACGTACACTTGAAGATTTTCTACAACCTGCACGCACATCTACACCTTCATGTATTGTGTTGCCACAAGATGCACCAAATTTCACTGTTAAGCATGGCATGTTATCTGTGATTCCCCAATTTCATGGGATGGACTCTGAGAGTCCGTACCAACACTTGACAAACTTTGAGATGATTTGCACCACTTTCATTAATAGGGCTGGGACTGATGAATACATTAAACTGCGTTTGTTTCCCTTTTCTTTGAAAGACAGGGCAAAAATATGGTTTAATTCTTTGCGCCCTAACTCTATTACTAGCTGGGCTGAAATGCAGCATGAGTTCTTACATAAGTTCTTTCCTTTTTAGAGAACCCAGTACCTGAAGAAGCAGATCAGTCAGTTCATGCAAAAAGATGGTGAGACATTCCAGGCATGTTGGGAGAGGTTCAAGGACCTGATGAACATATGCCTGCACCATGGTTTCGAATCATGGAGGTTAATAAACTATTTTTTTACTGCTTTAACCCCTGTGTGCAAACAATTTGTCCAGTCTATGTGCAATGGGATGTTCTTCCGTAAGGAACCAGATGAGGGCTCATCATTTTTAGACTATCTCACTGAGAGTGCCCAGCAGTGGAACGCACGACCTGAATGGGTGCCGATAGCTGCCCAACCTATCCGAGCAATCAGTGGCGGGGGTAGATATGAGGTTAAAGAGGACACTAGCATATAGGCCCTTGTAGCTGCGTTATCTAAAAAATTGGAAGTCATGGAATCCGAAAAGTCGAAAGCTGAGATTTGTACGATTTTTGAGACTTCAAACCATAAACCTTAGGATTGTCAATTCTTACCTGTGTTGCAAGAGAGCAGATCTGATCAGGTGTCATCAGAAAATTGGGTTAACAAGACGTAGAATCAGCTGCTCTCAAACACTTACAACCCGGGGTGGCGGACTCATCCAAACCTCCAATGGAGAAATGATCAGTCTAGTCCATCATCTTCACGATATCAGTAGGCACCTCAATCATATGCACCGCCTCCACAACTGACATACAATCCAGTCATAGCTCCTCAACCGCAGTATCAACCACAACATTTTTCTCGAAGCTACGCACCACCAGGATTCCAACCAGCGTTAGTCCCAGTAAAGAAAGCCTCTGATGATAGTGTAGCGCAGCTGGCAACCATGCTCCAGCAATTCATGCAAATGCAAGTTACGACCAATGGAGAACTGAAATATGCCGCAAGCAAGATGAGTACACAGCTTAATACCCTAGAAAAAGGAAAATTCCCTACACAGCCTCAGCCTAATCCCCAGGTATATAGACAGCCACAACAGTCCGTGCACAATGTTTCAGGGGATACGTTTGAGTCAGTAAAGGCAGTTATTACCTTGCGAAGTGGAAAAGAAGTTGCCCGTCCTGAAATGCCCACTAACTGACAAACAACCACGCCAACACCTGAGGTGACAGATGAGACAGATAAAGGAAAAAAAAAATCGGATAAGGCCAGCTCAAGTTTAACAAAGTCAGATAATAAAGAGGATGAGCCAGTTAAGGAATACCAACATGTGGTACCATACCCTCAGCGTTTGACATCTGGACAAAAGAACAAGTATCATACGGAGATTCAAGAGATATTCAAGCAGGTAAAAATCAATATTCCACTCTTAGATGCCATACAGCAAATCCCAGCATATGCAAAATTTCTGAAAGACCTATGCACAGTAAAAAGGAAATTAAATGTGAAGAAAAATGCTTTCTTAACTGAGCAGGTCAGTGCATTGATTCTTAGTCAGACTCCACAGAAACTTAGAGATCCTGGATCCCCTACGATATTTATCATGATCGGTGAGTCTCGTATTGGGAGAGCTCTACTTGACCTAGGAAGTAGTGTGAATCTACTTCCGTCTTCATTATATGACCAGTTGGGTTTAGGTGAATTGAAGAGAACTACTATGATGCTACAGTTGGCAAACAGATCTGTAAAGGCTCCACGAGGTATTGTTGAGGATGTTTTCATTCAGGTTGACAAATTTTACTATCCCGTGGATTTCATTGTTTTGGATATGCAGCAGCCTGTTTCCACCATTTATCAGGCTCTTGTCATTTTGGGGCGACCATTCCTTGCTACTTCAAACGCCCTGATTAACTGTCGGAGCGGAGTCCTCAAGCTCACATTTGGGAACATGACACTAGAGGAGCAGATCCCAGATAGTGGTCCTCATATGTTTGATGCGAGTTATACAAGTAGTTGGCGTAAGCCTACATTTGAGGCCATTGACCTACCAGAAATTCTGAAGTCATCTGCAGAAGAAATTCCAACACTTGAGTTGAAACCATTGCCTACCGAGTTGAAATATGCCTTCTTGGGTCCAGTAGATGGCACATTCTTTGTGGTAATTTCTTCACACCTTACTCATGAATAGGAAACTAAATTATTGCAAGTACTTCGAGAGCATCAAGGAGCGATTGGATGGACTATTGCTGACATCGAGGGTATCGACCCTTCCATTTGCACTCATAACATCTTCCTCGAAGGAGACGCTAAACCAGTTCGAGATGCACAAAGGAGGCTGAATCCAGTCATGAAAGAGGTGGTAAAAAACGAAGTGCTGAAATTATTAGCTACTGACATCATCTATCCGATCTCCGACAGAAAATGGGTAAGCCCAACACAGGTAGTTCCAAAAAAATCTGGTTTGACTATTATTGAAAATGCTAATGGAGAATTGATCCCATCTAGGAAAGTAACGGGTTGGAGAATGTGCATTGATTATCATAAATTGAATTCAGCTAGCCGAAAAGATCATTTCCGGTTACCTTTCCTAGAATAGATATTAGAGAAAGTAGCTGGTAATTCTTTTTATTGTTTCTTGGATGGATTTTCTGGTTATTATCAAATTGTCGTAGCACCTGAGGACCAAGAGAAGACTACCTTCACTTGTCCCTTTGGCACCTTTGCTTTCCGCAGAATGTCATTCGGTCTATGCAATGCCCCTGCTACTTTCCAACGCTGTATGATGAGTATTTTCTCTGATATGTTAGATGATATGTGCGAAATTTTTATGGATGACTTTTCTGTGTTCAGTAAGTCTTTTGATCATTGTTTGACACATTTAATTGCGATTTTGAAAATATTTAAGGAAAATAATTTACTTTTAAATTGGGAAAAATGTCAATTTATGGTACGTAGTGGTTTAGTACTTAGACATTTGGTTTCTGAGCGTGGTATAGAAGTTGACAGGGCCAAGGTAGAGCTGATTTCTCAGTTACTTGTCCCTAAGACAGTCCGGGATATTCGCTCCTTCCTTGGTTATGCCAGGTTCTATAGACGTTTTATTGAGGGTTTCAGTTGTATTGCTAAACCATTATGTACCTTGTTGCAAAATGAAACTGAATTTTTGTGGACTAATGATTGTCAACAGGCCTTTGAAACACTAAAGCGACATTTGACTATTGTGCCCATCATGCAACCTCCTCGGTGGGACTTGCCATTTGAGATCATGATCGACGCTAGCGACTACGCTCTTGGTGCTGTTCTAGGTCAACGAGTTGATAACAAGCCATCGGTTATTTATTATGCCAGTCGAACTTTGAATGATGCTCAGAGAAATTATACTACCACTGAGAAGGAATTGCTAGCTGTTGTTTTTGCTTTAGAAAAATTTCACTCTTATGTCATTGGTGCACCTGTCATTATTTTTACTGACCACTTTGCTTTGAAATATTTATTAGCAAAGAAGGACACCAAGCCTAGGTTGATCAGGTGGATTCTACTCCTCCAGGAATTCGATATCACCATACGCGATAAAAAGGGCGTGGGAAACGTTGTAGCTGACCATCTTTCTCGGTTGCAGCTACCCGAGGTACTGGTGTCCCCTCCCTTGAATGATGACTTTCTTGATGAACGTCTCTTTGCTGTGTCACGCGCTCCATGGTTCGCCGACATTGTGAATTATCTCATCACTGACCAAATGCCAGACCATTGGCTCACCCAGGACAAGCGTAAGTTCCTAGCTGAGGTAAGACATTATTATTTTGATAATCCATACCTGTTCAAATATTGTTCCGACCAATTGGTGCGTAGATGTGCTCCAGATGATGAATTTAGTTCCGTGATGCATTTTTGCCATGGTGGGACATGTGGAGGCCACTTTGCTGCTAAGAAAACTATTTCAAAAATATTACAAAGTGGACTCTACTGACCTACCATGTTTAAAGATATTGAAAATTTTTGTAAAGCATGTGAGGCCTGTCAAAAATTAGGAAAAATTACTGCCAAGAATGAAATGCCTATGTCCCCCATATTGACTCTTGAGATTTTTGATTGTTGGGGTATTGATTTTATGGGACCTTTCCCCATTTCTTTTGGGCATTCTTACATTTTGGTCGCTGTGGACTATGTTTCTAAATGGGTGGAGGCAATACCTTGTCGAACCAATGACCACAAGGTTGTCATACGTTTTCTCAAAAAGTTATTTGCATGCTTTGGCATGCCCAAGGCAATCATTAGTAATGAAGGGTCCCATTTCTGTAACAAACCTTTTGAAAAACTCATGCAAAAATATGGTGTAACCCACAAAGTCTCCGCCCCTTACCATCCTCAGACCAATGGTCAAGCTGAATTGGCCAATAGAGAGATTAAAACGATACTTGAGAAAATCGTGCGTCCTAATCGTAAGGACTGGTCAGAAAAACTTGTTGATGCACTTTGGGCCTACCAAACGGTTTTCAAGAAAAACTTAGGGATGTCTCCCTACAGGTTAGTATACGGTAAGGCATGCCATTTACCTGTTGAAATTAAGCATCGTGCTTTATGGGCCATCGAATAGATTAACCTTTCACTTGATGCTGCCACAGGTTTAAGAAAATTGTAGGTATGCGAGCTTGACGAATCTTGAAGGGACGCTTATGATAATGCTCGTTTGGCTAAGGAGCGGATGAAGTTGCTACATGATAGGAACATCAAAGAAAAACAACTTTTCCCTTCTCAACAAGTGCTACTCTATAACTCCCGACTGCATGTGTTTCCTGGGAAATTGAAATCCTGGTGGGGTGGTCCATATATTGTTGAAAGAGTTCATTCTCATGGTGAGGTAGAGATTGTAGATCCGAAGAATGACAACCGCTTCACAATCAATGGATAGCGCCTAAAGCCTTTCATGACCCCATTCGATGTCAACAAAGAGGTCTTGCTTTTGCAAGACCCTAGGGGAGTCCTCTGACCTTTCTCGGCTACTATTTTTTTTTTCTTTTTTTTTTATTATTATTATTTTTTCTCTCGTTTATTTGGTTTAGTTGTGTTTTTCCCTTTTCTTTCTTGTTCAATTAGTCAGTAGTACTTTTCCATTAGTTGTTTATAGTGTACAATTTTATTTCCACTGTGCTTTCACATTGAGGGCAATGTTCCACTTTAGTTGGGGGGGATGAGCATTCGCATATGACACTGTGCACGTACACGTACCAGGTTTTTAATTTAATAAATAAATAAATAAATAAAGGAGGAGCACTGAAGGATTACATTGCACTATGCCATGCTTAAAACTATGTATACCCTTCACATACTTGCGTATAACTTAAGAATGACACACTTGAGTCAATCATGCGTAGTTTCTCTTTGTATGACTTTATGACTCCATGAAGAATCGATTAGTAGTACACTCGTGTTAATTTGGTTATATAATTTCCTGTATCTACATGCATCTCACGAGGCTAAATAAACACATTCATGTGATTCATTGCACTTAGGGTTTCTAGTGAGCACTGAAAGAGCACCCGTGGCGACTATGACACCTTGTGAGATATCCTTGAGCTATTTATCATCCTTTTGAGCGTCAATATCAAATCAGAGTTCACAGAACTCAATTCTCTTTTTCTGGATGATTCCTTGTACACTAGTCTCTGTTTTGATTTTCTAGCCTAGAGATGACACCTAGTGGGGAGATAGAAACCTAGGTCTTGTAGCCTACTCAAAATGTGAAGGCTGAGCCACCTCTAGAGATAGACTTAATTCATGAACTCCTATTTGAGCTCAATTCCCATTGATGGTATGAAGATTACAAAAGAGGTGTTATGATTGTCCTAATTGATCAATAAAAGACAAAAAATGAAGAATAAGCAAAATAAAGAATAAGCAATACACATGCGCATGAAATGAAATGTCAATGCCAGCCCGAATACATATAACAAAAAGTCAAGGACGACACATATTTTCCACATATGAAGATGCTTCAACCGGTTAATGCCTCGGATGTATTCACGACAAGTTTGTGAGTAAGTTGATCTAGGGTGGTCTCGGTTGGATATGGCGAGTAGGTGAGAAGATGCTAGGGTGAAGGACCCGACACCTCAAAGATAGGCTAGATCCTTTCCAAACTAGTCCACTCCATATACTTAGCGTTGTTCCTTTTAATATGTGGGATGTTTGATCGCGACACTCCTCCTCACATATGATGAGTGAACCCATTTTCTTTGAGTATTCTTGAGGGTATACCAGTTAGGCCGAATCAAAGCGACCGTTCTGTAGGTGTCCACTGGCGTCCTAGGTGTACTGAGTCACACACATCACACACACCTCGAGAGTTTACTTGTTTATACTCAAACTTATATGAATGCATTAACTCTGAATGTGCTACTGATTAACTTCATGAGAGTATACTGCTCTCAAATCACATATAAACGACGAAACTTGCACGAGTGACGTGCTTCGAAGTCGTGTGTATTGAATATGAACGAGCTTGTGTGAAATTCAATTATGTTCTTGTATGTGAAGTGGTATAGTTATATCACATGTGCATTGATTTCATGATCACCACCCTGAGATTCATTCACGTCATTTGCTAGAGACTAGCAAAATGTTAGTTGGGGGGTGTGATTACGCACCGAAACTGCGTAATTGAACGTTTAACCCGAGCTTTACAGTTTATATTTTTAATTAAATGTCCAAAATTGTCCAATATTTTAATAAAGTGCCAAAATCATCATTCTTGAACCTTATTGCACTATTTATGAAGTTTTGGTAATTTTTTGTCGCAGGAAAATTCCCGGGAACCAAAACCAACACCTGTACGTATTTCATGCATAATTTTTCCGTCTGAGCTTCGATTGGGACGATTCAAATTTCTAGAGGAAGAGGAAAGGATTAACTACAACTTTTGTGTTTTGAGTTTTGCGAGAAATGGGCTCCAGAAAAGTCATATTTGCGATGAACAAAGAACAAATAAAATAAGAAAATAAAAAATATATATTTAAATGAATATTTGATGTGACCCAGCCATGGTCGGGTCAGTGCTATCCAGGTAGGGCTTCTTTCTTTTCTTTTTAAACTCCTCCAGTGCAGCTCATTGGGGATGATCCTCTTCTCTTCCCTATTTTTCCCTTAGCTCTTCTTCTTTTTCTTCTTCTTCTTCTCCTCTCCTCTCCTTCTTCTTTCTCTTTCTTTTCTTTAGCCTTTCTATTCCCTTTCTCCGGTTATTTTTTTTCTGCTCTGTTCTCCAGTCTCTCTATCTTATTCTTCCCTGTCCTCCTCCCTGCTCTGTCTCTCTCTGTTTTCAATTTTTTTTTCTTTCCTCTGCAACTCCCTAGGCTTTTGATAGCAGCAGTCATCCGAACCACCGAACCTCCAGCCTTCCTTCACCCAGCCTACTGAAGCCACAAACAGCAGCCCTACTCTGTAGTCCCTAGCCTCTCCATACCAGGCACCTACCCCTGAGACTACCACCACCGAACACACCAGACACCAGCACACGGCCAGCCCCTCCATCCTCTGTAGCATCCTCTCCTTCAGCCAGTTTCCAGTAGGCCTCTCAGCCAGTCTCCAGCACAGCAGGCCTCTCAGCCAGTTTCCAGAAGGCCTTTCAGCCAATCTCCAGCACAGCAAGCCTCTCAGCCAACACCAGCCAGCAGCAGATCCTCCCCTGCAACTTGCTGCAACCAGATCCTCCTCTGCAACGACCCTCTGTTTTACTCTCTCTCTCTCTCTCTCTCTCTCTCTCTCTCTCTCTCTTTCTCTCTCCTTCTCTATTATTTTATTTTACTTTATTTTATTTGGATATTATGTTTTTGTTTTTTTTTTTGAAGCTTAAGTGATCTATTAGTATTATTCAAGTGACTGTTGTTATTTTTTTTCATTGAAGTTTATGGAAAGATGTAATTTTAAATTGCTACAACTTGTTTATTTATTTAGTGATAGATTTAATTAATGCTCTAGTTTATTTAATTAATTTAGTGAAGTTTGGTTCAGTTCTGGTATAAAATAAAATAAAAATAAAAAATAACATACAAAGTTCGTGTTTTTATTATGTCCCGTTATCATTTAGGTTGATTGATAGTTTAATTTTAGTTCGCGTTCTTGAATTGTGTTAAAGTTATGGTTTTTAGTGCATGTTTGTGTCTGATTAAGTTTCCATTCCTGCGTGTTTTAATTTCGTGTCCAAAGTTACCATCTTTAATTAGTGCGTATTCCGGTATTTCCTTAAGTCGGCTAGGGTTTCCATTTTTGCTTTTTAATGTAATGAATGCTAGTTTTTAGAGTTTAATGTGCACGTTATTTAATTTATTAAGAATGAAATCAAACAATCTTGAAATCCCGAATCTGAACCAAGTTCAGTGCAATTTAATTTTGATTGGAAGAACGTGAAATTGAAATTAAAACGCATTCCCTGAGGAGACGATCTAGCCTTTGGGCTTAATGTTACACGATAGAACTCCTATACTTGGGATAGCTTTTGAGCTGCTCATTTTTCGAGTGAGTCAGGAGGTCGTGAGTTTCAGACGGTGCATAATTTTTTTATCTGTCAGACTTGTGGAAAGAGACACTTGGGAGAGTGTCGAGTGGGGAGAGTCGTCTTCTATCTCTATGGTAGGCAGGGACATCTAGTGTGTGATTGCCCTACACCACCTAGTATGGCTCCTGCTCCCAAACCATACTGGGGAGGCTATCAAGTGCCTCATGGAGGCTAGTAGAGGAATGTAGCTCCAGCGATGGTCTATGCTTTGATTCCTGGAGATGTTAAGACAGCTGGTGATGTGGTGACAAGTATAATTAACATGCTTTCATTTAAATTTATTTTATTTTTTATTCAGGAGCCACACACTCGTTTGTGTCTATGGGGTGTATTAGATTATGTGGGGTAGAAACATAGTTGTTAGACACCGAACTGTTAGTAACTACACCAACACAGTTAGTAGTGAGGTGTAGTAGAGTGCTTCGAGGATGTTTAGTTGTTATTTAGAGGAGAGTCTTGCCAGCCGACTTGATAGTATTTGACATGCATGGGTTTAATGTAATTTTTCGTATGGACTGGTTGACAGCTAATTATGCCAGTATAAACTATCGTTTGAAAGAAGTGAATTCAGACCTTCAAGAAGACCAGAATTTAGGTTCATAGGGTTGTAAGTGCAATCCCCTCCTCAGTTAGTATTAGCCATACAGGTGAGGAGACTACTTCTAGATGGTTGTCAGGGGTTCGTGGCCTTTGTAAAGGAAATGTCAGAAAATGAATTGAAGCTTGCTAATACACAAGTGGTGAAGGAGTTTTCAGATGTCTTCCCAGACGAGCTACCCGGGTTGCCTCTTTATCATGAGGTAGATTTTGCTATTGATCTACTTCCCAAGACCAAACTGATCTCTAAAGCTCCTTACCAAATGGTTCCAGTGGAATTGAGAGAATTAAAGGATCAACTACAGGATTTATTGAATAAAGGGTTTATCAAACCTAGTGTTTCGCCCTAAGGAGGACTGATGTTATTCGTAAAGAAGAAAGACGGGTTTGAGAGGATGTGTATTGATTACAGGGAGATAAACAAGGTAACCATTAAGAACAAGTATCCTTTACCCTGTATAGATGATCTATTTGACCAGCTTTAGGGTACATAGGTCTATTCCAAGATTGACCTCAGATCAGGTTATCATTAGGTGAAAGTAAAAGCATAAGACATCTCGAAGACAGCTTTCAGGACAAGGTATGAGCATTATGAATTCCTAGTTATGCCATTTGGTCTGACGAATGCTCTTGCTATATTCATGGATTTAATGAATAGAGTTTTTCACCAGTATCTAGATCAGTTTGTTGAAGCTTTCATTGATGACATACTAGTTTACTCAAAGAGTTTTGAGGAGCATGAGACATTCCTACGGCTGGTACTTTAGATGCTCACGGAAAAGAAGTTGTATGCTAAGTTTAGTAAATGTGAATTTTGGCTAGAGGAAGTGTTGTTTTTGGGGCATGTCATTTCAAGGGATGGTATCTCAGTGGATCCCAACAAGATTGAGGCAGTGTTAAATTGGGAAAGGCTGAAGAACGTTCAGAAAATTAGCAGTTTCTTGGGACTGGCGGGTTATTACCATTAGTTTGTAGAGGGGTTTCAAGAATTGTCAGGACCTCTCACGCGTCTAATCAGGAAGAATGTTAGGTTTGAATGGGATGAGGATAGCAAATAGAATTTTCAGGAACTGAAATAGAGGCTTGTCAGTGCACTAGTGTTGATCATTCTGTCAGGGGGTGATGGTTATGTCATTTACAGTGACGCGTCTTTGAAAGAGCTTGGTTGTGTATTGATGCAGCATGGTAGGGTTATAGCTCATGCCTCCTGACAGTTGAAAGAGTATGAAAAGAACTACCGTACCCACAATATTGATTTGGCTGCAGTGATGCATGCGTTAAAGATTTGGAGGCATTACTTGTATAGTGAGAGATGTGAGATATTCTTCAATCAAAAAAGTTTGAAGTACATTTTCACTCAAAAGGAGTTGAACATGAGACAGAGGTGGTGGTTAGAACTTACTAAAGATTATAACTACACTATTAGTTACCACCCTGGGAAAGCAAACGTCGTAGTTGATGCTCTGAGCAGGAAATCAGTAGGACCGACACTGGCAGCTATGGAGGTTCAGCATCTGATCTAGATAGATCTAGAGAGACTCGGTGTAGAGTTGGTAGCGAGTGATCCTCAGGAATTTATCGCCAGCCAATTAGTGCAGCCTACTCTATAGGAAAGGATTAAGATATCCTAGAGAGATGACACAGAATTAGCAGAGCTAATAGCTAAGGTGCATGATGGATGGGAAGATGAATTTAGTATTTCTGATGATGGGGCCTTGAGGTTCCATTACTGGTTGTGCGTGCTTGCAGATGCTCATATCAGAAGGATGATTTTAGAGGAGGCTCATAGGTTCTTGTACACAATTCATCGAGGTAGTACTAAAATGTATAAGGATCTGCGGGAGTCTTATTGTTGGAGGGCATGAAGAGGGAAATTGTCAAGTTCGTACAATAGTGTCTGACGTGCCAACAGGTAAAGGCTGAGCACCAGAGGCCGGTGAGCCAACTGCAGCCACTTTGCATCCCAGAGTGGAAGTGGGATCATGTATCTATGGATTTTGTAATGGGTTTTCCACGGGAATCGTATGGTCAGAATGCTATTTGGGTGGTCATTGATAGATTGACGAAGACCGCTCACTTTATTGCTATCAAAGTCAACTACTCCATAGGCAGACTGGTAGAGATTTATGTTCAAGAGATAGTCTATTCTTATGGTGTGCTAGTTTTTATAGTGTCAGACTGAGACCTACATTTCACGTCACAATTTTAGAGGAGCTTTTAGGAGGCTCTGGGGTCTTAGTTATCCTTCAGCACAACATTTCATCCTCAAATGAACGGTCAGACTGAGAGGGTGATTTAGATATTAGAAGATATGTTGCGGGAGTGCGTGCTAGATTTTAGGGGTAGTTGGACCCAATTTATGTCGCTGGTGGAGTTTTCATACAATAGTAGCTATCAGGCCAACATCGGCATGACACCTTATGAAGTGCTCTATGGTAGGAGATGTCATTCTCCTTTATACTGGGACGAGTTAGGTGAGCAGCGAATTGTGGGGTTAGAGCTAGTGCAGTAGGCATACGATAAAGTTCGGCTCATTAGAGACAGTATCAGTGTAGCTCAGAGCTGTCAGAAGAGCTACGTTGATAATTACCACCGGAAGTTGGAATTTGAAGTTGGGGGCCATGCATTTTTTAAAATAGCTCTATTAAAGGGAATTATAAGATTTGGAAGGAAGGGTAAGCTTAGCCCCAGGTTTATTGGCCCGTTTGAGATACTTGAAAAAGTGGGGTCAATGGCTTATCAGCTAGATTTACCACCAGCTCTATTTAGAATTCACAATGTATTCCATATTTCCATGTTGAGGAACTACATCCAAGACCCCTCCCATGTCATCAGTTATACCGAGTTAGAACTCAGTGATACTTTGGCTTATGAAGAAACTCCAGTGCAAATTCTAGACAGAAACGAACAAGAATTGTGCAATAAGAGGATTCCATTAGTGAAAGTCCTGTAGACAAATCATGTGATAAAGGAAGCCTCATGGGAGCTCGAGGAGCAAATACGACAAAAATACCCACACTTATTTAGTGGAGATCAGCATTAGATATATGTATAAAGTAAATGTAGTATAATTTAATTTTATGAAAAGCAAGATGAGACATGTGTGAGTAGTATGGTAGATTATAGTATAGGTAGTATTCTGGTTTTAGGATAATTTTAGTTCATGTATTGTAATCTCGTAGGATCCTGAATGTAACCACGGTATTCCTTCGTCACAAGTGAGGGCAAGTAATAAAATAAGTAGCCCCATTTTCTTCCAAAGGATTGTGTCATTACATATAGTAAATTTCAAGGATGAAATTTTATAAGGAGGGGAGAATGTAGAGACCTAAAGAATTATAGTAATTAAATAATTAAAGAAAGAGTGAAAAAGGAATTTTCTTAAGGGATTTCGACAAGGTTTGGTCAACAAGGAAAGAAGTACTCGTCGACGAGCAGGATTCTTGGGCTCGTCGACGGGGACTCGCGTCTCGTTGAAGAGAAGTTACCGAAAGAACTATTTTCGAACCCTAAAACTCACCGATGAGGAGAAGGTGTTCGCCGATGAGCTCCCTACATTGACTCGTCGACGAGGCCACGTGGACAAGTTTTCTATATAAGCTCAAAAACCCATTTTTGCTGCGAAAAATTTACAAAATCTCTCTCTCTCTCTCTCTCTCTCTCTCTCTCTCTCTCTCTCTCTCTCTCTCTCTCTCCTACGACTCTCCCCCCTTCTCTCTAGAAATTTGGTCTCGTTTTTGCCGGTTCGACAATTCGAAGCTGTCACATCACTCTTGGGAAGATTCTCTACAAATCTACTGGAGAGATTTTTTGGTTAGGCTAACTTGGGAACCATCCCAAATTTTGGGCAAGTTGATTATTTTAATATTATTAAGGTATTTGGTATTTTTGGGTTGAGGAAGGTATTAGATAAGTTTATACTAAAGTTTTTCTAAGGGAATTGCAATTTCAGGGTGTTGAGTTGGGGAGCATGCGGGTGTAATTTTATTGTAATTTGTGGGCTTTTCCATAAGTCAGGTAAGTGGATAAACTAAGTCAGCATTTCCGTGAAATTATTTATTAATATTCAGTTTTTATTTTCATTTAAATTATGTATGTTATAGAACTGAGTTTGGAAATACTGCTGTTAATAGGAAAATGAATTTAATACAGTTCAGCAAGGAATAAGATTTTTCGTAGATTTTATGAAATGAACAATATTTATTTTGTGTGGCATGAGTATGAAATTCTATGATTTTACGTTACAATTACAACATCATATCGCATTTTAATTTAAGGCGTGTATGTAAAATGATTTACCAATTAATGCAAACATACACGAGCGCCGCATATCTCATTTAAATTAAATGTGTGCATGCAAATAATTATAACTGTAAATGGATAGACATACACATATGGAAATTAAAGTGCAGAAATTGAATAAGATAAGGAGAGAGAGACACACGATATTTGTTATTGAGGTTCAGCCAAACCAATCTACGTCCTTGCCTTGGGCATACCCCCCAAGGATTCCTCTAGGTGCTCATTTTAATTGGGTAGAGCGACGCCACTTACAATCATCACCCAGTAAGAATACCCCAAGTCACATTACAGGGCTGACCCCAACCTTACGCCTCTTTTTATGGGGCAAGGAATAACCTGTCTACAATTCTAGGTGGAGTCATAACCCAGCAACACTTTATTGGCGGTGCCAAAACCCAACTCAATTACCAAGCTGAGTTCAACTGGTTTCCCTTAGGAGATGGAGACTCCCCAATTCAATTTTCGAACTGAGCCAAACTGGTCTCCCTTACGGGGCAGAGTCTCTAGTTCAATTAATAGGCTAAACCCAACTAGTACATAAAAAAATGATTTTTGTACAAAAAAAATGCTTCTAATACAAGTAGAGATGTACAACATTAAACTTCTAAAACTGCACTCTCTGATGATTTGAAATATATCTTAGAGACTAAGGGTGTTATTTTCAAAATGATATTTTCAATCTTTAAAAAATAATGTATATAATAATGCTTCAAAGATTTTACCCTAATAAAAATTTTTCTCCAAAAAGTATTTTTCAATACGAAGTAGGAGAACCTAGGGTTTTGGTTTTTGGAATGGTTTTTGCAACATAAAAATTTATCTATGAAAGCATGGATGCAAAGACAAATCCCCTAAAATAAAAATGTTCTCTTTCAAAAAGTTTTTGCAAATGATCAAAAGGAAAGAGAGTTTGAGAGTGTAATATTTTACCCCAAATAAGATTTTGCAATAAAAATGCTTTTGAGGGAATCTTGATTAAGAAAAGTTTTGAGAGAATTTTAATATTTTATCAAAGTTACTAATTAAATCTTATAGAAGGGTATTTATAGAATTTCATAAAATTATGACTGTTAGCCTTGTTGGCTACAATATCATATTTAATGTATTTTGATGATATTACCTTATTTGTGTGTTCCTAGTGTTTTTCCTATCTTTACGGTTATGGTAGTAGAGGTACAAGTGGCAAATGCTTCAAGTACCGAGTGAGAGGCAAATATTGGACCAAGTAGGTGTCAAAAAGGAAATATCAAATGGACACATACCTGGAAGTACCCAAGCACAATCGGATGTTTTATAATTGTTGAATTATTTGTAATAAGGGTTGTGTGAGTGGTAGGTTCAGTTTGAAACTCTTGTATTTTGTTTGTGCATGATATATGAGTAAGAGTTGAGCAATTTACATGCATACTAGGACACATGAGTTTATAGGATTGCACTAAAGTCATAAACACAAACTTATCTTTCATGGTTTTCAAAGTTAAACTTAAGGAGTTTGTCAATGAATCCTAAACTTAAATACGGTTTTCAAAGGGACAAGTTTTTAACATATTGGTTTTACAAACATTTTCATACTTGGTCCAAATGTGTCAAAATGAGTCTTATGTCCTAAGGGTGCAAAGAAAGTAAAGTATATTTTCAATAAAGGACATACTAAGCATATAAGATATCGAAATGAGTTTTCAAATATGTTTTTATAAAACAAGATATTTTATATTCATGGGGAAATTCACTTGGACAAGTTTTAATCTTCATTCGACTTAATATATTTCATATAATTTTGTCCAAGAATGTTTTAATTCATTAAAATGCTTTTTGATAAGGAAAAACAAAGCAATCATCACTACCGTAGTGCAGCCTTGAGTCCTGAACATTTTTTGTTATCTAAGGCATAAATTTTGTTAGAAAACTCTAGAAAGGTAGAACCTGGTGTCCTTGGAAAGCTAAGACAAAATTCCACAACTTTCATGTTGATGACTTTTTCTAATTCAAGGCACTCATTGATGAACACAGGGGATTCATTAACGAGTGGCAGTGTGTGACTAATCGACGAGAGCAGGAGCTCGTCGACGAGTCCAATGGGCAGAACTGCTCCAACGGGCGGAAAATGACTAGTTTACCAAATAAAATAATTTTTCTTCCCCCAACAGCTAGTTAACGGCTCCTTTGGCTCTTGGGCTATGAATACAAGCTATTAAACTTGTATTAACATGGTTTCAAGCATTGTTGATCATATTTGTGAGAAAAATTCATTTTATCCAAAACCTAAGCACTTTGTACTTTGCATTTTAGTTATTCTTCACAAGTGCTCAATCCTCTCTTGCTCACTTATCTTGTAAGATTCATTCCTTGAGAGAATAGAGTGAGGATTTGGTTGTATTTCATATTGGCTCATTTAAGGAGCATTAATTTATATTTCCAATCTCTCGTAAGGTTCTTTTTGAACCATTATTGTAAGGTTCTTTGTGAACCGAAGCGAAGGCTCTTAATGAGCACGATAGAGATTTGATCCCAAGTGTAGAGATTTGTTCTTGAGTTGTAAGACTTCTCTGTCAACGAAAGAGTAGCCTTAATGGATTGTGGAATCCTCAGCTTGGTACTAAGGCGTGGATGTAGGCTTGCTGCTGAACCATGTAAAAATACTGGTGTTATTCTTTCTCTCCTTTGCACTCTTTATTTTATATCTTGTGCATGATTTATATTTATATTGCGATATAATTTATTGTATTTTGGAAAAAGTTTTTATTTTGTAGAAAAATATGTATTTCTCGAAAAGAGTCTATTCACCCTCCCTCTAGACTATATACTCCTGGGGTTGGGATGACTAACAATGACCATTAGGGACACGTTTGGTATTTTGGAATTTGTTTAATGAAAATTAATTACATTTTATTGCTAGTAATCACTGAAGCCTGAGAGGTTCGATCGACCTAGGGTTTCACCGGTCGACCATTCAAGCCAAAGATTTAACTTTTCAAACTAAGCTAAGTTGACTAAGGGGTGATTTGGTCAGCTGACAGAAGGCAACATCGAACCCTTCAGAGGTTTGGTCGACCAAGGCAAATAGACTAGTCAACTACTCATGTCATTGGGTCGACCATGACAATTTTGAATTAAGAGGCCTGTCGACCTAGGATAGTGGAAGGTCAAATTTTCATAAGCCAGTCAACCGTGGATACTACGTTCAAAATTGGGTCAGTCTACTGAGCCTTAGTCAAATTTTGACTTTGGGAAAATAGTGGGGTCGGTCAGCTGATAGATGTAAAACAAGAATGGTTCAGTCGACCAAGGACACTAAATTTTTAATATTTTACCCTTAATTTGACCCTAAAGTTATTCGAAACCTTTGTAGGATTTAGGCAATTTTTGAAAAGGTTTTAGGTGAAAGGTTTGGTCCGTATGGTCAGTATATGGTTCTATCTGAGCATTCAAATCATATCATGCAAGATGTATGCACTATTACAGACCAGATATGAAAACTAAATGCAATTACCATTGGCCCCACAAGGCTTAGAATCTTGTTTTGATGATAACAAATAAGAGGAACTTAACATGTTTGGTTAAGTGATGATTCATGACTCAAGTGTTCAAGTTCAAATGACTCAAAGTAATTTAGATCTAGAACCAGTGCTTGACAAAGTCTGTTGAAAAGCCCGAACTTGATGCTACAAGATTTTATGAAGCTAAAGACTATCAAAGCTTGAAGTCAAGTTATACATGAAGAAAAGAAGCTATACATAAAGACTTAGTGAATAGAAGTGTCATAGTTGTTTAAAAGTCTCATGTAAGTACTTAGCATATTTTCAATATAAGTGTTTAAAGCTCTTAGGATTCAATATTGACTTAGAGACCTAATTTTGAAAACCCGAAAAATATATTTTCAAAAGTCTCAAATTAATATGCGAGGTAAGAAAGCTAAAAAGGTTTTGGAAACTAATTTTTCAAAAGCACATGTTTTGAAATGTTAGGCGACTGATGCTACTCCATCAAGCGACTGATATATTTAATGCTAAATAAATTGACAAATAGAATAGGCCAGACGACTGATGATTTGTACGCTGTTATAACTGAATAAACAGAATAGGCACAGACGACTAACCCTTAGGGCATAGGCGACTAACACCCTTCTGTGTTTGAAAATTCATTGATTTCAAAGGGGACAGGCAACTGAAATAGCGATAGAAAGTTTCCAAATTTGATCTTTTGGTCACCAAAATTTGTAAAAACTCAGGGAATACTACAAGTAAACTTGGGGAACACAAAATATTATTTTTTATATCAATAAATACATACTAAACCCAAGGATTAAACATACAAAAAATTACAAGCAATTAGCTATGTATCTAATTGTCATGCTTTCAAAGAGTTCTTGTTGAATATTTGTTGACAAGGTATTGCTGAAGTATTTGCTCAATTAAAGCTTGAGGTTCTTGTGCACTAATTGAGATTATTCAAATCTAAAGAACCCTAATGATATTTATGAGCTTCATCTCTTTATATTGATTATTTACTAAAGTATATTGTACTTTTAATTTGTACAACTAAGCTCTAACTGAGAGTATTCATTGTATGACAACAAGTTTGCTATTTTGTGTTTTTTTTTATTTTTTTTTGGACGATTAGCTAACAAGAAGGGGTATTCTTGTTAGAGAGGGATCTCAACCTGAGAAGGAGAGAGGTTAAAACTTTGCCTAATAATAAAGTTGGAATCCTCACAGTGGTTGCTTGGGGCAAGGATGTAGGCTACAGACCGAACCTTGTAAAAAATTCAGTTCTAAGCTCTACTCCCTACTCTCTTTATTTTCGGTAAGTATATTAATTGCGAGGATGATTTTTATTTCTTGCTAAACTTTGGGGAGTATTGGAAACGTTTTTTGAAAGCATATTTAAATTCAGCATACATTAACTTGTGATTGGATTGATAAATTCTTTGAAGTTCTGATTTTTTAAGATTAAAATAGCAACAAGTTTTTTTGAATTGAAAGTTTTGAAAAATACAATATTTGAAAATTATATTTCATTGATTAAAGGAATAAAATCTAAGGTTTGAAATCGAAGTCTGAGTTTTATTTCTAATATATCCTAATCTAATTTTTGGAAATTAATCACCTAAAAGATTTGAATTTGAAATTGAATGTTATTTCAACTTGATTAATTATCAATAACATGATCATTAAGGGTTCATTATGCTGAAAGTAAAATTCAACCAAGGGATTTCTAAATACAAAGTAAGGAAAAAAATTTTAAATCCCAATTCACCCCTCTCTTGGGAGAATACCTAGATTCTCAATTGGTATCAGAGCTCTTAGTTGTAGTAAATCTTAAACTAGAAGCTACATAAAGATCCCTATGACACACCTAGGTGTATCTCCCTTTCTTGAGGGTCAATCCTCATCTAGACCACCTATTATTTGCAGTATAAACTACACCTTTTGAAAAAAAAAGAGTGAGAATTTATTTACAAACCATGGATTGGAAAGCATGGAAAGTTGTCACACATGGTGATCTTATCCCCGCTAAAATCGTGGGTGGTAAAGAGATACCTAAAGGAGAAAAAGAGATGACCAACCATAACCATAAGATGTTGCAAGTAAATTCAAGTGGTATGAATGCACTTTATTGTACTCCTAATGTAAATGAGTTCAATAGAATTATAGGATGCAAATGAGCCAAAGAAATATGGGATAAACTAGAGGTAACCTATTAAGGAATGGTTGATGTTAGAGATATTAGAATTGACATGCTCACAAGCGAGTATGAGGCCTTTAGGATGAACTCAAATGAAACCATCACTAGTATGTACACTAGTTTCACCCATATAATAAACTCCCTTAATGCTTGATGGAAAAATTACTCAACGTATGAAATGATCCATAAAATCCTTAGAGGATTACCACCAATTTGGGAACCTAAGGTAACTGCAATAACAGAAGGAAGAAACTTGAAAAATACTTCCCTAGATGAATTGATAGGATCGTTCCTCACTTATAAGATGGGGATAAATGAAATAAATTTTGAAAATAATGAAAACAAGAAATCAATAGTCCTCAAGGCTGCTAAAGATAGCTCTAATGAAGAAGAATACAATGAATTAGATGATGATGATATAGCCTTCATCACTAGAAGACTTGGAAAGTTTTTCAAAAAGAATAAGAAGTTCACTCGAAAGTTTAAAAGTTCAAAATCTGACAAAGGGGAAACAAGTAAAAAGGAAACAAAGAATGAACCCCCTACTTGTTATAATTGTAAAAAAGTTGGACATATTAAACTTGATTGTCCATAGCTTAAAAAAGATGCTAAGAAGAAGAAAAAGAAGGCACTGAAAGCTACATGGGATGACTTGAGCTCAAGTGAATCAGAGGATGAATCAAGCGATCAAAACATGGCGAACATCTGCTTCATGGCAAGATATGATGATCCTATACTAGCTCATCTGTAGAATTTAGTGATGAGTCATGTAGTGATTCGTGTGATAGTATGCCTTCGTATAGAGAAATTCAGGCTAAACTATTTTCTAGATATAATAGGTTCATAAAAGTAACTAAAAGAAACATATCTTTGAAAGAACAGAATGAAAAGCTAAAGAACCAGCTAGGGACCTCAATATCTGCTGAAAATGAAAAAGACTCTCACATTGATGATCTCACTAATAAAATAAATAAAATGTCTGAAGATTTAGCAAAGCTACAAATAAATGATGAAAATATAAAGAACTCAGAGGTATCAGAAATCAAGAGTAAAATTGAACAAAAAGATAGGATCATTTACAATTTTACTAGAGGGAAATAAAATTTGAACTTATTGGATCACAAAGAATGTCCTTGGACAAAGGAGGAATGGGATTCAATGGAGTTGAAAATAGGAGGAAAAAGAATCTTTACATTGGGTACTTTGTAAAGGAATCAAAATACTATGCTAGCACATCCTCCACTAATGCTTATGAACATACCATTTGCTTCCTGTGCAAGAAAAAGGGACACATAAAGTTTGATTGTCCATTTAAAACAAAAAAAATGTTAAAATCAAGAAAGTACGAAGAGTAAAAGTTGAAGCTAAAACTGAAACTAAAAAAACCTAAGAAGATTGAATACCAAAAAGTAACACCTTGAAACCCTCTTGTGGGTATGCTTTAGGACCACTCCATCAAAAGACAAATGGCACTTGGATAGTGGGTGTTCAAGACACATAACCAGAGACAAATCCAAGTTGAACACGTTAATGCTTAAGGATGGTGGATATGTCACCTTCGAAGACCATGCCAAAGGTAAAATAATCAGTATCGGAAAATTATGTAAAAAACCATACTGAACTATTGATGAAGTCTTACTAGTAGACGGGTTAAAACATAACCTACTCAAAATTAGTCAACTAAGTGATAAAGGAATTGAAATAATCTTTAAACAAGACAAAGCCATAGTTGAAAACAAAGATAAGAATAAAATCTTTTTCATTGCCAAAAGAGTTGATATCGTATATTGCATAAATTTTGAAAAATTGATCTCTTAAGAAGTCACATGCTTAATAGCTATGAATGAAGCAAGCTGGCTGGGGCATAGAAGACTAGGACATGCAAGTATGAATTTACTTTCTAAACTAGTTAAGAAAAACTTAGTTAAAGGACTACGCTGTACTAAGTTTGTAAAAGACAAAATATGTGATGCATGCCAACTTGGAAAGCAAACTAAGACTAGCTTTAAAAGAAAGAAACATATTTCCACCACTAGGCCCTTAGAGCTTGTTCACTTAGATTTATTCGGCCCTACTAGAGCTCAAAGCATAGGTAGAAAGCAATATGCTTTCGTGATAGTTGTTGATTACTCCATATTTACTTGGGTACTATTCTTAGCCTCCAAAGATGAAGGATGTGATACCTTAATCAATCTATGTAAAAAGCTCCAAAACGAAAAAGGATATGGAGTGCTGAATATCATAAGTGATCAACAAAATGGAGTTGTTGGAAGGAAAAATAGATCCTTCCAGGAAATGGATGGGACAATGCTAAATGAACACAACTTACCAAAATACTTATGGGATGAAGCAGTAAATACTGCATGCTATATGATGAACAGAGTTTCCATAAGATCAAGGCTACATAAGACACCCTATGAACCATGGAAACGAAGAAGGCAAAATATATCTTACTTTCATGTATTTGGATGCAAGTGCTTTGTATTAAATGATAAAGAAAACTTAGGAAAATTTGATGCGAAATCATATGAAGGAATTTTTTTAGGCTATTCTCAAAATAGTAAACCCTTCAGGATCTACAATAAGAGAACCCTAACAATCTTAGAATCTATTCATGTAGACTTTGATGAAGCTAATCCATTCTCAAAAACACCCGAGACTGAAGAAGTTGAAATTAAGGAAAATCAAGATGAATTGAAAATTCAATAAGTAAAGGATGAGAACAATGAACCAAGTTCAACTTCTGAAAATGAACCTATAGACCAAATAGAACTACCAAAGGAATGGAGGTTTATGAGAAATCACCCAAAGGACCAAATCATTAGTGAACCCTCATAAGGAGTATCAACCAAATCCTCTTTAAGAAATTTGTGTAGCCACTATGCATTCTTATCTCAAGAGGGACCCAAAAATATGGATGAAGCGTTAAAATATGATTCAAGGATAGTAGCTATACAAGAAGAGTTAAATCAATTTGAAAGAAATAAACTTTGGAAACTAGTTCCTAGACCCACTAACCATTCAGTAACTGGAATCAAATAGGTATTTAGGAATAAAAAGGATGAAAATGAAATTGTAGTAAGAAATAAAGCTAGACTAGTGGTTCAAGAATATAATCAAGAATAAGGAATAGACTATGATGAAACCTTTGCTCCTGTAGCTGGAAGCCATAAGAATGTTATTAGCCTATGCATCTCACAAAGAATTCAAACTCTATCAAATGGATGTGAAGAGTGCATTCTTAAATGGATTTATAAATGAAGAAGTCTATGTAGCACAACCTTTAGGTTTTGAGGATATTCATAACCCTGATCATGTGTTTAGATTAACAAAAGCACAACATGGACTAAAACAAGCTCCTAGAGCTTGGTATGAGAGGTTGAGTGGATTTCTATTCGATAAAGGCTTTTCTAGAGGTAAAGTGGACAGTACACTGTTTATTAAATCTAACAATGAAGATATACTTATTATTCAAATCTATGTGGATGATATCATCTTTGGTGCTACAAACGAAGATCTATGTAAAGACTTTGCATAGTGTATGCAAGATGAATTTGAAATGAGTATTATGGGAGAATTAACTTACTTCCTAGAACATCAAATTAAGCAAGCTAAAAATGGAACCTTCATAAATCAATAAAAATATATAAAGGATATTCTTAAGAAGTTTGATATGGAAAGTAGCAAACCAATAGGAACCCCAATTAGTACCTCTATAAGTCTTGACAATGATGAAAAAGGAAAATAGGTAGATATGAAGCGAGGCATGATAGAAAGTCTACTATATTTGACTACTAGTAGACCGGATATAATGTTTAGTGTATGCATGTGTGCTCGATTTTACACATCTCCTAAGGAATCTCACCAAATAGCCGTCAAAAGAATCTTAAGATATTATAGGTACTATTGACTTGGGTTAATGGCATCCTAAAGATGTAGGGTTTGAAATAGTTAGTTATTTAGATGCACATTATGCTAAATATAAAATCGATAGAAAAAAGTACAAGTGGTACTTCTCACTTTCTAGGAAGATCTCTTGTGTCTTGATTCTCTAAGAAACAAAATTTTGTAGCCCTATCTACCGCTGAAGCTGAGTATGTGGCAATAGGTAGCTGTTGTGTACAAACTCTCTACATAAAGCAACAATTAAAAGATTTCAATTTAAAATATTCAGCTCTTCCTATAAAATGTGATAATACAAGCACCATTAACATTTTTAAAAACCCTATATCTCACTTAAGAACCAAGCACATAGATATTGGACATCATTTCCTATGAGATCATCTGCAGAAAGAAGACATAAGCATTAAGTTTGTAAACACAAGTGACCAATGGGCAGACATTTTTACCAAACCTCTTCCCGAATAAATGTTTATATCTATAAGAAGAGAATTAGGATTTCTATATAGCAGAGAAGTTATTCAGAGAGGATATTGAATGAGTGGTGAAGTAGAATTTGAAGGACAAAGCTCATCAGATGATTGACTCTTCGGTCACAGTAGACTAACTCGCTTCTATCTGAAAAATATGAAAGCTAAGGTGTAGTCCCAAGTGGAGGGGGGGGGGTGAATTGGATTATAAATTATTATTTTTTTAAATTCCTTTCAAGAATTCTCAACCTTTTGTTTATTTATCCAATACACAACACGTACTTAATTAATTATTCAAACCACAAACCAATACTTCAACACAACACAAACAACTTAAGTAAACCAAAACTTAAACAATCATTCAACCAATAATCAACTTAAAATAATTAACCACTCAATATAATATGTAGCACTTTTGCAATTTTATCTTTTGTGGGAATTTGAAATATTTGTTTGTTTATAGCCCCGTGAACATATGTAAGCCTTATGGTTAATTAATTTGATCTCTCAATTTGCTGCACAATCAACACTCTTTCCAAAAGCTTAGACTTTAAATAAACTTCTAATTAAAGAGTCTTTGGGTGTTAACCAATCAACGTACTCCCTTGTGCTTTTTGAAAATTATTGATCAACCAACGTACTCCCTTACGGTTTCCGCAATCCCAAAAACAAATTAAATTTCAGTTTATTTAATTTCTAAACTATGTAGTATTTATGATCATGAAATTTAAAACATCCTCGTAGTTTATAAGTATGCTGGAATTTAAGGAGTAAGGGAAAGAGAGAGAAACCACATTTTTTATGAGGTTCGGCTTACCCTCAGCCTACGTCCTCGCCTTTGGCCAATACTATCAAAGGATTCACTAAACCTATTCCTTTCCGGGTGGAACAAACCTTACACACTCCTTCAATAGGCTAGAGCAACGCCTCTCCAAGTGATACCCCACACTCGGTCGCTCCCTCAATAGGCTAGAGCAAGACCTCTCCAAGCGAGACCGCATGATCGGTCAATGATCAAACAACCTGGAATCGTCTAGAAAAAAAAAAAAAAAAAAGCTGCGTACAAGAACACTCTCACATAGAGCAGATTAGTACAAATTCAATCACTATGTACTTCAATAATTAAATGTCAATATGAAATCAATTGAAGCTCAAATTAGAATTCACCAATTCCTTCTCTAGATGAATATCAACAGTAGGAACAGAGAGTAGGATGGATCAGCAACTCAAAAATTCAATAATTTAGATTTTGCAATGAGTGAGTAAAAGAGAGTAGCAAGATAACTTTCAGCTAAAACATATTTTTCAATTATTTTGTTGGTTTATTTTGATTTTCAAAACCATGTATTTATAGGCTTAGAAAAGTAATTTCATGATGCCCAAGTTTACTTGGAGTATCTTCTAAGTTTTTAGAAAATTTAGGGCTCAAGAAACCTTAATTCGAATTTTAAAACATATAAATTTTTTATAACAGTGTTCAAACAACTAAACTATCGGGTTCATTCTTATGATGTTCCTCAAAGTACTAAAAAATATAGTCTGGACACGGGGTGAGAAGACTAAACTTCGGGTTCAATCTTCCGAAGTCCCAGCTCAGACGACTAAACTGAGGGCTTAGTCTTCTGAGGGTGTTCTTCCTGTTCTGTGTTTAAACAAATAAATATTCAGTTGATTAAACTAATTCTTCAATCTTCTGAAGAAATCCTTCAGACATCTAAAGTAAGACTTCAGTCAGCTGAGGGTGTATCTTCAGACTTCTAAGGGTACACCTCAGTCGTCTGAGCAGACCAACTTCAGAATTTTCATTTTAGCTTCAAAAATCCTTTTACCTCTCTTGTTTTTATTTCTTATAAAACATTTTTTGGGTTTTAAAATAAGGTCTCTAAGTCCATAATTAACCCTAGAAGAGCTTCAAAAATATTTCCCAAATATATTTAAATACGAAGTACTTACATAAAGACTTCTTATGTCTGTTGACATTCTAAACACTTAAGTCTTCATGTTTGTCTTTCTTTGAGCTCTCTTGCTTTGTGTTTCTTTGAGTCCATATTGTATTCAAGCTTTAATATTCTTTATGCCTTTTTATTTGGCAAGTCCTATTAACATCCATGCTCTGATAATCTACAAGCTTTAATAGATCATCTTTGAATCCATGCTTTGACTCTTTAAGCTTCATTTGATAATCTTTATTTAAAGTATAAGCTTTGAATGATCCATATGAGTATTCATCATTGTATTCATATACTTGAATCCTGAAATATCATCACTCAACCAAATATGTTAAGTTTCTCTTTTTTGTAATCATCAAAATAAGATTTTAAGCCTTGTAAGGCCAACAATCTCCCTCTTTTTGATAATGACAAACATGGAGTAAAAATTGAGTAAACCTTAAAAGGACTCCTCCTTACAATAAGCATCATCTTAACAATATTTGTGATATAAAGATCCATGTCAATTTCAATGTTAATATCACGCTTATATAGATATCATGTCTTTCAATATATCATGTTCAATTTTTGCCCATAATTTCTCTCCTTTTGACATCAATCAAAAAGAGTAAGATATCAAGAGAAATGTATAACAACTAAGGCATTGAGCAACCATAATCAAAAGTTTGCATTCATCATGCATACAAAATTTACAACAAGCTCCAAGGTAGAATGAGAAAAATACAAAGGATTTTAATTTTCAATGATTTCCAATAAACATAGATCATTATTATTTATCAAGTCTAACTCCCCTTGAATTAAATGTATCTTACATTCAATAAATTCATATGCCAATTGTGAATTGTAGACTATGTAATCATGAAGATGTCAAGAATACCAATTGAAAACTATGTATTTATTAAGATACCAATTGTGCTTTTAACATTATCATGCCATTCTTCAAATATTAATTTATTTCATGCAAGCACTCATGGATACCAATATTAAGAATAATACCAATGTCATATCAATATCATCTATGTCAAAATCATGCTTATGTTTATCCATTAGTAAATCATGCAAGATATATCATATAATATTAAGATCATAACATGCTCATAAACACAAATATGTTGTCATGCTCAAGTATCAATTAACATATTCATGGATACCAATTTATTTCATAGATACCAATACTAATATCTTATCATGCCAAGAGTCATGCTTCTTATTCAAACTCAAATTTGTAATGTATAGTGAGCCTTAAATTCCCAATATGAGTTAAGTCAATATCATGTCTTTGGCAATATAAAAATCATACATGTTAGCATTTTAGCATAGCATATCATCATATATAAGCATGGAGCATGTTATTGCATTGTATTTTGTTCAAATATCTTTTCTTAATCAAAGTTCTTACGCAATAAGCTCAACTTTGCTTCATATTTTCTTTCTTTTGATTTCATTTTATATTTCTTTCCATACCTTAGAAAGTTAAGCCTTGTACAAATCATCCTATGATTTTGGCCAACAATTCCATTTTTGTTTGTATTTGTTTCAATGATATAATTGTTAATGAGCTCTTAAACTTTTCTTTTGAGATTTTCTATTTCAACTAGTTTAGTATCCTTGATTCGGATTAAGTAGCTTTCTTAATTTCAAAGGGGAATAACTAATCCAAATATCTTTGATGTCATAGTTTTATGAATTAGTCTTTCATCTTGGTACCCATACTTTCTTAGGTCCAGATGGTTTAACAAGAGATGTTTCTTTCATTTTCCAAAATTATTTAACTTTCACATATTTCCTCTTTAATGGACATTCAAACTTTTTATGTCCCTTCTTTTTACATAGGTAGCATATAGTGTGAGTATAGGCATTAGAAGAGGTGCTGGCATAGTCTTTGGATGCTTTTATGAAGTGCCCCATATAGAGGTTCTTTCTCCTTGTATTTTACACTCCATTGAAACTTATGCCCTCTTTATTTAAAGACATTCTTTGTGCACCTATCATTTTATCAAAGTTTTCTTTTCCACTTGTGAAGTTGTAAATTACTTTTACTTGATCTTCAATTTTTCCTTTAAGATCACTGATTTCTAAGTCTTGTATATTTTTACCCTTTTCTTCCATCTTTTCTTGGTCTAGAGACATCTTGCTAATCTTATTTTCTAATTGAAAAATATTTTTTTTTTTCATTATCCATGGAAGTTTTTGACTTTAGAACTTCTACTTCCTTTGTAACCGTCTCATTCATACTTTCTAGTTTATTGATTTTTAAATCTTTTTCTCTTTTAGCAAGTTTTAAAGATTCCAACTCTTTCATAACTCCTTCATTCTTGTTTTTCAATGATGTGTATCGTTTAGTCACATTAACTAAGATCTTATTAACCTTGAATAGACCATTTTGAAGTTCTTCATAAGAAAGCATACTTTCATCATCAGATTCATTAGATGACCCACTACAAGAACAATTAAAAGATTTGGATGAGGAGCTTTCCTCATCATCCCATGCCATATAGCAAGTATAAGCAACCTGTTGGTCACTTGATTCGTTGTCGAAACTACTAGAACTTAGATTATCCCATGTAGTAGCCTTCATTGCCGTTTTATTTTTCTTTTTAGAATTTTTCTCAAGTTTTGGACAATCCGGTTTTAGGTGTCCTACTTTCTTGCAATTATTGCATGTAGGTGGTTCTTTCTTTGTTTATTTCTTCTTAATTTCTTCATCATCTGAACTTGAGTTTTGGATTTTTCTTTTGAATTGATTCTTCTTTCTTAGTATTCTTGCAAGTTTATTGGATATGAAGGCTAGTTCATCTTCTTTATCTTCACTACTAGAGTTTTCTTTTGATGCTTTAAAGGCTATAGATTCTTAAACTTTAGATTTACCACTTCTTTCATTTATGGCCATCTCATAGGTGAGAGGAGATCCTATGAGTTCATCTAAGGATGTATTTTTAAGATTTCTTCCTTTTGTTATAGCCATGGCTTTTGGTTCCCAAACGGGTGGAAGATCTCTAAGTATTTTGTGAATCATCTCATACGTGGAATATGTTTTCCCTAAACCATTTAGTGAATTTATGATGTGTGTGAACCTAGTGTACATGCTTGTGATGGTTTCATCAGAATTCATCCTAAAGGCTTCGTATTCACTAGTCAACATATCAATCCTATTGTCTATAACATCTATGGTGCCTTCGTAGGTTACTTCTAGTTTATTCCAAATTTCATTTGCTGTTTTACATGCCATAACTCTATTGACTTCATTAATATCAAGTGCACAATATAGGGTGTTTATTGCACTAGAGTTAACTTGCAGCATTTTGTGATCTATTTTGGTCATCTTTTTTTCTTCTTTGGGTACTTCTTTTCCATCTACTAGTTTGGTAGGGATTAAGTCACCATGTGTGACAACCTTCCAAGCCTTCTAATCCATTGTTTGAATATAAATTCTCATCTTTTGTTTCCAAAATGTATAATTTATACCACAAAAGATAGGAAGCCTAGTTGAGGATTGACCCTCTCCAAAGGGAGCTACCCCTATACGTGTCATCTAGATTTTTATATAACTAGTTGTTAGGATTTGTTATAACCCCGCTCTGATACCAATTGAAAACTAAGGTGTAGTCCCAAGAGGGGCGGTTTGTCCGAATCAATATATGGATTGGAGTAAAAAATCCAACATGAACAATTGCATCACCCAGAATCAAATGAAACTTATTATTTATCTCAAACATAAACATGTTACCTACGCCTCTAGCAGAATCTTTTTCAACTAGGGCAAGTGTGTAGACACACGATGGCCCACCGCGTGGCACCAGATTATTCCCTTGATTCTAATCTGGAGCGGGTGTGTTGCTTAACGGTCCCCCGTTTTGACCTAGCGGCTCACGACAATCTTGAGCTATGTGGTCATACTTGCCACACTAGTAACGCATAGGATCCCTACCCCAGCATTCTCCCCAATGCCTCCGATTACACCTCGCACAATAAGAGGATGTTGAGTTTCCCCGAAGACCTTGATCATTCCTAACATGTCTCTAAACCCCAGTATCTTTGTATCCTCTCCATGGACCCTATCTGACATTAGCATTGGAGCTGGGAGAGATGGGTCTCTTCCTCTGCTCTAACATCCCTATACCTCCCTATAGGCTCAACTCTGCAATGTTGGCTTTATCCAGTAGTCCTAAAAAGTTATGTATCTATAAGCATGCCATATGCTCAAGGATTTCTTGTTTCAAGCCCCTCTCAAACCACCTTGCCTTTTGATATTCATCTGAGGCCATGAAAGGAGCGAAGTGAGAAAGCTCTACCAACCTACTAGCGTACTGCTGCACAGTGAGTTACCCCTGAGTCAAGTTGAATAATTCATATGCCTTTGCATTCCTAGTGGTGGTGGGAAAAAACAGATCATCAAAGACCTCCTTGAAATGCTTCCATGTCCTAACAGTAGGTATTGTCTGCTGCTCTTCCAACAGCTTCACTGCTAGCCACCACCGCTCAGCCTCTCATGTTAGTTTAAAAGTGGTGAAGAGAACCTTTTGTTTCTCTGTACAATCCAGCACGGTCAATATCTTCTCCATCTCCTGCACCCAATTCTCATCTATGATTGGGTCAGCACCTCTCGCAAAAGAAGAGGCTTTCAGGCAGGTGAATTGATCGATCGAATAGCCGTGGTTCACAGGTGGGCAACTTGATCCCTCAGGGTCCCACCTCATCTCTTCCCTAACTTGCTAAGCTATACCTCGTAGCAATCGGGAGGTTTCAATCTCATCTCCACTGGAAGCCCCCAACTCATTCTCCCCTCCAACATCCACGCCTTTACCCCTGGGATCCATCCTGAAGATAGGACAGAGGCAAGTTTAAAATCTCCACATCTTAACATAACTAGCATAGTTATAAAGCAAGAAATGAAATTAATATTCAAATCCTCAATTAAACATCCAACACCAAATTAACATTAGCCATATTAACCCTCAAAGTACTAATTCCAAGCTATGAAATAATACTTAAATTCCTATCGATACCTTAATTTGCCTACTTTTAAGCTCATCTTAACTCAAACGTATACTCTCGTATTAATCCTCCTAAAGTGTACATAATCTATAACCTAAAGCTCTTATACCACTTTGTCACACCTCGAACCCACCAGGTGGGGCCCGAGGAGTGATGAGACCAATCACCATCTCTAATACCATTCACGTAGCAAAAAATAATGAACAACCTCAAATAAAATACCATTGTACTATATACAGCCCACAAAGGAGTATCCATCCACATATATTACATAACCATAAATTCTAAAACATATTTATACATATTTCAATTCTTACTACCACTCACAAGTTACCAAAATTCTAAACCCTTCCCCGAAGCTTTCTAAGCTCGATCACCTGAAGGCCCTAAAAAGATAATAATTCACTAGGGTGAGACACCTCTTAGTAAGGAAGAAATAAACTATAGTAGTGTGTGGCAGAAGAGTTTTAATATATACATATATATATACAAAATAAACTCATCAATTAATCAACAACTGGCAAGGCGTATACAAATTGTAGCCGCACAAAAAAAATCAATATTTATAGCAAAAGTTCCCAAGGTTTGGGGAATTTACACGCCCATGCATGTAAAGTCCCTTTGCTCTAATACAGTTTGCAACCTTACCCTTTAGTCTGGGTGTGGCTACAACTGATACTTATTAGGGCACTCACCTAAGGTAAGCCCTCAGGCAGAGAGTTTTACTTTGCCATAAATATTTATGCATTTAAGTTCACATACAAGTATACACACACATTCACATCAATCATCTCACATAGTCAACAAACATATACACCACAGTTCATTCACAAAAGATACAATACAATCCATTGAACTCAGTATGTGCCCCACCTAGAGCAGCTGCATACCTTGCCGTTCATGGCCCATATAGGGCTACTGCGTACAACCTAGTAGATGGCCCACATAGGACTACTGCATACTATCTTAGTATGTGGCCCACATAGGATAGCTCCATACATCACTGTACGTGGCACACGTAGGACTACTGCATTCTACCCAGTACGTGGCCCACATAGGTCTGCTACGTACTTCGTACGTGATCCACGTAGGACAGTTGTGTGCATCACTGTACGTGGCCCACGTAGGACTACTACATACTGCCCAGCACGTGGCCCACATAGGACTGCTGCGTGCTATCTCAGTATGTGGCCCACATAGGACACCCGCGTACATCACTGTATGTGGCCCACATAGGACTACTGCATACTACTAGTACGTGGCCCACATAGGACTACTGCGTACTTCACTATACGTGGCCCACATAGGGCAGTTACGTATTCTACTGCGCATTTAAACTCACAATAGACAGTATCCACAACCAATCAATATTCACAACCAGACAGTTCTCACATCCAAACAATACTAACAAGGAGACAATTTTCACAACCATACAGTATTTAAAACCAATTAACTAAGAAGGATTATTTTCATGCCACATGGTGTTTCCCAATTATGATTTATAATCAAAATCATTATTTTCAATTCCCTAAACTGTTCAAAAAATCATACTATAATTATACAGTTCCTATACTCAAAAATAACCGATTCAAATTTAATAGAAAATCCGATATAATTTATCCCCCTTACTTGATCATCGAAGCTTTGCATAAAACGAACGGAAAACAGAACCTTGTTGTAGTAACCGGAAAAAAAATATATAATAATAATAATAATAATAAAATAATAAAATAAAATTAATTAATTAAATTAATAAGTAAAATGAACAGTATGATAAGGAACAAATATATATATATATATATATATAAATATTAAAGCATGTATATATATATATATGTGTGTGTGTGTGTGTATATATATATATATATATATAAGGTATGAAAGCTTCTTAAAGAAGCTTTAATTTACTTTACTTTACTTTACTTTACTTTACTTAAGGTTTATTATATATATATTTATAAATTAGCACAAGCTTCTTTAAGTAGCTTTGGAAATCAAATTTTGGATTTTGGTGGGCGTGCTCTCTCTTCTCTCTCACTCTCTCTCTTCTCTCTCTCTCCTACAACTCTCTCTCTCTTCGATTCCAGGCTAGTTTTATGCCGGATCGAAAAACCGAAACCACCACGACGCTCCTGGCGAAATTCTCTACAAGTCTGCCGGAACGGATCGTCAGGAAAACGAAATTGGATTTCATCTCAAATCCAAGGTAAGGCTTTATATTCAATATTTAGATTTTTGACAGTTGAAGAAAGTGATATACGCCTAAAAATACTGAACTTTAATACTGGAAATTTTCAGTTGCAGGGTGTTGATTGGGAACGTAGGGAATCATCCCTAAGTTGAGGTAAGATTTTTTCAAGTCGAATTTGACTTAGTGGTAGTTATAGAAAATGTTATACGTACGAAAATACTCAACTTTAATTCTGCGAGTTTTCATTTTCAGGGTGTTCAGTTGAGAACCTTGTGGGTACGGGGAAGATTTTTTTTAGGGGCTTTTCAGAAATCAGGTAAGGGGATAAACTAAGCTAGTTTTGTTTTGAGAAAATGCATGTATATATATGTAACATCTGGTTTCAGGAAAAATAAATATATTTATATATATGATTTATATTTGAAAAATACTGTTTAAATGATGATATGTTGAATACGTAGAAAATTTGTTTAGTGTGGCATGAGTATAAAAATGTTGTGAAATACTATTTTTTTTAATGGGGACGATATGGATTTCTATGATGGAAAACCGGTGTACGGGCCGAGATATTTTTATATGTATATGTGATTTTCCGGCGTATGGGCCATGCTATGTGGATGAGATTTGCCGGCGTACGGGCCGTGCTATGTGATTTGCCAGCGTACGGGCTGTGCTATGTGATTTGCCGATGTACGGGCCGTGTTATGTGATTTGCCAACATACGGGCTGTGCTATGTGATTTGCCGGCGTACGGGCCGTGCTATGTGGTTTGCCAGTGTACGGGCTGTGCTATGTGATTTGCCGGCGTACGGGCCGTGCTATGTTAAAATGTGTAATACCGGCGTACGGGCCGATGATTTTCATGATACACGTATATATGTGAAATGATATGATTGATGTGAAAATAAATTATATGAAATATTTATGTATCACGGTTTTAGTATATGTATATGATATCAGAACCTGGTTGGCTTGGTTTAGGCTAGCACTTGCACAGTACCATTGCTATGTGTCCATGGTCCTCGTGATCATGATATCTGTGTTAACGCCGCTGTACGGAGCGGTGTGAGATTGGATGGTCGATGTGGTTATTTTCAAGAAGTGTGCTGTTATCACCCCTGGTGTACGGACCAGTCTGGGTAGACCCATCGGACCTACAGACTACTGTTTGACTTGGCAGTGGTCGGCCAACCATTGTCAGGTCCCGCCTTCGGGCCACACAACCCAGTCATGTGGGGGTAATACATGACAACAGCCAGCTAACCTACCAGGATTGTTTTTATGTTATTATTATTATGATATGAGATGAGAAATGTTTATGAAAAATGCAGTATGTTTTGCCATGTTTAGATATGCATATGTTTTCACAGATTTGATAAACATTATTGAATATGTTATGTATGGTATATGTAGAACATAGAATACTCATGTTGCCACACACTAGTATTAGTTTATTTCCCTTACTGAGAGGTGTCTCACCCCTAAATCTTATACATTTTTCAGGAGCCCCTGATAGGAGAGCGGGAAAAGCCCTGCTGATCTAGATCAGTTGTTTGCCCTCTTTGGAAGGGTATGTTTTTGGTAGGGATAGTTAGGTTTTGTGGGGATTGTCCCTAGATTTCATTTTTGAGATGTATATATTGTGAGATAGTAATTGTAGTGACTCTGGTATGTGTTATGCATATTATAATGAGATGTATATGATTTTATACTTTCTGCTGCGTAGGTTTCTGCTGTATGTTTTGTTATATCCCTGGTGCCCACGGGTCCAGGTGGATTGTGACCTGCTAAGTTGGAATGTATGATGTGATGATAATTTATTTATATAAAAAAAAATATATGTGAAAAAGGAGCAGGTCATTACAGTTGGTATCAGAGCCTAGGTTGCTAGGTTCTGTAGACTTTAGAGTCCAGCAGGAACAATACCAGAGTTTAGGAAATGATTTGAGGTTTTGGTTCTACAGTCTAGAAGCAGGACTTCCGTGGTAGTTTCTGTGTTTTTCCTGGGGTGACGATTTCAGGAAAACCATAGTAAGCTATTGTCGGGTTGTGTTCCTAGAATGTAGGACTGGGGATTAACAATGAGTTAGAAATGTTGAGATGAGTGGTGAGGATAGGTGGGTAAATTATGAGGATAGGATTACTGAATTGCAACTGCTATTTTCCAGGATGGATCCAGAAGGACATAGTGCCCATGCGAGTGGCAGTGATGGAGCAGGACCATCAAGTGCAGCTAGGACCGACTATGATGCGGTATTACGTAGCGTGGCTCAGCAAGTTATGGCTGAGATTGCTAGGAGCTCGAGGGAGCAGAGTGGTCCATCTACAGGCCATGGGTGCACTATAGAGAAATTTACGAAGATGAATCCTCCGGCGTTCTCAGGTGGAGTTGATCCTGTAGCCGCTGAGAACTGGATGCAGGAGATTGAGAAAATCTTGGCTGTGCTGCAATGTACTGAGGAACAGAGGGTCCTCTTTGCCACCTATAAATTGACAGGAGAGGCTGAGAGGTGGTGGACTGCGGTGAGACTATTAGAGCAGCAGAGGGTGACTCCAATAGCTATGACATGGAACCGGTTTAAAGATCTGTTCTTTGACAGATATTTTCCAGCTACTGTGAGGGAGGCTAAGGTAGAAGAGTTCTTGAGTTTGAAGCAGGGATAGCTATCCGTCCAGCAATATGCAGCACGTTTTATCGAGCTCTCTCGATTCGCCCCATACATTGTTCCGGATGAGGTGAAGAAGGCGAGGCAGTTTGAGAGAGGCGTGAGGCGGAGTATATTTAGGCAGGTGGTGGTGCTGCGGATCTAGGACTTCGCTGAGTTGGTCGACAGGGCGTCCTTAGCAGAGATTGGTGAGCATCTTGATGCGGATGAGCAGGGACAGAGGAAGAGATCTGCATCTACGAGCTACCAGCAGGGTCACAGGCCGGGTCAGTGGAGGAGAGGTAATCATGGTAGAGGGCGGAGACAGGAGACGGGAGGACGTGAGGTGCAGACAGGGCAGGGTCCTCCAGTTTGTCAGACTTGTGGCAGGAGGCACTGGGGAGAGTGTCGAGCTGGTGGTGTAGTGTGCTACCGCTGCGGTAGATCGGGACATATAGTGCGAGATTGTCCTACCCCGCCAGATGCAGCTCCGGTGTGCTATCATTGCGGTAGATCGGGGCACATGGTACGAGACTACCCTACTCCACTAGATGCAGTTCCAGCTCCTGGACCATACCGAGGAGGTTATCAGGCACCACGGGGGGGCCAGCAGAGGAATACGGCTCCAGCCAGGGTGTTTACTTTGACGCCGGGTGAGGCTGAGGCGTCAGGTGACGTGGTGACAGGTATGGTCATTATGTTTTCTTTTAAAATTATTGCATTATTTGATTCAGGAGCTACACACTCGTTTTTGTCCTTGGAGTGTATTAAATTATATGAGGCTGAAACACAATCATTAGATGTTGAATTGTTGGTGTCTACACCGACTGGGTCAGTAGTGAGGTGTGGTAGGGTACTCTGCGACTGCCCAGTAGAGATTCAGGGGAAAACATTGTCTTCTAATTTGATAGTGTTAGACATGCATGGGTTTGACGTTATATTTGGCATAGATTGGCTAGCAGCTAATTTTGCCAGCATAGATTGTCGTGCACGAGATGTGATATTTAGACCCCCAGGGGAAGTAGAATTCAAGTTTGTAGGGTCACATGTACAATCCCCGCCTCAGGTAGTTTTAGCTATTCAGGCCAGGAGACTATTGCTGAGTGGTTGTCAGGGGTTTGTGGCGGTTGTGAAAGAGATGTCAAAGAATGAGTCGAAACTTGCTAGCACGCTTGTAGTGAAGGAGTTTGTGGATGTTTTTCCAGATGAGTTACCAGACTTGCCACCCGACCGTGAGGTGGATTTCTCTATTGATCTACCTCCCGGTACAGCGCCGATTTCTAAAGTACCTTATCGAATGGCGCCAGTGGAGTTAGCAGAATTGAAGAATCAGTTGCAAGATCTGCTAGATAAGGGCGTCATACGGCCCAGTGTATCTCTGTGGGGAGCTCCAATTTTATTTGTGAAAAAGAAAGACGGGACTATAATGATGTGTATAGACTATAGGGAGATAAATAAAGTGACAATCAAGAATAGGTATCCTTTACCCCATATCGATGATTTGTTTGACCAGCTCCAGGGTACACAGGTGTATTCGAAGATTGACCTCAGATCTGGCTACCATCAGGTGAAGGTGAAAGCAGAAGACGTCTCAAAGACGGCCTTCAGGACTAGGTATGGGCATTATGAGTTTCTAGTGATGCTGTTTGGTTTGACGAATGCTCCTGCGGTATCTATGGACTTGATGAATAGAGTCTTCCACCAATACCTAGACCAGTTTGTTGTTGTTTTTATTGATGATGTACTGGTCTATTCTAGGAACTATGAGGAGCATGAGACGCACTTGAGGCAGGTTTTGCAGACACTTCGGGAAAAGAAGTTTTACGCCAAGTTCAGTAAATGTGAATTTTGGCTGGAGAAGGTCGTCTTCTTGGGGCATGTTGTATCTGGAGACGGTATTTCTGTGGATCCTAGCAAGATTGAGGCTGTAGTGAATTGGGCTAGACTAAGAAATGTCCAGGAGATCAGGAGTTTCTTGGGGCTAGCAGGCTATTACCGTCATTTTGTTGAGGGATTCTCAGCTTTGTCAGGGCCCTTGACACGACTGACGAGGAAGAATGTTAGATTTGAGTGGGACGATAGTTGTGAGCAAAGTTTTCAGGAGCTGAAGCAGAGACTAGTCACAGCACCAGTGTTGATCATCCCATGTGGGGGTGAAGGGTATACCATTTACAGTGATGCGTTCTTGAAGGGACTTGGCTGTGTATTAATGCAGCATGGCAGGGTAGTGGTGTATGCATCCAGGCAGTTGAAAGAATATGAGAAAAACTACCCTACCCATGATCTTGAGTTGGCTGCAGTGGTACACGCACTGAAGATTTGGAGGCATTACCTGTACGGTGAGCAGTGTGAGATCTTCTCCGACCATAAAAGTTTGAAGTATTTCTTTATGCAGAAAGAACTGAATATGAGGCAGAGAAGGTGGTTGGAGCTGATTAAGGATTTTGATTGTACCATCAGTTATCACCCAGGGAAAGCAAACGTGGTAGCTGATGCGTTGAGCAGGAAATCCAGGGAGCCGGTGTTGGCGGCTATGGGGATCCAGCATCCGATCATAATGTATTTGGAGAGACTCGGCATAGAGTTGGTGGAGAGTGATTTCCCAGTATGTATTGTCAGCCTAGTGGTACAGCCTACCCTGCAGGAGAGAATTAAAGCTGCCCAAAAGGAAGATCCAGAGCTAGTGGAGGTGATAGACAGTGTACAGAGTGGGTAGGGGTAGGAGTTCAGTATCGCAGATGACGGAGCTTTGCGGTTCCGTTCCAGATTATGTGTTCCTGCCGATACTGAGATCAGGAAGACTATTCTAGAGGAGGCTCACAGATCTTTGTATACAGTTCATCCCGGTAGTACGAAGATGTACAGAGATCTGCGAGAGTCATACTGGTGGAGTGGTATGAAGAGAGAGATTGCTGAGTATGTAGCGCAGTGTTTGACGTGCCAACAAGTAAAGGCTGAGCACCAGAGACCGGCAGGGCAGTTGCAGCCGTTATTCATCCCGGAGTGGAAGTGGGATCACATATCGATGGACTTCATGTCAGGACTACCGATGGCGTTACATGGTCATAATGCCATCTGGGTGATTGTTGATCGATTGACAAAGACCGCCCACTTTATTCCCATCAAGATCAGCTACTCCCTCAGCCGTTTAGCGGAGATTTACATTCAAGAGATAGTACGTTCTCATGGGGTGCCTGTATCTATTGTGTCGGATCGAGACCCACGATTCACATCACGATTTTGGAGGAGTCTGCAGGAGGCTCTGGGGTCTCAGTTATCGTTTAGTACGACATTCCATCCTCAGTCAGACGAGCAAACTGAGAGGAGGATACAGATATTAGAGGACATGCTCAGAGCGTGTGTACTAGACTTTGGGGGTAGTTGGACTCAGTTCATGTCATTAGTGGAATTTGCGTATAATAACAGTTATCAATCTAGCATTGGCATGGCACCATTTGAGGCTCTGTATGGTAGGAGATGTCGTTCTCCTTTGTTTTGGGATGAAGTGGGTGAGCGGCGAGTAGTGGGACCAGAGCTGGTTCAGCAGGCGTGTGATAAAGTTCGTCTTATCAGGGACAAGATCAGTGCAGCTCAGAGCCGACAAAAGAGTTATGCCGACCATCGCCACAGGAATTTAGAGTTTGACGTAGGTGATCACGTATTTTTGAAGATAGCTCCGATGAAAGGGGTTATGCGATTTGGGAGGAAGGGTAAACTTAGTCCTAGGTTTATCAGTCCATTTGAGATTCTAGATAAAGTGGGACCGGTAGCCTACAGGCTAGCTTTGCCACCTGTATTGTCCAGGATTCACAACGTATTTCATGTTGCTATGTTGAGGAAATACGTCCCAGACCCTTCTCATGTCATCAATTATGATGAGTTAGAGCTTAGTGATTCACTTGGATATGACGAGGTACCAGTACAGATTCTGGATAAGGAAAGTGCAAGAGCTACGTAACAGGATGATTCCTCAAGTAAAAGTCTTGTGGAGGAATCATGCAGTAGAAGAGGCTTCTTGGGAGTCTGAGGAGCAGATGAAGCAGAGGTATCCGCATTTATTTCAAGAAGTCTGAGTGAATAAATGTAAATAGTTAAGTAGTTTTCTATTGCAGGTACATGTAATGGTTGAATAGTGTAGTACTTTAGTTTTGGGAGAATGATTTTCTTTTGTATATGTAATCTTCCAAGACTCGAGATGTAACCACGGTATTCCTCCGCCATAAGCGAGGATAGGTAATAAAATGAGTAGACCCTTTTTCCTCATTAAAGGATGGCGAGTACGGAAACAGTAAATTTCGAGGACGAAATTCTTTTAAGGGGGGAGGAATGTAGTAACCGGAAAAAAAAAATATAATAATAATAATAATAATAAAATAATAAAATAAAATTAATTAATTAAATTAATAAGTAAAATGAACAGTATGATAAGGAACAAATATATATATATATATAAATATTAAAGCATGTATATATATATATATATATATCTGTGTGTGTGTGTGTGTGTGTGTGTGTATATAAGGTATGAAAGCTTCTTAAAGAAGTTTTACTTTACTTTACTTAAGGTTTATTATATATATATATTTATAAATTAGCACAAGCTTCTTTAAGAAGCTTTGGAAATCAAATTTTGGATTTTGGTGGGCGTGCTCTCTCTTCTCTCTCACTCTCTCTCTTCTCTCTCTCTCCTATAACTCTCTCTCTCTTCAATTCCAGGCTAGTTTTACACCGGATCGACAAACCGAAACCACCACGACGCTCCTGGCGAAATTCTCTACAAGTCTGCCGGAACGGATCGTCAGGAAAACGAAATTGGATTTCATCCCAAATCCAAGGTAAGACTTTATATTCAATATTTAGATTTTTGAAAGTTGAAGAAAGTGATATACGCGTAAAAATACTGAACTTTAATACTGGAAATTTTCAGTTCCAGGGTGTTGATTGGGAACGTAGGGAATCATCCCTAAGTTGAGGTAAGACTTTTTTAAGTCGAATTTGACTTAGTGGTAGTTATAGAAAATGTTGTACGTACGAAAATACTCAACTTTAATTCTGCGAGTTTTCATTTTCAGGGTGTTGAGTTGAGAACTTTGTGGGTACGGGGAAGATTTTTTTTAGGGGCTTTTCAGAAATCAGGTAAGGGGATAAACTAAGCTAGTTTTGTTTTGAGAAAATGCATGTATATATATGTAGCATCTGGTTTCAGGAAAAATAAATATATTTATATATATGATTTATATTTGAAAAATACTGTTTAAATGATGATATGTTGAATACGTAGAAAATTTGTTTAGTGTGGCATGAGTATAAAAATGTTGTGAAATACTGTTTTTTTTTTAATGGGGACGATATGGATTTCTATGATGGAAAACAGGTGTACGGGCCAAAATATTTTTATATGTATATGTGATTTGCCGGCGTATGGGCCGTGCTATGTGGATGAGATTTGCCGGCGTACGGGCCGTGCTATGTGATTTTCCAGCGTACGGGCTGTGCTATGTGATTTGCCGGCGTACGGGCCGTGCTATGTGATTTGCCAGCATACGGGCTGTGCTATGTGATTTGCCGGCGTACGGGCCGTGCTATGTGGTTTGCCAGCGTACGGGCTGTGCTATGTGATTTGCCGGCGTACGGTCCGTGCTATGTTAAAATGTGTAATATCGGCGTACGGGCTGATGATTTTCATGATACACGTATATATGTGAAATGATATGATTGATGTGAAAATAAATTATATGAGATATTTATGTATCACGGTTTTAGTATATGTATATGATATCAGAACCTGGTTGGCTTGGTTTAGGCTAGCATTTGCACAGTACCGTTGCTATGTGTCCATGGTCCTCGTGATCATGATATCTGTGTTAACGCCGCTGTACGGAGCGGTGTGAGATTGGACGGTCGATGTGGTTATTTTCAAGAAGTGTGCTGTTATCACCCCTGGTGTACGGACCAGTCTGGGTAGACCCATCGGACCTACAGACTACTGTTTGACTTGGCAGTGGTCGGCCAACCATTGTCAGGTCCCGCCTTCGGGCCACACAACCCAGTCATGTGGGGGTAATACATGACAACAGCCAGCTAACCTACCAGGATTGTTTTTATGTTATTATTATTATGATATGAGATGAGAAATGTTTATGAAAATGCAATATGTTCTGCCATGTTTAGATATGCATATGTTTTCACAGATTTGATAAACAGTATTGAATATGTTATGTATGGTATATGTAGAACACAGAATACTCATGTTGCCACACACTAGTATTAGTTTATTTCCCTTACTGAGAGGTGTCTCACCCCTAAATCTTATACATTTTTCAGGAGCCCCTGATAAGAGAGCGGGAAAAGCCCCGCTGATCTAGATCAGTTGTTTGCCCTCTTTGGAAGGGTATGTTTTTGGTAGGGACAGTTAGGTTTTGTGGGGATTGTCCCTAGATTTCATTTTTGAGATGTATATATTGTGAGATAGTAATTGTAGTGACTCTGGTATGTGTTATGCACATTATGATAAGATGTATATGATTTTATACTTTCTGCTGCGTAGGCTTCTGCTATATGTTTTGTTATATCCCTGGTGCCCACGGGTCCAGGTGGATTGTGACCTGCTAAGTTGGAATGTATGATGTGATGATAATTTATTTATATAAAAATATATATATGTGAAAAAGGAGCAGGTCATTACACTTGTATTCCAAAAATCCTTAATTAATTAATTCAAACCTAGAATATTTATCATTTAATATTTTTTTAGGCCCACACACTCCCAATAATTAATTTAATATTAGAAAATATCCTACTTACCCTAATTTTGGAGTGGTGCCCAAGAACTACAAATCAAGTTTCTGCTCTAGTTAACTTGGAGAGAATCTCCCCAGGAACCTCATGGTAGTTTCTGATTATCAAATCGGGCTAAATCCGAGCCACAATCGAATGAAGAAGGTGGGAGGACCAAAGCCCTAGAGAGAGAGTGAGAGAGGAGAGGGAATTCGTGGAAGAAAATGACCCATGGCCTATTTATAGGCTGTGTTGATTAAGGTGTAATCCCAAGAGGGGGGTGAATTGGGTAATTTAAAATTCTTTGACCCTATTTACCACTTAATCCCTATTTGTATATTTACCAAATTAACTGTTGGGATTTATAACTAACTTAAATTGATTTTATCAATTAGTTATTTTTACCTAATTAATTGTGTGCAAAGTAATTCAACATCCACAAGCAATACAAATAATATAATGTAGTGCGAAAATTAAAGAGTTAAGGGAAGAGAGATGAGAAATGTGGCTTTTACGAGGTTTAGCCAACTCGGCCTATGTCCTTGTCTTAAGCAACCCACTCAAGAATTTCACTAAAATCCCTACTCTATAAATTGGGACGGAGCTTCCCTTACAATCCGCTGCTTACAAGAGGTGCACCTTCCTTCTACTCTACTACTTACAAGAGATACAACTCTCTCCTCAAACCCCGGTTCAAAAGCCGAACCGTGAATATAATGAATCTGTAAAAACACTCAAAATTGCTTCCAACAAAAGCTAGTGAGTACAATTCACATTCCTAATACATTAATATATGATTAAACTTGAAACTCAGAATGTATGAAATGATGCAATCTTTTATTTATGATATGCTTCCACACGCAAAATTATGTTTATCAAATCTCCCAAAAATATTTATATAAATCACTATTTTGGAGAACTTAGGTTAAATCTTTGAATATAAAAACAACTTTGAAGATTGCAAAGATTTGACACACACTTGGTCAAAAACAATATTTCTCTCAAAAATTTCAATCTCAATGTGATTGGTAGTATTTGCCCTAATGTATATATATGTATCTATATGATGAGAATACCAAGGATCAAAAACTTAATATATGATTTTCAGTAAATATCCTTCAATATGTATAGATATAGTTATGCACTTCTTAGGATATCTAATCAACTAGTTTAGAAGTACCCAAAATATCACGTCTTTAACTTTGAACACACTTGAATGATTACTCTTTAAACAATAGCCAAATAAAAACTTTCTCAAGTATTCAACTTGTCAAAAACAATCTTTATATGAATATAAAAAAAAAAAAACTCAATATCAAACTTCTCTAAAGATATTCAAAAATAGATGTTGATATGAGAATCTCTTGGAAAAGCTAAATGAATCAATCAAACCTCAATACCAACAAGAAATAAAGTTGTGTGAATGAATCCCCTTTGATTTCCTAAGTAGATTTGCCTAAGCTTGATGAATATAAGCTAGAGTGTAGGCAATCGTGTATCAAAATGCTCAAATTTCTCAATTCTCTTTCAAACCAAAGTTCTCTTCTCTTCTCTTTTTGTTTGAATAACATACTAGGGTTTAGATATTCGGTATATAAAGTGTCTTACCCTTAGAATTGATCTCAACCGTTGGATCATAAGATAGCTCGCGTGTTTGCTCAATAAAAATTAGATTTTTAATATTTCCCGCAAGTTCAGATGACTGAGGTCAAGGGCCTAAATAATTGAAGTCATTTTTATCCTTCGAAAAAATAACCTAGTCACAGGGTCAAACGACCGAGGTTGAGGGTCAAACGACCAAAGTGTTGAGTTTAGACGACCAAAGCCAAAGTTCAGTCATCTGAGGTGCTTCTGCCAGTTTCTGTTTTTTACTCATAAATCTTTAGATGACTGAGCTTATTCTTTAGACGTCTGAGGTAATTCTTTAGTCAACCGAACTTAAAGTTCAGTCATCTGAAATTCCCAATTTCTGCATATTTTCTTTCCAATTCAAAAATTTGTTTTGCTTTCTTTCTTGATTCCTTTATAAAAACATTTTCCAGGGTTTTGACATTATTTCTAAGTCCATGAATGTCCCCTAATGATGTTCATGATATGCATGAGTCCTAAAGTCATTCTAAGGTATATGTTGAGCCTCAAATTAAATCATATGAAAATGTAAATACATGAGGTCTAAGTACCCATTCCCATGACGTTCTTGAACTTTGCCACTTGCATCTTGATTCTCATACTCTTTGAGTTCCATGGATCTTGCCAAGATATGTCAGCTTTACTTTATGGCTTCCATGACTCATTATCCTTCCGTGCATGCTTAACATAGTTCCTATTCACAAACTCAATGCACATATCAAATACCAAGTGATTTGTCATTATCAAAACCGGATTGGACTCGTAAAGTCAATAGGCTGGAGTTCGTTGACAAGTCTAAAAAGTTTGTCGACGAACCCAGGATGAACATTCATCGATGAGAACATTGGGTTCGTCGATGAAGCATTTTAAAAATCTAAATTTTTCCTGCTCTCGGTAATTCCTCGTCGACGAGACACGTGTACTCATCGATGATACCCAGAAGGACTTCCTCGGCGTAGAAAACAAGTTCATCGATGAGTCCCCGCTAATGTCCCTTTTTAAATTTATTTTCCCCTTCTTTTCTTTCTCTTTCCTTTCCTTTTGTCCTTTTTCCTTTATTATTTTCATTGTTATCATTTTTTTGGGTCTCTACAGGAGCCCCCTTATACAACACTCCTTCAAATAGGATGGAGCTCTCCTCTCCAGGCGATACCCCACGCCTGTTAAATCATTCCTTTTAGGTTGACCAACCTCTCCAAGTGATGTCCCCTCACTTGGTCCACTCCTTCTATGGGTAGAGCCCCTCTCTTCAAACGATGTCCCTTGTCCAAGTGATGTATCCTCACTTGGCCACAGTTTATAACCCAAACCGTGAAGAGCTTTTTTTTTTTAAAATAATTTGCGTACAATGCTTCTTAAAACCTTATTTGTACAATTTAAAATCTAAATGCACTCTCATATGATTCTAAAATGAAGCTCGGTAGAGTATATGAAATCCTCTTAAAAATAATTTGCAATTAAGAGTGAGAGTATGGAAAATGATTTTCTTTAAGATTAACTTTTTAACAATAAAATACTAAAAGGATTCCAAGCAAAATCTATATGCTCTAGCCTTTCTCAAGAAGCTTTTCAAATATATATATATATATATATATAAATGAATATATGCTTAAAACTTTTCTTGAATAACCCAACAAGTTTTCTCAAGAAAATATTTTCAAATAAAAGAATATAAGAAACTAGGGTTTTCTTTCTCAACATGATCGACCTTTGAAAAATTTAAGTGTAAGAAGGCTTTCAAGCAATATATATAAGCAAGGATATAAGCTTAAGCCTTCAAGACAAACGCAAAATAATTTTCTCCAAAAAAATATTTTCCAAATAAAAGAGTATGGGAGAAGTTTAATCTCTGAAAATAATATGATAAAAAAGAAAAAAAAGGCCTTCAAGCAATATATATGAAAGATGATATGAGCTCAAGCCTTTTCAAATAAAACCCCAAAAAGATTTTCTTCAAAAATAATTTTCAAGAAGAGTAGGAAAAAAAAAAAAAAAACAGAATTTAATGCTCAAATGGGTATAAAAAAATGAGGGAGAATCAAAGAATGTTCAAATAAAGCTTCAAGGTGATGCTCGATCTTCTCCAAGTGTTAAGGGTTGATATTTATAGGCAAAAATGCAATATGACCATTATATAACCGTTTGGAAATTAAATAATATTTTCTTTCAAAAAAAAATACGACCGTTATATGCCAAAAATTCAAAATCCCGAGAGGTCTGATCGACAGGCCCGAGGTCCGGTCGACCAACGTAAGGTGATTTTATATTTTATCGCACTTCAGTTCAGGCCTTATGATCTGGTATGCCGGATCAAACTTCGCATGAAGGCCGATCGACTAGGCCAAATAAGGCTTTGAGTGGCCGGTCGACTATGCCCTTTGTAAATTGCCCATGTGGTTTGTCTGGTCAACCGAGGTCTAAAATCTGGTCTACTGGTTCTTTTGTAAAATCCTCATTTTTGGCTAGATGAACACTGTTGTTGACTAGGCCTAATAGGCCGGTTGACTTGCCCTTAACAAAAATGAGTTTTTGGCGTGTCCTTAATTTCAAAATCATTTCAAACCTTTTGTGTAAGTTTGAGTATAAAATTTTTTTTCATGAAACTCGGAGTACTTAAGGTCAATCTAAGGTCGTCATTGAGCTTCAATTTAAATCATGAGATATGCATGCACAATTGAAACCTAATTACTATTACAACTGAAAATTATAAAGTCTTCAAGCCTTTTCTCTTTACAAATCCATGGAATTCGCCAATTGATAGAAGCTTTAAGGTATTTCTTGGCTTCCATTTTGCATCTGTCACTTATGCTTACAGAAACATAAACATGTTCATACATTTAGTACACAAGTGAGATGCTATAATTTGTCATCATCAAAAGAGGAATCGGGCTCAAAAAAAGTCAACATAGACCTCTATGTCATATGATTTCTGTATAATGAATAAATGCTTTAAGAAGAGAGAAGAACACTTAATAACCTTTAAAAGTTGACAAAATAGAAGTCAAATAGATTTTTTTTTTTTAAAAAAAAAAAAAACTAGGAGGGTAGATAATTTATTATGCAAGGATTGTAAAGTTATTGTAGGTGAAAGCTTAGCCACACAACATAGAGTCTTAGTATTAGATATATGTATTAAAAAATGGAAGAAAAAGGATAAAATAAACTAGTGTAAGAGAACTATGTGGTAGAACCTAAAGGGAGAAATTATAATAAAATTTTAAAGATAAAATGATAAAAAAAAAAAAAATGGGGATTGGATTATAAAGGATGTGATAGATACAAATACTCTTTGGAGTATTGAGAAGTAAGGCGTACTCCCAAGAGGGGGGATGAATTGGATTTTTAAAATTTATTTATAAATTATTGTTTTACAAGTTGTTTTAGTTAAGTATTAACCTCTTTTTCAATTTGAGTTAATTTGCAATCACACTTTACAACACAACAATTTCACAAATACAATTGATTTGTAATAACAAACAGTCAATCCAAGATTTAGTATTTATTGATGAATGATGATGATGATCAAAACTTCAATATTCAAATTCTAACGTTTCAATATCAATCCAATCAATGAGGTGAGCTTGATATTGCAATATAGAATAAAATAGAAAATTCAACCAAGCTTCCAAAATTCAAATATTGATATCAATAAGTATCTTGAATTTAAGTATGTAACCAACCAATATATTAATGAGCTTTGGCATTAATCAATCAATGTACACCCTTACGGTTTCCACAATTCCCAAAAGAAAATTAAATTTCAGCAAATTAAGTACACAACCACGTAGTTTATATATGCATAAAATTAAAGAGATTACGGAAGAGCAAGACACCAAGATTTTACGAGTTTCAGCTATCCCTGCCTACGTCCTCGCCTTAGGTAAACCACCAAAGGATTTCACTATACCGCTCCCTTGACCGGTTGGAGCAAACCTTTTACCCACTTATTCAAGTAGGATAGAGCCCTCCTCTCCAAGCGATACCCTACACTCGGTAATTCAACGATTCAACAATCCCGAACCATAAAAAAATAATAAGAACAAGAACAATTCTTGTGTACAAAGAAACTCTCAAAACAGAGCCGATTAGTACTGTAGACACTCTAATTTTTACCACGCCTTCCCAAGAAGACCTAGCATAGTAAAACTAACTTTAAGTCCGATCGGAGTCTCGATTGTTTTTATTTATTTTATTGATTCCTTTTCATAATTCGATTGCTATTTAAAGTCCTAGTGATTTCAAAATAGTTTTCAGGAGGAGTCCCAGTATTCTAGGAGAGTTGTTAGTCCTTTCTACATTAAGTTTTTATAAGAACTTCTTTAGTTGCAAAATTATTCTCTTTTCTTAATTCAAGGATCACAAAACAAACCATGCATTTTCCAAATCAAGTCCAGATGTCAGGCATTCTTAAATTAAGCCCTTTCGATTTTAAAGAAAATTTCACTTTTCGAAATAAGTTTCAATGCTTTGAATTTAATTTTAATTTCAATTTTTAGTTGGGGTCCTTTAGTTGAGTCCTTTTATTCTTTTCATTTTACAAATGGGCTTCTCAATTTCAAGTTAAGTGTTTAGGTCTCGTAAATAGGTCCTTCAACTTTTTATTAGGTTTTTCAAATTTTGATATTTAGACTTTTTATTTTAGAACCAGGTACTTTGATTGGGGTCTTAAGGTCATTTTTATTTATAGGTTGTCTTTTAGGTGAGAATGTTAATTTTGACATTTGGGAATTTAGTCAAAATCAGAGGAGTGCATGCATGAGATCACAATTCAAAAAGAAAATGGGCCCAAATGAAAAAATTACAAACCTAAATATCAAAATACAATGAAATATGATGTAAGCATAAAATGTTACAGGGAAAAGGAGTTTGTACAAAGAGTAGTTGTAGTATCAAAGGGAACGGGGGGTACATACATGTACACAAAAATTACAAAAAAAAAAAAATGAAAAATACAAAAATACAAGCCCTCCACTCTTGGGCTGCCATCTGGACATTCCCAAGTCACCTGCGCACAAAAAATGGAATTAGTTGGTTAGAAGAAAATTCACAAAATAAAATGCAAAATAGAATTCACATGTGCAAAATAGAAAAGGAAATATTCCCTGCCAAGTGGAGGGGGATTTTGTTAGAAAAGGAAAATTGGTACGAAAAGGATTGCCCATCCTCCCTATAATAGGGAGGCTCGCGCTGTAGCCAGGGGCAACAATTAAAGCCTTGAGAAATCCCTGCTGAAATAGGGAGAAGTGAGGAGGAATTCTCTAGAATTTGAAAGAGGGAAAGAAACTCTGCAGAAACTTTGTAGAGATTGAGCAAAACAAAGAAGGAAGCAAAAGAAGCAAAATTCAAAGACTCTCAACTAAACACCAGACAGATAAAGAAAGGGGAAAGGAAAAGAACGGAGGAGAGAAAATTTGGAGGTAAAATCAATTACTCCTCTCCCGGTCTTTTGCAATTTACTTACGTTATGCATGCTAACAGTGATGCAGGAACTCATGTTTAAGCCTTGGGTTCTCGCGTGAACCCAAGTTTGGGAATCAAATCACCCCAGAATCTCCCAGACCTGAACATGAGTTCGGGTCAGAACCTTTGATCTCCAGATGTCCAACTCAAACCCAAATATGAATTTGGGTTCGACCCAGTTTAAAGAAACTACCCGAACCTGAATGGGGGTTCGGAACTTGGAAACAAATTGTTGACTTTTTGAGTCTGATCTTTGTTTTGATGTTGACAAAACACAGTGAACTTATGTGTGTATTTAGCATGTGAATAGGTCCATAATTGAGATCACACATAGGGGATAGGGAGAATAGAGGCCAAGATGGATAATACACATACACTAGGCATATCTATAAAGTGAATAGCAAGGAGATGGAAGACATTTGTTTCTATTGTAATTGCATTTAGTTTCCAAGTCTATAATAATGGTCTGTAATATTTGCATATCATGCATGATGGGATGTTTATGCTCAAGAGGCCTTAGCATGACCACAGGAATCATCACCCAAATAGCCTAAAATGCCTTATGCTTATTTACATTGGGTTGATGAAGCACAGAGACAAAAACATGGCTTAAATGCACATTGTAAGTGGTCACGGTCAACCGAACCCTAAGCAGTACAAAAGCCTCAGTTGACCGAACTAACCAGAAGTCAACATATTGACTTCGCTTGATCGACTATTTTGAAACAAACTTGTCCTCCACGGTCGACAAACTAACATGTGTCTGACGCCCAACAACTTAGTAAACCGAACAATTAGTTCAAAATTGCCTTGGTCGACCGAACCTATGACAGGTTCGAAATCGCCTTGAGACAGTCGACCATATCTCAAGTTCAAAATGGCCACAATCGACCAAACTCAATAATATGGTCGAAGGAACCTTGAATATGGTTGACTAAACCTCTCAGGTCGGTGAAATTTTTACCATACTAAATAAGGGTTAATTTGCATTAAACATAACTAAACAATTTTCAAAATACCTTGTATGTCCCCAACGGTTATATTTTTGCCCAACTCTATATATACCCCTTCATTTGTCACAATTAGGAAGAGATTAGCATTTTGATTAAGAAAAATTCTTTCTAAATTTTTTATACACTCATTTGCTTCATTTTTCAAGCATATTATACACTCACTCTTTGATTCTTTCTTGCAAAAATCCTAATCCTTTTAGTAAAGAGCATCATTTTTTTATTAACTCTTCGCTTTGCAAATCAATTACAACTGTGAAGTGTGCTTGATCTTCATATTTTTGCGCTAAACTCATATATCATTTTATTAAGCTTATACTCTCACACATCCATATTATTTAGAAAATCATTCATAAGAGTTAGCTTTGTGATTTTCCTATATTGTTTTATTTTGATAAATCTTGTTTGGGAAAAGCTAATCTTTGCTTTTGAATATTTGCATCCATATTGCAAGATTCAAAAACTTGTATATTATTCTTTTGCTAAAAACCTTGCAAGCTTTAACCCTAATATCCATTGTGCTTGATTTTTGATAAATATTTTTGTTGGATATTTGCTTAGAGTTTTAATGTCCCTTTGAAAATATTATCTTGAATTAAGGGTCTCCTTCTCACATATATACATACACACATTATTGAGAGTTGACACATAGATTTACAAGGTATCTTTTGAACATAAATCTTTATCATTTGTGAGTGCATATTTTGGGTTGTAATTGTTGTACACATCTGCTTGTATTAGAAGCATTTCGTTGTACACAATATTTGATTATCGGTTGTATCCCCAATGTATGGTTAGAAGAGGGAGACTAGCCTTGTGAATAGTCTTGGACTGCTTTAGACCCGGTTAAGAGAACTAGGTGCACCAGCCTGTAAGGTGTTGTAAACAATGTTGCTCCACTTGCAAGTGACCAACTAGTGGAATCCTCTTGGTTGTGAACTTGAGGCAGGGACGTAGGTAGTATAGGTCGAACCATGATAACATATCTGGTGCAGCTTTTATTTTTCCACACTTACAATTTTAGAACATGTATGTTTTATGTTTGATTTATTATATGCAGTACACGTGTTTGATTGTTTGAATATTTGATTGGGTTTATGATTATATAGAAAGACCCTAGGCTTGTGTAATATTGTTTGTGGAATTTGAGTTAATACCCAATTCACCCCCTCTTGGGAATACACTAATTCCAACAATTCATATCAAAGCTACGTTGCATTGACTTAAACGTTTTTTCTAAAGATCAAGATGACTCACATTGGTGCATCCCCATTCGGAGAGGGACAGTCACCTACTAGTCCTTCATTTTTTGGTGTAACTACACCCATTGGAAAATTCGAATGAGCATTTTTATAAAATCTATAAATTGGATGGCCTGGTGGGTGATTGATAAGGGAATTTGTATGCAAATAGTTGAAAACGATATTAATTTACTACATGCGAATTAATATGCCATGCATTTATCATACTGTGCTTTAGAGACTAATATTATTAATGAGATTATGACATGTAAAAGTGCGAAAGACATATGGGAAGAGCTTGAAAATAGATATGGACAGTCCTAGGAGAAGGTGACCACCTCTCCGGATGTTCTAAGTTCAAACGATCAAAAAGGAAATAGGTGCAGTCATGTTGCATTAACAAACAGAGAGGTATATGACCCTATCTCAATCTCTATAGATTATTCATCTGCTGATTTCTATGATACATTATATATTGAATCATCTTTTGAACATATTAATAGTTCTGTTATAATGCATGCGATGATTCTCATGAAAATTTTGGTGATATAACTTGTGATGAATCATCTGCTAAATCTTGTGATATACTAGCTAATGATTATGCATGCACTGATTCAGGTGACAATTCTTGTATTATTTTTTTTGATAAATCTTGGACTAAATTGAATAATGAAAGCATGTCTTCATTTGAGAAGCTAGAGGATGGTTTATTAAAAATGAATAAGTTTCTAGCTAGGATGTCTAAGCAGAAAGTGTTTATGAAAAATCAAAACAAGGGGGTAGCTAAATAATTAGAGGAACTAAAAGCTTATCATGCTATCCTTGAGAATAAAAAGCTAAATGAAGTTTTGAAAATTATCTACTAGAGAAAGAAATAGATTATTATTTTAGAGTTACACTCAACGCAAAAAAAGAAGAAGAGAATAATCATAACAAACCCTTAAGAACTAAAAGAAAGCCATTCTTCAAAATGGGTCCATCTTTCAAATTCCACAGTAATAAATTTTTCATGTTTCATCTTGAGCAAATATAACAAATAAGAAAATTCCATCATATGTATATAAAGCTTGCTCATTTAGTGAAATGAAAAGGTACATCTGATTTGCTTGTTTATGTAGAAGTGCCAAAAGTTTGGAAGAGGAAATGATGGGGGTAATTATGGTGGCTAATCCCATAGGACAAGTAGAAGGAAAGGTTCCAATTGAAATAAAATATTTATTTTTTCGTTAGAGCAAAGGATTAGCCACAAGGGATAGTAAAAACAAGGAATTGGTCAAAATCAGGTCAAAATTGCATTATTGACTGTGTTCGGTCAACTATATTTGCATGCCTTAATGAATTCAGTCGACAGTACCTTTGACTTTTGACGTTGACCTAGTTCGGTCGACTATCCTATTTTATACTTGAGATATTTAGTTAACCAAATCCAATTCAGCCTACCCATAGCTGACCAAATCCAAAACCAAACATCATTCAGCCGACCGTACCGTTTAAGAACGAAAGTCATTCGATCGACCGAGCTATGGAAACTAAAAGGTCACCTTAAGTTTCAGCCGACCGAATGCTTCCTCGGTTGATTAACCAGAATCAGCTCATACGACATTTATTGTGGTTCAATCGACTGAACCTTTATTCATTTGACCGAACCTTGCGGCTATATATAGTTTTATCGCGCTAAAAGGTCATTTTCACCTTCAAAATAGAGAGAATTCTTCTGTTTTTCTCTATTTCCTAGTTCCCTCATAGACTAGCTACCAAAATCCATTTGCCCAAATCAATCTTCATCATGGCAAGGCTTGACGAACGTATCAAAACTCAGGAAGTCGGTTTTGTGGATGACAACTGGTTTCTTTTAGTAGTTTCCAAAACGAGATACGCAAGGGACTTTCGTCCTAAGGAGGTCATCTTAGGTAAAATTCTCGACCTAACCTTTATGGAGCAGCACTTTAGGAATATAATAAACATGTTTAGGCATTAGGGTTAGGATTCATTCCTACCCTACCTGCCCCAGGGGTATTACCCAACATTCGTTAGATTATTTTATGCTAACCTAGGTCATGACAATGATGGATGATACTCTCGGGTTCTGAACACTAATATGAGGTTTGAGACCAACTACCTGGATGAAACCCTTAGCATCTAAAGAGGAGAATTTGAGTATCCTAATGCAATATTTGCTTAGATAAATGAATAGAATTTTACTATTAAAAGTTTTGCAAATTTTGAATGACTATTCTAGATGCTAATTCTAATCATATCTTGCCCAGAACTGGTTCCAGCCTCGGTCGACTGAACTAACAAGAAGTCAACATATTGACTTCGCTCAGTCGACCATTCTGAAATGAATGTGTCTTCCATGGTCGGCTGAACTAACACATGTCTGGCCCCTAACAACTTAGTTGACTGAACCATTAGTTTGAAATTACCTTGGTCGACGAAACCTATGAAGGTTTTGAAATTGCCTTGAAACGGCCGACCATATCCCCAGTTCAAAATGGTCATGCTCAACCGAACTCAGTAATATGGTCGACCAAACCTTGAATATGGTCGGCCGAACCTCTCGGGCTGGTGAAATTTTTATTGCAGTAAATCAAGGTTAATTTGCATTAAACATAATTAAACAATTTCCAAAATAACCTGTATGTCCCCAACGGTTATATTTTTGCCCAACTGTATATATACCCCATTATTTGTCATAATTAGGAAGAGATTAGCATTTTGATTAACCAAAATTCTCTCTAAATTTTTGATATTCTCATTTGCTAACACTTCATTTTTCAAGCATATTATACTCTCTCTATAATGACCTGCTTATCTAATCATATAATAAAACATATTTAATAATAATGTCAACCCGAACCCGTGGGTAACGGGGACACCTGTCATACACAGCGGAACCTAGGCAGCAGTAAATATAAATCATCATTCTGATAACCACAAAATATATATAATACCAGAGTTAACTATAAGCCAAAACACTGTGTTTATGTACAATCTTTATAAAAAAAATACAGAATATAAACATATCTAGGAACTCACAACACCAATCTATTGTTCCTAGATCAAAAGCTACCCTCTTAGCGGGGTAGTATCGTACTAACTCAACGGTAGCCTCAATCCACCGGTCCTTCTAGGTTTCCTGAAAATCATTTAAGTTCGGGGGTGAGACACTTCTCAGTAAGGGAAAATAAACTAAATATACCCGTGTGGCAACATAAATATATGATGTACTTATACATATACAGTACATTTCATATACCTGAAAACATTCATCATAACATACTAAATAATCTTATACTTTCGTATTTTCTAATAAATCATATAGTTCATAAAATGTCTGATATAGTTGATAATACTGAAAATTGACCTAGGATGTATAGCTAGCTGAAGTCATGTATTACCCCCCATAACAAGTTGTGTAGCCCAAAGGTGGGACCCGACAATGGTTGGCCGACCACTGTCGAGTAAAAAATCTCTATAAGTATGATGGGTCCACCACACCCTGGTTCGGACTGCTAGGTGGACGTCTATAACTCTACACTGAAAGCCACATCGACTATCCATCTCCCACCCCCTTGTGGGGTGATTAGCACAAGTCTGAACATAGATATCTGATCTGTATAGCAACGGTACTGTGCTCCTATAACTGAATTGAACTATCATTCGGGTTCTGATAACACATAATACATGATAATATATAGTTTAACATAAATAGATTGATAGCATTTTATATAATAACATAATACATACGACCTTGCACCGATTACTTTCATATATGTGGCCTTGCGCCAAAATCATACATATACGTATGACCTTGCACTGAAATCATACATCATACACGACCTTGCACTGGCTATCAATCACAACCTTGCGCCGAATATTTCATACATATCATTATGAATAAATAATTCATTTATCATGTATTTCAAAATCATAATGTACTGTATTATTTCATAATTCCTGAAAAACATGCTTTACTCGTAAAATTTACCATTACATAATACTTATCATGTAAAACCATATTCATGCCATACAATGCTGAGTAAAATCATATGTTTTATTCTAAAATCACATTTCCTGTATAACAACAGTATTTTAACAAATATGCATTTTCCCAACAATATTCAAATATAATACATGCTTTCCTGAAAATTAATTTGCTAGTAAATAATAATAATTTGCATGGAAAATAACTGCTTTAATTTATTCCCTTAGCTGACACTGAAAAGAAACCCCCTAAAACGCGTTCATCTTACACCCGCAGAGTTCCCCGTTCAATACCATGAAAACGACAACTCTCAGAACTAAATTTTGGTATTTTCCCGTGAATAACATTTCCTATAACTACGGTAAGACCAAATTTAGCATAATCAGGGATGAATTCCAACTCAACTCTACCAATGATCCGCTTCAGCAGACTTGGAGAGAACTTCTCCAAAAGCATCGTGGTGGCCTCAGATCATTGATCTGGTGAATGACGGAGCCAAAATCAAAGAGAGAGGAGAAAGAAACCATAGAGAGGAGAGAGAGAGGGTTTGAGCGTCAAAATTTCGCTGAAAAAATGAAGTTTGACCTTTTGATACACTGGCCTTCATCGACTAGCCATGTCACCTCGTCGATGAGGACAAGAAGGCTTCTCGTCGACGAACTCTCCCCCTCGTCGAAAAAATTCAGATTTTCCAAAATCATCCTCTCGGTATCTTCTCATTGACGAGGCATACCCTCGTCATAGGACATGGGTTCATGAAATCTTAGAGAGAGAGAGATGAGAGAAAGGAGCTGAGTGTGAACACCTTAGGGGGGAGAAGCCAAAAGATATAGGGTTTTGGGGTTTTTGATTCCAAGAAAAGAAGGAAGATTCAGACGAAGAAAAGAGGGATATTAGGAGGTTTGATTGAGTTGTAGAAGAAAATTTGAAGAGAAGAAGAAGGAGAAAAGGAGAAAATGTGAGAATATGGGGTTTCGAAGAGAGATAAAGAGACAAGGGAGAGCAACCAAGAGATCCAAGGCTTCCGAGTGACTCATGGAGAAGGGAGAGCGATGGAGAGTGAGGTCAGGTGAAGAATGGTGGTGCCAGCGTGGCCTTGCTTTGGTGATGCAGAGGATGTCGTGGCTACTTTTTTTTGAAGGTATGAGGAGATCGTGGAGTTGCTAGCTGGAGAAGATGGTGGAGTTATGGTCGATTTGGTGTGGAGGGTGAGCTCAGGTGAAGAAGAGAATGGATATGGGGAGAGACGCCAGAAAGCAAAAATAAGGAAGAAACAAAAAACGGGGTTTATTGTGTTCTTGACCTTGGAGCCACAGAATGTGGACACATGGAGCCCCCATCCTCCACTCATTTAAAAAGTTGCATGGCCTTCTCCCATCCCTCAGATTTGCACTGCCCAGGGATGCTTGAGATCGCTCCACCTAGCTAATCCTTGTCTTTAATACTCAACCACTCCGGATCTGACACTTGCACTGGTCTTGACCAAACCTTAAAGAGGTTGACTCCCTTTGCGAACTGGTTCTTCTTCAGACTGGTTCGGGTCCATTGAATTAGTATGGAACCGATTCAATTTTTTTTCATTTATTTAAATTATCAAGTAAATTCAACAAAAATCATAAAAAATACAAAAAAAAAAAAATCAAAAAAGTTCAAAAAAATGCACAAAAAATATTTTGAAGTTTTAAAATGTTTTGCACTTGAAAAATGTTATAAAAAATTAGAAAAATCCTAGGAAATTCACAAAAAAATTTTAAAGTTAAAAAAAACATTTTTGCATTTGAAAATTCATAAAAAAATCACAAAAAATCTAAAAATCATAAAAAATTAGAAAATTCAGAAGAAAATTTTAAAAATATTCTTGGGACTTGATTTTTATGATTTTGCTTTAATTGCCTTTTTTTTTATTTCAAAATTTGGGGAAAATATAAAAATTATTATAAAATTCAAGAAAATTGTAGGAAAATATAAAAAAAAATTATTTTGAGATTGGAAACTCATCTCATCCCCAAATGCACTCCAAAAGCCTCCCAGAATATTACTTTTCCAACTTAGAAAATTCCTATAAAATTTCAAAACCCAGGAGTTTATTTTGTACCCTATTTTCTTGATTTTTCGATCCCGATGATGTAAAAGGAGGCATGAGCTCTTCGGAGTACGGTATGCCCCGGTTCTGAGGGAATACTTATATAATATTTTATTTTGTGCATTTCTTTACACTTTTTGGAAGGGAGTAATTTCAAAGGCTTATTAAGTTTAATTTATGAGATAATTTTTGATTAATTAGGTACCGTTTGTAAGAACGAGCGTGTAGGGGGTGTTGATACTTTCCCCTCGCGTAACCAAACTCCCGAACCCGACTCTAGTAATGCAGACCAATTCTACCATTAATTGGGTAGTAATCAAGTGTTCTAACCAAACTTCAAAAGGTTAGTGGCGACTACATTACACATTGTTTTCCACGAAAATATCATTTTCAAAATCCACCTTTTCCAATTCGCGCACCCTAGGGCAACACACATGGTGTTTCCACCCTGCGCAATGTCACGACAAATACAATTGAAATCTATATACTTCAATCAAATATCAATATAAAAAGATGAAGCTCAAGTGTATATCACTAGGTTCTTTCTTAGATTGAAGATTTCAAGTAGAGAACAAGAACCGTGAGTATTATCAATGTTGACCCTATGGGTCATACCCTGTTTTGATTATGACAAATACTTTGATATTTAATGTCTGCCAAGTTTGTGTGCAGATCCATATGAGCAGATCACTTGATGGCATGTGAAGACTTGAAGACTAAAGACCCTGAATATTCATTTTTATTGTAATTTATATTATGCTTAATTCGATTCTGTAATAGTAATATAGGAAATGGTCTGTAATAATTTGCATATCATACATGATAGGAATCGATAAGCTCAAGACCATAGATTGACCTTAGGGCACCCTTCGGTCAACCGACACTGGATTTTTTTCGAGGTCCTCAAAAGACCTTAGAAAGACCCTAGGTCCCAGCACTAGCACATAAGATGTCCCCAAAATCACTTAACATATCAGGGGAGTTAACTCAAGCAAAATTGGACTTAAATGAAAAATTTTGTGAGTGGTCGGGCGACCAAACCTGGCAGTTCAAATTGCCTCAGTCAACCGAACCATGGATAGGTCAACAAGTTGACCTATGATTGGCAGACCGAACCAAAATGTACACATCTTCCATGGTTAACCGAACCTGTGTCAGGTTACTTTTCACTAACCCGCGTGCCCAAACCTGAGCGTTCAAATCATGCTCGGGCAACCGAACTTGTGAGTTCGGTCAACCAAACTTCAAACGGGGCGCACGAACTGCTATATTTTTTAGGAATCACTCGGTTCAACAAACTGAACTACTTTTTAGGAGACCGAATCTCAAAAACACTTTTTTGTGTTGTCTGTTCAGGCACCTGAACCTTGGACTGGGCACCCAAAAGCTCTCAGGTTCTTTATTTTTACCGAGATAATTTAGGGTTAAAAATAGGTTAAATCATTAAAATTGTTTTAAATCTTTTCTAATAATACCCTTTTTGTCCCCAACGGTCTTAATCTACCCCTTGCCTGTATATACAAGTTCATTTGTCTAGATTAGCAAGGGATTAGAAAAAATCATTAAGGCCAAATTCTCTGAAAATCCAAAATTCTATTTTAGCCTATACTACTCTCATACACTTTAAAACTCAAATTTCTTTGATTATCCAAGTGTTGTGAGTGTTCTTAAAGTCTTTGTGCTAAATTCTCATTTGCTCACACTCTCATTTGTTGTGCTTATTGTTTGATTTTATTATTTGATAAATGCAATTAGGAATAGCATCCCAAGAGGGTGGGTGAATTGGATTCTTTTCGTTTTTAATATTTTTATTGCTTATGACACCAAAGTAATAAAGCAATTAACTAAAAATCACACTTCAAGGTACTAAAATTTAAATCACAAGCCAATCAACCAAATTAAACAATTCAACCAATCATGCAAGAATTTTAGAATATTTATCAGTTACCCTGTAGATGTTCTCAACCTTCTTTGGACAAAAGCTTTGTATGCACTTCCTTTGATTAAGATTTCCGTAGATTAACCAACGTACTCCCTTTTGAGTTTCCACAAATGGTCAATCAAAACATACTTTCTAAATATCAAAGGTCTTCCTTTGATTCTAACTTTAGATCCCGCAATCTGCACTTTAAAACACACAACAACAGATTGTACAGAAAGTAATAAGTAAAGAAGAAAGAAAGACACAAGGTTTTTACGAGGTTTGGCTTCAACACAGCCTACATCCTCGCCCTTGGAAAAATACCGAAAGGTTCCACTATAGCAGTTTTGTTACCGGGTGGAACAACACTTGTTTACAATCACTCCTTTGCTAAGGCTAGATCCCGCCTTCTCCAAACAATATACCCTTGTTTGGTCAACGATCCAACAACCTGGAATCATCCAAAAACTACAAGAGAAACAATAAGAAGATTGTGTACAAGAAACGCTCACACAAAGAGCAGGTTTGTACAATTTAAAACCATGTACTTCAAAAGATAGATATTAAAAATGAAATACACTTTTGAAGCTTAACAAGAATTTCACCAAATTCCTTTTCTCCAGATGAGAAATCAACAATCTAACTTCAGGAATTGATGAACAAGAATTTCAGAATCACAGTACTTTCAATTTGCAAGAGATGATCAAGATGCGGCTTTGAGAGGAAGAGAACTTATGAGAGTTTTTCAATACTTGGTGTATTTTGTTTTAAAAATACCATGTATTTATAGGCTTTCAAACAAGTTTCCTTGTTGCTAAAGTTTCCTTAGATAATTTCCCAAGATTTTAGAAAGTTTGGAGCCAAAGCAACTATTATATAAAAAATTAAATTTTAAAAAATTTGCCCATTGAACAGTGTTCAGATGACTGAAGAGTCGAGTTCAGTCATCCAAAGTTCCTGAGACTCTTTCAAAAATGAACTGGACACAGGGTCATATGACCGAAGATAGAATTCATACAACTGAAGGGTTGAGTTCAGATGACCGAAGTCCAGGTTCAGTCATCTAAACAGCTACTGCCTGTTTCTGTTTCTTCTTAGAAAATCTTCAGACATCTAAACATGAAGTTCAGTCATCTGAATAGAGAGTTTAGTCATTTGAATAGACAAAAAGCTGCTGAAAACATTTTCCATAAAAAAAATGATTTGCTCTCTTAATCTGATTTTTACAAAACTTGTTTTAATAATCCTAAATAGGTTTTTAAGTCCTCATAATCTCCTGGAAAAGCTTCAAAACATATTTCTATCGATATTTAACTTTGAAATACTTACAATGGATTTCCTAAAAACTTTATATGCCATGCTTGAGATCATTCTCGTTCTTTTTGCTTTTGATGTTCTTTGAATATGTGCTTGAATTTGCTTTATCTGCCAATGCTTTAGTTTCTCTTTGGATCACTTGTTAGTTTAACTTCCTTGATGACCCACACTTGATCCATACTGGATCTACACTTGATCCATTCTTGATCTACACTTGATCCATACTTAATCTTTGGTTTCCTAAAACACAAAAACTCAACCTTTCCATGTTAAAATATCCTTTGTTTGTTATCACCAAAACTGATTGAAAGACCTTATTAGGCCAACAATCTCCCCCTTTTTGATGTGACAAACAAGGAGTAAAGATAAAAGTTTTATGTGAAATAAAGTATGCCCCAAACTATAGGCATTAATAAGCAAACCAAGAAACCATGTAGATAGCCATGTAGTTCATCAAAAATCCATGTTCATAATGTGTTCATATGTATTCTTTATCATGCAAATTCATCATGTCCATATGTAGTTGTTGCTAATATTGCTCATATATCCTTGTATTCATATGTATTCTTTATCATGTAAGTTCATCATGTCCATATGTAGTTATTGCTCATCATGTCCATATGCAGTTATTACTGATATTGCTTATATTTTTATTTTATCTTTACTGAGAACACTCTCTCCCCCTTTGTCATTAGTCAAAAAGAGTAATAGGATTATGAAAATCCATCAAGAAGACATTCTTATAACAAGATGTAGTTAGTACAAAGGGTCATCTAGAGATGTTTCAATAAACAAAAAAAAAAAAATTATGTTCTCTTACAAATAGCAGAAATGTAACACAAAAAGTTTCATAGCACCATGGTTACAAACATCTGAGGTACATAAGTCCTGAAACTCTATTACATGCAAAAAGTTTCATAGTAACCTAGGCTAGGTAGTTTCTAACTATCCTATCCTTCTTCTTCAGAGCCATCTCCTTGCCCTTCTTCTTCTTCTTCTTGGGTTCCTTCTTCTTTAGTATCTACTTCATTACCTTCTTCTTCAAAATATCCTTCATTTTCTTACAGAGTCATTATCATCATATCCACTTTGAGGAGCAGAGCTAATATCCATGGGATCACCTCCCCTAGAAGATCTAGCATGATACGTTTCTATGTGAGTGACACGCTGATAAAGGGATGTAACCTTTTCTTTAATATTCTGAAGCCCAATACGTACTTCAAAGGAGAAACTGACGAAATCCCTTTGGAATGATAAGAACCATGAAGGTGTATCATGAGATAAACTACGATCCTGTGTAGAAGAAGATTGTGCTGCTGCTAATACTGATGCTGAGACTGAGACTGAGACTAAAGCTGAACCTAAGGCTACGGCTGAGGCTGGTGCTGTAGATGCATATTGAGTCCTACCTAATTTCAAGTGCCATCCTAAACTCCCCTTGTCATACCCCATTTTCTTTAGGGAGGTCTCATTGAAAAGATCATAGCGGGTTCTTTTGATAAAGAATTCAGAACTATTTGCAACATGAAGATGGTTGAAAACAAGAGTAAGAATCCCTCTATAGGGAAGAACAACTCGAGAGGATTCAAGTTTGGTCCATATCCATCGAATGATTAAGCTAGCCAGGTCTAGTTTCTTTCCTTTAAGAAGACACCAAAGGACAAAGCATTCAATATAGGAAAGATGATCGAAAGAGCCTTGTTTAGGTAGGATGTCTGCAACAATTTTGTGTAGAATTTGGCCTTTTAAGCTTAATTGTTTGTATGACGGAGGATGCCCAAAATAGATAGGTTCGTTTTCCATGATCATTGGAAGGAAAATTTTAGGAGTGAATCCTTCTTCTAGAATCCAGGATTGAGCAAACGTGGGACAGTTGAATTCACTTGGAGTAATTTTGAAAATGGGAGACAATATTTCAGAATTTAGCAAAATTTTCTTTCCTTTAACTTCCGAAGAAACAATTCAATTTTCATTTGTCATATTAGCATAAAAGATTTTGACAAGATGAGGAAAACATCCTTTGGGTTGCTGGGTGATAAAATCAAACCAACCTATGGCATGAAATAAGGGAAGGATATCAGGAAATTCAGTAGTGAAAAATGAGACATCCAAAATTTTACCTAGGATTGGATCTACTGTACTGAGTGAAGTATGATAACGAAGTCGAGTATGGGGAGCCACAAGCCACTTGTCAAGGTTTTGAGCATCTTCCCAGATGTAGACCCTCGGTTGGCAGTTTTCTTGATACGAAGCATGAAGATACTTGATTGTGGATGCCCTAGATTTCGTGGAGTGATTCTTTGAAGAGGGATGCAAGCTTTAGATTGAGGGTTTTTTTTTTTTTTTTTTTTTTTGAGTGAGGAGAAGAAGGGATAGAGAGGAAGATGTTCGGATGAGTTGAGCAACCAACTTCATAAGTCTGAAATAGGGTTTTAGTCTGTTAGTTATATTAAAACCCTGAGACTTCAGATGACTGAAGATTAACTTTAGTCATCTAAAGATTTTTAATTCCAGAATTTGAAGAGACAGTAGGCTCACAGATGTCTGAAGTTCCATGTTCAGTCATATGAACCTGTTTGCTACAGTGTTCAGTCGTCTAGGGTGTGTAATTCAAACGATCGAAGTTCAGAGGAATGTTTTAATTTTTTTTCTAATAAACCTCTCTACTATGGATTTGCCCAAGTTCTCTCCTACTATGTATATATCTTTCTTCACTTAGGGGTTTTGTAAAAATGTCAGCCCATTGGTCATTTGTATTTATAAACTCAAGAATTATATCCTCTTTTTGAACATGATCTCTCAAAAAATGATGCCTTATATCTATATATTTGGTTCTTGAGTGTGAAATTGGGGTTTTAGATATATTTATGGCGCTAGTGTTATTACACTTTATTGGTATTGTCTTATAATCTAGATTCAAGTCTTTTAATTGTTGTTTCATGTATAAGATTTGTGCGTAACAACTTCTTGCTACTACATACTCAGTTTCGGCGGTTTATAAGGCTATAGAGTTTTGTTTCTTTGAAAACCATGATACTAAGGAATGTCCTAGGAAGTGACATGTGTCACTAGTACTTTTTCTATCAATCTTACATCCGGCATAATCAGCATTGGAGTAACTTATCATTTTAAAGTCAGTGTCCTTTGGATACCATAAACCTAAATCAAGTGTTACTAGTAAGTACCTAAGTATTCTCTTAACGGCTATTAGGTGAGATTCCTTAGGTGCTGATTGAAACCTAGCACACATACACACACTAAACATAATATCATGTCTATTAGCAGTTAGATATAGTAAACTACCAATAATTCCTCTATAGTGTGTTATGTCTACTTGTTTTCCTTTTTCATCTCTATCAAGGCTTGTGGATGTACTCATAGGAATTCCTATGGGTTTACTTTGTTCCATATCAAACTTTCTAAGCATATCTTTGATGTATTTGGTTTTATTTATAAATGTTATGTTTTTAGCTTGTTTAACTTGTAATCCTAGAAAATAATTTAGCTCCCCCATCATACTCATTTCAAATTCTTTTTGCATACATGTGGCAAAGTCCTTGCATAGATCTTCATTTGTAGCTCCAAATATAATATCGTCCACATATATTTGAACTATTAGCATATCTTTGTTTTTAGATTTAATGAATAAAGTAGTATCAACAATTCGTCTTGTAAATTCATTTTTAAGTAGAAATTTATTTAACCTTTCATACCAAGCTCTTGGAGCTTGTTTCAAACCATAACGAGCTTTTGTTAATTTAAACACATGGTTTGGATTTTTTGAATTTTCAAAACCTGGAGGTTGTTTGATATACACTTCTTCATTTATATATCCATTTAAGAATGCACTCTTTACATCCATTTGATATAACTTAAAATCCTTATGGGCTGCAAAAGCCAGAAACATTCTTATTGCTTCCATTCTTGCTACAGGAGCAAAGGTTTCATCGTAATCAATTCCTTCTTCTTGATTATGACCTTGTGCTACTAGCCTAGCTTTATTTCTTACAACTACTCCATTTTCATCCTTTTTATTTATAAACACCCATTTAGTTCCTATGACTGATTTATCTTTGGGTTTAGGTATAAGTTCCCACACTTGACTCCTTTCAAATTGATTTAGTTCCTCCTGCATAACTATAATCCAAGAATCATCATTTAAGGCTTCTTCAATATTTTTGGGTTCATCTTGAGATAAAAAGGTATAATGGTTGCAAATATTTTTTAATGAGGCTCTAGTGGTTATTCCTTTTGATGTTTCACCAAGTATTTGTTCTTTTGGGTGATTTTTATCATATCTCCATTCTTTAGGAAGCTTCAAATTTTCTATAAGGTTTTCATTTGGAGCATCATTATTTTTTTCTTCTTTTATTTCAAGATCTTTTTTTTTTTTCTTTTTTTTGTGGAGTAACTTCTTTTTCATCATTCTCATTTTTATTGTCATGATTGTTTGATTCATCAAATGTTATGTGTATTGATTCCATAATAGTAAAGGTTCTTTTATTATAAACCCTATAAGTTTTACTATTTATAGAGTAACCTAGAAAGATATCTTCATCAGATTTTGCATCAAACTTTCCCAAATCATCTTTAGTGTTAAGGATAAAACATTTGCATCCGAATACATGAAAGTAGGAAATATTAGGTTTTCTACCTTTCCAAAGTTCATATGGTGTTTTGTCTATTTTTGATCTTATCGATACCCTATTTACAATGTAGCATGCTGTATTTACAGCTTCTGCCCAAAAGTATTTAGGTAGATTATTTTCATTCAGCATTGTTCTTGTCATTTCTTGTAGAGTTCTATTTTTTCTTTCTACAACTCCATTTTGTTGTGGAGTTCTAGGTGCTGAAAAATTATGATTTATTCCATGTTCATTACAAAATTTATAAACTTCTTTGTTTTTAAACTCTCTACCTTGGTCACTTCAAAAGCTTGTTACATTATAGTCCTTCTCATTTTGAAATTTCTTGCATAAGGTTATTAATAGGTTACAAGTTTCATCTTTGTTTGCTTGAAATATTACCCAAGTAAATCTTGAATAATCATCTACTATTACAAAAGCATATTGTTTTCCTCCTAAACTAAAGGTTCTAGCTGGAACAAATAAGTCTAGGTGCAAGAGTTCTAGGGGTCTATTGGTGGATATGTATTTTTTTCTTTTTGAAGCTTGTTTTTACTTGTTTTCCCTTTTGGCATGCATCACACATCTTGTCTTTTATGAATTTAGTATTTGGTAGTCCTTTTACAAAAATTTTCTTAGATAATTTGGATAGTAGGTCCATGCTTGCATGTCCTAGTCTCCTATGCCATAACCAACTTACTTCATTCATTGCTGTCAAACAAGTTATGTTTTGATTTACTAATTTCTCAAGATTTATGCAATATAAATTATTTATTCTATGAGCTAGAAATAGAGTTTCTTTGTTCTTAGGATTTTGGATAACACATTTTTCTTTCATACAGATTATTTCGAACCCTTTGTCACTAAATTGACTAATACTTAAATGGGTATGTTTTAATCCTTCTACTAATAGCACATTATCTATAGTGAGTGAAGGTTCTTTATCAATTTTTCTGATGCCAATGATTTTACCTTTGGCATTGTCACCAAAGGTGACGTATCCCCCATCCTTTTGTTTTAATGTAGTGAACTTGGTCTTGTCACCGGTCATGTGCATTGAGCACCTGCTGTTCAGGTACCATTTATCCGTTGATGTTGTTGTCCTAAAGCAAACCTACAATGAGGGACACTTTGTGTTAGTTTTTGGAACCCAAATTCTTTTGACTTTCTTTGTTTTGTTGTTAGTTCCATTATTGGCTTTCCATTCTCATTGAACTTTAACATACTTTCTTTTTAATGGGCAATTAAACATTACATGACCTTTAGTCTTGCACATATAGCAAGTGGTGTGTTCATATTTGTTGTTTGATGAAGTGCAAGCATGATACTTAGCTTCCTTAACAAAGTATCCCATGTATAGTTTTTTGTTCCTTTTATTTGCTTTACCGTTATAGCCTATTCCTTTTTTGTTCCCATGAAGCCTTTGTTGTCCAATCATCTTTTCAAAGTTTTCCTTACCTTTGGTAAAGTTATAGATTATTTTTTCTTTATCCTTTTCTGCCTTTTTGAGTTCATTTACTTCTAGATCCTTTTTATTAAAATTATCTTTATGAGTTTTGCCTAACACTTGAGTTGCTATATTTATTTCTTCTTCCAACTTCTTAATACAAGAATTTTTTTCTTTTTCAATAACTTTAAATGATTCAAGTTGCTTCACTAGTTCTTTATTTTGATCTTTTAAAGTTATATTTCTCTTGGAAATTTTTTTGAATCTTTTATGCAGTAAGAATAACTCAGCTTGTAATTCTTTATAAGAAGGCAAACTATCACATGACTTATCACAAGACTCATTTTGAGATTCGGTTGAAGAGTAGTAAGAATTTACCTCTTTGTCATTCACCATGAAACATATATTTGCCATCTCTTGTCCACTTGTTTCGTTTTCTGTTTCACTGGAGCTTGAGTCATCCCAAGTAGCCTTCATAGCTTCCTTCCTTTTCTTCTTGTCTTTCTTGAGCAACGGATAGTCCGGTTTGATATGCCTTGGTTTCTTGCAATGATAGCATATTGGTGGTTCATTCTTACCTTTATTTTCTTTCCTACTTGTCTCTCCTTTTTCAAGTTTCTTTTTATTGAACTTTCTAGGAAACCTTTTATTCCTTCTATAGAATTTGCCTAGTCTCTTAGTAATGAATGCTAATTCAACTTGATTAAAGTCACTTGTTTCACTTTCCTCTTCACTAGTGCAATGGCTAGATGCTTTTAGTGTTATGGATCTTTTATGATTTGGTTCAAGACTTCTTTCTTTTAAGGCCATTTCATAGGTAAGAAGTGAGCCTATAAGTTCATCTAAAGAAGTAGTCTTAAGGTTTCTACCTTCTGTGATAGTTGTAGCCTTTGGTTCCCATATGGAGGGAAGGCCTCTTAGAATTTTTATGATCATTTCGTAGGTAGTATAAATTTTCCCTAAGGCGCTTAAGGAATTTATTATGTGGGTAAATCTGGTGTACATATTGGATATTGTTTCATCAGAATTCATCTTGAATGCTTCATATTCGCTTGTTAACATGTCTATCCTATTGTCTCTAACATCAACTATTCCTTCATATGTTACTTCTAATTTGTCCTACACCTCCTTAGCTGTTTTGCAAGCCATGACTTTGTTAAATTCATTAGCATCTAATGTACAGTATAACGCATTTATAGCGCTTGAATTTATTTGAAGCATTTTATAATCTAAGTTGGTCATATCTTTCTTTTCTTTTGGAATCTGTTTTCCATCAACTATCTTAGTGGGAATAAGGTTTCCATCCAAAACTACTTCTCATGCTTTCCAATCCATGTGTTGGAGATATATTTCCATTTTATTTTTCCAAAAGGTATAATTGTGTCCACAAACGATTGGTGGATGGGTTGAGGATTGGCCTTCACCAAAGGGTGCTACTCCAATGTTTTCCATTTGATATTTTTATAGTTTCTTGTTATGAATTTCTATAACTTAGCTCTGATACCAATTGAAATTAGGAATAGCTTCCCAAGAGGGAGGGTGAATTGGATTCTTTTCATTTTTAATATTTTTAATGCTTATGACACCAAACTAATAAAGCAATCAACTAACAATCACACTTCAAGAAACTCAAATTTAAATTCACAAGACAATCAACCAAATTAAACAATTCAACCAATCATGCAAGAATTTTAGAATTTTTATCAGCTACCATGTAGACATTCTCAACCTTCTTTAGATAACCTCTTCGTATGCACTTCTCTTGATCAAGATTTCCACAAATTAACCAACGTACTCCCTTTTGGGTTTCCGCAAATAGTCAATCAAAAATGTACTTTCTAAATATCAAAAGTTTTTCTTTATTTCTAACTTTAGAACTCTCAACCTGCACTTTAAATCACACAACCACAGCTTGTACAGAAAATAGGAAGTAAAGAAGAAAGAAATACACAAGGTTTTTATGAGGTTTGGTTTCAACACAGCCTACGTCCTCGCCCTAGGCAAAATACCAAAGGGTTCCACTATAGCAGTTCATTTACCAGGCGGAACAACACCTATTTACAATCACTCCTTTGCTAAGGCTAGAGCCCACCTTCTCTAAGCAATATACCCTTGTTTGTTCAATGATCCAACAACCTAGAATTGTCCAAAATCTACAAGAGAAACAATAAGAAGATTGTGTACAAGAAACGCTCACACAAAGAGCAAGTTAGTACAATTTAAAACTATGTACTTCAAAAGATCGATATCAAGAACGAAATAAAACTTTTGAAGCTTAACAAGAATTTCACCAAATTCCTTTTCTCCAGATGAGAAATCAACAATCTAACTTCAGAAATTGATGAACAAGAATTTCAGAATCACAGTACTTTTAGTTTGCAAGAGATGATCAAGATGAGGCTTTGAGAGCAAGAGAGCTTATGAGAGATTTTCAATAGTTGGTGTATTTTGTTTTACAAAAACCATGTATATATAGGCTTTAAAACAAGTTTCCTTGTTGCTAAAGTTTCCTTAGATAATTTCCCAAGTTTTTAGAAAGTTTGGAGCCCAAGCAACTATTATTTAAAAAATTAAATTTAAAAAATTTGGCCGTTGAACAGTGTTCAAATAATTGAAGAGTTGAGTTCCGTCATCTGAAGTTCCTGAGACCCTTTAAAAAATGAACTGGACACAGGGTCAGATGACCGAAGATAGGGTTCAAACGACCAAAGAGTCAAGTTCAGATGACCAAAGTCCAAGTTCAGTCATCGGAACAACTACTACCTATTTCTGTTTCTTCCCATAAAATATTGAGACGTATGAGCTTATTCTTCAGACGTCTGAAGTAATTCATCAATCATTTGAACATGAAGTTCAGTCATTTGAAGTTACTACTTCAGTCATCTGAACAGAGAGTTCAATCATCTGAACAGACAAAAAGCTGCTGAAAACATTTTCCATAAAAAAAAATGATTTGCTCTCTTAATCTGATTTTTACAAAACTTATTTTAATAATCCTAAATAGGTTTTTAAGTCCTCATAATCTCTTGGAAAAGCTTCAAAACATATTTCAATCAATATTTAACTTTGAAATACTTACAATGGATTTCCTAAAAACTTTATATGCCATGCTTGAGATCATTCTCATTCTTTTTGCTTTTGAAGTTCTTTGGATATGTGCTTGAACTTGCTTTATCTACCAATGCTTTAGTTTCTATTTGGATCACTTGTTAGTTTAACTTCCTTGATGACCGACAGTTGATCCATACTTGATCTACACTTGATCCATACTTAATCTTTGGTTTCCTGAAACACAAAAACTCAACCTTTCCATGTTAAAATATCCTTTGTTTGTTATCATCAAAACTAATTGGAAGACCTTATTAGGCAAATAATAAATCTTGTGTGGGAAGACTTTGAGGCTTGTGGTTATTGCATAGATATTGCAAGGTGCCTTAGCCCATATTTTTGTGTGCAAAATATTTTATAAAGCTTGATTTCAAACAAATCTAGTGCTTGATATAATTTGAGAAAATATTTTTTGAGTTCATTTGAATATTATTGCTAACATCTTTGAAACATTAATCTGATATTGAGATTTGATATACTTTGCTTTCAAAGATTAGCTTGTTTGAACACTCTTGTGCATACTTGAGATTATCATTTTACTGAGTGTAGATTGCACACATATACACCCTTGAGCTTATAATTCCTATATGTTTGGTGTGCACTGATTATACTGTGCGTATTGTAGTACATATCTACTTATGTGAGAAGCATTTTTTTGTATGAAAGTTTTCAAATTCGTTGTATTCCAAACATGGGCCTGAAGAGGGAGACTAGCCTTGTTTAGTAGTACTGGATTGGCTTAGACCTGGTTAGGAAAGTTAGGTGCACCATCTTTGTAAGGTGTAGGTTGAGGTTAGCCCCTTGAATTGACCTGGTTGTAACCGGTGCCACTCCACCCTTTAAGTGAGCATTAGTGGAATCATCGGACTTGCGAGCTAGAGGCGGGGACGTAGGCAGTATTGGTCGAACCTCGATAACATATCGTGTGTGCATTGTTTATATTTTTACAAGTTATATTCCTACACGTGTATGCTATAGTGTGAATGTTGCGTATGATTTAATTTCCACATTATATTTATCTGCGCATTTGGAAATTGCATAGATAGACCCTAGGTTGTGTATATACTGTTGTTGGACAGTTTAACCTAGGAGATAAATATAAAAATTTTCAATTCACCCCCCTCTTGGGAATAGACCAATTCCAACAATTGGTATTAGAGTCTCGTTGCACTTGGCTTAACAGCTTTTGTAAAATATCGCAATGGCTCACATTGGTGTATCCCCATTTGGAGAGGGACAATCACCTTCCAATCCTCCATTATTTTCTGGTGTTAACTACACCCACTAGAAAATCAGAATTAGCGTTTTCATAAAATCAATTGACATGATGGCCTGGCAGGTGTTTGAAAAAGGAATTTGTATGCCAATAGAAAAAGATAATAGTTTAATGCATGCAAATTCATATGCCATAGATTTACTGTGCTATGCTTTAGATACTGATATACTTCATGAGATTATGGCATATAGAAGTGCACAGGAGATCTAGGTTGAGCTTGAAAAGAAGTATGGAAAGACCTAGGAAAAGGAGACCACAATTTTGGAAGCGTCAAGCTCAAATGATCTAGAAGTGGTAAATCACCAGGTTAGTGCATTAACAAAACAGGAGGTATATGATTCCTACTCCAGCTCGATTGATGATTCATGTGTTGAATGCTGTGTTGCAACATGTGCTGAATCATGTGCTGAATATTGTGTTAATCCTATTTTTGATGCATGCGATGATTCTTATGATGGATATTGTATTGTATCTTATGATGAATCATCTAATAATCCGTGTGATAATCCTGCTGTTGACACATGCAATGATCCATATAATGATTGTGTTAAATTTTGTAATGAATCATGTGTTGAATTCAATTATGAAAGCATGGCTTGTAATGAAAAACTAGAAATTGATTTAATGAAATTGCATAATTTTCTAGATAGGTTATCTAAGATGAAATTTATTTTTAAAATTGAAACTAAAAGGATGGAAAAGGAATTAGAATAATTGACAGAGAATCATGCCATCATTGAAAAGAAAAAGATTAAAAAGATATTGAGAGTTTTCTACTCAGAGGAACAAACGAATGATTATTCTAGAGTTATGATCAAAGCTGAAAATGAAAAGAATATTCATAATAAACCCTTAAGAGCCAAAGGAAATAAATCATTCAAAAAGGGTTTATATCATAAGTCCCACTGTCATACCTCATCAAATAAAAATAAAACAAGTAAGCATAATCTGTCACATGCATATAAATTTTTCTTGTCTTGTAAAATGAAAGGGTGTATCCAACTTACAAATGTCAGAGGTATTGACAAAGAAATGATGTGGGTTATCCTGAAAGCAAACCCCATAGGACCTAAGGAAAAATGGATTTAAATTAATTTTACTAAATTATTTAATGCTTCCTTAGGTCATAGGTTTAGGTTTAGAGGTAGTGATGACCAAAAGACTAGGAAGTGGTCTTTGCTTAAAATGTCAAATATTGGTATGGACATTCATTATACACTATCATTATACACTAAAATCATTAGAAAATCTAATCAATACGAAATTTCAAATAAAATATCGAATCTAAACTTAACAAGAACACATATCATAATGATTGGATAAAAGATGAAAATATTGGCTATAACATAATTGAATGAAATCCACTTACAAATGGACAAAGAATTATTTTGTTTGGTAAATAAGTCAAATTTCTTAACTCACGCTTAAATATTATCATCTACTCTATCTGTTGCATAAGTTTGAGTTTTAGGAAATGAATTCTTCTAGTTAAACATCTTGTCCTAAACTCATCTTAAAAACCTAAAATGTGTAATAAAATGTTTAGCCATCACTCTAAGCTTAAGAACTAATAGATATCAAGTTCCCATTCCATCAAGTGCTTATTTAAAAGACATTCCTTCTCAACCAAATTAGGGGCATCCACTAAGGAAATCAAATCATCATCTAGTTATCATAAAATTATTCCCTTCGTATTTGTAATATAAAATCCTCTATTTTGGTTCACCATCCCCTCCATAGGTAATCTTTACCATACCGCGATCACATTCGGTAAAGACTTTACCTATTCCTTGGTTCGTATCCTTGCTCAATATTGTAATCATATTGAAAGGATACTTTCCATTCTTCGAAGAGCATTGTTTAAGAAAATTCATACTCATAAATGCTCTTTGCCTAAGCGGTTGGACATATTCTATTCCATGCAAATATCTTGAATTATGTCCACTCATAATGAATACTCTTTGAACATAACATAAATTTTAATCTTTCAAGAGTATTAATCCAAAATTCCTTTCAAAGCTCTCAAACTTTAAATCATATCAGTTAGAGCTACTATCCTTAGAGATGAGTTAAATGGCTAATATGATTGCATTAGGTCTCAATCTAGATGAATGCATAAAATTCAAGTAGACCTATGCATGTGCATTTTTATATTTAATGCCATTTGAACTTAGGCCTTTCACAAGTATTGTGAATCATAAGAAAATAGGCAAATGTAGGCTTAGAACTCTCAAAGAAATATTCATTGTCACTTTTTGGTCCGATAAGCCTAAGAACTCAAAGCCAAGCTAAAATCACTAAAAGTATTATAACACTTGGCTAAAAAACTTGAAAAGTAAGAAAAGGCATATGATGGATTAGTGCATAACTCAGGGGGAGCATATATTCTTTCATGGTTACATAAATTAAAATGCTCTCATATTCTTTATTTTATGCCTAAATTTCCATATGAGTACTACACTGAACTCAGATTTTTCCAGTACTGTTTAGTGTTTATATTCTTTGATGGATAGATTATTATTCATGAATTGATAATTGCTACCTGAATGCATGCTTAATCTAGAATGCCTCCTACATGGCAGATGCAGTTGATGTGTATTGCATGATGGTAGTGGATATAGGTTCTCGTGTGCCTTGAGCTGAAATATAAATTGCTTGATTGAACCTATTAGGTACATTTTTTATGGAAAAAAATGTCTGATTTACAGACTGCCCTGCCAAAACTTTGATAGGGATTTTCCCAACTTAAAACCTTGTACAGAGATGATTGTCATGAAGTGAATGTTAATTTTTTTTTTTGAAAGGATTAAAGAAAACTGATAATATTGAACTTCATCCTAGCATAATCATCAAACGATTATAAAGGTTCACCTACATCCCTAGAAAAGAGCATAAGAAATTCATATGCATCAATTCACATTTTTGAATATTGAGGCTCTTCTAAGAACCTTGAACATCATATCCCGCTTTTAAAGCTCTATGTTTTCATATGGATTGTTCTCAGTTATGTGCTTTATTTAACGCCTTAATATATATTCTCTAGTGCATTTTTAAGGCTCTAGGGAGACTATACTGGTTGCCATGTTTGAAATAAATCAGTTAATATCTAGTGTAGTTATGTTAAAAGTGTTCAAATGATTGCTTATACTACTAGGCATAATGAAACAATTATCTATCTAGTATAAGCAGTTTATTGTATCTAAGCTAGATTTCAATTTGATTGGGGGAGCATCTAAAATTAAAATTCCTATCATATTATGCTCACAAACCTTTTAACTTAGATCTGTTATTGAATCAAATGTGGCTTGTGCTTGAATAAAATGATTATATTGAAAATCTTAAGCTGAAATATGTAGTTTTGCCACATTCTTCGAATATATCTATAAGTTTCATATGGTTGTATTTTTCTTATCATGAGATTTTTTATGCTTAAATATTCAACAAAAAAATTCTGCTTGCATGTGTTTTAAATTAAAGTTTCTTTTTCAGCAAACACCCCCAGTACTTTTTGCAAATATCAAAGGGGGATATATATTTATATTTACATACATATGTATTTATTTTAATACTTCATGGCAAGAACTAATTTCAAAACTAAAACTTTTTTTCTTGCCTCATTATTATTACATACATATATTTTTTTAAAATTGCATAACTGGTTTGATAACTTCATATGAAAATGCATTCGAACTAGTTAGACTGTGTTTGTGTTCAAACCAACTATTTGCTATCATATGTCATGTGCTTTAAACTCAAATCTTCCATGGGTCTTATGATATGTTTTGATTGCAATTGTTTGTGCATATATATGGTCTAGCCCTATTTTCATCTCATTTAAATCATTTAAATGACTAGTTTATTGTTTGGGTACTTAATTGCTAAGGTTATCTTTGTCATTCATTTTGCATTGTATGGCTATTCTATCTCTTGAATGATTGAAAGTTATACCTCTATTTATGTCTTGATCATACTGGACTGTTTGAGTTGGTAGTTGTGGATAAACTATTAATCTAAAACTCAATCATGTCACTTCTAGATAGGTATTTTTGGGAAAATGTTCTATTTTCAAATGGCATGCTCCAAATTTTCTAAAAACCTTTTCCCAAACATATATTGCATTTATATGATTATTTTCCTATATACTCAAATGTTTATTTAGGCCCTTTTTGCTATTGTCAAAAGGAATAAAGAAGGCAAGTACTTGTCATCATTAAAAAGGGGGAGATTGTTGACCCTATGGGTCATACCCTGTTTTGATTACAAAAAATACTTTGGTATTTTATGTCTGTCAAGTTTTTGTGTAGGTCCATATGAGCAGATCACTTGATGGCATGTGAAGACTTAAAGACTAAAGACCCTGAATATTCTTTTTTATTGTAATTTATATTATTCTTGATTCGAGTTTGTAATAGTAATATAGGAAATGACCTGTAATAATCTACATATCATGCATGATAGGAACTGATAAGCTCAAGATCATAAAGTGACCTTAGGGCACTTTTCAGTTGACCGACGCTGGATTTTTTCGGGGTCCTCAAAAGACCTTAGAAAGACCCTAGGTCCTAGCACTAGCACATAAGATGTCCCCAAAAATACTTAAAATATTAGGGGAGTTAACTAAAGCAAAATTTGACTTAAATGAAAAATTTTGTGAGTGGTTGGGCGACCGAACCTGGTAGTTCGAATTGCCTCGGTCAACCAAACTGTGGACAGGTCAAGAAGTTGACCTATGTTCAACAGACCGAACCAAAATGTACACATCTTCCACGGTTGACCGAACCTGTGTCAGGTTACTTTTCACCCACCCAGGCACCCGAACCTTAGCGTTCAAATCATGCTCAAGCGACCAAACTTGCGAGTTCGGTCAACTGAACATCAGATCGGGCACCCAATCTGTGGTCTTTTTTAGGAGTCGCTCAGTTTAGCAAACCAAACTACTTTTCAGGCTACCAAACCTCAAAAACACCCTTTTGTGTTGTGTCTGTTCGGGCACCCGAACCTTGAACCGGGCACTTGAAAGCTCTCGAGTTGTTTATTTTTACCAAGGTAATTTAGGGTTAAAAATGGGTTGAATCTTTAAAAAAAATTTAAATCTTTTTTAATAATACCCTTTTAGTCCCCAACGGTCATAATCTGCCCCTTGCCTACACATACATGTTCATTTGTTTAAATTAGTAAGGGATTAGCAAAAATCATTAAGCCCAAATTCTCTCAAAGTCCAAAATTCTATTTTAGCCTATATTACTCAAATTTCTTTGATTATCTAAGTGTTGTGAGTGTTCTTAAAGTGCCTGTGCTTAACTCTCATTTGCTCACACTCTCATTTGTTGTGCTTATTGTTTAATTTTATTATTAAGAGTAAAACTTAAAGTTCTCTAACTTATTTTATTTGAAAAATCTTGTGTGGGAAGACTTGAGGCTTGTGGTTCTTGCATAGATATTGCAAGGTACCTTAGCCCGAATTTTTGTGTGCAAAATATTTTAGAAAGCTTGATTTCAAACAACTCTAGTGCTTGATACAATTTGAGAAAATACTTTTTTAGTTCGTTTGAATATTATTGCTAGCATTTTGAAACACTAATATGATATTGAGATTTGATATACTTTGCTTTCAAAGATTAGCTTGTTTGAACACTTTTGTGCATACTTGAGATTATCATTGTACTGAGTGTAGATTGCACACATATGCACCCTTGAGCTTATAATTCCTACATGTTTGGTGTGCATTGATTATACTGTATGTATTGTAGTACATATCTGCTTGTGTAAAAAGTGTTTGTTTACACAAAAATTTTCATATTCGTTGTATTCCAGGCGTGGGCCTGAAGAGGGCGACTAGCCCTGTTGAATAGTCCTGGATTGACTTAGACCCGGTTAGGAAAACTAGGTACACCATCCTGGTAAGGTGTAGGCTAAGGTCAACCCCGTGAATTGACCTGGTTGTAACTGATGCCGCTGCACCCGTTAAGTGAGCATTAGTGGAATCCTCGAGCTTGCGAGCTAGAGGCGGGGACATAGGTAGCATTGGTCGAACCTCGATAACATATCGTGTGTGCATTGTTTATATTTCTACAATTTATATTCCTCCATGTGTATGCTATAGTGTGAACGCTGCGTATGATTTAATTTCCACATTATATTTATCTGCACATTTGGAAATTGCATAGATAGACCCTAGGTTGTGTATATACTGTTGTTGGACAGTTTAACCTAGATAGACCCTAGGTTGTGTATATACTGTTGTTGGACAGTTTAACCTAGGAGATAAATTTTTAAATTTCCAATTCACTCCCCCCCTCCCCCTTTTGGGAATATACCAATTCCAACAATCAGTAAGAACACGAAAAAACATCAAAAAAAGTTTTTCAACAATGGAGCTTTTGAATGTAAGAGTATATACTGATTTTCTGATTGTTGTTGGTATTTAATTCTTGGGTTTAACATGAATTTATAGATAGAAAAAGTAGTATTTCATATTTCCCAAGTTGCTTTGAGTGTTCCCCAAGTTTTAACAAAGTTTGGAGGCCAAGCAAACATTTTTGGAAATTTTCTCACGCTACTTTATTTCTGATTTTACGAAAGTCAATCGCCTATCAAAAAGTGTCAGGGGCCTATCACTTTAAAAATCCAGCCTATTTGAAAAGTTAGTGTTCTATTAGTCACCTGAGTATGTTCAGTTAGTCACCTAACTCATCCTCAAAAACTGATTAGTCGCCTGAGAATACTTAGTGAGTCGCTTAAACTGTCAGCTTTGGCCACCTTTCAGTATTTTGGTTATAACTCTTTCTATACAGCTCCAAATTGTACGTTCTTGGTATCAATAGTTTTTGATAGAGAAAGGTGCTCATTAATGCAGATGTAGAAAAAAAACGAGGGGGGGGGGAATTTGGATAATCTTGTTTTGGTGCTTTTCATTTCAAAAGTAATTTTAACCTTTTTGAAATAACTTTTGACCTTATAAAAATATTTTCCAAATATTTTAAAAGGTATCTAGGTCCAAGTAATTAACATAAGAGTTTCATGCATCCATATTGAAATCATTTGAAGTACTTACATGAGACTTTTCAAAAGACTATAACTTTCTAAGCGCTAAGTCTTCATGTATTTGCTTTGGTCTCAGTATCTTCATGTATTTGCTTTGCTTTCGATATCTTCATGTATTTGCTTTGACTTCCTTCATAACTCATTGATTTAAGTACATACTTCATCACGCTCTTCTAACTTAAAGTACAAGCTTTCAATGGACTTTTCAAGCACTTGACCTTGGTATTTTATTAATATTCTTGAGTCCTGAAACTTCACTTAACCAAATATATTAAGTTCATTTGCATTGTTATCATCAAAACAAGATTCTAAATCTTGTGAGGCCAACAAGTAGATTAGCTAGCTCTATTAAAAATAGCAAAAAGATTTTAGGTGAATTAAAAGGAAGATTCTCAAATAGCAAAGAAAGTTGGAATGAGATAAATATGTCCAAAAAGTCATAAAGATAAAAAGAATTTGGTATAAAATGTGTAAAAAAATGTAGAATCATGGATAAATTTGAAAAGTATAAGGAGATAAGAAAAGATGCAAAAAAGGACGTTAGTGAAGTTAAATACAAATCATTTAATAGTTTGTATGATAAATTAGATACAGAAGCATGGGAAAGAGATAAATTTAAACTTGCTAAAGTTAGAGAAAGGAAGAGTAAGGACTTTAGAAATATAAAATGTATAAAAAGTGAGGATGATATTGTCTTGGTTAAAGACAAAGACATTAAATAAAGGTGGTAAAGTTACTTTAGTAAGTTGTTTAATGAAAATCAAGTAGAAGGTTTAAATTTAGATTTGACAAATGAAAAAAAAAATACTAAAAATATGATATTTATTCATAAAATTAGAATTAACGAAGTTAAGTTTGCACTAAAAAAATAAAAAATGGGAAAGTTATAGGATCCAATAACATCTCAATTGAAGTTTGGAAATATTTACGTGATAATGGAATTATATGATTAACTAATTTATTTAATACATTTATAAAAAATAAGAAAATTCTAGATGAATAGAGGAAAAACACTTTAATACCTATATACAAAAATAAAAGAGATATTCAAAATTGTAATAATATTGTGTAATTAAACTTATCAGTCATGCAATAAAACTATGGGAAAGGGTAATTAAACAAAGATTTAGGCTAGAAATGAAGGTTTCAAAAAATCAATTTGGTTTTATGCCTAGAAGATCTACCATAGAAGCTAATATCTTTTAAGAATATTAATTGAAAATTTAGAGAAAAGAAGAGGGACTTGCATATGGTATTTATTGACCTAGAGAAAGCATATGATAGGATACCTATGGAGGATTTTAGACAAAAGGGTGTATGGAGTAGGTTTACTAATATCATTAAGGATATATACGATGCAGTAATGACTAGTGTAAGGATTATAGATGGAGAAATTAGAAAATTTCTAATTACCATAGGTGTACATCAAGGATCTACTTTGAGCCTTTATCTTTTTGCTTTAGTGGCAAACCAACTGACTAAGAGTATTCAAAATGAGGTTCCATGGTATATGTTATTTGTAGATAGTATTGTATTAATTAATGAAACTAGGGGCAGAGTAGAGGCAAAGTTAGAATTATGGAGAGAAACTTTGGAATCTAAAGGCTTTAGGATAAGTAGAAATAATAAAAAAATTAATGAAATGTGATTTCAGTAACAATAGGAAGAATATTGGAAACAAAGTTAACTTGATGATGAAGAAAAAATAGCACTTGTAGATTTTGATACCTTTGTTTTATTATGCAAGCTAAAGGGGAAATAGAAGATGATGTAATGTATAGAGTTAAAGCAGGTTGGGTAAAATGGAGAAGTGTTTCAAGTATGCTTTGTGATTGTAGAATACCTTTAAAATTAAAAGGAAAGTTTTATAGGACGACTATAAAACCAACTATGCTATATGGATCGGAATGTTGGGTGACGAAGAAACAGAATATCCAAAAAGTAAAAGATGTCGAGATGAGAATACTTAGATGGATGAGTGGTATAATATTAAAAGATAAATTAAAGAATGAACACATTCGTAGCAAGTTAGGTGTAGTGCCTATACAAGATAAGATAAAGGAGAGATGACTTAGATGGTATGGACACTTGCAACATAGGTCACGTAGTGCACCAATGAAGGGGTAGGGATAGACCTAAAATAACTTGGAAGGAGATAGTAAGTAAGGATTTAATAGCTCTGAATTTATCAAAAGAAATGGTCCATGAACACTTAAAATGGTGGAAAAGGATTCATATAGCCGACCACACTTGGTGGGACATAAGGCTTGGTTTTGTCGTATTATATATATAGTTGTTGATTTAATAGTTATTGAATAGGCTGAGCCAAAACTGAACTGATAATCTAAAAGAAAAAAAGGAAAAATAAATATGTAAATTGAAATGAAAGTGAAAAATAGATAGCAAGTTTCTTTGTTTAGTCCGGTTTGATTTTAGGATTTGAATAATTTCTTATTTTATTTTTATTTTTATTTTTTTTGCCCCACCTCTACAGCTATTTTCTATATATCTAGCAGCAATAGATTCACCATATCCACTTAAATATAGGTTACATCTTACGACAAAACAGAATTGAAAAAGTCACGTAAGAACTCACCCTTTATCACTGAGCCACCTCATACAGTCATATAGAATAACAAAAGAGAAAATTGTAAATAGAAAAATTGCTAATTGAATTAATGAATCTATATTATTAGTTTGAATTCATTCGAAATTTGAAGGAATCAAAAGATCAATTTTTTTGTGATAAATTTATAGGTCAAATTTATTAGATGGCTAAGATTTTTGTCGAGAATTGAAATAAAAAAATAAATAGTTACAATTAATAATGAATTGAATGTTATATCTCCATAGCTAGATGAAAACATATAAATATTAAATCATTTTGACTTGAGGGGTTAAGTAGGATGAGAAAAGAGAGATGGATGTGGGCTCTTGTGATTTGTTACATCTTAGCTAGTCAGATGATGGATAACAAATAATCATGTCTGCTGTCGAGAACATGCGTGCGAAGAAAATTTGTCTTGGACCTTTCTAATATTTGTCTTGGATCTTTCTAAAATAAGTAAATTGGTGTCCTCTTCTTTTAATTGAGGATCATGATTTTATGGTCAAAATCCACTTTGAAAAATTGACTGCACATGTCCCACTATAGATTTTTCCAGCACTATGCTGATTCTGGTCTATCTCCCACCATGCAAGACGAACAACAAACAAGAACAAGGGTGTTTGTTCTTTTCACCTTATACTAATTTACTAAGTACTTAGAAAATGAAGTGGAAGAGTTTGTTGTTTGTACAAATATTTATTGAATGCTTTTATGGGTTTGGGAATTTAAAACTATTTAAAGTTTGAATTTAGATCTGTACAGACCGAATTGAATGTAATCGAAAATTTTATTGAATTTTTTTCAAAAAAATTCTAGTAAATACAAAGCATCCTCAAAATTTACTCAACGGAAAAATTCATTCCATAACTTACTAACGAATCTTTCTTATGAATTTGCATTTAGAAATTTATTTAATTTAATTTTTACATTAATTTCAATCGTGTCGAATAATCTCTATATTGAAGAATAGGATTTGAGAGATTGCTGAAACCTTTTTTTCTCAAAACATAAAAGACTCGACGCATGTGAAACAAGAATTAAGTGAAAGGACGAGAAGTGAAATTTTTAAAAATGTATTATAAAAAGTTAAAACTCGTGTGAGATAGCAACCAAAATTTTGTATAAAATCTTAAACTTCAAATAAATACGAATATAATTTTCTACATACTTAGAGAAAATGGGAAATGAAAATTTTGCATCAAAATTTATTACATTTCGGAGAAGTATTGAATTGAAGTTCAAATTTTATGCTTCCAAATAAATTATATATGTGCCACCAACTTGATGAACTGCTAACAAGCAAGTTCAAATAAAGGTGCCATGCAAATCTAGTCACAAGTGTTGGCCTCTAGCCTTTATATTCTTTCTCTACGCATCAAACTCTTCCCACTTGTCTTAGAAGTGTTTCAATTTGCGTGTTGTCTTTGCTTTCATCCTTTCATTCAACCTTTTTCTTTTGTGTGTGTATAGATATAGGGTATACCCATTTTCGTTTATATTGGTGTGAATGCAGAAACCAAAGGTATTTCCTTTGTGGGTTCAAGGGAAAAAAGAAAAGGACAAGCATGAAGAGTTTTCTCAAGAGCAATTGACAACTTGTCTGCCCATAGGAATACACTCACCATCCAAATTGATGGATAATAATCCCATGATTATTCACGAGTACCCATGCATTTAAAAATATCATTATTTTTTGGAGAAAATATTAATTAAAAAATTAAATTTGAGTCCGGCACAATTATTTAGGTCATATACTCGGACCTTCTCGGTTAAAATGTTAGAGTTCGAGTCTTTAAAGCTTTAACTTTCTATTTGAGATAAAATGTTGGTATTTAATTGGAGAAGGGTAGAGGAGCATGTAGGCATTATAAAATATCAATGCATAAAAATAATTTAATTAGTCAAATTAAAAAATATTTGTTTAACTCATTCTTTTCAAGAGCTCAATTAATAAAAAAGACTATTGGGGCTTATTGAGAAATATGGGCTTTTAGCTCAGCATTAAAATATGGGTTTAGCTAATTAAATAAGGTTAGCTAGTCCACAAAACTATATCTACACAAGCGAGTGTCAAGATATTAAGAGTCCTAAGAATTCACTCAACTCTCATTCCTCCTTTAAATAGTCCTCTTCACTTATAAAAACAATAAAAAAAATTAAAAAGAAAAAAGAAGGGGCTCTTAAAAGCCACACCTCGACTAAAGGAGAAAATTCAAGCCTCTATTATTTAGCAACTCTCTCAAAATCAAAGACAGATGCATAATGAAAATCGACACGTGATTGAAGAACAACAACTCTACAATTGTTCCTCGATGATCCACTCTTCCAAACATCCTTTATTCGTGATTAAGCTCACGCATATAAAGATCAAACACACATCCATCTTCCACCGATATTCACCATCGTCATGTTTGGAACAAACTTCTCGAGCCTTTGAATCGACGGAGCTCTTTAGAGAGATTGAAAATAACAACAAAAATACATTTTTTGCAGATCATGAGATTAGTTGTCTGGAAGATCCGGTGTGTATTTCTTCTGGAAGTTGATATTTAAGCCCTCGAAAATTCACCAATCTTGTCAAATAGATCAGAGGTCAAACAAATTCATCTTCCATAGATCATCAAATTAATCATTCAAAAGACCCATCACCACTTTGTTCGGGGAGAAGCTTATTGTCTTGAAATGGCAAATTCACTTTCAATGAGGTAGAATCAAAGGATATTTACCTTGTTTGCTGCAAACATATACAAAGATTGTGCCCATTATTTTATTCAAAACAAAAATAAATTCTGTATAATTTTCCTGTCTTTATTTTTAAGGCATGAATTTTGTCATTACAAGTTTCTAGCATGCCCTGTGGGACAATTCTATCTCAAATATTTTATTCCTTTTAATCCCATGTCACTAGATCTAATGGCTCCTATGACGAATATGGCCAACAATAATGTTGCTGCACTCTTCATGGTTTTCGAATCTATAGGTAATGATACTAATTTAGTTTGACTTCCACTCACTCAAAGAAAATCAACGGCCTTGGCCTTACAAGGTTATCAACAAGCCAAGGAGACTGACTTGAAATACACGCTAATGCTTGATCTCCTTCCTAAGAAGATGTCAAACTTGAAGGTTTCTTTAATCTTCGAACAGTCCACAAGTGGGGGTAAAACACTAATCTATATGTAAAAATAATTTTCCTTTGAAAGCTTATAGTTTTGATCATTTCTTGAAAGCCTTATGGAAGAGATTTATCTTGCACAACTCATATCGCCTCATCTACTAACGTCATGCATGTCATGATGATTAGTATTGCCACCATGGGTGAGAAAGATTGTAGAAATGGAGAGAAAGATCTCAATTCTCACCAAAATAGTTGAAGACAAATATTTTCAATTTTCCTTGCTTATGAACAATTTGGAGGTCCTAAGCCAAGCTATATAATTTCCTCTTGATTACTTTCCCAACATTGTTACTAAAAACAATGGCTAAAAGAAAGAAGTCTTAGAGGTTTCTTAAGCGACTCACTCTACCTTAGTCACTTCGCCATCTATTCAATAATTACAGGATATGATAACAAATATAAAAGGGGCAGCTGTAGACACTCATTTTAGCCAAGCCTTCTTTAAAAAATATTTTTATTCATCTCATTTTTTTTACAAATACATGAAATACATAATATAAGTAAATACATCGAGGATAAAGAAAAATATAGGGAAAGGTAGGAATACAGGGAAATACATCACAGGGGAATATGGAAATACATAAAATACATGAGGGCAGACAAGAAATTTTGTGCTCCACACAAAATATCCCTAGCATCCTCGTGGGTACTTGCATCCAAAAACAAAAGGAAATCAAGCAGCAATGGGAGTAAATTTTGAGTGATTTTGTAACTAGTTCGAGAAAATCTTAATATTTACATGTATCCCATCCCAATCTTTGGCTAGGGACCCATAAAGAAAGAGAATCGGCCAAATCACAAAAAATGATGGGATTTCTTGCTATAGGAAGGAAAACATGCGGGGGGAAAGGAAAGGGTGGAAAAAGGAAGGTTTTTTCTATTGCCTATCCTATCCTAGCCGAGGCGCCAACCCTATAAATAGGGGCCTTCGTAAAGGGTACAACACACACCAAGAAAGAGAGAAATAAGAGAAAAAATAATTGAAAGGTGTTGGAGTTGGTGTATTCCCAAGCGAGGGGTGAATAGGGTATTTAAAAAATTTCCCCTAGGTCAAATCCAAATCAGCAATAGTATATCACAACCTAGGGTCTTTCTAAAACAACTTCCAATATATTCAATATAACACTGAGTAGATAATCAACACAATTTAAAACAATCTTTGTAATGACCCGAAAATTTAAATAATTAGTAAATATAATGAATAGAATGGATTAAAGGATAATAAAGGGAAAAGGAAGGATTTTTAGAAGGAACAGGAGGCCTCGTCGACGAATGTCCTATCCTTATCGACGAGTGTCCTTCTAAGCTCGTCGACTAATACAATTCCTCGTCGACGAAGGAATCCCGAGAAAGTATATTTTGGAACTCTAAATTTTGTCAACCAAGCCTCTATATTGCCTTATCGACGAATCGACGTGTCTCGTAGATGAAGCTCTGCCTATAAATAGGTTGTTCTTCATTTTCAACGTAATTTCATGAACTCTCTCTCTCCTATCTCTCTCTCTCTAAAACAGTTTTCGTACCTTCTCTCTTCGATTTCGGGCCAGATTTGATCCAATTTGACGATCTAGAACCACAAGGTTTGTAGGATCGTTCTCTGCAAGGTTGTAGGAGCTGATCGTTGGATTAAGGGGTTTGGGAAACATCCCAAAATCAGGGTAAGTGAGTTATTTTGGGATTTCCTTAACGAATGTTGTTATTTGGAGCCTAGGAAATAGAAAATAAGTGTTTTACTTAAGATTTGAGTTAATTGGAATTTATTTTAATTAAGCTAAGATTTTTGAATTCAGGGTCCAAGTGAACGCTACGAGTATCGGTTCGGGGAACTTGCCAGCGTAGTTTGAAGTCAGGTAAGGGGGAAATTTATATATTAAATCAGATTCTTCATGAATTAAAAAGAATTATGTGTTACTTACGTATACATACGCTTTTGTGTGGGTTTAATATGCCAACTATGAAATATATGTTATCTGAGCCTAGGATTGTTTATATAGCTATGTACATGTGAAAGTAAACGAATGAAAGTGAAAGGAATTAAGTAAGAAGGAAATTTATTTTTAGTATATAAATGTTAATTATGATTTAGCTTATTTTGTAAGAATGTACATGAATTTTACTGTTAAATTGTGTGACATGAAATTCTGTGCAAATATATGTTAAATGTATGAGATGCAGGCTAAGCAAGTAAAGTATTGAGAATTAAATATGATATAGATAATGTTGCCTGTGTATGTTAAATGCAACCATGTAAATGTAAGGCAGCTGAAATACGGCCATGCTAGCAGATTCTAGCGCATTTCTATGTGGACTAACTAATGATGGCTAAAGACCAGTTGTAGTACGAAGGAATGAAATCAAAATATTATGCAATGAAATGACAATATGTTGACCTTATAGGTCACGCCCGGTTTTGATAATGACAAATACTTGTTATATCTAATGGGTGTTTGAGATTATGTGCAGGAACTCAAATTGACAAATTGCAATGCACGAAGAGCAAGTAAAGATTGAAGACCCAATTACTTTGTGTTGTAATATATAATTCATTTATGTAATTGGTGTGTAATATTAATTAGGGCTTTTGGTTTGTAATAAGCTCACACACATCACATGCATGATAATATGTAAGCTTAAACCAAATATGAACTAAAAGTGACCGTAGGACACACACCTTTGCACTTGCATGTATTAGACACTTGAATAGGGTGAATGTGTATTAAAACGGGACCGAAATGCACACTTTGTGCACTTTTGGTCGATTGGCCAAGGTAGTTCATTTTGCCCTGGTCGATCGAAACAAGTTTGGGTCAACAGTTGACCAAGGTCCCAATTGACCAAACCATTGCAGTTCAAAACTCTTGGTCGATCGAAACCCCCTGGGGTCAAATGTTTGACCATCTGGTCGACCAATCAAAAATTGTACTCCAACTACCTGGTCAACCGAGGGTCCTTGGGAAAAATCCCAATGGTCTGGTCGACTGAACCAACCAGTTCAAAATGTCTCGGTCGACTGAACCTTAGAGAAATGGAAAATCGCCCACTTTTGGTCGAACAAGCCTTAAGTTCAAAAACCTCCTAGTCGATCGAACCATATGAGATCTAGTCGACCGAAACTGTTCTAGTCGACCGGACCTCTCGGGTTGCCCTGATTTTTACCGCGGTTAAATATTTTTTAAACAGGGTTAAAACATTTGAAATATCATTAAACTTTTCTAATAATTCCTAATAGGTCCCCAACGGTTATATTTCATGGGGTGTCTATAAATACCCCTTCATTTGTGAAAACTAGAGATGGATTAGAAGATTTGATTAGGGAAAATTCTTTGAAAATCCAAAACCCTATAATACTCATTTCCAAGCTCCACACACTCAATCTTACCTTCCCATATTGCCTACATCATTTGTAAGTTGGTTTTGAGTGTTCGTCTTGATTGGTTTGCTCTCCTATCTTTGGATTGATTGATTTATTTTTATTGAGAGTTAAACATTAAGGATTCTTAGGGAACTTTGTTAATAAGTCTATCCTAAGAAGACTTTGATAGAACTTCTAAGATTGCACCTTCATTGCAACATCTTGAGAAGATTGTATTTGTTTTTTTGGTTGCAAAATATTTTCAAAATACTTTCAAATATCTAGTGTGCTTTATCTTGATAAACCTTTAAAGAGATATTTGTTTGTGTGAGAAAAATATTTGTTGCAATATTCATTGATTCATATCTCTAGTTGAATACAAAGGTTAAACTCTTTTTGCAAACCAAGCATATACATCATTTGATATTTACATGTTTGAGACATCCTGCTGATTGAAATACTTGAAACTTGACATCTTTGTGTGAACTTACTGGCTGAACATCTTGTGATACAAAGATTTATTGATTGATACTCTCACGCACTCATTTCACTAATAGTAAACATATATATCTAAGAGCTGAAATATTGGACCACACTGAGCTTACATATTATATCATTTATGGTGTATGTAATTGCGCGTATTTGGGTACATATCTTCTTTACATGAAAGTACAATCACTCTACCATTTTATTGTAATACACATCTATTGTATTTCCAGGCATGGGCCTGAAGAGGGAGACTAGCCCTAGAATAGTCCCAGATTGACTTAGACCTAGTTAGGAAAGCTAGGTGCATCATCTTATTAAGGCATGTAGGTTGAGGTCAGCTCTGCTAATTGACTTGGTTAAGGTTGAGGTTAGCCCTGTGCTAATTGACCTGGTTGTAATCGGTGCCGCTCCACCCTTAAGTGAACTATTAGTGGAATCCTCAGGCTTGCGAGCTAGAGGCGGGGATGTAGGCACAGTTGGTCGAACCCCCACAACATATCGTGTGCCTTGTTTATATTTCTACACTTTATCTTCACTACATATGTATGTTTTGGAGTGAATGATGCGCTTGTTGTATACGAGTATTTCATTTAAACTTAGGAAAAAGTTTTAAATTCCAATTCACCCCCCTCTTGGGAATACACCAAAGCAAACACAATAGAATGACAATGCAATGAAATGAAATGACAAATGTGAACGATACAAATGGGAAAGAATCACTTAAAGTGAAATGAAATGCAATGTTTAAATCTATGAACATGAAAAGATGTGTATGAACGAATAATGATAGAAAGGAATAAAGTATTATGTTATTAAAAGTATCTATGTAAGTAGATCATGTTACAATTAGGCAAGGCGAACTCTTCGCTTGAGGGCTTTCTAAGAAAGGCGAGTGCATTAGTAGCTTCAGATGTGACTGTAGTTGCATAATGTACTAGGGCAGAGGGAACCTATTTGTATGGGCGGGTAGATTTCCCTATCATAGGGACCTTTTTCAGTAAATTATTGTTGAATGCGTGAGTATGAGATCAAATAAACACTTGAGGGCTTACTGAGTAAGGTGAGTGTCCTAGTATGCTTTAGTTGTGACCTTAGGGTTACCTATGTATCAGAGTAGAGGGGTGCTACTTGTATAGGCAGGTAATCATCCCTATCCTTGGGTAATCTCGTGGGTTAAATATTTGCATGTGATTGTTTAGGTTTAGAAAACGATTTCAATGTTATGATAATGATTTGTAAATGTATTTAAAATGATATCTCTATATCTCATGTTAGCCACACGCTTAAATATGTATGTTTCTTCCCTTACTTGGATGTGTCTCACCCAAATATGATTATTTCTTTTTCAAGACATCCTCAAGGTCGGGCTTAGGGAGCTCGAGGGTATTTAGTCTTTTAAGGAATATAAAGAAACAGGGTATATGTTGATACTATTCTGGAGATGTAAATATTTATGTTTTATGTTTTATGTTTTATGTTTTATGTCGTTATGTTTAAAGGATGTTGTGAGAGATATGGTTGTGAATATACTGAAATGTGTTAGAGATGTATGTATCTATGGGAAATGCAGGTGATGGATAAATTTTATGGATTTCTAAATAGGATATAGCAAACTCTGGTATTATGGAATGTTGGTATTATTAAATTATGTTTATGGAGATTATGATTATGTTTTCTGCTACATATGTTATGAATTATGAATTATGAATTATCAAGATTATATCAGGTATAACGCATCAGACCCGGGTTTAAGGGTTCGGGGCATTACATTTTGGTATCAGAGCAATGATTTTAGGGATTTTGAGGATTTAGGAAATGATTTATACCATATTATAGGAAATAGTTAGGATAAGGATACTAGATGAATAGTTTGGGTATTGAGAAATAGGTTTGGTGTAGGGAAGTATAGGATTTTGTTTTGTAATTTAGAGGCGAAAGTACATCGACGATTTCTTGTGACTTTTCTAAAGAAGTCGATGGCCTCAGAAAAGCCACGGTAAACCGTAGATGATTTTTTTTCTAAATTATGAGACTCGTCCTTATATGGAAGTTTTGGATTGTATTGGATTTAAGTGGAAATCTTATCTCTTCTTTGTCCTACTTTCAGGATGGATTCTGGAGATGAGAATGTAGAGGCTAGAGGAAGGGAGGATTCAGTGACCTCTAGATAGGAAGAAATAGATACCTCTAAGGTATTGCGGAGTATCATTCGTCAGGATAAAGTCGAAATGAAGAAGGATCCAAAGGAACAGAACTGTCCACCTGTAGGACAGGGCTACAACATAAAAGAATTTATAAGGATGAACCCTCCAGCCTTTACAAGAGGACCTGATCCAGTGGTAGCAGAGAATTAGGTACAGGAGATAGAAGAAATCATGGTTGTACTCAACTGCATAGACGAATAGAAGGTCCGCTATGCCACTTTTAAGATGACAAGAGAGGCGAAGTGCTGGTGGCTTTTTACGAAGCTACTGGAAGATCAAAGGGTCGTAAAGATAGCTCTCACCTAGGAGAGATTCAAGGAGCTATTCTTTGACAGGTATTTTCCTTCATCTGTCAGAGAGGAAAAGATTGAAGAGTTTACTAATCTGACCTAAGGGGATATGACAATTGCGGAATACGCGGCTAAATTTGTAAAACTGTCACGTTTCGCTCCATTTCTAGTCCCAAATGAAGTAAGAAAGGCAAAGAAATTAGAGAAAGGTCTGAGGCGCAAGATCTATGAGCTGGTAGTCGGGTTTCAGGTCCAGATCTTTTCAAAACTAGTTGATAAGGTTTCGGTGTTGGAAAAGAGTATCTAGAGTAGCACTGAGCCTTCAGAGCAGAAGAAGAGACATGTACCATTTGGTTTTCAGTATGAGGCCAGTCAAGGATCAGCGAAGAAAGGGAAGGAAGCAATGGGCTCTGTATGCTCGAAGTGTGATAAGAGGCATAAGGGCGAATGCTGGTGTGGCACTCTGAATTGTTACAGGTGCGGGAAGCCAGGGGACCATAGGAAGGATTGCCAAGAACTCTTGCCTATGGTAGCTGCTCAGAATCAGGATCGAGGAAAGCAGCAGATACCACTTGGAAGAGGCAGTCCACCCCAGCTGTATATACTTCGAGCTAAGGAGGATGTTATCCGGGAAGCAGGTATGAATTTGTATATAAGATAGTGATGATTTAACTTAATGAATGATGATTCAATTATTTATATAATTAGATATATGTTGAATTCTTATGATGGTAGCTAACAAATGAATTCAAGTAATGTGAAAGCATGATTAGTTAGTAAAATTTCGAAGACGAAATTTCTTAAGGAGGGGAGAATGTAATGACCCGAAAATTTAAATAATTAGAAAATATAATGAATAGAATGGATTAAAGGATAATAAGGGGAAAAGGAAGTATTTTTAGAAGGAACAGCAGGCCTCGTTAACGAATGTCCTGTCCTCGTCGATGAGTGTCCTTCTAAGCTCGTCGACGAATATAGTTCCTCGTCGATGAAGGAATCCCGAGAGAGTATATTTTGGAACTCTGAATTTCGTCGACGAAGGTATCTTCTCATCGATGAAGCCTCTATAGCGCCTCATCAACAAAGCCCTACCTATAAATAGGTTGTTCTTCATTTTCAATGTAAATACACGAACTCTCCTCTCTCTCTCTCTCTCTCTCTCTCTCTCTCTAAAATGGTTTTCCTACCTTCTCTCTTCAATTTCGGGCCAGATTTGACCCAGTTTGATGATCTGAAACCGCTACGAGGTTTATAGGATTATTTTCTGCAAGGTTGTAGGAGCTGATCATTGGATTGAGGGATTTGGGAAACATCTCAAAATTAGGGTAAGTGAGTTATTTTGGTATTTTCATAACGAATTTTGTTATTTGGAGCCTATAAAATATTAAATAAGTGTTCTCCTTAAGATTTGAGTTAATTGGAATTTATTTTAATTAAGCTAGGATTTTTAAATTCAAGGTCCAAGTGAACATTGCGGGTATCAGTTCGGGGATCCTACCAGCGTAGTTTGAAGTCAGGTAAGGGGGAAATTTATATATTAAACCAAATTTTTCGTGAATTAAAAAGAATTATGTGTTACTTACGTATACATACACTTTTATGTTAGTTTAAATTGCCAACTATGAAATTTATGTTTTTTGAGCCTAGGATTGTTTATATAGCTATGTACATATGAAAGTAAATGAATGAAAATGAAAGGAATTTTCTGAGGAATTAAGTAAGAAATGAAATGTATTTTTAGTATATAAATGTTAATTATGAGTTGGCTTATTTTGTAAGAATGTACATGAATTTTACTATTAAATTGTGTGGAATAAGATTCTGTACAAATATATGTTAAATGTATGAGATTCAGGCTAAGCAAGTAAAGTATTGAGAATAAAATATGATATGGACAATGTTGCCTGTGTATGTTAAATGCAACCTTGTAAATGTAAGACAGCTGAAAGACAGCCATGTTAGCAGATTCTAGCACATTTTTATGTGGACTAATTGTAGCAGATTCTAGCGCATTTTTATGTGGATTAACTGATGATGGCTAAAGACCAGCTGTAGTATGAAGGAATGAAATGAAAATGTTATGCAATGAAATGACAATGGAATGATAATGCAATGAAATGAAATGACAAGTGTGAACGATACAAATGGGAAAGAGTCACTTAAAGTGAAATCAAATGTAATGTTTAAAGCTATGAACATGAACATATGTGTATGAATGAATAATGACAGAAATGAATAAAGTATTATGTTATTAAAAATATTTATGTACGTTGATCATGTTACGATTAGGCAAGGTAAACTCTTCTCTTGAAGGCTTTCTGAGAAAGGCGAGTGCACTAGTAGCTTTAGATGTGGCAGTAGCCGCATAATGTACTAGGGTAGAGGGAACCTATTTGTATGGGCGGGGTAGATTTCCCTATCCTTAGGGCCTTTTCCAGTAAACTATTGTTGAATGCGTGAGTACGAGATCAAGTTAACACTTTAGGGCTTACTGAGTAAGGTGAGTGCCCTAGTATGCATTAGTTGTGACCTTAGGGTTACCTATGTATCAGAGCAGAGGGGTGCTACTTGTATGGGTGGGTAATCGCCCCTATCCTTGGGTAATCTCGTGGGTTAAATATTTGCATGTGATTGTTTAGGTTCAGAAAACGATTTCAATGTTATGATAATGATTTGTAAATGTATTTGAAATGATATCTTTATACCTCATGTTTGCCACACGCTGTTTAAATATGTATGTTTCTTCCCTTACTGAGATGTGTCTCACCCGAATATGATTATTTCTTTTTCAGGATATCCTCGAGGTTGGGCTTAGGGAGCTTGAGGGTATTTAGTCTTTTTTGGAATATAAAGAAACAGAATATATGTTGATACTATTCTGGAGATGTAAATATTTATGTTTTATGTTTTATATCGTTATGTTTAAAGGATGTTGTGAGAGATATGGTTGTGAATATACTAAAATGTGTTAGAGATATATGTATCTATGGGAAATACAAGTGATGGATAAATTTTATGGATTTTTAGATAGGATATAGCAAACTCTAGTATTATGGAATGTTGGTATTATAGAATTATGTTTATGGAGATTATGATTATTTTTTCCGTTGCGTATGTTATGAATTATGGATTATCAAGATTATATCAGGTATAACGCATCGGACCTGGGTTTAAGGGTTTAGGGCGTTACAGTCTTAGTATTTCCCAAGCATTCATAATAATAGAAATGTAACATTCAAGTGTAGAAATTAAAGTAATGCAGGGTAAGAGAAAATGACACATATGATATCAGGGTTCGGCCATACTTGCCTACGTCCCTGCCTCAAGCTCACAAGCAAGAGGATTCCACTTAACTTGCTCACTTGTGGGTGGAGCGGCACCGATTACAACACATTACAAGTTGGTGCACCTAGTTCTCCTAACCAAGTCTAAACCAGTTCGGGACTATTCACAGAGCTAGTCTCCCTCTTCCGACCACACGTTGAGAATACAGCCAGTAATATCAAATTTGTGTACAAATACAGTACTTTTAATACAAGCATATGATGTATAACAATTAAAACACAATAAATACACTTACATATGATAAGAATTTTTGCTCAAGTGAGATTGGTCAAATAATGTATCAAGTCACAATAATATGTGCATCTATATGTATATGTGTGAGTGAGTGAGATCTTTGAATCAAAATGGTATGATCACAATATGAATACTCAAAGATACTCTACAACCCTAAACAAATATCTCAATAAGATTATTCAAATATCAAGCACAATAGTTATTAGGGTTTTTGGCTCAAAAAATGTTTTCACAAAAACAAGCAAGTAAGCCTTTGAATCTTGCAATGGATATGCAAGATTCACAAGCTAAGAATATAGTTCTCCATCCAAAAAATATTTTCCAAAGATAATGTGGGAGAAACTTGAATAATACTCGCAAAATAGGATGTGAAAAATAAATGCAATATGAGAGTAAATAAATTTTTGATTTGTAAAACAAACGCTAACATAAATAAAACACTCTCTTTGAGAAATGATTTTCAAAGCAATAACAAAGAGAGGGTAAAAAATTAAGCTTGGAATATGAAAATAATATTTAAAAAAATTGAGAGAATTTCTCACTAATCATGTTGCTAATTATGTATAATGAGGGATAATATATACAGAGTTGGGTTGAAATCTGACCCTTGGCGACATCAACTGTATTTTGAAAATTATTAAATTAAAATTTAAGCCTAATTACCCCTAATTTCCATCGTAAAAATTTGGCAACCCAAGGGTTTCGGTCGCCTAAATAGACATAGATAGAAAAGTTAAGCTTTTGGGTTCGGGTGTCCGAGGACAGGTTCGGGCGGCTGAACCAAGGCAATTTTCCAAACGCTTGAGGTTCAATCACCCGATTCATAGTTCGGTTTGCCAAACTTTATGATTCGGTTGCCCAGGGTAAAATTAAACTTAGTATTCAGGCACCTAAGGACAGTAGAAAGTGTCATCCTTTACGTTCGGTCGACCGAGAATAGTATGTTCAATTTAGGCTTGGTCGCCTAGGCCTTAGTCAACATGTTAACTTTCTACTAGTTTAGTCAACCGAGGCATTTTCAACACGCTAGGTTCAGTCTTCTAAAGCTCTTTCAAACTTAAACCTAGGTCCTATCTTTTAGCATAAGTTACCCCTGTTTGCATACTTATGACGTGCAGGGACCTAGGGTCGTTATATGGTCTAGGCTTTTTAAGTTAACCTAAAAAATCTGGCATCGGTCGACCTTTGTCTTTTCTATGGCCATTGATTTCCCTATGGTCATTCTACGGTCATCATTGAGCTTATCCATATCATGCATGCAATGTATTATTACAAACCGAATTTAAAACAGAAATGCATTTACAATAAGAATTTTCGTCTTCTTTCTTTTGCTCTTTGGATTCTCCATGGAGTATGCCAAATTATGTGAGTTTTAAGTCTTTTAGGCTTCATGTATCATGTACCTCATGTGTGTGCTTAATTCTAGACCTATTCACAAACTGAATACACAAGTCAACAAAAGGTATCATTGGTAGGCTCGCCAAGGCTTGGGTTCTTAACTAACAAAAATAAAATTTATAAACCTAACTTTCCCAAGTTCCGTAGAACAGTGAATAAGTTGGGTGTTGATCCACATGGACTATAAGGCAATTATTAACAACTTCCAACCTAGTTTACTACAACTTTGTGTAAAAAGAGAAAAAAGAGAGATTTTGAAAAGGTTGTTCTTACAACTACTTAAAGCATGTAAATTTACGTTAACACTATTCCTACAAAGCAGGTCTTAGATTGTGATTCAAGCCTAGACTATCGTGCCTGCAAGCTATATCAAATCAACTATCCATCCTAGGCTAACGGTTAAGTGAACCATTCGATGGCATAGAGTAGCGAAGGTGCACCAATTGTCCAAAGCACGATCCAGAACCAAGGTATACTCTATCACAATGATCACGAGATCACCCTATACATGAACCGTAGCCTAGTTCATATAAGTGAATGAATCTCTAGCTAGGCTATCCTTTACCCTAGGGTCTCAACATAATCAAATATGTAAACTTGCATGGAAATTAAAGTGCAGGTATTGAAAGTGCATATATTTAAATGAAAGCAGTAAAAAAATCATGTAAAGAAAGTATGTAAAATCAGTTTCAATTGCAACTCGAAAGTCTGTCATTAATGATCGGGAATATAATCAAAAGACCATCTACTCTAAGCGGTAGCATAAGGAACACGAAGGTTGTCACGGGCCTTCAATGATTCTATGCACAAACTAGTACAAGGATTGAAATCAAAAGTAGCAAACCTATTCTACTTGGCACCCAATGGCTTTCTAAGTCTGTCACTAACCCAAAAGTAGCAAAATAAGAACCCTAAGCCCATAGATGAAACTTTGTTTTAAACTAAATGGGGTTTACAAGGTTTAAAATTCAAAATAGGAAACTTCAGCAAAAAATCTTGCACAGAAGATCGTCGCTGTCGACCAGGACATACCCATATGTGATAGGAATGGTGTGATCCCAATTGGGGGGTGGATTTGAATTTAAAAGATTCTTCCTAGTTACGTGTGTTGAGTTTTAAATTGCAGCCAGTATTACACAACCTAGATTCTTTCTCATAAGTCTCAAATCCCCCAACTAATCAAGTATGCTAATGTTTAAAACAAATATGGTATTCTCAACAAATTCAATATTAGCATGCAAACACCACATCATATCCCATTTAAATATAAGCGTGTATGTAAAAATGATTATAACAATAAAAGAACAAACATACACGTATGGAAATTGAAGTGCGAAAAGGTAAACAAGATAGAGAGAAGGAGAGTGACACAGGATTTGTTATTGAGGTTCGGCCAATCTTTCCTGTGTCCCCACCTTGGGCAAACCACCCAAGGATTCCACTAGGTTCTCACTTTAACTAGGAGGAGCGATGCCGTTTGCAAATCTCCTTACAAGGTGGAGTCTCCTTAGCTCACTTACGGGCGAAGCCAAACTAATTCTCCTTACGAGGCGGAGTCTCCCTAACTTAATTACCAGGCTAAACCAAACTGGTTCCTCCTTACAGGGTGGAGTCTCCCCTGCTTAATTCTCCAGGTTGAGCCAAATTGGTTCCTCCTTATGGGGTGAAGTCTCCCTAGTTCACCTAACTAGGCTTGAGCTAAACTGGCTCACAGATAAAAAAGTTTGTGTACAAATAACTGCTTCTAAAACAAGCAAGGATGTACAAGTTAAAGCTCTAATATGCACTCTCTATTGATATGAAATAAGCTTAGTAGAGTAAGTGAATTTTTCTCAATAGAACTTTTTGTAATCTTTGAATAAAATATTTATATGACAAGAACTTCAAAGCTTTGAACCCAATAAATATTTCTCCAAAAAATATTTTCAATAAACAAATGTAGGAGAACCTAGGGTTTTTCTTTCAAAATAGTTTTCTCAAGGCCAATATTTGAGATACCTTCCAAGCAAAGATATATATAACAAATATAGGCTCAAGGCATTCTTCAATAACCCAAAGATTTTCTTAAAAATGATTTTCAAAATGAAAATAGGAAAAACTAGGGTTTTTGCTCAAAAGTATTTTTTGCTTTTTTTTTATAAAAAACGCTAAGAGCTTTTATTCACAAGCAAGATAAACAATTTCTGCACAGAAATATTTATCAAAGAAAATAATCGGGAGAAACTGCTAACTTACTCTCAATAAATGATTTTCAAAATGAAAGTTTGAATGAGAGTAAATGCTTAAAAATAATGGAGTGAATGCCCAAATGAATGCTCTCTTTCCAAAAAAAGGTTTCAAAAGAATGAGTGGAAGAGAGTATAATATTTTGGCCCAAACAAAATTTGCAATAAAATAGTATGGGGGAACTTTGATTCGAGAATTTACCCAAAATATTTGAGAGAATATTTTGACTAATCAAAGTTCCTAATTATGCTTCGGAGAAGGCTATATATAGAGTTCCTCAAAATCTGAACGTTAAGGGACACAGGGGGCATTTTTAAAATTATTTAATTAAAAGTTAAACGTGTTTAGCTGTTAAAAAATTGCCTGACCTGAGAGGTTTGGTCAGCTGGGGAAGGCGTCGGTTGGCTGACCTTGGTGCTTTTTCAAAAAGTAACGAGGGGTTTGGCTGGCCTCAAAAGTCGATTGGCCAAGTGAACAGTGGCGGTCGGCTAGGGCTTTTCTATTCTAAAATGGTCGGTCGGCCGAGCTGTTCAAACTAGTTGAATACTAAGGCCGGTCAGCTAAGGCTTTTGGTGCTTAAGGATGGCCAGTCGACTGCAAGGTTTTATAAAACAGGCCAAAAGAATGGCCAGCTGGCTGAGGACTTTATAACATGCTAGGACCAGTCGACCAAGGTCAGTTCAAAATGCAATTTTAACCCTTTTTGACTTTAGAAACATTTTAAAACCTTTTGTATAATTTTAGTATTTTAGAAAAAGTTTTTGATGAAAGTGTTGGGTCCCCTATGGTCATCACTAAGCTTAGCATCATATCATAAAGATCATGCATTGTTACAAACCAATCTAAATGCAATACAAATAAAACAATGTATGTCTTCTTCTTTTTATTTGATCTTCTATCTTCCATGGAATACGCCAGATGATGTATTCATTTAGTCCATTCTGGCTTCCATTTTCCCTTTACCATATGTGCATGTTAAGACATAGACCTGTTCAAACACTAAATGCACACATGAGACAATTGTGCTTTGTCAGCATCAAAATAGGGATTGGACTCAAAAAGTCAACAATATGTTCTCCTAATCGCGCCCTAGTCAAGGCTCCTAGGAAATCTGGAATTAAAACTTAAGTATTTTCGACCTAGTCGCACCTATGTTTCTTCCTGGTTGAGCTTATGGTCAAGACTTGTAGGATCTAAGCTTTAGTAAAATCTCAAGATCTTAACTTGGTCGCCCCTCAAGGTCTTCTACTTGAGCTAATGGTCGAGACTCTCAGTATTTCTTACTCAGTTAGTCTCAGACTCTCAACCTAGTTGCCCTTTAGGATAACTTGGTCAAACACTTGGTCGAATCTCGCAAAATTTCACTCTCAATATGAACCTTGGAGTCTGTTTATTGTGACTTGGTTGAACCTTACGCTTGCTGGTCACACCACATGGTCTAACAATGAAATAACCCGAAAAAAAAATTAAAGATTAAAAAAAAATTAAAAGTAATTGTTGATTAGTTAATCAGTTAAATATTATTAAATTAATGTATTAAATAAACAAGTAAGAGAAATAGTATGAAAATAATAATAATAATAATAATAATAATAGTAAATTTAAATTAAATTAAATTAAATTAATTATTAATTAATTAAATATTATTTAATTGAATTAATAAACTAATTAAACTTTATTTAATTAAATTAATTATGTGATGGGTATATATATATATAATATAAAATAATGTAAAGATAGAATTAAATGAATTGGATTTCAATTTGAAATCCAATTCAATCTTACATCTCAGGATCTTCTCAGAGTCTGCACCTGGTTCAATCTTCTTCTCTATTTCCTGCTCATCCATCCACTCCTCCGTCTCCGCCTCTCTCTCTCTCTCCCCTCATTTCTTAACGAATACTCAACCAATCGAGAAACGAAAGGTGCCATTGGTTTCCTAGCTCCGCCACCGACATTTCTACTGGAGCGAATTTGTCGTGGGAGCGGCGTAGGCACCACTCCTGGGGAAAGGTATATTTTCCCTAATTTCTCAATTTCTGGTTAAATCTGTTGTTGAATCGACGATCAAGCACCACCACGGGGTCCTAGTCGTCGTTGCCGTCATTTTGACGTGGATAAATTTTCAATTGGGGTTTTCTAGGCCCTACTCCAAAGTAATAGTGGGATTTGGGAAATTTGGCAATTTGGCTAAATTTAAGGATATTATTATTTATTTAGGAATTATGGCCCTAGGAAATATTTAAATAATATTTTATGCAAGAATAATTTATTAGAACTAGGAATTTAATTTCAAGGTCCGGGTGAGTGCCACAGGTATTTTTCGGAGTCCCTATTGGCGTAGTTCAAGAAACCAGGTAAGGGGAAAAATATATATTAAATCAAAATTTTTATGAATTTAATGGAAAAATAAATTGTGTTATATGTACGTGTATATGTTTCAGTATGGGTTAAATGTCAACTGTTTAAATTATATTTTTTTTTTCGAGTTTAAGGCTGTTTATTAGATATGTATATGTGAAAATGAACTGATGAAAGTGAGAAATACTTTTAGGATAATTAAATAAGAAATGAAAGGTATTTTCAGTATATAAACATTAAATGTTGGTTGGCTTATTTTACAAGCAGTGTATGAATTTTATTGCTAAATTGTGTGGCATGAGATTCTTTGTAAATATATGTTAAATGTATGAGATGTAGGCTAAGTAAGTAAAGCAATGAAAATAAAATATAATATGGACAATATTGCCTATGTATGTTAAATGCAACCATGTAAATGTAAGACAGCTGAAAGACAGCCATGTTAGCAGATCTAGCACACTTCTGTGTAGACTAACTAATGACAACTAAAAGGAGCTGTGTTAGCAGATCTAGCACATTTCTACGTAGACTAACTGATGATGGCTAAAGAACAGCTGTAGTACGAAGTAATGAAATGAAATGTTATGCAATGAAATGACGATGAAATTACAATGAAATGAATTGACAAAGGTAAATGATGTAAATGGAAAAGAGTCACTTAAAGTGAAACGAAATGCAAAGTTAAGTTATGAACAGGAATGAATGTGCATGAATGTATAATGACAGAAAAGAATGATGTATTATGATATTAGAAGTATGTATGTATGTAGAACATGTTACGATTGGGCGAGGCGTACCTTTCGCCTGAGGGCTTGCTAAGTAAGGCGAGTGCACTGGTAGCTACAGATGTGGTAGTAGCCACATAACGTACTAGGACAGAGGGAACCTACTTGTATGGGCGGGTAGATTTCCCTATCCTTAGGGCCTTTGCCGATAAATTATTGTTGAATGCGTGAGTACGAGATCAAACTAAAACTTAAAGGCTTACGGAGTAAGGTGAGTGCCCTGGTATGCTTAAATTGTGACCTTCGGGTTGCTAAATGTATCAGAGCAGAAGGGTGCTACTTGTGTGAGCGGGTAATCATCCCTATCCTTAGGTAATCTCGTGGGTTAAACATTTGCTTGTGTTTGTTTAGGATCAAAAAATGACTTTCAGTATTATGTTAATAATTTGCAAATATTATAAAATGATATGTATAATCTCATGATGGCTACACGCTGAGTTTAATATATTGTTTCTTCCCTTACTGAGATGTGTCTCACCTGAATATGAAATTATCTTTTTCAGGAGTTCCTCGAGATCGAGCTTTGAGAGCTCAAGATTTTATAACATTTTATTTGAAGATATAAGAAAAAGGGTATATTTTTATGTTAATTCTGATATGTATATTTTATGTTTTATGTCTTTATGTTTTAAGTCAGTTATGAAAGGATAGTTGTGAAACTTACTAGTATTAGTGAATAATGTTCTAGAGACATGTATATATTTGAATATTGATGAATGATTAATTTATTATGGTTGGTAGTTAGAATTAGTAAACTCTGGTATTATGTTATGTGGAGACTATGGTTATGTTTTTCGCCGCGTATATTATGGATTATGGTTTATCAGGTAATGATTAGGTAAACCGCGTTAGACCCGGGTTTAAGGGTTCGGGGCGTTACAAATAAGGTCTTCTTTCCTTCGATCAATTGAAGCTTCAGGGGCTTAGTTGAGTATCAGATTTGAGCTTTGTGCATCCTATCCCTTGGCTTCTTGTATTTCTTGACTCCTCAGTTTTAACATGTTTTTCTTGAAACATGAACAAAACCTTGCGTAACTCCAAACTATGGTAACAAAAGGGTAAATACATGATAAAGGAGGATAAAACAAAGGTAAATGGGAGCCTAAAGTAGTACATTTTAGGAACACATCACAACCCCAACTTACACTTTTCTAGTCCTTGAGCAAAGAAAAAATTAAGAAAATTATGAAATCCTATCTACCTCCTTTTTCATGGGAAACACTGTTGCATTTACCCTATGCAACAAGGCTTTAAACCCCTAGATGACCTTAGTGGATGAGTTATAGTCTATTGAGGGTTTCTAGGGTGGTACCCACAAATACCAATCTCAGTGACATTAAATAAGATCACATGTTACAACATCATGTCATTTCACATATAAGAATATAACCTAGTTACAACCAAGCTCCTTCATACATAACTTTATTATACAAGGAACTCCAAAGCAAATTATGCATACAAGTCTCAACAATGTATAGCCATAAAGAAAAGAATAACTCATAGAGAATCAATCCTGAAATTGCAATTCAAAGTTAATATCATCATATAAATTCAAGTATAGATAGGAAAAGTCACAAGGCATGTGTAAAGTGAATGATTTATCACACTCAGGTTACCCTTGGACACCTATAGAATGGTTGTCTTGATTCGGTCTCACAAATATACTCTCAAAAACACTCAAGAAGATGGGTTCACTCTTGTGTATGAGGAAGACATGCATGATTAAACATCCCATATACTTTGAAGAACTAATGCTAAAAATAGAGTGAAATAGTCTCATAAGAATGGGATCCAATGATTGAGGTGTCGGGTCCTTTACCCTTGCACCTTCTCACCTACTCGTCATATCCAATCAATACCACCGTAGATTGACAACTCACAAACCAGGCATAAATACATCATCTACATCAGACAACTGAAGAAGCTTCATACATGTAGGAATATGTGTATTGTATCCCTAGCTTTACCTTTTATGTATTTAGAGCAGGTATTCTACGTATTTTTCATTTATTTTTCTTATGCTCATTGTTTTTACATTTTTCTTTCATGGTCAGCTAGGACAATTGTCACAACTTTTGACTTCTTTATGCTACTGATAAGAAACTAAGTTCAAACAATAGTTTATGAATTATATCTATTTCTAGGGGTGGCTTAATTTTAATGTCTTAAGTAGGCTACAAGACCCAGGTTTATATCTCCCCACTAAACATCACCTCTAGGCTAGAAAATGTAAATGTAAAAATTAGCATGCAAAGAATATCTAGAAAAGGAAAGTTGAGTTCCTTGAACTTAGAGTTCATGTAAATGACTCTCACAAAAAATGAAAGGCTCAACATAACCTCACAAAGTGTCATAGTCACCACGGTTGTTATCTCAATGTTCTTAAGGAACCCAAAGTGAAAAAAAATCATGTGAAAGTGCATCCTAGCCTTGTGAAGTCCCATGTGAATACAAGAACTTATACCACAATTTTAGAGCGAATGAACTACTAGTCAACCCACATAGAGTTGCAAAACAAGTACATTGGCTACATCATGTGGACCTATGCACAAGCAACTCACTACTTCGTTAGTGAGCATAACAAAGTCGTCCAAAGTACGCAGCCTAAGAATGTAACATATAGGCTATATAGAAGCATGTAAAGGGCATCAAATGTGTTAACATGGCATGTAATAAGCAATGTTCACTAAAAATTTTAAAATTTGTGTCATTTTTGTGCTCAACATATGTTGTGTAGTGTTTTCCTAACTCCCTACCCCCAACTTAAAACTTCAATGTCCCAACTAAAGTGTGGGAAGAAAGCACTTGGAAAGCATAAAAAACGTAACACTGCATGGTGCTATAACATCAACTAGTGTACCTACATAAGTAATAACCACATAAAATGCAAAAATAGCCAATGGTACACTAAAGCACAAAAGACAAGTGAAGGCAAAAGCACAATGTATTTTCATTAGTATCCTAGGAAGTACAATATAGATAGAAACATTACAAGCATAAGTACAGTCATTCAAAAGCATGGTGGGATACAAGAAAATAAAATACAAAAAAAGAAAAGAAAAGAAAAGAAATAAAAATAAAAAAAGTGTTACCTTTTTGAGTCTGATCCCTATACTGATGCTGAAAAACCACAAGTACCTTATGTGTGCATTTAGTGTGCGAATAGGTTTTCATTTCTGCATGAATGTAAGATACCGAAAAATGGAAGCTAGTAGGGACATAAAGCTCACACACTCCTGGCGAATTCCATGGAAAATAAAGAGCAAAAGAAGAAGACATTTTGATTTTAGTTGTATTGCATTTAATTGTTATATTTTTTGTCTGTAATAATGCATACATCTACATGATATATTTGAAAGCTCACAACGACCTTAGGCTGACCATAGAGGGCCCAACCATAGCACCAAAAATCTTTTCTAAAAGGTTAAAATTAAACAAGGATTTTTGAAATATCTTTAGGGTCAAAGAGAGGCATAACCTTGATTCTTCAAGGGGCTCGGTCAACTGAATAAGGCTGAAGTCAAAATGTTGACTATGCCTCGGGCGGGCGACCAAATGTCTTTGAATGTATCTTCCTCAGTCGACCGAACATTAATTTCATATTTTTCCAACTGACTCAGCTGACCGAATTGATAGTTCAAAATAGGCACGGTCAATCGAACTTCAAGGTTCGGCAAACCAAACCACTCATCGGGCGACCGAAATCACATAACTTTGAAAAATCACTTGGCTCAGCCGACTGAGTATGTCCACGGTCAAACGAACCTAAAAAGTAGCTTTGATTTTTGTGAGTGGTCGGGAGACCGAACCTATCCTCTAGTCGACCAAACATATTGGGTTGGCGCATTTTTACTGTGGTAATTAGGGGGTAATTTTCAATTAAACATGGTTTAACTTTTTTCAAAATTCCTCCTATGTCCCCAACGGTCATAATTTGTTGAAAAACTATATATACCCCTTCACTTGCTTAGATTAGAAACTTTTATTAGTTTTAAAAACCTCTCAAATTATTTCTTAATCAAAGTTCTCCCAAATTATTTTTCATTGCAAAATCCTTCTTTGGGCAAATTTTTATGCTCTCCTTCTCTCTTCACTTTATTTACAAATCTTTTTGAAAAGAACATTTTAATTTTTGGGCATTCATTTTCATTCAAAGTATAATACTCTCACTTATCCTTTAATCTTTGAAAATCATTTTTGTGAGTATTGCTTGGGTTTCTCCCAATTATTTTCATGATAAATATTTTTGGGAGAAAGTATTTATTGGACAAATATTTTTCTTGAGCTTAAATTCTAGATTCTCCAAACGCTTTTATTTGCAAAATGTTTGTTGGAGAACATATTTATTATTTATATATATATTCACATATTTTTATTTATGCAAAATTTGTTGAAGAGCAAAACCCTAGGTTCTCCTATATTTTTATTGAAATATATTTTTGGAGAAAATTTCTTATTAGGGTTAAAATTTATTTTGAAAGCACCTTTACTCTACTGAGCACATTTCATATCATAAAAGAGTGTATGTATTTGAGCTTTTAATGTATACATTCATGCTTGTATTTAGAAAGGTTTTAATATGTACAAAAATGTTTTCATGTACCGGTTGGGTTCACCCTGTTAATTGAACTGGGGAGTCTTTGTCCCATAAGAAAGACTAGTTCGGTTTAGCATGAAAATTGAATTGGGGTGTCTTCGCCCCGTAAGGGATACCAGTTGGTCTTAGCCTAGTAATTGAGCTGGGATTTACCTCACCCCGTATGGAGAGGTTGTAACAGCTTCTGCTCCACCCATTTAAGTGAGTAAGGATAGTGCAATCCTTGGTGGGTATGCCCAAGGCGGAGATGTAGGCTAGTTTGGCCGAACCTCGATAAAAAATATTGTGTGTGTCTCTCTCTATCTTATTTAAATTCATGCACTTTAATTTCCGCATGTGTATGCCTGTTCATGTTTATTTTCATAACAATTTGCATACATCCATTTAATTTAAATAAGATATTTTACATGTGTGCTTGTTTTCACTACTTAAATTATTTTACATACATGTTCACATTTTGAATAGGATATGACATATGGGGAGTCATAAAAAGTTTAAATTAGCCAAAATGTTTTAAAACCCAATTCAACCCCCCTTGGGATCATGCCAATAACAACAAAAAGTGGGATGCATAAGATGGAGTGGCCTCTTTAGACAAACGAGCCGCGCTAGATCACCGGCTTGAAGCAGACTCCTCCTCCTCACAAACAATGCCAGATACTGCTAGGGACTTAGGAGAAGTAAGAGCGGGAGGAGGCACATGAGCAGTTGGGGATGATGTTGACGCAGGTGCAAAAGGTGGTGGCCACGATAGAGGAGCATATGAGGTGGCTGCTTCGCTGGAAACCATAGTGCGAGTAAAGTTCACCACCATGTGCAACACGATAGGAATGACTGGGGTCAGTAGTGTGAACATCTAAAGAGGTGCTAAGGCCCATAGTACATCGACTGGTATGATTAGGGTAGTCATCATGGAAGGGGCTGGCGGCGTAGGTGCCGAAATGGTTAATGGCTCAGTGGTCAGCTCTGTAATAGTGGGCACCTCCATAGAATGCACAATGGCAGCTAGGGGTGGGATCACAGTAGGAAGGGCCTCTACTTCACTCTCACCTAAGGACTTAACCTCGATAATGACCACCAGACTAGTCAGTGGAGTGTTTTGAGGAGGGGGAAGTGGAGGAGACGGTCGTGGTGAAGATGGAGCCAATAACAACGATGCCTCCTACGTGGTGGTGGGAGATGGAGGGGCTGGAGGTACAAAATGACCAGGGGTCGAGGCAGGGCTAAGGATCCCAAAATGTGGAAGGTTGTGAGTGCACTCAGGAAACATACTCGAAGTGCCTCAACCAATGCCTCGAATCCCTGGGTAATTGACTACTTGGTCATCATCAGCTCATCGCATACTTCTGCATATAATGTCTTAAACTCGGTGCGTAGGTAGTCCATAAATGAATTGAGGGACACCGCTAATGCGATGAGCATGCAATTGGATATCTTAGAAAAAGGGAAATTTCTAGTGGAACCTCAGCCTAGTCCCTAAGAATACCAGCAGCAATAACAACAAATACATAATATTTCTCTTGATAAAGCGGTGGCCATCATTACTTCGAGAAGCGGGAAAGAAGTTTCCCAATTTAAGATGCTCATCGACAGACAACCAGTTTTCCCGACACCTAAAGTTACGACTGAGATGGATGAAATCAAAGAAAACCAGAGGAAGCGGGCCTAGAAGTGAAGTAGTCAGTTAATAAGGAGGCTGAATAAGGAGTATCAACCTGGGGTACCTTATCCTCAGAGCTTGGCATCCATGGAACTGTCACCCCCGATTGGAATACATGTCAAGGAGTCCAATGCTGAAGCAAATCCCCACAGTGGTAAGATGATTGGTACACCCGATAAAGAGGGTGAGTAGAATGGTGAATGTTTAACTTTCAAGGAACTATGTTTGCTTAACTCCTCAGTTTTAACCTATTTTTCCTAAAATAGGAACAAAACCTTGCATAACTCCGAACTATGGTAACAAAAGGGTAAATACATGATAAAGGAAAATAAAAAAAAGGTAAATGTGAGCCTGTTTTAGGAACACATCCGTCATTGTGAGAGAAAGGGTCCATTGGTTAAGTCTTGAGGGTAAAACCCTAGAGAAAATAAAAAGGTAACATCCTAATCTTCTTGCCAAAGAGGGCTACGAAACCCATTGTCCTGTATCCCGAAGGCTTCCTTACCAACTAGAGGGGACAGAAGTCTAGCCCAGAGAACACCCTAAGCGAAGGAGTAAGAGCACAGGAATAGGAGAACGCAGGGCTAAGAAGACCCAAAGAAGTACAATGCACAAGGTTAGAATGGTTACTTTGCCTTTGTTCTTCCATAGTTATAATATATTATAGGTACTAAGTTAGAACAAGGAAGGGAGCATCTCCCATGCAAGCAGACACTTAAAACCTACTGACCAACCTAACCCTTAAGCCCATTACCTAATCTAGCATTCAATCCCATTGTACATTCGAATTTGAACCCATAAATCCCTATTTCAAAAGAAGCCCATAAGCCCTACTTTGAAAAGCCCGAAGCTTATTCTTTCAAAAGGCCTTTTTTTTAAAAAAAAATCTTAGAGGCCCACTATTTTAAAACATGCCCAAGAGGCCCATTTTTTTAAAATAAACTCTGAAGCCTAGTATTGAAAAGTCCAAAAGACCCTCCAATTTTAAAATGAGCCCCAAGCCCAATTTTGAAAAGTCTTAGAGGCCCACTCTTTTAAAATATATCTAGCGGCCCATTTTTGAAAAGCCTAAAGCCCCCTATTTTAAAAACAAGCAAAGAGGCCCATTTTTTAAATAGGCCCCAAAGCCTTTAATTTATTTACTACGCCCCCAAAGCCCATTGTTTTAAAAAGCCCAGAGGCCCACCTTTTTTAAAATACGCCAAAGCTCATTGTTTTAAAATAAATCCTAATCCATAGACCACTGTTTTCAAAAGCCTATAAGCCCACTATGTTAAAAAAATGAGCCCAGTCAACTTGACCTAACGGCTAGCCCAAGGTCAAGCCCAAGTGCATTTGACCTAACCAAGCCCTAACTAGAGCCTAACTTGACCCATTCAAGTTAGGACCAATAATGGGCATAAGCTTACACATCCCAAACAAGGTCAAGAACCCCTTTGGATTAGATGAGTTGACTCACCCGAGCCAACCTGAATCCAACAAACGGGGTTTGGGTGAGTTGACTCACCAAGAACAAAACTCAACTTGAACTCAGAACATAGATCTTACCCAAAACACAGATCTAGGCTACTTGATCCAAGTAAAAATGAAAAGCAAGGAGAAAGGAGACTCATCTTGAGTTTTGGGGACCAAATCTGAGTGTATTCGAGAGTCCCTTTCCTTCGTATAGATCAAACCTGCAAAAAAAATATAAACAATAGGTGAGATCAAGGAGGAAAAAAATGGAAAAGCTGAGAGAATAAATAAGAGGAGCGAGATCAGAAAATATAAAATAAATCCAAGAGATCAGATCGAGAGGGATCCTCGCAAATCTAAAACCCTAAATAGAAAGTGGGAGAGGGAGCCTTTTAAGCTTGAGAGCATAGCAGAGATGGAGAGGGCTTCGTTAAACTATGAAGCATAGAGGGCATAAAGGAGAATAGGAGTGGAATAGAGAGAACAAAGAGGAGAAGAGAAGGGGAACAGACAGAGAGAAAAGGGAACAGGCAAAGAGAATAGAGAGGGTAGAGAGAAGGATTGAGCGAGAGAGGATAGAACTGAAAAGAGAGAGAGAGAGAGAGAGAGAGAGAGAGAGAGAGAGAGAGAGAGAGAGAGAGAGAAGATTGAAAAAATAAGAAAAAAAGAAGCTTTTATATCAAGGGATAGTGGGCCACGTGTCACCACCTTGCGGTGACATATGGCACATCCAGGGCGAAATGTTTTGTGGGCGATGTGGCTCTATATCCACCATTTGATTTGTGTTTTCTCTAGGCGGCCAAATCTTCGCCACATCAACGATCTAGGTTATAAAGTATGAGTTAATAGGGTGTTGACACGTGTTAGGGTGACATCAGCATGATGTCACCCTACTTTTATGATGTCACCCTACTTTTAAAAAATCAAAATAGAAAAAGGAAGGAACAACTAGGTGTTGACATGTCACCTTATTTAAAAAAAAAATGCCTCATGTCACTATGATGGGTGACCACGTGGCATGCATTGGCTTGACCCAGTTCAATTTAATTGAATCGGTTGACCCGATTCGGACCTGAACCATTTTTATTTTTATTTATTTAATTATTTTTATCTATTTATCATTTTATTTAAATTTTTAATTAATTTTAAATCTAAAAAAAATAGAGAAAAATAGCAAAAAAATCACAAAAAATAAAGAAAAATAAGGAAAAATAAGAAAAAATCTTCAAAAAATTCTAGAAATTTTTGAAAAAATGTTAAAATGCTCAAAAAAATTTCTACACAATTTTGAAAAATTTGGGAATATTTTTAAATGATACTTTTGATGTTTTTCTTAATTTTTGTGCAGGGGTGTCCCTATGATTTGAAAAAGGGTAAGGAGGTATTTTAGACCTCACATGTACTAGCTCTGAGGGGCAGTTTATCCAACAAGTTTCCCTCGTTTGGAGCTCTTATTAAACATTCATAAATCACACCCAATTTTTTTTTAATTTCTTATTAATTTTGTTCATTTATTCATTTATTTGTTTGTTGATTTTAAAAGAAGTTAACTAGAGATTATTAATTCCATTTTAAGAAAATTTATAATTAATTAGGTACCATTCGTCAAATGGGTGTGTAGGGGGTGTGAATACCTTCCCCTCAAATAACTGAACTTCCGATCCCAATTCTGGTAAAACCAGATCGAGACTACTGGTTCATTGGCCTAGGTTTAGTCTAGTAACCAATCAAACGAATAGTAATTAGGTGTTCTAACCGCACCAAGGAAAAAAATTAGGTTAGTGGCGACTCCAAATTAAAAATTTTTAAAAATCACATTTTGTCACCTTGCCTCCTCGGAGCCCCCACTCCTGGGATATTGTGACACCAACGACAAAAGTAAGTATGGTCACAGCTAGACGATGGCCCCATAATTGCCATATATATTCATCTCTGAGCACATCAAGTCATTATTGAAAATTCATTTTCAAGTTTGTTGCACATTGAAAAAATAGAGTAGAGGATGGGTGCATATATACATGGTTGGGTCCAAGACTTAATAGGTTTAAGATTTTGGGTCTAGTTATTATTTACTCATGTATATCAAACCTGCTCTAGAGGACTGCCTAGGTCTTAAGAAGTGGTATCAAATCTGATGGTTCATAATTCTAGGCAAATAACATTGTAAAGTCGAGGTGTGAAACTAAATGTCTTGGTGCAGTGACCCGAAAATTATAATAACAAAAAAAAATAAGAAAAATAGATTTTTGGCTAAGTGGAGAGAAAACCGACAACGGTTTTCTAGAGGAGCCATAAAATTGGCGAAGGTTTGGCATTTTAACCATGGGACGGTAAAAGTAAAACGGTAATCCTCAGCTGGTTAAATAGAAAACTGGCGATGATTTTTTGGCCAATGCTGAAATTATTAAAGGAACCTAAGAGCAATTGTTTTTAAAACAAATCAAAACCCTTCTCTCTCTCTTTCATGCAACCCTATGCCCCCTCAACCTTCTTTCTTCGATTTCGTCTTTGTTAAAGCCCGAATTGATGATCAAGATCCACCATAGGGTTCCTAGGAAGATTTTTTGCATCATAGGTGATGTGGAATTTCAATTTGGGGTTCTGGCCCACAATCCCAAAATTGAGGTAAGGGTGTTATTTAAGTATTAGTGGGCTGTTTATCATAATTATGAGGTGAATAGATTTAGAAATGTAAATATAAATATAGTTCTGGGGCTGAATTGAGGAATTGGGAATTTGTGAAAAATAAGGTTATGGTGTGAATGCAGCAGGTAGAAGTTAGAGTTTTGGTGGGTATTTTCTAAAAAATAAGGTAAATATAGTAATACTCATCTGGTTGACATTTTATGGATAAAATGAAATATGCGTTCGGAAAATGAGATTGTGATATTATAATGGAATATATGCGTGGTTTCAGGGTTCGAGAATTCTGAATATTGCGGGTATAAATATAGTATTTTTAATAGATCCTGTTAAAGTTAGGTAAAGGGAAAACATATTATACCGGCTTTATTAAAAACTTTACACTAAAGTATAGTATTTGATCATGAATTTTTAGAGTATGTCTTTGAGCATATTAGAGCATGAAAATTATATAGTTTTACAAAATATATATATTTATAGAGTTTTATTAAATTGTGTGGCATAAGAAATATTGGAATATTATAGAACATTTATACAGAATTACAGAATCATATTTATATAGTTTTTTTATAGAAATATGTTATACAGGTTTACAGAAACATGATTGTATAGCTTTTACAGAGTTTTGAGATACAACTTATACAATTTTACTTACAGGGCTATGGCCATGCAGAGTTTTACAAAATTACAGTATACATGGTTATACAGAATTACAATATACAACATTTTACAAAACTACAGTGTATAGTATTTTATAGAACCATGTTTATATAGTGTTTTAAAGAACCATGATTATAAAGAGTTTTACAGTACCATGATTATACAAAATTGTACAGTACCATGACATACAGAGCATAGAACCATGACATATAGAAATACAGATTATACAGTTATATAGAGATTTACAGTGTCATAGTTAATATAGATGTTATAGAGTCATGGTAAAACAGATAGATCTTATATAGCAATAGTATTATATAGTATCAAACCCTGATGGAATAGAGCAATTTACAGAGCACAGTACTATAGGTATACAGTATAGTTAGTGGAACCATACATCTCAGATAGAGTATGATACAGTCAATTATGCCATAGGTAGAGTAGATGACTCTTTAGCGTCCGGACCAGGTGGAGTGGGGCCTTTCGTGCAAGAGGCATATGGAGATGCATATAGTTAGGCTAGCATTAGAGGGCCAAAAAATGTCTAGTCCCACCTACAGGCTACACAACCCAATCATGAAGGGTTAAATCATGACATATAGCCATCTAGGAAAGTTTTCAGAGTTATATATATAGCACACCTAGTATACAGAGATTACATATTAAAGATAACAGTACTTTTGAAAAGTGAACTCAGATTCATATCTTTTAAAATGATAGAAATGTGAATTATTATATAGACACTTTCAAATGATTTTCCACATATTGTTTAATTAAAAATTTTTATTATATGTTAAAGTCATATGCCACACACTGGTAATAACATGTTTCTTCTAATAGAGAGGTGTCTCACCCCAACATTATAAACATTTCAGGTAATCCAAAGACGCGAGTAGGGTCGGCTCAGAGGTAGAGGAGGTGTTGAGTCGGCATAGTTTTTGGGGTGAGTCTCGGGTTGGATAGTAGAGCCCACATTATTTTTGGGATTTTTGGGAAATGATGTTTATGTTTGTATATATTAATATAGGTGAGTCTGTAGTACTCTAGTATTGTATGTTTTAGGTTATATTTTGAATACTTATGTGCTGACTTTTTTAGTCTGATCTTTGTTTTTTATGTTGACAAAGCATATGTATCTTACCTATGCACTGAGCATATGAATAGGGTTAATTCCTTGCACGCATGGATGGTAAAAATATAGTTGATGCTATAAGGAACTCAATGTTCACACCATATGATGGCGTTTGGAGAAGCAAAAGTGTTGTAAGGTTTTTGTTCCGCGCAAAAGGAACAAGGTATAGTGAATTCCTTAGGTGGTTGACCTAAGACGAGGACATAGACTGGGGTAAGCCAAACCTTGTAAAAGTGGTGGTGTCACTCTCTTTCCCTTACTCTCTTTTACATTTCAGCAACGATATAACCTGCATGGATGTTTTAATATTTTTAATCATAAAGTAACACATATTGGAAATTAAGTAAACCTAAAGTCTAATTTGTTTTTGGGCTTGCAGAAACCAAAAGGGAGTACGTTGGTTAATTGATCTTTTGCGGAAACCGAAAGGAAGTACGTTGATTGGTTAACATCCCAAAATCTATTAGCTGAAGGTTTATTTAAATTTTGATATTAAAAAGGTGCTTGGATGTCATTTTAATATTCAAATTCAAAAGCCAACTACAGGAACTTCACATTCATGTACAGGGTCGCTAAATATTCCAAATTGATTTCTTGGTGTATGGTTGTTTTGCGTGAATAGTTGATTGATTGATTGTGGTTGTTGTGATTGTGGATTAATTAGAGGAAATAGGAGTTTGTGTGGATTGTCCAGTTAACAAGAATACAAGAAAGCCTTAAAAGATTGTAAAAAGGAACAAAAAGGATCTAAGGAATTTTTAAAAGACCCAATTCACCCGCCCCCTCTTGGGACTACACCTTAGGTTTCAATTGGTATCAAAGACAGGTTATAGAAAAACCTAACAACTAGCTATATAAAGATCAAAATGGCACAAATAGGAGTAGCTCACTTTGGTGAGGGTCAATCCTTAACAAGGCCACCCATTTTTTGTGGATTAAATTACACCTTTTGGAAGTAATAGATGAGAATCTACCTTCAAACAATGGACTGAAAGGCATGAAATTTTGTCACAAGTGGTAATTTAATTCCCACTAAACTAGTTGATGGAAAAGAAGTACCTAAAGAAGATAAAGAACTAAATGACTCAGATTACAAAATGTTGCAATTTAACTCAAGTACAATAAACGTGTTATACTGTGCACTTGATGCAAATGAATTCAATAGAGTAATGGCGTGTAAAACAGCGAATGAGATTTGGGATAAATTGGAAGTAACCTACAAAGGCATGGTAGATGTTAGGGAAAGTAGAATCAATATGTTAACCAGTGAATATGAAACTTTTAGGATGAACTCCGATGAAAGTATAACAAGCATGTACACTAGGTTCACAGATATCATAAACTCACTAAGTGCCTTAGGAAAAAATTATTCTACCCATGAGATGATCCGAAAAATTCTAGGAGCACTTCCACCTATTTGGGACCCAAAAGCCACAGCCATTACTGAAGGGAAAAATCTTAAACCAACTTCCTTAGATGAACTCATAGGATCTCTTCTAACCTATGAAATGATGTTAAAGAAAGAAGCACTGAAAACGAAAATAAGAAGTCTATAACTTTAAAAGCTTTGAAAAAATATTCAAGTGAGGAAGATAATGAATCTAGTGAATTAGAAGAAGAGGACTTAGCTCTTGATACTAAAAGACTTGGAAAATTCTTAAGAAGAAACAAAAAATTCACTAGAAAATTTAATGGATCAAAGCTGAAAAAGGAGAAAGCAATAAAAAAGAATACAAAAACAAAAATGATCCTCCCACTTGCTATCATTGTAAAAAGGTTGGGCACATCAAACCGGAATGCCCACAACTCAAGAAGGAAAAGAAGAAAAAGAAGCCTGCAATGAAGGCAACTTGGGATGACACTAGTTCAAGTGAATCGGAAAGTGAGTGAAGTGATCGAGAAGTAGCAAACATGTGCTTCATGGCGCATAACGAAGAGGTAAACTCTTATTATTTTCTCTCTGAAGATTCGTGTACTGAATCTTGTAGTAATTCGTGTGAAAGTATGCCCTCTTACAAAGAACTTCAAGCTGAATTACTCTTTCTACATGACAAGTTTATTAAAGTCTCAAAGAGGAACACAAGCTTGAAACAACAAAACGAAGCACTTAGAAATCAACTTCAATCCACAAAACTTGTTGAAGAAGAAAAATACTTAAAGATTGAAGAACTTGAGAAGAAAGTAGATAAGTTGTCTCAAAAATTAGTTAAGTCTCAAGTAAATGAAGATAGTAAAAAAGTGCAAGAAATAAATGATCTCAAAAACCAAATTCAAGAGAAAGAAAAAGTCATCTACAAATTTACCAAAGGTAAAGATAACTTTGAAAAGATGGTAGGACAACAAAGAAGGAATTGGTTATAATGGAGCACCAAACAAACGAAAGAAAAACTTGTTTATGGGATATTTTGTAAATCAATTTAAATATTATGCAAGCACTTCATCAACGAATATTTATGAGCACACCACTTGCTACATGTGCAAAAATATAGGACACATAATGTTTAATTGTCCACTTAAGAAAAAGTATATTAAAGTAAAGAATGAGTGGAAGATAAATGCTAGAACTAGGCAAAATTTAAAGAAAGTTAAGAAGATTTGGGTTCCAAAAGTAACAACTTAAATCCTTTCTTGTAGGTTTGCATTAGGACCACTCCGTCTACGGATAAATGGTACTTGGACAGTGAATGTTCAAGGCATATGACAGGAGATAAATCTAAGTTCACCTCTCTCACACAAAAGGATGGAGGATTTGTAACCTTCGGTGACAATGCAAAAGGCAAGATCATCATAATTGGTAAAATAGGTAAAGACTCTTCACTTACTATAGATAATGTCTTGTTAGTAGATGGTCTAAAGCATAATTTACTAAGCATTAGTCAACTTAGCGACAAAGGATTTGAAATAATGTTTAAGAGAGACAAATGCATAATTCAAGATTCTAAGGATCAAAAGACATTATTCATTGCACTTAGAATGAACAATGTATATTGCATAAACCTTGATAGCTTGATCTCTCAAGACATAACTTGCTTAGCAGTCATGAGTGAGAATAGTTGGCTTTGGCATAGGAGGTTAGGACATGCAAGCATGGATCTTATATCCAAGCTCTCTAAAAAGAATTTAGTTAAAGGCTTGCCTTACACCAAATTTGTCAAAGATAAAGTGTGTGATGCTTGTCAATTAGGAAAACAAGTCAAGAAAAGCTTCAAAAAGAAGAAACATATATCAACTAGTAGACTCCTAGAACTCATACACTTAGACTTGTTTAGTCCTACTAGAACCGAAAGTTTAGGAGGAAAACAATACGCCTTCGTAATCGTTGATGATTACTCAAGATACACATGGGTGTTGTTCCTAGCTAACAAAGAAGAAGCTTGCAACTCATTAATCACTTTATGTAAGAAGCTTCAAAATGAGAAAGGGTATAATGTCTCAAATATTAGAAGTGACCAAGGAATAGAATTTAAGAATCAAGATGTTGAAAAAAAGTTTAATAAACATGGCATAAATCACAACTTTTCAGCACCTAGAACCCCACAACAAAATGGAGTTATGGAAAGGAAACATAGAACCCTACAAGAAATGGCAAGGACTATGCTTAATGAAACTGACCTACCCAAATATTTTTGGGCCAAAGCTATAAATATAGCTAGCTATATAATTAATAGGGTTTCCATTAGATCAAACCTAAACAAGACACCCTATGAATTGTGGAAAGGAAGAAGGCCTAACATAAATTACTTTCATGTCTTTGGATGTAAGTGTTTCATCCTAAATAACAAAGACAACTTAGGAAAATTTGATGCTAAATCGGATGAAGGCATTTTCCTTGGATACTCAACAAATAGTAAAGCCTATAGAGTCTACGAAAAAAGAACACTCACCATAGTTGAATCAATTAACGTAGACTTTGATGAATCTAACCCTTTTTCAAGAGAAGTCAAAAATGAAGAAAAAGATGATATGTTCAAAAAGGAGGATGAGATAGAAATCAAGGAAGAAAAGGAAATAAACGAAGAAAAGCCAAAAGATGAACTCATAAAAAATATGGAATTACCAAGAGAATGGAAGTATAAGAAAGATCACCCTCAAGAACAAATTATAAGTGAACCATCTAGAGGTGTGACTACTAGATCTTCACTAAAAAACCTTTGCAATCATTATGCATTCCTATCCCAAAATGAACCTAAAGATGTTGAAGAAGCCCTCAAGGATGAATCATGGATGGTTGAAATGCAAGAAGAATTAAACCAATTTGAAAGAAGCCAAGTATGGAAATTAGTACACAAACTGGAAAATCATTTGATCATAGGAACTAAATGGGTATTTAGAAATAAAAAGGATGAAAATGGTAGAATCACTAGAAACAAATCTAGACTTGTAGTACAGCGGTACAATCAAAAAGAAGGAGTAGACTATGATGAAACCTTTGCCCCCGTAGCTAGAATGGAAGCTATTAGAATGTTGTTAGCCTATGCTTCCTACAAAGAATTTAAGTTAAACCAAAGGGATGTCAAAAGTGCATTCTTGAATGGGTATATTAATGAAGAGGTATATGTTGAACAACCCCCTGGTTTTGAGGATATTGAAAATCCTAACCATGTATTTAGACTAACTAAGGCTTTGTATGGACTAAAATAGGCCCCTAGGGCTTGGTATGAAAAACTTAGTGAATTTCTAATTGAGAAAAGATTTTCAAGAGGAAAAATTGATAGTACCTTGTTCATTAAAAATAAGGAAGATGACATACTTTTAGTTCAAATCTATATAGATGATATAATATTTAGTGCTACAAATGAACATTTATGTAAAGAATTTGCAAAATGTAGAAGAATTTGAAATGAGCATGATGGGGGAATTAAACTATTTTCTTAGATTGCAAATTAAACAAGCAAAGAATGAGACTTTTATATGTCAATTCAAATACATAAAAGAAATGATACAAAAATTTGATATGGAAAATAGTAAACCCATAGGCACACCTATGAGTACCACCATCAACCTAGATAAAGATGAAAAAGGGGAAATCCGTAGACACAAAGCACTATAGAGGTATGATTAGAAGTCTATTATACCTAACAGTCAATAGACCCGATATAAAGTTTAGTGTGTGTATGTGTGCACATTTTCAATCAGAACCTAAGGAATCACATCAAATAGCTATTAAAAGAATCCTAAGATACTTAATAGGCACTATGGACTTAAAACTATGGTACCTTAAAGATACCGATTTTGAAATGATCAGTTATTCAGATGTAGACTATGCCGGTTGTAAAATAAATAGAAAAAGCACAAGTGGCACATGCCACTTCTTAGGAAGATCTTTAGTTTCTTGATTTTCTAAGAAATAAAATTTCGTGGCTTTGTCAACTGCTGAGGCCGAATATATAGCAGCTGGTAGTTATTGTGCACAAACTCTTTACATGAAACAACAATTAAAAGATTTCAATTTGAAATACACAGCTGTACCATCTAAGTGTGATAATATGAGTGCGATTAACATATCTAAAAATCCTATTTCACACTCAAGAAAAAAGCACATTGACATAAGACACCACTTCCTAAGAGATCATGTTAAAAAAGAAGACATCATTCTAGAATTCATTAATACAAATGATCAATGGGCTGATATCTTTACTAAACCACTCTCTGAAGATAGATTTATAACCATTAGAAGAGAGCTTGGTCTACTACATAGTAGAGAAACAAACTAAAAGGACAAGGCTTAAATAAAAATCTACAGTCAACCAACTGACTCTAAGGTCAGCTGACTAACTGAAGTGTTTTTCTTTTGGAACAGAGGCTAGTCAGCCAACTGACCTTGAGGAAATCCAAATGACTAAGGTAAATTGCCTTGAACACGAGAGCAGTCAGCCAACTGACACTGAGGTCAGCTTATTGACTGATAAAGCAACCCTAGACTTGTTTGTGAAACTTAAAAGTGTCAGTTAACTGACCTAGGGTTTGTCTCTTTGTGTGATCTAAGTTTGTTTTGGCATGTACTTTGATGTGTTGTATAATACAACACTTAGCTTGGATTGCTTTCCTTGTTGCTTGAAAAATAGGATCATGATATGTGATATGCAGCATGCTACATGTGGATATTTGAAAAATTGGTATCTTGAAATTGGTATTTTGAAAATCTAAGCATAAAGTTATTAAGTGTGAAACATGATTTTTGAAATGTCTTGACCATGTATACTTATGATCACATGAATAAATGAAAAATTGGCATCTATGAGAAGTGCATGATAAAACTTCAATATGAATATCTAAGATATATATTGGTATCCATGAATATATCACTTGATTTTTTAGCAATACAACATAGTTATGAGCATTGGTAATATTGTCATGATCTTGGTATTTGCATGATGCATTATGCATGACAAATGTAATTTTTTTAGGTATTTTTTTTCACAAATATGAATGTTGGGCATCATATGCATGATTGAAAATTCAAAGATGTCACAACACATATGAAATAAGAATGCCCAATATGAAATATGATATTGAATTTTGGCATAATTGAGAAGTGTGTGATCATATGTTCATTTGAATGTTTACCCTTTTTGATTAATGTCAAAAGGGGGAGTAGTATTTGAGCAAAAAATTTAGCATACTTGAGAGCATGATATTGAATTTTGAGCATGTTAGTGAAAAATCATATGTGAGCATGATAGCATGATAGTGAAAAATCATATTTGAGCATGTTAAGCATGATAAGAATGAAAAATTGAGCAATGAGCATGATTGGTCTTGAATCTACAAATTGTTAAAATAATGCTTATTGTAAAGGGGAGTAGAATAATGTTAGTTGTGAGGGGAAGATTTTTCTTTTAACGCTTATTCATATTTTTTGCTCCTCATTTGTCATCATAAAAAAGGGAGAAATTGTTGGCTTAACTGGGCTTTTCAATCTTGTTTTGATGATAACAAAATGAAGGATGCTTTAACATGTGGTGTTGAGTGATTTGATTTCAAATCTAGGTAAAAGGATACTCATGGTTGATAAGCTGAAGATCAATGTCAATCTAGTGGAAGCTCCTTAGAATATTAAAGCAATGAACGACAAATGAAGAGGTTCAAGGCCAAGCAAATATTATAGTCAAAAGTGAACCTCGAGAGGCTGAAGGAGATTGAAGGACTTAGTGATTAAGGAGACCATGCTTAGAAGGATTGTTGTAAGTACTTCAAAGTCAATGCTATTTAGATATGTGAAGCTTCTTAAGAATCAAAGACCCAGAGATCATTATTTGAAAAACTCTTTAAAATGTTTTTAAAGTTTTCCAAATAAGTTTTTCAAGTAAACTAGAGTTTTAAAGATTGTCAAAATTGAGAATTTTTTACTTGTGGGAAGATTGTCAAAATTGAGAATTTTTTTAATTTCAAACTTGTAGGAAGATTGTCAAAATTGAGAACTTTTGACTTGCGAGAAGATTGTCAAAATTAAGAATCTTTGAATTTCAAACCTACAGGGAGATTGTTAAAATTGAAAATTTTTTACTTGCAGAAAGATTGTCAAAATTAAAAATCTTTGAATTTCAAACTTGTGGGAAAAATTTTCAAAATTATTTTTATAATTTATTATTATTTTTTTTTGTTTTTGAAAAGTTACCTAAATGGAAGATTTTCAAAATTAATTCTATAATTTTATATTTTTTGAAAAATTTACCTAAATGGAAGATTTTCAAAATTAATTCTATAACTTAATACTTTTTGAAAAGTTACCTAAATGTTTCATATTAAATGAGGAAACTTTTCTTTAAAAAAGTCTATAAATACCCCCTTTGAGCAATGAAAAAAGATACAAGCAAAAGTAGCGAAAAGATCAAACGAGCAATACGCTGAAGTTATATACGATCCCTGGATTGAAATTCTTCTAAAAGTTTTTGTGTGCTCACATCATTTTGCTAGAGAAAAACTATACGATATTGGTGGATTGACAAACAAAAGATTGATTCCGAGTTGCATTCAAATTTTTTTTAAGAACCATTGGTGACTTCTAAATCTTTAACGCTTCACATTTTCTATTTAACATTGGTTTTTGAAGTACGATTTAGAATTTAATTTGTACAACCTGCTCTGAATTGTGAGAGTTTTTTTTGTACGTAGATTTATTTCCTTCATCTTGATCTTTGACGGTTCAAAGGTTTGTTGGATCGTTGGACCAAGCACAAGTTGTTGCTTGGAGAGGTTTCTCTTCCTAAAAAAGAGGTTAATTGTTGTAAGGTTTTTGTTCCACCTGAAAGGAAGAAGGTAGAGTGAATTCCTTAGGTGGTTGACCTAAGGTGAGGACGTAGGCTGGGGTAAGCCGAACCTCGTAAAAGTGGTGGTGTCACTCTCTTTCCCTTACTCTCTTTTACATTTCAGCAACGATATAACCTACATGGATGTTTTAATATTTTTAATCATAAAGTAACGCATATCGAAAATTAAGTAAACCCAAAGTCTAATTTGTCTTTGGGCTTGCGGAAACTGAAAGGGAGTACGCTGGTTAATCGATCTTTTGCAGAAATCGAAAGGAAGTACGTTGATTGGTTAACATCCCAAAACCTATTTGCTAAAGGTTTATATAAATTTTGATATTAAAAAGGTGCTTGGATGTCATTTTAACATTCAAATTCAAAAGCCAAATATAGGAACTTCACATTCTTATACAGGATCGCTAAATATTCCAAATTGATTTCTTGGTGTATGGTTGTTTTGCTTGAATAGTTGATTGATTGATTGTGGTTGTTGTGATTGTGGATTAATTAAAGGAAATAGGAGTTTGTGTGGATTTCCCGGTTAACAAGAATACAAGAAAGCCTTAAAAGATTGTAAAAAGAAACAAAAAGGAACTAAGGAATTTTCAAAAGACCCAATTCACTCCCCCCTTTTAGGACTACACCTTAGGTTTCAAAAAGGAATGAAAACCTATTTTCATTTGTATTTGCATTATTTTTTATATTGGTCTGTAATAATTTATATCGTTATGTAATAATCTATGCACGTCATGCATGTAGGTATTTGTAAGCTCAATAAGACCGTAGTTTGACCAAAGGGACTAAATGACCTAAGGGTTCAGTCAATCGATGCCGAATTTTTGGAACTATCTCAAAATGGCCTCAGTACGACCCTAGTATGACTTTAGGTCCCAACACTCTGACATATATCATACAAAATACACGAGTGTTACAAAATGCACTGAATTGAATATTTTTAGGGAATTTGAGAGAGCTCGGGCGACTGAACCCTAGGAGTTAAACACTCCTCAGGTGCCCATCTGTTGAGAGTTCAACAGTTGACTTAGGCTCTTGAGCGACCGAACAAAATTGTGTGCAGCTTCCATGGACGCCTGAACCACCTGAAAAGGAAATTCCACCAACTTGGAATACTGAGCTATATAGTTGAAATTGAGCCACAGGCGACCGAACACACAAGTTCGAGCTACCGAACCTATGACCAGGAACCTGAGTTTACAAACAAATGTTTCTAAATTTGATTCAGGCCACCGAACTGTAACTTGGGCTGTCGAATTGATTTTAGAGGCATTTATTATTGTGTCTGTTAGGGTGACTGAACCATGATTCAGCCACCCGAACCACACCGGCTTAAAATTATTTTAACTGTGGTAAATTCGGGTTAATGAGGGTTAATACTTCCTAAACACTTTGAACTTTTCTAATAATTCCCAACAAGTCCCAAAAGGTTATAATTTTACCCTTGCCTATAAATATAGGTTCATTTGTGTGGATTAAGCAGAGATTGAGAAAAATCATTAGCAAAAATTCTATCAAACCTAAAATCCCATTTTGCCTATAATACTTCCAAACACTCTCATAGCTTCATTCCATTGATTAATCTTAGCTTTGTGAGAGTTCTTTCTTGGGTTTTTGCTTAGTATTATTGCTCATACTCCCATTACTTGGCTTGATTGATTGGTATTGATTTTGGGGAGTTAAGCAAGGTTTTCCCACAGATTTTGTTTAATAAATCTTGTGTTGGGAAAAACCTAATAGATTAAAGATATTTGCATTGTCATTGCAAAGATTCCTATAACTTGATTTTGTTGTGCAAAATATTTTTAACAAGCTATATTATTCTTTCAAACAACTCTTTAGCATATTTCATTGAAGAAAATATTTTTGAATTGATTTAAAGATTGTTGCAGCATCTTTGAAACTTTGATTCATTATTGAGATTTGAAATAACTTGTTTCAAAGAAATAGTTTGATTAGAACACTCTTGAGCATTCTTATGATCATATCTTGTTGAATGTAGCTTGCACAAAAATACACATCACTGAGCTTACATTTCCTATATTGTTGATGTGTGGTTGATTGATTATATTGTGTGTATTGGGTATATATTTGCTTTACTTGAGAAGCATAATCACTGTACTGGTTATTTTGTGAAGAATATTGTTGTATTTCAAGACGTGACCTAAGGGGGCGGTAATCTAGCCCGTAAGGATTGTTAGGGCTTTCTCTGCCCCACAAAGAGAATTTGTAAAGGTAGAGGTCAGTCCTGTGCTAATTGACCTAGTTGTATTAGGTCATTCCACCCGTTAAGTGAGCATTAGTGGAATCATCGGGCTTGCGAGCTAGAGGCGGGGATGTAGGCACAGTTGGCCGAACCCCAATAACATATCATGCTTGTTCTTTACATTTCTGCAATTTATTTACTGCACATGTATGCTTTATTGTGAATGATTGGGTTTATTTTTGCATAGACAAACCATTGGGTTTATTTTTGCATAGACAGACCCTAGGTTGAGTAATAATGTTGATCTGGTTTAACCTAGGCGATAATTTTTTAAATACCCATTTCACCCCCCTCTTGGGAATACACCAAAGCTAACATTATGCTTTCTCGCTACATAGGTAATATACAGGAAATGCATAGGTTACCACGGTACCCATTCCGAGCCATGATGATAATAGATGTTTATTTATAGGTATCAGAGATTATATTTTATAGTCTGACAGAAAAAAAAAAATTGGCTAGAAATTTCAGGTCATTACAATTTGGTATCAGAGCTTAGGTTGCTAGGTTTTGTAGACTACAGTGTGTAGCAGAAAACAATATCAGAGTATAGGAATAGATCAGTAATTTAGTGAGTTAATATTGGGAATGAAGAAGAGTATTTAGGGTTTTGCTCTATGATCGGGAAGCAGGATTTTCATAGTGGTTCTTATGTCTTTCCTGGAGTGACAATTTTAGGAAAGTCATAGTAAACTATTGTCGGGTTGTGCTTCTCAATTACTAGTCTGGAACTTAAATTGAGAACAAGGAAAATAGATTAATTCATAGTGTGAGATTTTAATTAGATAAAAATATTAGTGATGTTATCCATACAGGGTCCTTAGATTATATTTATTTTCCTTTTCAGGATGGACCTCGGAGGTAGTAGCGCTCATGCAGTGGGGATGATGGGGTAGGCCCCTCTGGTGTAGGTGGTGGGGATTTAGACGCATTCTTGCATAGTGTGCCTCAGTAGGTTATGGCAGAGATTGCATAGAGTTCAAGGTAGCAGGGAGGCCCATCAACAGACTAGGGTTGTTCCATTGAGAAGTTTACTAAGATGAATCCTCCGACGTTCTCAGGAGGAGCTGATCTTGCAAAGGTTGAAAATTGGATGCAGGAGATGGAGAAAATTTTGACAGTACTCCATTGCACCGATGAACATAGGGTTCTCTATGCTACCTATAATCTGATAGGGGAGGCCGAGAGGTGGTGGACGACCACGAGATTATTGGAGGAGCAGAGGCCCATACCAGTGGTTATGACTTGGAGTTGATTCAGGGAAGTATTCTTTGATAGATATTTTCCTGCTACTTTTAGAGAGGTTAAGGTAGTGGAATTTATGAATTTGACTCGGGTAAATCTCACAGTTCAGCAATATGGAGCGAAGTTGGTGGAGTTGTCATGCTTTACCCCCTACATAGTCCCAAATGAGGTGAAAAAGGTGAGGACATTTAAGAGGGGCTTAAGGCAGGAAATTTAAAAATAGGTGGCAGTTCTGAAGCTGTATGATTTCTCTTAACTAGTTGACAAGGTCACAGTAGCATAAGAGAGCGAACAGAAAGATGTGGGAGCACCGAGCTAGAGGAAAAGGCCCACGCCACTGGGTTTCTAGGTAGGGTCCAGTCGGGGCCCTTGAAGAGGAGATAGATGTGACAAGGCTCAGAGACATAAGAGAGGAGGTCATAGGCATCAGGGTGAGCAGACACACCCCTTTTGCCCTATATGCTATAGGAGACATTCGGACGCATGTCGTTTGGGGAATAATGTATGCTACAGATGTGGTAGACCCGGACACATAGCACGGGAGTGTCATTGGCTATAAAAATGTGCACTAGACCCTAGATAGTTTCAAAGACATTATTAGGCACCTAGAGGTGGTGGTTAGTAGAGGAACACAGCCCCTGGGAGGGTTTATATGCTGACACCGGGAGATGCTGAGGCTGTTGGAGACGTTGTTACAAGTATACTTACTACTTTACCATATAAAGTTGTTGTTTTGTTTGACATAGGTGTCATCCATTCTTTTGTGTCATATGGCTATGCTAAAATATCTGGGGTTAAGGCACAACTGTTAGATATTGAGTTATCAGTAGCTACGTCAACTGGTTCAGTAGTGAGGCATAGGAAGGTACATAGAAATTTTCCAATGGGCATTCAGGAGAAAGTATTACCAGCTGATCTTGTGATATTAGATATGCAAGGGTTCAATGTGATATTGGGTATGGACTGGCTGGTGGTTAATCACGCCAACATAGATTGTCACAAAAAAAAAAAAGTAATCTTCAAGCCCCTAGGTGAGTAGGAATTCAGATTCATGGGATCACGTGTGCGTGCCTCGCCACAGTTAGTGTCGGCTATTTATGTGAGGAGGCTACTAAATGATGGTTGCTAGGGGTATGTTTCCTATATAAAGGAGTTGCCGAGGGAAGAAATGAAATAGAATAATATTCCAATAGTCAGAGAATTTTGAGATGTTTTTCTAGAGGAATTACCTGGTCTACCACTAGACTAAGAGGTCGAATTTACTATAGATTTACTACCAGGGTCAGCATCAATATCTAAAGCACCCTACAGAATGACCAGAGCTAAATTGAAAGAGTTGAAAGACCAGCTGCAAGAGTTGTTGGCTAAAGGGTTCATCAAGCCTAGTGTATTGCCTTAGGGAGCTCCAGTCCTGTTTGTGAAGAAGAAAGACGGGACTACAAGAATGTGTGTAGATTATAGAGAAATAAATAAACTGACAGTCAAGAATAAATATCATCTTTCTAGAATTGACGTCTTATTTGACTAGCTTTAGGGGACCCAGGTCTATTACAAGATTGACCTTCGGTTGGGATACCACCAGGTGAGAGTGAGAGTAGAATACATTTCGAAGACAACTTTTTGAACCAGATGTGGACACTATGAATTTTTGGTGATGTATTTCGGATTAACTAATGCACCGGCGGTGTTTATGGACTTAATGAATCGGGTGTTCCATCAGTATTTAGACCAGTTTGTTAAGATATTTATTAAAGATGTACTGATCTACCCGAAGAGTTTTAAGGAGCATGAGAGTCATCTGAGGATGGTATTGCAGGTATTGAGGGAAAAGAAAGTATTCGCTAAATTCAAGAAATGTGAATTATGGCTGAGACAAGTCATCTTCCTCGAGCATGTGATCTCCTAGGATGGTATCTTAGTGGATCCAAGTAAAATAGAAGTAGTAGTGAATTGGGTGTGACTAGGGAACATTTAGGAGGTCAAGAGCTTTCTAGGTCTGGCAGGGTACTATCGACGCTTTGTAGATGGTTTTTCCAGATTGTCAGGTCCATTGACACGACTTACAAGAAAAAAAGTAATGTTTAAATAGACTGATGAGTGTGAGCAGAGCTTCTAGGAATTGAAGTGCAGTTGGTCTGCTCCGGTACTATCTATTCCATCAGGAGGGGATGGATTCATTATATACAGTAACACATCATTAAGGGGACCTGGATGCGTGTTGATGCGGCACGGTAGGGTTATAGCTTACGCTTCTAGGCAGCTTAAAGAGTATGAAAGGAACTACCGAGTACATGATATCGAGTTAGCTACATTGGTATATGCTCTAAGATCTTGAGGCATTATTGTTGTGGTGGGAAATGTGAAATCTTCACTGACCATAAAAGCTTGAAATATTTCTTCACCTAGAAAGAATTAAATATGAGAAAAAGGAGATGTCTAGAGCTCATTAAGGATTATAATTATACAATCAGCTACCACGTAGGAAAAGCAAACATGGCAGTTGATGCCCTGAGCTAGAAGTTAATGAGTACAGCATTGTCAGCAGTAGAGATTCAGCATCCGACTCAGATGGATTTAGAGAGACTAGGCATGGAGCTGATAGAGAGTGATTACCAGGTATTCATTGTCAATCTGGTGTTCAGCCTACTTTGCAAGAAATAATTAAAGCTACTTAGAAGAATGACCCAGAATTGGTAGAGCTAATAAGGAAAGTGCAAGATGGATGGGGAGAGGAGTTCAGTAGATCAAATGATGGAGCCCTGAGGTTCTATACTAGACTGTGTGTTTCTACATATGCCAAGATTAGGAGGGCTTTTTTAGAGGAGGTACACAGATCTCTATACACCATTCATCCTAGCAGTACTAAAATGTATCGGAACCTCCAAGAATCCTTCTAGTAGAGCAGTATGAAGAGGGGGATAGCTGAAGTTGTGAATCAGTGTTTGACATGCCAATAGGTGAAAGTTGAGCAATAGAGGACGGTAGGACAGCTGCAGCCACTCTATATCTTTGAGTGGAAGTGGGACCATATATCCATGGATTTTGTTACAAGATTACCATAGACGCTACATGGACAGAATGTAATTTGGGTAATTGTAGATTGGCTAACGAAGACTGCCCACTTCCTACCTATTAAAGTTAGCTACCGTATGAATAAACTGGAAGAGATATATATTCAATAGATTGTTCGACCACATGGAGTGCCAATATCTATAGTTTCTGACCGAGACCCACGTTTCACATCCTAATTTTGGAGAAGTTTGCAGGAAGCTATGGGGCCTCAGTTATCATTCACTATGACGTTTCATCCTTATATGGATGAGTAGATAGAGAGGACGATTCAGATACTTGAGGATATGCTGTGAGCGTGTGTGCTAGATTTTGGAGGTAGTTGGACCCAGTATATGTTGTTGGTTGAGTTTTCGTATGATAACAACTATCAGGCCAATAGCAGCATGACACCTTATGATATATTATATGGTAAGAGGTGTCGTTCTCCATTATACTGCGATGAAACGGGAGAAGTGCAAGTTTTGGGACCAAAATTAATGCAGCAAGTGTACGATAAAGTCTGACTTATTAAAGACAGGATCAATGCAGCTTAGAGTTGACAAAAAAGCTACGCAGATACTCGCTACCGGGAACTAGAGTTTGATGTAGAAGATCAAGTGTTTTTGAAAGTAACACCGCTGAGAGGAGCTATGAGATTTGGGAGGAAAGGTAAGCTAAGCCCTAGGTTTATTGGCCCATTTGAGATACTTGAGAGGTGGGTCCAGTCATAGGCTAGCTTTACCACCAGCTTTATCCAGAATACACGACGTATTTCATGTTTCTATGTTAAGGAAATACATCATAGATCTCTCCCATGTGATTAGTTATGAGGAAATAAAACTCAGAGATACACTAGCATATGAGGAGACGCTAGTGCAAATCTTAGATAGAAAAGAACAGGAATTGCGTACCAAGAAAATACCATTAGTGAAAGTTCTGTGGAGAAATCATGCAGTAGAGGAGGCATCGTGGGAGCTTTAGGAAGAAATACGACTGAAGTACTCACATCTAATCAGTGGGGACCATCATTAGATAGAGAAAGAGCAATAGTAATTTGGGTAAAGTAGATAGAGTTTGATTTTATTTTATGCAGAATAGGATAATGTATGTATGAATGATATTTTGGGCTATAGGATAGATAGTGTTTTTGGTTTCGAGAGAATTTTCTTTTATGTGTATACTTGTAATCTCCCAGAATCCTGAATGTAACCACGGTATTCTTTTATCATAAGTGAGGGTAAGTAAAAAAATAAATAGCAAATTTTTCCTCAGAGGATGGTGTATAGTATAGAAGAAAAATTTCGAGGATGAAATTTTTTAAGGTGGGGAGAATGTAGTGACCTAGAAATTATAATAATAAAATAAAATGAGAAAAATAGATTTTGGGCTAAGTAGGGAGAAAACCTGCGGCGGTTTTCTGGCCAGTACTGAAAGTATTAAAGGAACCCGAGAGCAATTGTTTTTAAAACAAATCAAAACCCTTCTCTCCCTCTTTCATGCAACCCTACGCCCTCTCAACCTTCTTCCTTCGATTATGGCTTCGTTAAAGCCCATACTGATGATCAAGAACCACCACAGGGTTCTTGGGAAGATTCTCTACATCATAGACGGAGTGGAATTTCAATTTGGGGTTCTGGGGTATCATCCCAAAATTGAGGTAAGGGTGTTATTTAAGTATTAATGGATTGTTTATCTGAATTAAGGGATGAATAGATTTAGAAATGTAAATATGAGTATAGTTTTGAGGTTGAATTGACGAATTGGGAATTTGTGAAAAACAAGGTTATGTGAATGCTGCAGACAAGAGTTAAAGTTATGGCGAGTATTTTCCAAAAAATAAGGTAAAGATAGTAATACTTATCTGGTTGACATTTTATGGATAAACTGAAATATGTGGGTTAAATGAGATTGTGATAATATTCTGGAATATATGCGTGGTTTCAAGGTTCGAGAATTTTGAATATTGCAGGTATAAATATAGTATTTTTAACAAATCCTGTTAAAGTCAGGTAAGGGGAAAACATGCTATGCCAGCTTTATTAGAAACTTTACCAGCAAAATATAGTATTTGATCATGAATTTTTAGAGTATGATTTTGAACATATCAGAGCATGAAAATTATACAGTTTTACAAAATATATATTTATGGAGTTTTATTAAATTGTGTGGCATGAGAAATACTGGAATATTATAGAACATTTATACAGAATTATAGAATCATGTTTGTATTGTTTTTACAAAAATATGTTATACAGGTTTACAAAAACATGATTATATAGTTTTAACAGAGTTATGAGATACAACTTATACATTTTTATTTAAAGGGCTACGGTCATACAGAATTTTACAGAATTACAGTATACATGGTTATACAAAACTACAATATACAACATTTTACATAACTACAATGTAAAGTATGTTATAGAACCATGTTTATATAGTGTTTTAAAGAACCATGATTATGCAGAGTTTTACAGTACCATGATACAAAGTTTTGCAGTATCATGACATACAAAGCATAGAACCATGACATAAAGAAATACATATTATATAGAAATGCAGATTATAGAGACATAGAGATTTACAGCGTCATGATTAATACAGATGATATAGAGTCATGGTAAAACGGATAGATCTTATATAGAATAGTATTATACAGTATCAGACCCTGATGGAACAGAGCAATTTATAGAGCATGGTACCGCAGCTATACAGTATAGATAGTGCAACCATACATCTCAGATAGAGTATGGTACAACCGATTGTGCCACAGGTAGAGTAGAGGACTCCCTGGTGTCTGGACCAAGTGGAGTGGGGCCTTTCATGCTAAAGACATATAAAGATGCATACACTTAGGTTGTCATTGGAGGGAAAACCAATGTCTAGCCCCACCTACGGGCCGCATAACCCAGTCATGAAGGGTTAAATCATGACAAACAACCATCTAGGGAAATTTTCAGAGTTATATAAATATAGTACGCCCTGTAAACAGAGATTACATATTATAGATAGTAGTACTTTTGAATAATGAACTCATATTCATGTATTTTAAAATTACAGAAATGTGAATTATTGTATAGACACTTTCAAATGATATTCCATGTATTTGTTAATTAAAGGTTTTTATTATATGTTAAACTCATATGTCACACACTGGTAATAACATGTTTCTCCTTACTGAGAAGTGTCTCATCCCAACATTATAAACATTTCAGGTAATCCAAAGAGGTGACCAGGGCCGGCTCAGAGGCAGAGGAGGTGTTGAGTCGACTTAGTTTTTGGGGTGAGTCTTGGGCTTGATAGTAGAGCCCACATTATTTTTGGGATTTTTGGGAAATGATGTTTGTATATATTAATATAGGTGAGTCTGTAGTACTCTATTATTGTATGTTTTAGGTTATATTTTGGATACTTATGTTTTCTCACTACGTAGGTGATATATAGGAAATGCATAGGTTACCACGGTACCCATTCCGAGCCGTGATGATAATAGATATTTATTTAAGGGTATCAAAGATTATATTTTATAGTCTAACAGAAAAAAAAAAAAAATGGTTAGAAATTTCACGTCGTTTCACCTGGTGTGCTAACAGTTGGAGGACCAAGGGTGGTTGAGGTTAAAAGGATTATTTAGGTATGGTAAATGGATTTGAATAGGGTAAATACATAGGAGGTAGGGTTGGTTTAGAGAAATATGCAATGCATTTTGAGGCACATAAAGGCACAGGGGTAAGGCCTGCATATGCAACTATTAAAGAATTAGGTTTTCTCCTATAAGGGAATTGGTTTTCACTCAAAGGTGCAAAGTTTAAATTGGACTCAAGTGTTTACACATTCATTCCTATGAATTTAAGCTTGTAGAAGAGAAGTGGTTGGAACTCACAAGTAAATGGGATATTGTTGAGAATTCTAATGTGAGTTTGTTCCACACTGAAAAATCTTGGAAAGGATAGGTGATTAAATGCATGGTTGGACCCAACACCCAATAGGTTTAAACTTTTGGGTCATGTTAATATGCACCTATGTATATCAATCCCGCTCTTTAGGACTCCCCCAATCCCTAATGAACATAGTTAATAATTTGGAACCCGCAAAGGCTTAATTAGTTTGCCCCCTATAGCTTTTTGAAAGGTCTTTCTAAAAAGGACTAATGAAAAAATGGTCATTGATAATATTTTAAAATTGTTTATCCCCCCGTGAAAAAAAAAAGAAAACATTACAAAGAAAAAAGTTTACTTTGAGCGCTTGGTAAAAAAATTATAAGATGTCTAAAAGTATTTAAAATAATTAAAATAGATATAATTTTTAGGTAATATATTTTTCGCTTTGATAGTTTTGTAATATACGAAACAATTAAGAATAATAATAAATGAGAATACTCTATTGGAAAAAAAGAGGTTAACTTTTATCTTTTAAAAGTTTCAAACGTGTAACTTTTAGGAACTCTTTGAAAAAGTTAAAAAAAGTTGACCTTTTAAAAAATCTAAAAAAGTTGATTACCAAACACGTTAGGTGCAAATTTATTTTTTAAAAAGGAGAAATTGGAAAATAAAAAAGAAAAAATTTACGCAAAGTAGTCTGCCATTAGCTATCTTGTAACGGTGCCTCAACATAGGACTTGATTGTTGTCTACAAATCTTGATATAATGGTTTTGGGTCTAACTCTAGTTAGATATTGTCCACTTTGGTCCACTAACCTCACAAGTTTATCCTATAAAAGGAGCCTTACATAATTGTCATTCAGACCATCCTTATAAGCTCAAAATTTCTCTAGTATACATTCAATGTGAGAACGTGACATGATTTATAGTCTGATCTCTTATACCCTTGTCAGACTAGTTTACATCTCTCTATAGTATCCACTGACATAATAATACTCTCTCATATCAAATGCAATGGTCTTAAACTCCAATAAGGTATTCTCCTTTGATCCACTAACCTTATAGATTTGTCCTATAAAAGGTACTTTATATAATTGGAATTTAAACTATCTTAAAAGATAAAAAATCTTCCCAATGCACATCTAATATGATCACGACACTTGACTAGACAAATGATTATTGAGGATGACATGGGCTCAGCCCGCCAGTACTGCGCGAACCAACAAATGAGAAACACATGGTCGGAAGTCACAAAGCGATCGGGCTGGGTAGGCCTGCATGCGTGATGCCTGACTGCTATAATAGAAAATAAAGAAAAACGCAAATTCATTCCAAATGGGAAATGACAAGCAGGCATTAGCAGCGTCATTGCCGGAGTGGTGCGCACTCCATATATGACCTCCCAACCTTATTCCTCGTTTCCTGGCGGCCTTCCAGTCATGGACGTATGGTGGCCGCCGCCTCAACGGCTTCGCACAGTAATAGCCACCATTGGGCAGCCTGTAATACCGCGTAGAGTGAATATGCATGAAATAATAATTCTTGACTTGGCTTACTTTGAAAGCACAATTTTTATTCATAAAAAAATTAACACGGAAAGGTTTTGTACTTTTAAATTTTGTGGTTGTTCTAACATTTTAAAATATTGTTTGGTCATGCAAAAAATAATAATTTAAACTATATATAAATAATAAATTAAAATTTAATTAACTTTATGAGTAATTTAAATATAAAGCATATTATACTTGCTTTATGTGTGCAGTAACTACTCTTTTACTAATGGATCAAAAATTTTATGTTAGGCTAACACATTTGCATTAATTTTTTGAATTCTTAAAAATATTGCTAGAACTCATCACATTTTCTATGAACTAAAAAAAATATAATTAAATTTAGTATAGTTATTTTTCAATTTAAAAGGAAAAAAAAAAATAGATCAATGGCCTTAAGTACCTTTTGTACCTTATTTAATGTACCCTGCGTTGGCATTTTAAAATAGCATTTTCCATCTCTTCAATGTTTTCAATGAACTTCTTTTCAAATTGTTTATTCAAATTCTAGTTTGATTTTTAGTCTATGGATAGGTTTATTTACCAATTTTCTGCTACAATAAGTGCACTTTGGCATAATTGCTCTCATTTTAAATTGCAATGTAAAATAATAAAGAGGAGAGATTCCCTAGGATAAGGAGACGCCTTCATGAGTTTATGTCGTCACTTACTCTAGGAACATGAATTAGATGGTGAATATCCCTCCCTTTTACTTTAAGATTGATCTACATGTCACTAATTATCACTGAAACCACTTTTTCTTTTTCACACTTCTCTTTACTACAACCCAAAAAATACAAATGGATATTATTAGTTTTTAGCATAAAAGATACTAACCTTCCCTGATATTTGACAACAAGATATAAACCTCTCTTGAGATCTCAAAACTCCAAGGTTTCAAACATCTCATAGGCCTACCTTGAGATTTTATTTTTGGGACACGTATACCCCTAAGAAAGTTTGCTCTTTTGCCAAATACCAGGGGAATTTAGTGTTTTTTTACCAAACCTCAAGGAAGGTCTATAAAATTTTGAAATCTCTAAGGAGTTCTATATCTTTCTTCCAAAGCTGAGGGAAGTCTACTGTTTTTTACCCCAATTTTTAAAAACTAATGGCCCAAAACAACCTCATTTTCAAGAATTTCATTAAAATATGACACAAATTCTATTAGAACCACAACCTCAGTAAATTACCTTTTTCAAGGCACTAGAGTAGTAGTTATCCCCTATGCGTCATTGTCAGAGAGGCATAAGTCAAGGCCCTTTTCCAATAATGTATTAGGGTTGTATGGGTTGTGGAAAGAAGTTTAGATGTAAAATTTATGATTCATGGTGGGAGTGGAGCGTATATATAGGTATTGTTGAATACATATATGTTAATTAATCATTAATTCATTTGATTTTAAGTTTATGAAATTACAAAGTAGGAAAATCAAGAGGTCCTGTAAATACCCCTTTTATTTTAATATAACTATAATATTAATTATACTCTGCAATCATAGATTAATTGCTTACTTGATTAACTTTTGATCTCATATTTTTTTAGGGTTGGACCCTCAACACATACTGAATACTGATCACGAGGCATGTCACAAGTCTCTTAATCAATCTCGAATCTAGGATGTTATGGAGACATTTGGCTTGGTGAGCTCAAATTAGGGTTACTTAGAGGTGGCTTACTTCCCTTAACCCTTCCTTAGCTAGCTCAAGTGTTACCCACACCACATGACATTTCCTTACTTTCTTCTTAGCCATGTGCCATTATACTATTAAATGACTCAAATTGTTTTATTTCTAATTAGCTTAAGCCTCATACAAAAACATAATCCTCCCTGCCTAGATAACAGTCACACCCAAATTAGCACTTTAAGTACCATCCTTCTTACCTTGTTTGGGGATCTTTTTGGCCTTCATTTCTCAAAACTAGAGCTCATCTCTCTCTAACCTGGAGCATCCCTCTCTAAATCCATGAGCATCTTTACACCATACTCCTACCACTTGACAACTGAGTTCCAAATGGTTGCTTAATTCTCCTCTCTTGGCAACCTTACATTACATGCATGCAACAATATCTCCAGCCTACATTCAAGGACCTTCCCACACAAAACACCTTAACACAAGGGATTCAAGTAACCATCCAATAGAGCAACAAGATTTCGATGATTTGTCCTCTTTCATGGCTTATATGGCACAAATGATTTAATCCTCACAATAAAATTTGTTTGGTGTCTTCCATAAAAACATAGAGTTTCTTAATCAAGTCGTGACCACTATTAGTTAAATCCTTCCTGCATTAACTTCCATCATCCAACCCCAAGGTAATAACCCAACACTCTAGTGAACTTAATCGCAAACAATAATGAGGCTATTGTACCCTCACCCTACTTGGAATTATAGACCATAACCTTGCTACTACTCTACTTCAAATGGCTTTCTCTAATCAAAACCCTCATTTGGTTCCCTAAATGCCTAATCCTAAAGAGGTCATACCTCCCACATGTCGTCGGCTATCTCAGCATCACCAAGTGTCAAGGTATAAACTTTGGTTGGAGCCGTATTCCTTTGCTGACCTCCACAAGGTGCCTGATAGCCTCCCCGAGCTGGTTTAGGAGCGAAGCAGCTCCAATCTAAGTCTGACAGTATCTCATCATATGCCCTAGCTCCCCACAATGGTAGCAGATACCTCACCTAGTACGACACTCTCCTAAGTGTTTCATCCCACAAATTTGACAAGCTGGAAATGACTACGTACCTTAAGTCTCACGGCTCCACGAATCCTACTTCCGACCCCTATATAAGCCACCCTTCTTCCATGAACCACGGCTGGACCCGTGCTAAAAACTAGAAGGCGTGGATCTCTTTCTATATTTCTGCTCCTCAGCCTCCAAACGCTCCCTGGCTTCTGCCTAAGCTACTCAATTTACCAGCTCAGAAAATTCTTGCAATTTCAGTATCGACACTTGCTTATATAATTCTCTCCTCATACCTCTTTCAAACTGTCTTACCTTCTTCTTCTCATTTGAAATAATGTACTGGGTGAAGCGAGATAATTCAATGAACCTTGCCGCGTACTGGAAAATATCTATCAAAAAATACTTCCTTAAACCGATCCCATGTTATCTCTATAGGCACTGTCCTCTGCTGCTCCAGAAGTTTCACTGTCGTCCACCATCTTTCAGCCTCTTCAATCAGTTTATATGTAGCGAACAACACCCTCTGCTCCTTCGTACAATGTAGCACTGCAAACACATTTTCAATCTCTTGCAACTAGTTTTTAGTGACTGTAGGATCTATTTCTCCTGAGAAAGTCGGAGGATTCATCTTAGTAAACTTATTAATCAAACTACTATGGCTTGCAGATGGACCACCCTGCTCTCTGGAGTTTCTAGCAATTTCAACCATGACTTGCTAAGCCACAAAGCGCACTACTGCATTTGAATCTCCACCCGCAGTGCCCGAGGGCCTAGCTCCCTCATTACTACTAGCATGGGCACTACTACCTCAAGGGTCCATCTTGAAAAGATAATAAACTTAGCTTAGGACCCTATTACCATAACATATAATCTAACTAGTATATTATATTCTTAACCGATTCATCATCCCTAATCTTAATTCAAGGTTAAATCCTACAACCTAAATACCTAACCAAAAAATAGTTTACCATGATTTTCCTGAAATCATCACCCCAGGAAAGACACATAAACCATCACGGAAGTCTTGCATCTAGACTACAAAACCAAACCTCAAATTCCCTTATCCTATACTCTGGTATTGTTACCACTGCATTATAGAGTCCATAAAACCTAGCATCCTAGGCTCTGATACCAAACTATAATGACTTGCTTAATTTACTATATAATCAACCACATTAAATGCCCTGATACCAATTACTAATGATGTAGTAAAGTCAACCCGAACCCGTGGGTAACGGGGACACACCTGTCATACACAGCGGACACCTAACCAGCAGTAAATATAAATTTCATTCACCCAACCATAGAGTACACTACTAGAGTTACTTACATTCCACCATATTACTGTATATATACAATCCTCAAAACACCAAAAGATAAAACTAGGATCTTACATCAAAAACCAACTGACTTTAGTTCAAAACTCACCCTTCTAGAGGGGTAGTAAAACTGCCTCTAATAGCGTGGAGCTCGGTCCACTTGTCTGTTCGGGTTTCTTGAAATAATTTTAAGTTGGGGTGAGATGCCTCTCAATAAGGGAAATAAACTAAATATAGTTGTGTGATAACATGAATATTTACATGTTATAATAAATATATAGTACATATTACATGCCCAAAAACATTGATAATATCATAGCTGAATAAACATACAATTTTATTGTTATACTAAATCATACTATATCTCACTATTCATAAAATCATCTGCTATAAATAGTAGTATTGAAATATACACAGGATGAATAGCTAGCTGGTGTCATGTATTACCCCCATTGACGGGTTGTGCAGCCTGAAAGCGGGATTCGACAATGGTTGGCCGATCATTGCCGAGTCAAAAATATTTATAAGTACGGTGGGCCCACCACACCCTAGTCTGGACTGCCAAGTGGATATCTACAACTCTACACTGAAAGCCACATCGACTATCCATCTCCCACCCCCTCTACTGGTAAGGGTAGTTAGCACAAGTCTAAACTGAACTGAATAGTATAGCTACAATATCATGCTCCTCAAAACTGATCTAAACTATCATCTGGGTTTTGATAATACATAGTACATGATCATATACTATTTTAACATAAATAGATTGATAGAATTTTCTGAATTCTGTCATAACATAAATAATCACGGCCTTACATCGGATAATATACATAACTGCAGCCTTGCACTAGATAACATACATAACTACAACCTTGCACCGGCTGTCAATCATGGCCTTACGATGAACATATCATAAATATTGAACTGAGCATATATACTGTTTATCATATATTCTGATATCATAGTTTCCTATATTACTATGTTATTCTTGAAAATAACTATCATGCTTTACTTGTAAATCTAACTTAATATAATACAATATACGTGAAATAATATTCATGCAATACAAACTGAATAAAAACATGAAATCTATTCTAGAATTACATTTTCTGACATTTTACACTAAAAACATATTTCTGTGTAATAGCAGTATTTTCCCAAATACATATATGTTTTCCCAAATATACTCATACATAGTAGATGCTTTTTGAAAATTAATTTGTGATTAATTAATAATAATTTTCATGAAAAATTATTTCTTTAGTTTACTCTCTTACATGACTGCTGGAAAGTCCCTAAAACAACTAGTCCTGTACCTGCAGGGTTCCCCAGTCAACACTCTGAAAACAACATTGCCCTAAACAAAACTTCAGTATTTCTTCAAATGCTACCTTTTCTACAATTGTAGGAAAGCCAAATACTAAAAAAAAAAAAAAGTCTTACTCTGAAATTGGGATGGAGTCTAAGTTAGCCCCACCAACAATCCACTCCAGCAAACTTAAAGAGAAACTTCCCAGGAGGGTTGTGGTGGCCTCAGATCATCGAACCGGCAAGAGACCGGCCCAGAATCTTAGAAAGAAGGAGGAAAAATCAAAGAGGAGAGAGAAACTCTATTTTTTCTTGTAAATTTTGTCCTAAAACCCGAATTTGGGACTTTTATACATCTACCCTCATCGACAAGGACATGAAGGGAGTTCATCGACAAACTCTTATTCCTTGTTGATGAAATTCGGAGTTGAAAAATAGCCCCTCAGTAACTTCTCATCGATGAGACACGTGTCCCCATCGATGATCCCATCAAGTGTGTTTGTCGACAAACGCACTACGTTCGTCAATGAGACCCCTGTTCAATTCCAATTACAATCTCTTTTCTCTCCTACTCATATTATTTAATTAATATAATTCACCAGGTCTCTATAGTTTCAGTTTTGAGAATTGATTTTCAATTGCTTGATCTTATTTAATTTGCAAAACCATGTATTTATAGAGTGAATTTCCTTGTCTCCCAAGTTGCTTGGAGTGTCCCTTAAGTTTTTATGACGTTTAGATTTAAAAAACTAATTTTTAGAATTTTTTTCATTAAAGTTCAAAATTTAAATTTTTGTAGGGTTAGTTGGCTAGATAGGTGATTGGGTAGTTGTTTATATAGGGTCAACCGATTAGACATGCGACTGAGACCTTTCCGTCTGCCAAAAATTGATTCTATTAGATGGTCAGTCTTCTGAATGAACACAAATCAAAATAGTCAGTCGGCTGGCCTGTCAGTTGGCTGTCAAAACCAGTTCATTCTGGTCAGTTGGCTGACCAGTCAGTTTGCTGAGGTGCTGACATCTTCAACCATCCTTCAATATTTTGGTCATAACTTTTTCTATATAACTCTAAATTGGACGTTCTTAGTATTAACAGAAATCTAAGAGAAAATACCATAACTTTTATGTTGAACACTTTTTAAAATAAGGAGTGTTTGATATAGAAAAATGCTCATCAATACAAATATAGAAAAAATAACAGAATTTGGAAAAATCCCATTTTAGTGTTTTTCATTCCAAAAAAAAATTTAACATTTTTGAAATAACTTTTGACCTTATAAAAATATTTTTCAAGTATTTTAAAAAGTATCTAGGTCCAAGTAATTAACTCAAGAGTTTCATGTATCCATATTGAAATTGAATGAAGTACTTACATAAAGACTTCTTAAGACTTTGACATTCTAGCCTAACAATATGCATTAAAAAATGATATTCAATAAAGTTCACATACAAGCATGAAGAGTTCAGAATATGTCAAGCTGTGCATTTAAGTACAGTTATCATTTTTCATTTTGAGTAACAAAAGTCTAGGGAGAAAGGACTAATTTTCCTCTCATAACACATCTCCCCCTTTTGTCATCAGCAAAAGGGTCAAAAACAAATATCTCCCCCTTTTTTTTTAAGAGGACCATAAACAATAGAGCCCCAAAAATTTATAAATTTCATGACAAAAAAATATAATTTTTGAATATAAGTCATGAACGTTTTGAAGCTTATATACTAGCAACAAGTGATAAAGTTTATCATTTAAAAGTTCATTTTTTGCCAAAAAAAAAAAATTTCCCTTTTGATTAGCATAAAGTACTAGGGACAATGCTTGCTAAAATAATTTCAACATAAATGGTCAAGCAAGCATCAATAATATGGTTTAGCATTTAAGAGCAATACAACATATAGCCAGAAAAGGATAATCATATAGATCCTAAAAATTTAAATAATCAAATGCAAGATCATATGGCAACACATGTGATTGTGGCAAAACAACATATATCAACTTAAGATTTTCAAGAAGATCATTACATATAAGCACATGCCACAATGTGTAACAAAGCAAATCTAAGCTAAAGGTATTGGTGAGCATAAGAAATGAACACTTAATTTTGGATGCTCCCCCTTTTTATTTGAATCCAAGCTTAGATAAAATAAGCTACTTATACTCATCAAGATAAATTTCACTACGTATGTCAAGAGTATAAGCAATCATTTTAAAACTTTTTAAAGAGTTATATTGGATATTAATTAATTGGTTTTAAACAAGAAGCCAGTATAGTCTCCCTATAGATTATAAATGCATCAGAAAAGATATATTAAGGCATGATTTAATGTTCATAACCCTAAAAACATTCCATATCTAATCATATAGTTTTAAGAGCTGGATATGATGTTTGGGTTTTCTGAAGAGCCTCAATATTCAAAAAAGTGAATTGATGCATATGAGTTCTTTAAGCTCTTTCTATAGGGATGGAGCTTAGCTCCCCTAATTGTTCTCGATGATTATGCAATGATGAAATTTAATATTCAATTAGTTTTCACTTATCATTTCAAAAATATTGTAACATATATTTTATCATAATCGTCTTTGTACATGGTCTTAGTCTGAGAAATTTTTTTTGAAATTCCGACAGCATGACATCTGTAAATTGGACATTTTCCTATAAAACTTATACCTGATAAATGGTTGTTCTCAAAAGATAGATCATATATAGCATGCAATAACCTATGTTCCACTACCAGCATGCAATTCACATCACTACATCTGCCATGCAGGAGGCTTTCAATACAAGCATGCAATCCAGTATTAATCAATAATTTTATATATATATATATATATATATATATATATATATATATATGCTATCCATCAAATATATTTAACCAATCAATATAACGTGGATAGCAATTTACAGCGCTATTTATAAAGACATATAAACATATAATATGATTATGAGAGCATTTTAGTTTATATAACAATCAAAGAAAGATGCTCCCCCTTATTTAAGTATTCATCTGACGTATGCCTTTTTCTTATTTTTCAGCTTCTTTAGCCAGGTGTTCTAAGATTTTCAATGATTTAGACTTGGCATTAAATGCTTCGTCTTAGAGGACCAAAAAGTCACAAGCAATACTTTTTCAGGGTCATAAGCTCATGTTTGCCTCTTTTCTTATGAATTTCAATGCATGAGAGGCACAAGATTGGATGACTTCCAATATGAATTACATGTGCATAGGTCTCCTTGAAATATACGCATTCATCAAAACTAAGACCTAGGCAACCAATTTAGCCATTCAACACAATCAAGGTAGTTAGAGCTCTAAAGGATTTGTTTAAAAGTTAAGAGCTTTGTGTGATAAGTATAAAATAAATACTCTTAAAGTTTAAAATTTCTATTACCTTCAGAAGAGTAGTTAGTAGTGCGCCAAGTGGACGATATGGAAAATACTTTCATGCCAGCGAAATTGTCCACACCTTTTAGGCAAAGAGCATATAGGAGTATATGAATATTTTTTAACAATGCTTTTTGGAGATGGGAATGTATCCTTCAAATATGATCACAATTTTTGGAGCAAAGATACAAACCCATGAGAGGATGGATTTTTACTTGCTGTGATCATGGTTTGATAAAGATTTCTTGTGGATGAGATAAACCAAAATTTGAGGATTTATAATATAAACTTAAAGAAAAAAATTTATGATATGTAGATGAAGACTTGATTCCCTTAGTGGATGCTCCTAATTTGGTTGAGAAAGGGTGTCTTCTGATAAGCACTCAATTCATTAGTCATTTATGATAAATAGTGCTATAAGCCTAGAGTGATGACTGAGATTTTGATCAAGGCTTTTACAGTCAAAACTAAGTGTAGGGATAGTTGATATATAACAAGATTGATACCCTAAAACTCAGACTTGTGTGATGGACAAAAGTATTCTTAACTTTATATTTTTATATTAAGGCATGAGTCAAGCTATAAGAATTATATAAAAGACATAGTTGCCTTGACCATTCAGAAGTGGATTTCATTTTAGTAAGCTATAGCCAATGTTTTCACATTTTCACCAATTATTTTGATATAAGTGCATTAAGTTCAAATTGGATATATTACATGTATTTCCAAATTGGCGTGATTCTCTAATGGCTCTTAGTAAAACTATATTATATAGTGAATGCAAATACTAAGATTTGATATTTTAAGCATAGACCACTTCCTAGCCTTTTGCTCATCATTTCCCCCTAAACCTCGGAGCTAAGGAAAAAATTAAAATGAATATTTAATTCTTATTTGATCTCACTCTTCCTTAAGAGTCCTATGAGGTTTGCTTTCATAACTGCCCACGCCATCTCCTTATCTAAGCCCGGCACTTCTAGATGGACAAGTAAACTAAATGTGCCATTTCATTTTTCGACATAAGCAAATTTTGGATTTTCATGAAGGGCAATGTTTATTTGTCCTATTTTTGCTCGATAAGGCCAAACTATGGGTTTTATGCTAACAACCTGAATCCTTTTTGAAAAGAATTTTCTAAGTCCTAAGGATTTATCATCTTCTATTTCTTCTTCTAGACAGATAATTTTCAATATTTTCTTAATCTTCTTCTTCTCTAGCGTCGCATGATATTCTTTTAATTCATTTAACTGTTTTGCCACCTTTTTATTTTCATTTCTCAAGAAGATTTTATGATTAGACATCCTAACTAGAAATTTAAGCATTTTCGATAAAGCATTTCCCAATTTTTCACACGAAGGCATGCTATCATTTATCAATTCAGCATATGATTTATCACAGGAATTATTATAATCAGTAAAAAATGAATCATTGCATGCGGTATTATCATCCGAAACAATTGATGATTCATCATAAGTTATATCACAAAACTTTTCATAAGAATCATCACATGGATTATCAACAAAACTATCATTATATTCAATAGATGATTTAGCATATAATATGACTCACTCGAAAAATGAGCAACTTGGAAGCTATCCCAAGTATAGAAATTCTGTTGTGCAATACTTAACCCAAAGGTTAGATCGTCTCCTCAAGAAATGCAGTTTAATTCCTAATTTAGTGTAATTTCGAAAGAAAATAAGAAAAGAAAGTTTTACTAAACATAGTTCAGATTTGGTTTCCTGAGATGTTTGAGATTTTGTGACGAAATTAAAATAACGTGAACTTTAATTTATAAACTTAAAATTAAAACATAAAATAAGAACCTAATACGCTTAGAATAATAAGAAACAAATAACGGTAATTAAATCCTATTTAGACAATAAATAAATCCTACATATGAAATTTCGGACAAAAGCCTAAAGATCAAAACTTTATTGATTAACCATAAAATTAAACACCAGCCAAACAATTGAACTTAACCCAATTAACGTAAACAAAATTAAACTTAATCCTATAATAGATTCAAACAAAAATAGATTAACCTAAACTTAAATAATGGATTAGAAAAACTTATCAAACTTAATAAACTAGAACGCAATAAAAACTTAGACTTTAATTAAACAAAACTTAAAATAAATAAATCCAAACAAAATTTAATTCCTAAAGAAATTTTTTTTAAGAGACCAAACCGAACTTTAACAATGAAAAATTACCCAACAAAAATTAATTCTAATAATGATATTAAATAAGAAAAGAAAAAAATAAATTTAATCTAATAATAATAACCCAATAGAAATTTAAAAGTTCAAAACTTTAATTAAAATTTAATTGAAAATTTTCAATGAACAACCAAGTATTTAAATGCAAGAAAAAAAAACTAGAGAATAAGAGGAGAAGGAAAAGAAAGGAAGAGAGAGAGAGAGAGAGAGAGAGAGAGAAGAGAGAGAGAGATAGAGAGAGAGAGAGAGATTGATAGATAGAGAGATTGGACTATCTAGTGGAAGACTTGTATGTATAGAGATAGAGAGAGAGATATAGAGAGAGAGAGATAGATAGAGAGAGAGAGAGCTGGCCATGGAGTTGCTTGTCTTGTGCGGCTCCCCCCTGCTACCCATCTTCCAACCTCCTTGCTAAAAGCTAAAAAACCTAGTAAGAAAACTACTTTTTATTCTAACCCATCTCCCTTTGACTTTTCAAAATCTTTTTTTCAATCCAATTAGGCTCCCAAACTGCACACACACAGCCCAATGCATGGGAGAGGGAACGGACCCGGCTACATGGCCGGGTCAAATCAACTTATTTTATTATTATTTTTTTCTTCTTTCTTCCTTTTGTTAACACATAATCGTTTCTGAACTTTCAATGCCAATTTTGACCTAGTAAATGTTCGTATCCCTCAAATCTCAAGGCATAAAAGTTGTAGAGATCTTTCTCAGATTTCGCCATAATTTTGAATTGTTTCAATCAAAGTTCGGACGAGAAAGTTATGCCCAGATTATGGAGTAATGCTGAAGCAGTCCATAAAAACAGCATATGGTAACTTCACGTCTGATTTCATCTTTGATGCAGCTAGTATTTCTCAAAATGCAAAACATGAAAATTGTAGAGCGTTTTCTTATATTTCTATATCATCTTGAATCATCAGAATCAGAGGTCAGATGAGAGAGTTACGTATAGATTACAAAGTATTATCAATTTTTTAGCTTCCAATAGTTGCCCTAGAATAAAAAAAAAAATACCAAAAATTCATAAATTACTCAATAAAATCCAAATATTATAAATAGGACACAATGTTAAAATATTGAGATAAATTAGGTATTTGATTAAAAATATAATTTGTATGCATGAATTAAAACACCTAATTACGCAATTTAAGCGCATAATCATAATATATCACAGAATTCCACAGCAAAATCATCTAGAGAGGTTGAGATAGGATCATATACCTCTCTGTCTATTAATGCAATTTCTTACCACTTCCTAAGTGGTGGTCTCATTCTCTTGAGATTCTCCATATTTCTTTTCGAGTTCATCCCAGATTGCACTTGTACATACCATAATCTCAAGCAAAATATTAGAATCTACAGTGCAGTATAGTAAATCCATGGCATGAGAATTTGCATGCATTAAATTAATATCATTTTCATTCAAAGGCATATGAATTCTCTTAACAATCACCTGCCAGGCCCTCTAGTCCACAGATTTTATAAATACGTTCATTCTTATTTTCCAATGGGTGAAATTGACACCACAAAATATAGGAGACCTAGTAGGAGATTGTCCCTCACCGAATAGGGATACACCAAATTGAGTCATTGTAATATTTTACAAAAAAAAATTTAAATCTATGCAATTAGGCTTTGATACCAATTGTTGAAATTGGTGTATTCCCAATAGGGGGTAAATTGGATATTTAAAAATTTATGCCGATGTTAAACCAGATGATAACAGTATTACGCAACCCTGTCTAAACAAATACCAATACACACAATATTTAAAGCATGTATAAAGAACGATCAAGGCAATAAACAATTAAACATACATGTGCATATATCAAAGTGTGGAAATATAAAGAATATAAGGAAAAGAGAGAATGACACACAATATGATATTGGGGTTCGGCCAACACTGCCTACATCCCCGCCTCAAGTTCACAAGTAAGAGGATTCACTACCTTTGCTCACTTATGGGTGGAGCGACACCTAATACAACACCTCTTTCCTTACTAGGCAAGGGAAACCCCATGTCAAGTTCATAGGGTTGACCCCAACTTTTATGAAAACTAAGGTGTAGTCCCAAGAGGGGGGTGAATTGGGTTATTAAAATTTCTTTTAAATCTTTTAAATGAATTATTAACCTCTTTTAATTCTTTCAATGAATTCTTGACTTCTTATTGATTTTGCAATAACACAAAACAAAAACTTAAATGAACAAGCAATCCTCAAAACAAATATTCAACCCAACCAATCAACCAAACCAATATTCAAATCAAGATATACTATGCAACTTCTATTGGCAATTCACAACTTTTCAAGAATTCAAGATATTGAGTTGTATGATTAGTTGATTCAAGCCTTGTAGTTAATATAATTGATCTTTCAATATAATAATCAATAAAACATCCACACTCTTTCCAAAATTCAGATTTCAAATAAACCTTCAATTAATAGGTTTTGAAGTGTTGACCAATCAACGTACTCCCTTATGGTTTCCGCAAATTATTAATTAACCAACGTACTCCCTTTCGGTTTCCGCAAGTCCCAAAAACAAATTAAACTTCAACTTATTTAAGATCCAAACCACATAGTTTTTATGATTAGGAAATTTAAATCATCCGCGCAGTTATCATATCCTGAAAATAAAAAGAGTAAGGGAAAAGTGAGTGACACCGGGTTTATATGAGGTTCGGCTTATCCTCAGCTTACATCCTCGCCTTGGTTCAATACCACCCAAGGATTCTACTAGTACCACTCCTTTATGGGCAGAGTAAACCTTACACACTCCTTTAGTAGACTAGAGCAAAGCCTCTCCAAGCGACACCCCACGCTCGGTCACACAAGAATTCCTCTTCTTGCAAATCCAATGATCCAACAATCTTGAATTGTCACAAAAACAAAAACACAAATGGTGTACAATGACACTCTTTACAAGAGCTTATTAGTACAATTGATTAGCACAATATACTTCAATAGAAATCAATATAGAAAGAATGAAGCTTAAGATAATATCACCGGGGTTTCGTTAGATTTGGAAAATATTAGTAGAATATCAAAGAACCATGGCTTTAAATCAGCAAATTCTCAGTAGAAACTTCAACAAGAGTTTGAGCAAGAGAGCCTTTGAAGATTAAGAGTTTTTTATTACTGAATGCTTTTCTTAATATTATTTATCCTTGGATTTAATCATGTATTTATAAAGTTAAAAAGCATATTTTTGTGTTGCTCAAGTTTCTTGGAGTATTCCCCAAGTTTTCACAAAGTTTGGTGGCCAAGAAATCACTTTTGGAAAGTTTCCTAACTGTTAAAATTCAAATTTTACGAAAAGTCAGTTAGCTAGACAGGCGGCTGTCCATTTTGTCTGTCTAGGATTTTCAAAAAATAATTGTCATTTGGCTGACTGAACATAGTTCAAATTGGTCAGTCGGCTAACCAGTCAGTTGGCCAACAATACTAGTTCATTCTGGTTAGTTGGCTGACTTGTTAGTTTTGCTAAGGTGTTGTCAGCTTCAACCACCCTTCTGTATTGTGGTCATGAATTTTTCTATATAACTCCAAATTAAACGTTCTTAGTATCAACATAAATCTAAGATAAAATATCATAACTTTCATGTTGAACATTTTTTAAGATTAGGAGTGCTTAATAGAGAAAAATGCTCATCAATACAGATATAGAAAAAATAACAGAATTTGGAAAATCCTATTTTGGTGCTTTTCATTCCAAAAATAATTTTAACCTTTTTAAAATAATTTTTAACCTTATAAAAACTTTTCAAGTATTTTAAAAGGTATCTAGGTCCAAGCAATTAACCTAAGAGTTTCATGTATCCATATTGAAATCAAATGAAGTACTTACATAAAGACTTCTTAAGACTTTGACATTCTAAGCACTTAAGTCTTCATGCTTGCTTTGGCTCCATCTTGTCTTCAGGATTTAATATACTTTGAGCTTTCTCTTTAATATCCATGCTTTCATATTCTTTAAGTTTCAATAGATCATCTTGCTTTGGAATATAAGCTTCCAATGATTCTTGTGAGCGCTTGACCTTTTATTCATATGCTTGATCCTTGGGAGTCCTAAAATATCATCACTTAACCAAATATGTTAAGTTTCTCTTATTTGTTATTATCAAAACAAGATTTTAAGTTATGTAAGGCCAACACTTTACAACCTGATCCTTACGAGTTAGATCAATACCTACTCATGCCACGCCTGAAATACAATAGATAAGCAATACAATTTTTGGGTACAATATCAATGCTTCTCCAATAAGAAAATATGTACCAATACAATCAATACACTTCAATATAATAGGATTTATAAGCTCAATGAAGATTTTATGACTACTATCATGATAATGCAAATATGGCAATCAGTATGTGAGAGAGTTTGTGTAGGGATCTTTGAATCAAGATAACCATATCAATCATAAAGTTCAATATCAATGATCTAAAACACACAAGAAAAAATATCGAAAATGATTTTCAAAAGTCAAGCACATGATATATTTCGAAAACTAGCTTGTCAAAAATGTTTTGCTCAAATCACAAGACAAGCTCTTGAGTCTTGCAACAAGAATGCAAAGACACATAAGCTTAAGAAAGTTTTCCTAAAATAAATATATGGATTAAATCACAAGGGAAAACTTTTCTGCTTACTCTCACTAAAATCAAAATCAATCAAAGTATATGAGTGTGTAAGCTTATAGTGACAGTGTGGATTATGTCAAGATACTCTCACCAAAGGAATTTTTGCAAGAGAAATGTGTAAGGGTGAAGTATGTAAGCTTGTATGGGAAAAAATGGCTCAAGAAATTTCGAAGAGTTTTTTTTGTTAATCAAAGCCTTAATCTATGTCTAATTTTCTCAAATGAAAGTATATATATGTATATAACTTTTGATAAAAATATAACCATTGGGACATAAATGGAATTCTTAGAAAATTTTAATCAACATTTTAATCAAAGTTTCGGTCGCTCGGTCCTTAGGGTTGGTTGCCCGAGCAGACATAAAAAGAAAAGGTGAATTTTTGGGTTCGGGTGCCCGAGGGTGAGTTCGATTGGCTGGGTCAAGGTGATTTTCCAATCGTTCGTGCTTTTAGTCGCTTGGTGAGTGGTTCAGTTTGACGAACCTCATAATTCAGTCACCCAAGGTGATATTGAACTAAGATTTCAGGTGGCCAAGGCAGGTAAAAGGTGCCAGCATTCAAAGTTTGGTCGACCGTGAACAGTACGTTCAATTTTGGACTGGTTGCTCTAGCGAAGTCAAAGTATTGACTTTTTACCAGTTAAATCAATTGAGGCATTTTTAACGCCTTATGTTCAATCGGACGAATCCCTTTCAAAGTTAGATATAGGTCCTATTTTTTATTGAAATTCACCCCTATGCGCATAGTTATAACTATTGAGTTATAGGGGACTTTCCATGTGATGTTTAGGGACCTAAAGTCGATCTAAGGCCTAGGCTTTTAAATTAAGCCCAAAAAATCTAGCATCAGTCAACCTTTGTTAAATCCATTTTGGCCCTTGACCTTTTTCAAGCCTGTGTGAATAAGTTGTGGCATTTTATCTTAAGGGTATTGGTTCCTATGGGTCAATGTATGGTCTCTTGAGTATTAAAACCCTATCATGCATGCAGATGCATTATTATAGATCATATAAATATTACAGACCCAAATAATAAATGCATTACAATACAACTTGAAACAAAAATCTTCACACTCTGCTCCTTTGCAATTTCATGGATTGCACCGAATGGTGTGCGCATTTAAGTACTTCTCGGCTTCCATTTATCATTTGTCATCCGTTCTTAGAAAAATGAACCTGTTCATATACTTAGCACACAGATGAGATACTATGGTTTGTCATAATCAAAATAGGGATCGGACTCAAAAAGTCGACAGTTGTTGGAATTTGTGTGATCCCAAGAGGGGGGGGGGTGAATTGGGTTTTAAATCATTTTTCGCTAATTTAATCAATTACGTTGATTCACCACATATCATATCCCATTCAATATACAATGTGTGTATGAAAAATGATTAAGCTATTGGTTCATGCATACACGTGTATCTCATTCAATGTAAATGTGTACATGCAACTAAATATAACAGTAAATAAATAGGCATACACATACTGAATTTAAAATGCAGTAATTTAAATGAGATAGGGAGAGAGAGACACAAGATTTATTATTGAGGTTTGGCCAAAACCAGCCTATGTCCCCGCCTTAGGCATACCCCCCAAGGATTCCATTAAACCTGCTCACTTAACCGGGCGGAGTAGAAGCCTTTTACATTCTCTCCTTACGGGGTGAGGAAAATCTCAGCTCAATTACTAGGTTGAGTCAAACTAGTCTCACTTACGGGACTGACACTTCCCAGTTCAATTCTGGGCTGAACTAAATCGGTTTCACTTACGGGGCTGAGACTCCCCAGTTCAATTAATGGGCTGAACCCAACCGTTACAATGAAACCATTTTGTACATGAAAGTGCTTCTGAAAATACAAGCTGAGAAGTACATGTTTAAGCTCAAATAAATGCACTCTAATATGATATGTAATAATGCTCAGTAGAGTAAGGGTGCTTATCTAAATAGTATTTTGCAATCTTTGAAAAGAATGTATATAATAAAGAGCTTCAAAGACTTAAACCCTACAAAAGATTTTCTCTAAATAATATTTTTCAAGAACGAACCAGAGAACCTAGGGTATTAGTTTCAAATAAGTTTGCACAACAAAACAAAATACAAGCATTTTAAAACTATATGTGCAAATCAAAATGAATACCCAAACTAAAATGTTCTCTTCAAAAAGTTTTTCAAAATAATGAGTAGAAGAGAATAGAGAGCATAAAAATAGCCCCATAAAATATTTTTGTAATAAAAACAAGTTTTGGGGGAACTTTGATTAGGATAAAAATTAGAGAGAAAATGGGCTATTCAAAGTTACTAATCTTGGCTTATGAAGGGGTATATATAGACTTAGGGAAATTTTTGACCGTTGGGGACACGCTGGGTATTATAAGAAAGGTTTAATTAATTTTTAACCCTAATTACCCCAATTAAAAAACTGCAACCCGAGAGTTTCTATCGCCCGAGCCATAGGTTCGATCGCCCAAACACTCACAATGAGAAAAGGCATTTTTGAAATTCGGGTGCCCGAGTCTAGGTCTGATCGGCTGAACAAAAGTTAGAAACATTTGTTTGTAGGTTCGAGTGCCCAGTGCTAAGTTTGGTTATCCGAACTAGCCAATTCGGTCGCCTGAGGTCTGATTTGAATGCGAAGGTTCGGGCGCCGGGGTTGGTGAAAAGGTACCTGACATGAGTTTGGTTGCTTGGAGATGCTCAGTTCAAATTGGTTTGGTTGCCTAAACCAAGTCAAACTTTTGACCAGACAGTAATTCGATCATCCGAGGCAGTTTGAATTGCTAGGTTCGGTCGCCCGAAAGCCATTTGATTTTTATCTAAGGTCATTTTCTTTGCACTAAAATTTCCCTAATATTATGAGAACTATGTTAGGGCTCTGAGCACTTAAGTGTAGGAACCTAAGGTTTATTTAAGGCCAAAAACTTGGGGTCAATTGACCGAAATCTTTCCTATGGTCATTTGATTAACCTACGGTCTGACTACAACATTACTAAGCATCCAAGCATATCGTGAAAATGCATGCAATATTACAGACCAGAATAAAAAATAAATGCATTACAAATGATAAAAACAAATGTCTTCTTCTTTTTTTGGCTCTTCAAGCCTCCATGGAACGTGCTAGAATAATGATAAACTTGAAGTTCCTTCTGTATTTCACTTCCCCTTATATGTGTGTTGATTTATAACCTATTCAGTCATTAGAATACACACATAAGTAATGCGTGTGTTTGTCAGCATCAAAACAGAGATTGGACTCAAAAAGCCAAGAACAGCTTATAATACACTAACATTCTTGTTGCCACACATTGATGATAATCTATTCCATCTTACTGAGAGGTGTCTCAGCCCATGATTATCCAATATTTTTTAGATGCCTTGTGGAGTATAACAGTGATCAGAGTAGCGTAGTGAAGCGTGGGTGGGATAGAAGGTAGTGTGTTAGAATTGTGTTATTTTATTTATGTTTTAATGAGTTCAGATCTTTATTGTGATAATGGGATTGATATTGTTATATTGGGATAGTTTAGTACTCTGATAATTTGCATTTAAGGTATTCTGCTATCTTTATCAATGATTATTATAATATGAAATATTTAGATTATTATAGGTAGTATCAGAGAAATTGAGCAAAATTTTTCGAGTCGCTACACAAAGGCTTAAAGAATTTAAAAATTCATGACCTAGAAAAGAAAGATAGAGGATCAAGCTAAGATCATCCACACATTTACTAGGGGCAAATAAAATTTTGATAAACTCTTGGGTTCTCAAAAGATGACCTTAGATAAGGAAAGTATAGGTTATAATGGAATTGAAAATAGGAGAAGAAAGAATCTATACATGGGGTACTTTGTTAAAGCATCAAAATTCTATGCTAGTACCTCCTTCGGTCCATATGCTCACACCACATACTTATTATATAAAAATAAAGGGCACATTAAATTTGATTGTCCATTTAAAAGGAAAGGTGTGAAATCCAAACAGGTCTGGAGAGTCAAAGAAAAATGGGTACCAAAAACGAACCCCAAAAACTCCTCCTTAGACGTTAGGATTGAGAATTTAGTGGGGCTAACCACATAAATGAAAAATGGTTGGGATAACTAATAGACTTGGGAAGTAGTATATGCTTAAAATGTAAACCTGAGTATATGCCTTTACTATACACTATTTTGTTATTCTAAGAATCCTTAGAGTAGCAAACCAATATGAGATTTCTTGTAATATATTCAATCTGAACTTAATACATATATATATATATATATATATATATATATATATATATCATAATTGGATAAAATGTTTAAAATCACTAAGAACTTAGGGCACTTGGCTAAGATTTTGATAAATGAACAAAAGACAAAGGCATAAGATAAAAAGAGTAGAGCACATAACTCAGGGGGAGCATCTCACTTTCACATCTATATAAATTTAATGTTCTCATATTATTTTTTTCTTATGTGCCTTGACGAGAATATCACTGCAGCTTACTATCCACTTTTGGTTAATGTTTGTATCCTTTGTTGGATAATACATATCTAAACTACTGAAATGCACGCGTGTGTTGAATGTTAACTGCATGGCTGATGCAGTATCTTGTGTATTGCATACTGGTAGTGGATATAAGTTCCCACATGCTTGAACTAAATGGCATCTGCATGATGCAGATTATTATAAATTGAAAATTGAGGTGTAGTCCCAAGAGAGGGGGTGAATTGGATTATTAAATTTTCTTTTAATTATTTTTATGAATTCTTAAGCTCTTGATGATTTATGAACAACACAACACAAGCTTAATTCTTTATTTAATCCATAACCACAAAAACTTAAACGAACAAGCAATCCTCAAAATCAATCAACCAAACGAATTGATTTACCAAGCACAAGTAATCAAAAACTTAAACATCCGCATAACAAATCAACATCTAAGTAATAAAAAACAAAATACTCAAGCAAATATAATTTTCAACAATTTGGTAATTTCAGCTTTTATTAATAGCCCCGTGTGTATGATTGTTTCAAGCCCTGTAGTGAATGTAATTTGATTCAATGCAAACCACACCTCAAATCCCAAATAACTCAAAATTAAAATAAACTCTCAGTTAATTTGTCTTTAGGTGTTAACCAATCAACGTACTCCCTTTGAGGTCTCCACAAAATAATAATCAACCAATGTTCTCTCTTTCGGTTTCCACAATGGCAAAACCAAATTAAACTTCAGTTTATTTAATTTCCCAATTACGTAGTATATATGATTAAGAAATTAAATCATCCACGCAGTTTATATGTTTGCTAGAATTTAAAGAGAGTAAGGGAAAGAGAAGGACACAACGAATTTTACGATGTTCAGCTTATCCCCACCTACGTAGGGCCTTTGGTCAATACCACCAAAGGAGTCCTGTAACGACCCAAAGAATAACGGTATTTAAATAATAAAGAGGGAGGGAAATAGAAACAGAAACAGAAGGAGGTAGTAGGCTTCGTCGACGAATGCAAACGTTGCATTTTGAATATAATAACCCAAAAAATTTTTACACGGGGTCTCGTCGACGAACACAGGGGGTTCGTCGACGAGGTCATAAGTAGGTCTCGTCGATGAAGCCATGCCTCATTGATGAGAAGATGCCGAGAGGGGATTTTGAACAGTCTGAATTTCATCGACGAAATTACTTAAGGACTCGTCGACGAGATGATGTGTCTCATCGACAGATCCGACCCTATAAATAGTTGAAACTCAGATTTTTTTGATGAAAATTCAACACACACACTCTCTCTCTCTCTCTCTCTAAAACGCCTCTCCCTCATTCTCTTTTCGATCCCGGCCCCATTTCCCACTAGATTGAAGATCTGAGGCCACCATAATGCTCTTGATGAAGTTCTCTGCAAGTCTGCCAGAGTTGATCATGGGAAAAGTTGGCTTGGAATTCATCCCAAATCCAGGGTAAGGTATTTTATTCAGATTATGTCTTCCTCGTAATTATAAGAAATGTTGTAGGTAAGAAAATACTGATGTTTTGTTATGGGGGATGTTGTTTTCAGGGTGTTGAGTGGAGAACCTTGCGGGTGTAGGGCTAAAGTTTAGTGAGAGGCTTTTCAGATTTAAGGTAAGGGAAATATGCTATGCTAGGAGATTTACTTAAGTTATCAGAAATTATATATATATATATATATATATACATATATATATATATGTATGTATGTATGTATGTATATATCAGATATTATACAGAAAATGAATTTTTATAGTATGTGTGGCCTGAGTTTATATTACCTGATGAAGAGTTTCACACAGTTTTTCCAATATATCAAGTTATACAGCATATACAGACATAATTTGATATCATATAGACAAATACACATTTATTTACAGTTTTATTCAGATAATTATATATTTAGATGTATGTATAAATGTATACAAATGTTTATTTAGATAAGTATGAATAGTATTTACAGAATGCCATGTTTTTCCTAAATGCCATAATACACAGTGTCGCGACGTCCCGGGAGCGCGCGTGCCCCGGACGGCGAAATTAAAAATCAATTTACTATTTTCATGGAAAAACATGGTGTAGGAGTCGCCACTAACCTTTAGTGCGGTTAGAACACATGATTACTACCCCGTTAGGGGTAGAATCGGTCTACATTACCAGAGTTGGGGTCGGGAGTTCGGTTACGCGAGGGGAAGGTACGAGCACCCCCTACGCGCCCGTTCTTACGAACGGTACCTAATTAATTTTAAATTATCCCTAAGTTAATTTAATAAGTTTTTAAACTACTCCTTTTATGAATTAATAAACACACATGAAAAATGAATAAATAAATAAATATATACAAATATTCCCTCAGAGCTTAAGGTACGTGAAGCCCGAAGGCTCATACCCCCGCAATAAAATCATAGGGATATACACGCATGAAAATAAATAATAATAAAAATAGATACCCTAATATGCAACACAAAATATAAAAATACCAAAGAAACAAAAATGCTAAACATATTTAATATTAGTAATAATAACACAGAAATAATAGTAACAACATTGAAAACAATATAATAACAACCTTGTACTAACAATATTATATTAATAATACAATGCAATACTATAATCGTCGTATATAATATCATAATAAGATCATACTAATATATGTAGTAAAACTTCATAACAATATAATAAAAATAATAATAAATAATACATAATAAAATATCATAACAATAAACTACATAATAAACTACTATAAAAATGAACTAATATAATAATGTATAATACTAAACATACCATAATAAAAATACCCTAATGTACTAAAATACTAAAAATAACATAATATATAGTACTGAGTATAAACATAATAATAATACTGAAAATACCATAATATCCTATATATATATATATATATATATATATATATATATATATATACATACTACCATAATAAGAAACTACCATAAACAATAATAATAATTACATAATAGCAATTATATAATAATAATCTACCATAATTAATAACATACCATAATAGTGAACTACTTTCCTACATAATAATGATACCCTAATAATAAACTAAAAATGATAGTAAATACAAACATAATACACTAAAATAAAGATAATTATACAATAATAAACTGAAATGCTAAACTAACATAATAACACTATACATAACTCTACACTACCATAATATATAATAATACAAAGAATCATGACAATAAGCTACCATAATATACCATTTATAACACTTACCTTAAAACAAATACATGCAAAAATGAATAATTAATTAAGGAAATAAATCAAATTTAGAATTACAATATGGAAACTGATGGAAAGGTAAGACAATGACATACTTTTGGAAATATATTACATTCTAAAATTCACATGCAAGGACCACCAAAATTAATACAAAACTCTAAATATATAAAAACATTGAATGAATGCGATAATAACAAAAACACCAAACACGTGCAACAATGACAATCCGAATATAAACTGATAATAACATTAACATTTAAAATGTAACCAATATGAAAACCCTAGATATTGAACATACAATATGAACATTACCCATTTAATAATAATATACTAATATTACATTGATAATAACAATAATAACAACATAAAACCTAAACATGATTATTAAATATTAAAACAAATACAACAACAATTATACAATAATATTAAATATTTAATATGTACAATGACAAACCATAATATATATGAATACGTATATATGATAATAAAGCAATATGAAACAATGATCCTTAATATTACATGATAATACAAAACAAATGTAACAATAAAAGCATACCATAAGAAAAAAATATATATATACATGCTGATAACACAATATTAGATAGTAAACCATAACATTACATGTTTAAAAAAAAAGATGACTAGAAAATCCAAAATTTGACACTTGAGACCCGATCAAACAAAAAGGAATCCTACAAAAACAAAATAAACCAATTAGTATTTATAATAAATATGACCAAAAATCTGAACATGGATATTAAATACTAATATTAAAAATCCTGCAATAATAATATTAATTATTCAGTATACATAATAAATACCACAAAGATTTAAACATCCCTAAAAAAAAATCAATACGTGTGTGTGTGCTGTGCATGTGTGTGTTTACGGGGGCTTACAAAGGGGTGCTGCCGGAGGGAGGCCGAAGAGCTGGTTGGAGGCGACGGCGTGCACCGGGAGGCAGCAAAAGTGCTGTGTGGGTGCTCGGGTGGCGGAGTGGCTGCTGGCCTGTTGCTGTGATGGTGTTGCCGGAGACTGGAGAGGTTGCAGATGACGGGGGATTTGCTGAGGGAGTTCTCGGCTGTAGTGGCCGGCCGGAGTTGCGGATGACCCGGAGGATGGCTGGACAGCGGCGGCAGGAGAGCTGCAGAGAGTCTTTGCGGATGGTTGCACCTCACTGTGGGGTTGAGTGGTCGTGGAGAAAGATATGGAGGAGGCTGTAGAGGAGTTGCAGAGCTGTGCGCGATGAGGGATGATGGAGAGATGGGTGTGTTGCAGGGGCTCGGCTGTTTATGGTGGAAGGGACCAAGAGGATGAGGGAGGCTGGGGAGACGAAGAAGAAGATGGATTTTTTTTTTCTTTGGTCTTTTGCTTTTTTTTTCTTGGCCCTTGCTCCCGGCCCTCCCCTATGGCTTGTGCGCTGCCCCCTTCTTATAAAAAAAAAAAAATTTTGAAAAACCCTAAACATATTTCCTTTTTGGGATTTTATTTTTCTTTTTTCTATTTTTTATTCTTATTCTTATGGTAATAATAAATATAGAAATAATAATAATAGTAATAATAATTATAGTAATAGCATCAATAAGGTAATAGTAATAAATAATAATAATAATAATACTACTAGTAAATAATAAATAATTATAGTAAAATAATAATAACAATAATATTAATAAAAATAAAATACTATTATAATAATAATGATAACATTACCAAAAGTAATAAAAACAATAGTAGTAATAATAATAAATAATAACAATAATAATAGTAATAAATAAATAATATATGAAAAATAAAGGTAATTATAGTAAAGTAAAAATAAACGTACTAGTAATAATAAATAAAAATGAATAATAATAATAATAATAATGATAATAAAAATACAAGTAAAGTACTAATAATATAGGAAAATAATAATAACAAAATAATAATAATAATAATAATAATACTAATAATAAAATAATAATAATAAGACTAATTAATAATAATAACAATAATAATAATAAGGATAAATGAAACAATAAAAATACTACTAATAATAATATAATAATAATAATAATAATAAGGTAAAATCATGATAATAATAAAATAATAATAATAATAGTAATAAAAAAGATAAATAAATAAATAAAATAATAATAAAGGTAAAAATACTAAAATAATGTCAATAATAATAATAAATAATAATAATAATAATAATAATAAACAATATAAATAGAAATAAAAATAAAAGTAATAATGATAATACTAATAAAAAATAATAATAATAATAATAATAATAAATAAAATAATAGTAATAATAGTAATAAAAAATACTAATAATAATGATAATAAAAATTAAAAAAAATAAAAATAAAAATAAAAATAAAATAAAATAAATAATAATAATGAAATAGAAGTAAAAATAAGTAATAATAATAATACTAATGAAAAATAATAATAATAGTAATAATAATAATAATGAAAATAAGAGGGGACCCATTGTTCTATTTGGCTAGGGCAAAAATAGGGTGTCTACACACAGTTTATACAGACTGTTTATAGAGACAAATTATACAGTTATAACATCAAGATGCTACAGTTATTCAAATATTATAGTATTTACAATACAGAATTATAGCATTATGGTTATTTTGGAAACATAATGAAACCAACAAAGATATATATATATATATATATATATATATATATATGTACTTATATAGTATTAGATCTCTGTGGAAATATTACAGACAGATACAGTTTACAGAGCACGGTACCGTTGCTATATACAGATAGAGTGCAACCACATATCTCAGATAGTGTGTGGGTATTGTCTAACCGTGCTCGGAGAGGATGCAGCTTCCCAGTATACTAGGTTGAGGGGGCCAGTTAGACGAGGTAGCAGCCAGTCCCGAGCTTAGGAGTTGATGCAATTTGGTCGGGCTGAGGTAGTGTAGAGTATGATGACTTACCTAGAGGGTTGACCAAGTTAAGTCCAGCCTACGGGCCGCACAACCCTATTATGAAGGGTCAATTCATGACATACAGAGTCCCAGGGAAAGAGCATAGTTATGTATATGTATATAGTTTTACGGCTTTTGTCATATATAGTATGATATAGCAGTATGAATGATAGAAAGTTCAAATGATACAAATGTTTTAAGCTACTATGCATGTTTTTTACAAATTTTTCAGATCATGTTGTTTTATGTATTAACGTTATAGTTTTACGAATCGGTCGCCACACACTAGTAATAACATATTTCCACTTATTGAGCATTGTCTCACCCCATTACTTTACCATTTTTCAGGTGAGTTAGCTAGGCTCGCAAAGCAGGCTCGCAGATAGAGTGACTACTTTGTTGCCCTAGTTGTATGGTAAGTTTTGCATAGAGATGTATTTTTGAGATAGATGATATCAGAGGGAAATGTTTTATGGTTATAGTCTGTATGTACAGAATTTTGGTATTGTATAGTATATGTGGTTGTATGACTTATATTTCTGCTATTTAGGTATCGTTATATAGATACAAAAAAAAAAATAGAGAAATTTTTAGGATGTTACATTTTAGTATCAGAGCCTAGGTTGCTAGGTTCTGCAGACTCTAGAGTGTAGTAGAAAACAATACCAGAATATAGGAAAAAGAATTTGAGGTTTGTTATGTGATCTGGATACAAGATTCGTGGTGGTTTTTGTGTTTTTCCTTGGGGTGAAGATTTCAGGAAAACCATTGTAAATTATGAACGAGTCATGTGTTTGGGTTGTAGGATTGGATTTTGGGGTCAGGATTGGGAGGGATGGTTAATAGAGAATTTACATTTTTAGTTAAATGGAATAAGTTAGGTCTATATAAGAAATAGGATTCTAAAACGGTGTTCTCTATATTTGCAGGATGGACCTAGGAGGTAGAAGCACTCACGCTAGTGAGGATGATGGTGTCAGGCCTCTTGATGTAGGAGGTGCGGATTCAGATGCTGTGCTACGTAGTGTGGGTCAGCAAGTTATGGCTAAGATAGCGCGGAGCTCTAGAGAGCAGGGAGGTCCATCTGTAGTTCAGGGATGCACCATAGAGAAATTCATGAAGATGAATCAGCTAGCTTTTTCTGGAGCGACTGACCTTGCAATTGCTGAGAATTGGGTGCAGGAGGTAGAGAAGATCCTGACAGTACTTCACTGTACCGACGATTAGAGAGTTCTATACGCTACGTATAGACTGGAAAGGGAGGCTGAGAGATGGTGGATGGCCACTAGACTATTGGAGGAGTAGAGGATGATTCCAGTGCCGATGACCTAGGCCCGTTTCAAGAATATATTCTTCGATAGATACTATCCTGCCTCAGTCAGAGAGGCTTGAGTTCAAGAGTTTTTTAAAGGATGAGTGAAAAGTAAAATAATATTAATATTTCATCCTTACATAATCGTCGCATATTCAAGGGAGTTGAGCTCCATTCCTAGAAGTAAGAAAATAAAGGACTCATTTGTCTCACTTCGCTTTTATTATTGAGGCTCTTTTGAAAACCTGGAACATCATTTCTTGCTATTATAGCCTTGTATGCCTTAATATGCATTCTTTGATGCATTTTTGGCCTATACGGATGACTATATTGATCAAAATATAATTGATAAACATTCAGTATAGTTGCTCTAAGCTAAATGATTGCTTATACGGCTTGGAACTATTAGTGAAATTAATCTTTGATATGTATAAGCATTTCATTTCATCTAAAGCAAGTATTCAAACTCATAGGGGGGAGCATCTGAAAATTATTTCCTATCTTATTATGCTCACCAATATTTTTATGCTTAGATGTGCATTGAACTTTCCATGGCATGTACTTAATTATGATGATCTTATTGCTTTGCCACAAGTTCCTTGAATTAACCATATGATCTTGTTTTAAAATGTGTTGATATAACTAGGGTCTATATGGTTAGTCTTTCTGGTTATATTTCTTTCTAGAATTTACTTAAATGCATAGCTAGAAAGATGTTTGCTTGCTTAAGCTTTGAATTCTAGTCTCTCTTTCAGCAAGTATCACCCCTAGTTTTAATTGATAAATGTCAAAGGGAAATATTTTCAAATCAAATTTTTATGGCAAGGGCTATTTTTACACTAAAATTCTTCCTTCTCTTGCCTTATTCTTTATATATATGTTTTTGAATTGCATAATTGATTCAGTGAATGCACAAAACAATGCATAAGACTAGTTAGACGGAAATCATGCTCAAACCTACTATTTTGCTATCATATGTTGTATGTTTTAAATACTAATCTTTAACCGGTTATGATATAATTTTTTTTTAATTGAAATGGTTTGTACATATTTCTTGTCCAACTATGTTTAACATGTTATTTTAATTTTTTTAATGGCCAATTATACTATTTTTATGCGCTTAAATGCCAAAAAGGGGGAAAGTTTTCAAAAAGGGAGAAAATTTTTCTATGGTAAAATAAAAATTGTTTCAAAAAGGGGGAGTTGTCTTTTTTAAAGCTAAGAAATTTTTGTTTTATACTTAACCCTTTTGCTGATGCCAAAAGGGGGAGAGGATTGTTGAGCGAAATGAAATACTCCTTGCATTTTTTCTTTTTTAAGCGAGCTTTAAATTTTAAATGAGATTTTTGTATATGCTTTATTGCTAAATTTAGATGCATATTAAGCTGAACTTAAAATTCTCAACTTCAAATTGAATTACAATGTCTATTTTGAATTTATGCATTTTGCTCTTGTATTTGTCATCATAAAAAAAACAGGGGGAGATTGTTGACCTTTTGAGTCTGATTCCATTTTGATAATGACAAAACACAAATATCTCATCAGTGTGTTTAGTACTTGAATAGGTTTATTCTTCAAACACACACAGATGGCAAAGGAAAAATGGAAACAACAAGGAACATAAAGCTCACATACCTTGGCCCATTCCATAAGAGAATTCAAGAGCAAATGAGTGAAGACGTAGTTTTATTTTAGTTGTATTGTTTTAGATTATATTTGTATATGTATGATCACATGATATAGTTGGAAGCTAAAAAATGACCAATAGACTGACCTTAGGATGCATGTTTTTCATGAAATATTCATATGCACAAGTTTTGGGTTAGATATGCATTTTAGAGAATTAATAAGGCTAAAAAAAATAGGAGGCTCGTTGAAGAATTCCCTAGTCTCATTGACAAATCCATAAAGGCTACTCGTCGACTAATGCATGTCCTTGTCGACGAGAAAATACCGAGACCCTATTTTTCTCAAACAGCTCACTCGTCGCTGAATCCCCTGTTTTCATCAATAAGCGACTGAAGGACATTCGTCAACTGTTACGGACATTCATCGATAAGTTTGTGGCTCAAAACGGCACTTCAGCGCAAAAACAGATGGAAATTTTTTAATTAAATGATCCAACAGATGAAAATTAATCAAAGGTCGAGAATACTTATATATACCAACTCTAAACCCTAGGTTAACACTTTTGCATAGCTTTTACACACCTTTTGCTAAGCTTTGCCTATTTTCAACATATTCACATCAAGTTTGGGCATTCGTCAATATCATCTTCAAGATCCAAGTGCTTACACTCAAATCATCTTACGAAAAACTGGTTTGGTCTTGAGGTTTGATTAAGTTTATTATTGAGCATTCAATTTTATTTTAATAAGTTCATCTACTTCCTTATTCTCTTACTTAAATTTTTTATTGGGAGCAAGAACTTGAATTTCATATATATATATTTGTTTGAAAAATCTTTTGTAATATTCAAAGGTATATTTTTATTCAAAAGATTTCATATTATTTCTGCCAAGGTATTTGAAAGCCAGAGCTTAAATCTTTGTGATATTCAAAGTTATATTATGATTCAAAGATTTTATATTTTATTATTCTTGCAAAAATTACTTGAAAGCAAACCCTAGGGTCTCCAAAGCATATTTTTTAGGATATCATTTTTGGGAGATATTGAATAAAATTTAGATCTTTAAAGCATCTCATACATATATATTTTTCATATAAAGATCATACTTTTCATATAGATCATTAAAAAACATACATTCTCTCTTAAGTTTCATATTATATCTTGTGAGAATGCTTAGGGCTAATTGTACTCATTAACTTATTGAGAAGTGTCTGAGTGTTCAGGAAATATTTTTTCCATCATTTTTATTTATGGTTCGGGTTGTGAACTAGGAGGAGGAAGCTGTGCCTTTTGTAAGCAGCAGATTGTAAGGAGGAAGTTGTGCCTCTTGTAAGCAGCGGATTGTGAGGTGGTAGCTACACCTCTTATAAGCAGCGAATTGTGACGGAAAGCTCCGTCCCAAATTAAGGAACGGTATAATGGAATCCTTGGGTAGTTTGCCCAAGGCAAGGACGTAAGCTGAGTTTGGTCGAACCTCGTTAAAAATCCTGTGTTTGCGCTCTCTCTCACTCTCTCTCTCTACATTTCTGCACTTATGTTCATATACGATCTGCTGTGCATGTTTTAAATATTGGTATATCTGAATAACTAAAATACTTGAGATTAATTGGGTAATACTGAGTTGGTCGAGATACACACACATTAAATTAACAAGTTGTGTAATACTGAACAGTTTGTCCTCTAGCTTATGCTTGTGTGGTTGTGCATTTTCAAAATTAGAACTTAAAGACCAAAATTTTTTAAAATACCCAATTCACCCCCCTCTTGGGATTACACCTAAATTCACATTTTGTAAGTAGATGAAATCTAGTTTGAGTAATTGCTGATCTATTTTTGAGTCATGCTGACAGCTTCTCGAAAGAGTGGTTTACTGAAAATAAATCTATGGATGCTAATTGGGGAGGATCTTTTCCTAAATTCTAAAGTTGGGTTATTGGAGAACTTAAGTGCATTGTTCATTCAACTTGGCCATACATCCAATGTTATTTTAATTGCAGTTCTGTTTTTTTTTTAGTTTGGGTTTAGGCCTGTTGTGTGAGTAGATTGCATTGTTGTCTCTCTAAATAAAATTGGGGATGGTGTTTGGTTACGAGCATTAGTGGCTTGTTCTCTAGTGCTGGTATCTGCTTTTCCGACAATAGTGTCTAGTCTTTGGCAACAATTTCTGGTTTTTCGACGACAATTCCTGGTTTTCGGTGCTGGTTTAGAAGTGTTTTTTATCTGAGTATTCACTAAGGCTTTCCTTTTGATGCATGGTTTTTCCGTCGACAATTTTAATCAACATGGTTTTCTTTCCGACATTGGTTGAAATTGTTTCAAAGGTTCCTTTGTGCTTTTGTTGAGTTTCTTTTTAGTTATGTCGTTTGACTTTCAGAGTAGTTTGATGGTTTTTCATGTCCCTGGGGATGCCTAGGTTGATTGTATTTGTTTTGATGGGGAGCTTTGGCTTTCCCTCTTTTGGGTATGCCCAGAATTTCTGTCCAAATCCATTTTGATCAATACAATTTCCTTCTACGGATAAAAAAAATACAATTTGTTTTGAAAAAAATCCCCTTATATTAGGAAAATCACACACACACACACACACAGATATATGTATATATTATTTTTAATATAATTATAGATAACATAACATTTTTAGTAAAATAAATAAGATACAATAAAAATAATACATTTATAACTTATGAACAATTGAATGTAATAACAATTGAATTCCTATTAGTGCAATATAAAACAAAAATGGCATGATCTCATTGCAATGGATATCAAAGTACCTTCTATTTATCATGGAAGTAGTTCAACTATTAGCATCTATAAGTACTTTGTGAAACATAACATTTTAGGTTCATTTGGTAATTCAAATTGACAATCAGACTATTACCTACTCTTTTCAAACAAAGAATCCTCTTCTACTCAATGATCATTACTTATGTTATGTGAGACAAAGGAACATAACCTACTTTATACATTATCTATAACAAGTTTTTACTATAAGAATATCAAGTCAAACATAATAAAAAAAGAAGAAGAAAAATTAATGAAGAAAAGAAAGATGTTTAACTCACTTTTTATACCTTGTAAGATAAAAGGTCAAGATTAAAAAAAATTATATATGAATTACCTTCGATGAAAAAGCTATGAAGTGAAAAAAAAAAAAAATTTTAAGAGAAGTATTATAAAAATAACATCTACTTATCTAACATTAACGTATAAAGAGATTTTTTTTTTATTACATAGGAACTCCAGCCACCAACAAGTCCTTCAAACCCCCTAGTGCGGCACCAAACCTATGGATCAGCGTCCTCCCCCTAGGTCTCGCTGATCAGGTAAAGTCTGAAATGCAGACACGACTTCCGTGCATCAGTTGGGCGTTCGACCAACCCAACCCTCGGGACACATCTTCATTACCATCCACGGTCCCTGCTGGCTCACAGAGAACTCTTACCATTCACAATCTCCGCTGGCTCACAGAGCGAACTCTCACCATTCACGGTCCCCTGCTAGCTCACAGAGTAAATTCTCACCATCCACAGGTACCGTTGGCTCCGTGAGTATATCTACTTGGAATTGAACCCCTAATGCTCCTTCTTACGTGCTGATGTCTTTCCACCGCTCCATGTCCTATGTTGTGATATAACAATTTCCCTTTTATACGTTTTGTAAAATACAAAACAAATATTAAAATAACTTGAGTAAAAAAATCGATGAAACATAGTTAGAACTTTCTCCCAAAATTTTCAATGAAATTACATTTGACAATTAGCATTAATATATGTTAGCCTAAATGGGCAAAGGCAAATGTGACAAATAACTCCATTGAAATAAGCAATACTTTGATAATGCTGTAATGATAAATTAATGTATGTACTATGTGAATAATCAATCACGACCTTATCACAATTTAATTTATAGTCGCTCACTACTTCAATTTTAATGTTCCATGTCTATAATACGATTCAATTAAAACATAAAATAATACTTATGATAATATTTTTCATTTATCGAAATCCTAAGAGAGTGAGTATCCCAAACAAAAATAGGACACAAAAGAAAATTTAATAACGTTAAATGTTAGACTTTGACATATCTTAATCTAAGAAGAAATACAGTTTAAAGCAAAAATATTAGTAGAAATACGCAAGGATTTACTTGGTATGTATGTTCTAAAGCACATCAAGCACACCCATATAATGAAAATTAAGCACAAGAAAAATAAATTTGCTTTAGGCATAAATTCATACAACCACGTAGCAAGAAAAAAAAAAGGTACAAAATTTATTGGTAATGACATGAAAAAATGAATATATGGATCTCTCTCTCTCTCTCTCTCTCTCTTGCACACACACACACATATGAATGTGTATCGAAAGAAGATATAAACAAATAAAAATATATATAATAAAAAATCTTGCTACTTTGAAAGGATTAAAACCAGCTAAACAAAATAGATAGATAATACTCACAAACTTTTCCTAAAAAACATATTCACCAACGAAAATTTTCAAAAAAAAAAACCTGAAAGAAGCATTGCATACTATTTCTCATATTTTGCGAAGCTAGTGATAGATTCATGCAGCAACCTAGCAAATTTTTTTCTTTAAAAAAAAAAAAGGGAAAAAATAGGTATAAAACTTATTGATTATGACATGAAGGATTTATACCTAAATACGTTCTACATATATATATATATATACATATATATATATATATATATATATACATATATTAATAGTTGAGTTCCACGTGATTAGTTTTACTCTGATTGAGTGTGCTCTTATCTAGAAAAAAATATGCATGTTTACATGTACACACACATGTATAATGATAATATACAAGTGCATAAATAAATTTTAATTTCAAAATCAAGAAACAAAGCATCCTTGAGAGAGAAACTAAGGAGATCATAACCAATTAGCAATTCAATAGATATGCGGACGTGGTTGTTCTACGCATAATGGAAGCATTAATCATTTGTTAGAATTGGAAGGTCAACACACATTAGAGATAGGGATGAAAATTCTAACATCCAAGTAGAAGAATAGCTATTAAATTAATTTATGACGTTCTCATATAAATATCATATAAATATCATGGCATTACGAAATTTATTAATACATACTAGTAATTAATTAATCAATTAATTAATTAATATTTAAAGGAGAGAACACTCAAGGGTATCTTGTAAATTTTAAAAGTTGTTGGGCTATAAAAAAATTGGCGTTCTTCCCCAAGAGTGGCTAAGTGATAGAAGGCTATTATATCTTTTAATTTTTTTTTTCCTTTTTATATTTTTATTTTCAAAAAAAGGGCATTTTAGTCTTTAAAATTATTAACAAATCCCATATATCATCAATCCGCCATTGAGCTCGGTCCATCAGGGAAAACCCATCGTGCAGGCCCATTTCCCTTTCATTCCATCATCGCTACAACCGCTTTCCGGTCACTGAGCCCATCAAAAAAGGGCCCATCATAGAATCTCCTCATCGGCTCATCTGCCACACACACTGTGGGTCCATTATAAAGGCCCATTAATTCTTTTTATTACAATCTTCCCCCCAATTCAATTCATAGTTTTGGGCCCATTACAAGAAGCCTCCGTCCGACAACTACAAATACAAGATGCCTGGCCAAAAAAATTATTATTAAATATTAAAATTTATTAATTTTTGCAAAGGAGAAAATGCATAGTAATCTATATATCTATGCTATAGGTAAAAGTAGAGATAATATGAATTATTTTTTTATAAAATTTATTTTTAACCTGATAAACTATTTTAAAATAATATAAATTCAGCCAATTTTGATAAAATAACATTTAAAAAGTTTGTCTTAGATAAATTTAATGTTTGAACCTAAAAAAGGAAATTAATTTTGGTGAATAAATGAAGTTACTAATAATGTATATACATGTTCATATATACACTATATACAAATATAAATACCATAAAATATTGTCCCAAAATAATAATATTTATTTTAAAATTTTGCAAAAACTAACGTAATTTATAATTGAAATATAACATAAATTTTAAAATATTTAACAATCAATAATTCAATATAGAGCACTATTAACCTTTGATTTTGAAGTTAAAGCGAAATTGGATTCCAATTTCAAAAGTCCAAACTCAAATATTGGTTTCTTGAATTGATTCCAACTAAACCTTAACCCCTCCAAAATCAAATTCCATAAAAACATGATGCCACATTTTGAGCCCAATTCAACCCTAACATGTAATTGAGCACAAATTCATAATCCATGCACAAGATTGAAACAAAAGAAACACAAAACATCACTACTACTAAAGTTTGACTACTAGTGAATGTTGGCACTAAGCTCGGGTGGACCGTTTTGGATTACCAACATATTTGGTGGCATTTAAAAAAAAAAGGATAATAAGATAGCTAAACCTTTGATTTTCTAGCTTATTATTTTGTTTTAAAAAATAGAGTTGCCACTTTATTTATATTTTGAAAAGGTAAAATAAAGAAAAATCTTCAAAAAAAGAGATAGGTTTGGGAGCACCAGAATAGGGAAGTTAGTCCTTTAAATTTCCTTTAAATGAAGTTAGGAGACTAAATTAGAGTTAAGTATGTGTGGTTGAGGCTCTACTCATATCAATCATAAGTCCCCCAAAATTTCTCAAATCCTTACCTCACGGGTTTGGACAAAGTAAAAATTAAGCGGAGTGATTCACACACCACTAAAGACTTATGCTTCACAGGAGCTAACGCTACAATACTCGTATCCATTCCTAAGAGGGTAAAGTCTAGGTATAAGACTTGTGAAAGTGTGTGTGTTTACATAAGGTTGAAAGCATAAACCCACATTCCATCACATCATCACACCCTGTATATACTTATCCACTTATTTACAACATTTATAAAAATTGCATATACAAGCAAGATATCCACATATACACAACAATTATTTAAATTTAAAGGTTAAATACCATGAAGTAATCAAAAGAACCATTAAATTCATATTTGGGATAATTTACAATTAATTAATGGTTCGACTCTCTTGTGGTCCCCAACTGAGTCGTCAAGCTATCACAACGTTCCAGAGAAGGGTCCGAAATGGCTAAGGATGATAATAATATTAGAACGATGGAGTCGACACTAACCTATTATCTTCCTAGTTGCAATTAGTTCACCTAATTACTACTTGTTGATTGATCTCTAAACTAATCCTAAGGCCAAGCGACCAATAGTCTTGATATGCTTTTACCAAAATTGGGATCGGGAGTACAATTATGTAAGGTGAAGGTATTAGCACCCCATACACACCTGTTCTATGAATGGTGCCTAATTACTATGAATTATCCCAATTTGTATTATACCGTTCTTGATTGACTCCTAAACAAAGCAATACGCATTAAAATTTCAAAATAAAATATAAAATAAAATACAATTTTGGAATATCTAATAAGACCTCAAAAGGAGGGGATATTATTATATAAACACCTTTTAGAACTAATATACGTGAGGCCTGATACACTTTTTACACTTTGTTTTATCATTGTAATGCACACACACAAAATAAGATATAAACTGATAATATGATGATGTAAATTCATCAAATTTAGGCAAAGACGGTCTTTAAAATATTCCCATATTTCAGAAATGTTTGCAATAATTTTTTTTTTTTTTTTTTGCAACTTACTAAGATTATTAAAGAAATTTTTTTGTTGTATTTATTTTTGGTATTTTATTTTTCCATTTTTTTTGTATCCCAAGTAAAAAAAAAAAATGACTCAAAGAATTTTTATTTATTTATTTTATAATTTTTTAAAATAAATTTTCTCAATTTCTATTGTTTTTTCCAAATTTTAAAAGTTAAAAATTAATTTTTAATTCAAAAATAAAATAATCGGTCCATAACATGTTAGATTGGTTCAACCAGTTGAAGTGAGTCAATCGATTAATTTGAGTTAAACTGGGTCAAACAGGATTTACCTGATTCAGAATGGTAAAGACAGAAAAAGTTATTGGGCTACCACGTGTTAGTCATGCATAGTGAGACGTGGTAGTAGAAAGACACTTTTAAAAAAAATGTTTTTTTATAGAAAAAATCAAGATATAACACCTGACTCGGTGACTCAGAGTGACATCACTAGCCACGTGGCAGAACGTTAGAGGCACAAGAGACTTGATATAGATTTCTGATGTGGTAGTGATCCAACTATCTTAAGAAACTACAATTTTGACACCTAAGATCATGCCACGTCATCCCCAAATGCGTGGTCCTAGTTGTGCTATGTGTTACCGTCTATATGGTGACATGTGCCAGACCAAACTTTTTTTTTTTATCTTTCTTATGCTGATTTTGGCTCTATTGGGGAGTATTTACTATACCACTCTTGAATTACAAAAATCAATTTTGATTTTTCAAATTGCCAACTTCAAATTGATTTAGCTACAAATTATGACACACTACAACATTCACCCCTAAATTTACACAATAAATGAGACATTGATGAGGAAAGAGAGGGGGGCGCCGGGGGGGGGGGGGGTGGAGGTAGCAAGATTCCTACCTTTTGGGTCTCTTTGATTTCCTCCTAATTTCACTTTTGCTACTCCCTTGCTTGCTCCTATGCTTTCCTTTTAGTAGCCTCTATTTGCCCGAATTCTTTCAATCTCTTGTTGCCCAACCTTTTATTCCCAATTTCTCCAACCTTAGTTTGAGATTGACAAAAATGGTGTATTCCCAAGAGGGGGGCAAATTGGGCATTTAAAAAATCATAGGTCAAATATCTTTTGTTTTGTACCGCAGTTAGTATAACACAACCTAGGGTCTTTCTATACAATCTCAAATCCCACAAATATTTAAGGAATAAATATAAAATAATCAATACAATAAATAATCAAACGTATATGTGTGGAAATTAAATAAAGAAAGGAAGAGAAAGCAGACACAATATTTTTATCGAGGTTCGGCCCATCCTGCCTATGTCTCCTTACAGAGCGGAGTCTCTCTAACTCACTTAACCGGGTGAAGCGAAACTGTTTCTCCTTATAGGGCGGAGTCTCCCAAGCTCACTTACCAGGCAAAGCCAAATTGGTACAAAGATATAAACCTTTTCATACAAGTAAATGCTTCTTAAACAAGAAAAAATGTACAATATGAAGATCAATGCACTCTTATATGATATGAAATAAATGCTTAGTAGAGTATGGTAATTTTCTCAAAAAAAAAAAAAAAAAAAAAAACTTTGCAATCTTTGAATAAAATGTGCATAATGAATATTTCAAAGATTCAACCCCAAAAGGTTATTCAAAGATTTGTTCAAAGGAAGCTACGATTTTTGCTCAAAATGATTTTTGAAATTAAACACAAATGAGCTTTTGAATCTTGAAATAGATGTGCACAAAGATTCACAAGCTAGAATAAGTTTCTCCAATAATATTTATCACGAAAAATATGTGGGAGAAACTTTAAACTTACTCTCAAAAGATGATTTTTAAAATAAGAAGATGAGTGAGAGTAAATGCTTTAAAATGGAAGACTGAATGCCTAAATAAATGCTTCTTTCAACAACCCTTAACCGCAATCAATTTGCAAATCAAAGAGGTGAAAGAATATTAATGCTCTCTTAAAAGATTTTTCAAAAGAAAGAGTGTAAGAGAGTATATGCTTGTTTATAAATGAGAAAATTTAAGCACAAAAATTCGAGAGGATTTTCAATATGATCAAAAGCTTAAGAAATGAGTTATGAGTGGACTATTTATAGACTCCCCAAAAATTTGACCATTAAGGGATATGATGGGCATTTTTTTTAATTTTTTTAATCAAAAATTAATGACCGTTTAGCATTGAAAATTTGTCCAACCCGAGAGGTTCGGTCAACTTGGGGTTACGCTAGTCGGCTGACCTTAAGCAAAAAATTAAATTTCAGAGAGGTCTGGTCGGCTGGGGAGACCACCAATCGACTAGCCTTTGGCGAATTTCCAATCCACGAGAAATGGTCTACAGGGCCTTTTGATCTGGTCGGCTGGGCTTGAAGGCCAGTCGATTGGGGTTTTGTAGTAGAAAATAGGACTGGTCGGCTGGGCTTTGAAATTTTAGCCTAAAAGGTATAGCCGGTTGACTGGGCTGTAAAGCCTTTTAATGGGTCGGTCGGCTGGGCACATGCAAGCTTGGCTAAATAGATAGGTCGGTAGACTAGGGCTAATAATACGTCCAAGGGCTAGTTGACTAGGCCCTTTGTAAAATGAGGTTCTCATCATATGGCAAGGTTGGTCGAGTGGGCCTAATAAAACATGACATGGTCGGTTGACTGGACACCTTGAAAATTTAAGTTTTAGCCCCTTTTAGACCTTAAAATTATTTTAAAACCTTTGTTATTGTTTAGCAATTTAAGTGAAAGGTTTTTCATGAAAGGTATGGTTCCCTTAGGTCTGCGTATGGTTTGTTTGAAATTTTGTCGTATCATGCAAGACATGTATTATTATAGACAAATCTAAATGCATTTACAAATATAAACATATCTTCTCTTCTTTAGTCTTCAATTCTTCATGGAATACGCCAGGTTGTATATGCTTTAAGTCCTTTCTTGGCTTCCATTTCTCCTTTGCCTTATGCATGCTGAATTTTGTAAACATGTTCACATACTAAATACACACATAAGATACAAGTGGTTTATCATTATCAAAATGAGATCCGACTCAAAAAGTCAACAATATCCCCATTTTTGATGATGACAAACACACGAAAGCAAAATGGGCAATGTTTGAAAAGGCTCCCTCTTATAGTGTGCATACCATTAAAAATAAAAAGCATAGCTCAAGCATATTTATGAACGAAGACATTTAAATTTAATATGCATTTAGATTTTGCAATAAAGTACATACATGTAGCATTATAACTCATACGCTTGTCCTATTTAAAATTTAAAATGCATGGAGTATGGAGTATAAAAATGTTTGACATTTCGCTCAATAATCCTCTCCCCCTTTTAGAATTAGCAAAAGGACTATGCTAAGTATAAAATGATTTGAGCATTTGAAAAAAAAAAAAAAAAAGGAATATTTGACAAAAAATTTGGGCATATGAAAACATTCTTATTGCCGTTTTGAAAAAAATCTTACAATTAAGCAGTGTAACTGGCCATTAAATATTAAGATGGCATGTTAACCAAGGTTACACCAGAAATATCCACAAACCATTATAGTTCAAATAATTGCATAAGACCCGTAAAAGTTTGGAGTATAAGGCATACAACTTATGATGGCTAAAAATAGGTCTGGGCATAAAATCAGTTTAACTAGTTAGCATGCATTTCTATATATGATTAATGAACCAGTCATACAATGCTTCTTTAAACAATAAAGCTCATGAAATTTTAAACTTCATGACAAGCGTTTGAATTTCACACAATCTCACAAGCTCTCAAATTTTAATTAAACCCTTTAGAGCTTCATATTTTTAGTTATGTTGAATGGCTAAGATAATTGGTCTAGGTTTCAATTTCAAATGTCGAAGAAACCTATGCATGGGCAGTTAAAATTAAAGGTCATTCGAACTTGTGCCTCTCACGAGTTGAAATTCATAAGAAAAGAGGCAAAAGTAGGCTTATGACCGTAAAAAATAATGTTTATAACTTTTTGGTCCTCTAAGCCAAAGCATGTAAAGCCAAGTTCAAAATCACTGAGAACTTAGGGCACTTGGCTAAGATTCTAATAAATGAACAAAAGAAAAAGGCATAAGATAAAAAGAGTAGAGCACATAACTCAGGGGGAGCATCTCACTTTCACATCTATATAAATTTAATGTTCTCATATTATTTTTTGCTTATGTGCCTTGACGAGAATATCACTGCAACTTACTATCCACTTTTGGTTAATGTTTGTATCCTTTGTTGGATAGTACATATCTGAACTACTGAAATGCACGCGTGTGATGATTTTTAACTGCATGGCCGATGCAGTATCTTGTGTATTGCATGTTGGTAGTGGATATAGGTTCTTACATGCTTGAACTAAATGACATCTCCATGATGCAGATTATTATAAATTGAAAGTTGAGGTGCAGTCCCAAGAGAGGGGGGGGGGGGTGAATTGGATTATTAAAATTTCTTTTAATTATTTTTATGAATTCTTAAGCTCTTGATGATTTATGAACAACACAACACAAGCTTAATTCTTTATTTAATCCACAACCACAAAAACTTAAATGAACAAGCAATCCTCAAAATCAATCAACCAAACGAATTGATTTACCAAGCACAAGTGATCAAAAACTTAAACATCCACATAACCAATCAACATCTAAGTAATCAAAAACAAAATACTCAAGCAAATTTAATTTTCAGCACGTTGGTAATTTCAGCTTTTATTAATAGCCCCGTGTGTATAATTATTTCAAGCCCTGTAGTGAATGTAATTTGATTCAATGCAAACCACCACTCAAATCCCAAATAACTCGGAATTAAAATATACTCTCAGTTAAGTTGTCTTTTGGTGTTAACCAATCAACATACTCCCTTTAAGTTTTCCACAAAATAATAATCAACCAATGTACTCACTTTTCATTTCCACAATGGCAAAACCAAATTAAACTTCAGTTTATTTAATTTCCAAATGACGTAGTATATATGATTAAGAAATTAAATCATCCACACAGTTTATATGTTTGCTAGAATTTAAAGAGAGTAAGGGAAAGAGAAGGACACCACAAATTTTATGAGGTTAAGCTTATCCCCAGCCTACGTCCTTTCTTTTGGCCGGTACCACCAAAGGATTCTTGTAACGACCCGAAGAATAATGGTATTTAAATAATAAAGAGGGAGGGAAATGGAAACAAAAACAAAAGGAGGCAATAGACTTTGTCGACGAACACAGGGTGCTCGTCGACGAGCGCATAAGTAGGTTTTGTCGATGAAGCCACGCCTCATCGATGAGAAGATACCGAGAGAGGATTTTGGACAATCTGAATTTCATTGACGAGGAGGTAGGGTTCATCGACGAAATTACTTAAGGACTCGTCGACGAGATGACGTGTCTCATTGACGAATCTGACCTTATAAATAGTTGAAAATCAGTTTTTTTGATGAAAATTCAACGCAAACTCTCTCTCTCTCTAAAACGCCTCTCCCTCATTCTCTCTTCGATCTTGGCCCCATTTCTCATTGGATTAAAGATCTGAGACCACCACAATGCTCCTAACGAAGTTCTCTGCAAGTCTGCCAGAGCTGATTATGGGAGAAGTTGGTTTGGAATTCATCCCAAATCCAGGGTAAGACATTTTATTCAGATTATGCCTTCCTCATAGTTATAAGAAATGTTGTAAGTAAGAAAATACTGATGTTTTGTTCTGGGGATGTTGTTTTCAGGGTGTTAAGTGGAGAACCCTGCAGGTGTAGGGCAAAAGTTCAGTGAGAGGTTTTCAGATTTAAGGTAAGGGAAATATGCTATGCTAGGTGATTTACTTACATTATCAAAAATTATATATATATATATATGTATGTATGTATACCAGATATTATACAAAATATGAATTTTTATAGTATGTGTGGCCTAAGTTTATATTACCTGATGAAGAGTTTTATATAGTTTTTCCAGTATATCAAGTTATACAACATATACAAACATAATCTGATATTACATAAACAAATACAAGTTTATTTACAGTTTTATTCAGATAATTATATATTTAGATGTATGTATAAATGTATACAGATGTTTATTCAGATCAGTATTAATAGTATTTACAGAATGCCATGTTTTTCCTAAATGCCATAATACACAGTTTATATTGAAAGTTTATAAAGACAGATTATACAGTTATAACATCAAGATGCTACAGTTACTCAAATATTATAGTATTTATAGTACAGAATTATAGCGTTATGGTTATTTTGGAAACATGATGAAAGCAACAAATATATATATATATATATATATATATATAAATATATATATAAATGTACTTATATAGTATCAGATCCTTGTGGAAATATTATAGACAGATATAGTTTACAGAGCACAGTACTGTTGCTATATACAGATAGAGTGCAACCACATATCTCAGATAGTGTGTGAGTACTGTCTAACCATGCTCGGAGAGGATGCAGCTCCCCAATACGCTGGGTTGAGGGGGCCGGTTAGATGAGGTAGCAGCTAGCCCCGAGCTTAGGAGTGGATGCAGTTTGGACGGGCTGAGGTAGTGTAGAGTATGATGACTTACCTGGAGGGCCGACCAGGTTAAGTCCCGACTATGGGCCGCACAACCTTGTCATGAGGGGTCAAATCATGACATACAGAGTCCGAGGAAAAGAGCACAGTTATGTATATGTATACAATTTTACGGCTTTTGTCGTATATAGTATGATATAGCAGTATGAGTGATAGAAAGTTCAGATGATACAAATGTTTTAAGCTACTATGCATGTGTTTTATAGATTTGTCAGATCTTGTAGTTTTATATATTAACGTTATAGTTTTATGACTTGGTTGCCACACACTAGTAATAGCATATTTACACTTACTAAGCATTGTCTCACCCTATTACTTTGCCATTTTTCAGGTGAGCCAGCTAGGCTAGTAGAGCAGGCTCGCAGATAGAGTGACTCCTTTGTTGCCCTAATTGTAGGGTAAGTTTTGCACAAAGATGTATTTTTGAGATAGATGATACAAGAGGGAAATTTTTTATGGTTATTGTAATGACCTGCTATTTTAATGGGGTTTTTATTTTTATTTTTATTTACTATGACATTTAATATGCTCTGATACCATACTGGATTAAACCCCACCATCAACCTAAGTAGCGAGAAGCGAAAATCAAATAAACATAGCCATATGTAAATATATATAATACCAAAGTGCTAAATTGTTTTCCAAAATATACATATACGAATGTTTCCCAAAATACTCTCAGTTGGCTAGGATTATACAAAAATACTCCCAAAAATACTCACTCTAATGTCAGGGCAATACTGAGGCCCCTCTATCTGCGAGCCTGATTTGCTCATCTACCTGGATCACCTGAGAAATGTTAAAGTAATTGGGATGAGCCAACGCTTAGTAAGATGAAATATGCTATTACTAGTGTGTGGCAAATGAGTTACAATACTGTGAAAATCTATTACTATAAAGTCATGTATCATTGAATATGTAAAGTACAGTACCAGTAATATAAATCATCATCTTTGATATATTTCTTTACATTTCTATACTTTAGGCTTCTACTCAGAATACTTCTAATAAATATATGTATTTTCTGTCTCTGTAAATCTGTATAAATATAGTAATAACTGAAATCTTCCCTGTGGATAACTGCGTGTCATGATTTAACCCCTCATGACAGGGTTGTACAGCCCGTAAGCGGGATCTACCCTGACTGGCCAACCAGGAATAGATTACTATACTCCATAGGTCTGACTAGCCCTCCTCTACCCATATCTGATGGGGAGCCTATCCACTCGTGGGCTCTATACGATCGACCTTTATACCACGTATTATCTGAATAGGTGGTTTGCACTCTATAAACTGTATGTAGCTACGGTACTATGCTCTGTAAAATGTATGGTCCAACAGGGTCTGATACTATATAATACATCTCTATATACAACTATATGTTTTACCATGATTTTGTAATAACTGTATAAACTATGACGCTGTAATAAATTGTATCTGTATTAATTGTATTTGTGAAAAGAACTATAAAACTACATGTCATGGTACTGTAAACTACTTCTGTATTAACTGTATGATCAGGGTATTCTGTAATTACTATAAAACATAGCCACTGTATGTATATTCTGTAAAACATATTTCTGTACTATATCTATATTCTCAAGCCACATAGTAATTCTAAAATATATTAATCATACTTGATAAACTATATAAATCTCTACTATGAATAATACTCTGGTAGAACATATATAATTTATACTGAAATCATACTCAAATAACCTAGCATAACATATTTCCCTTACTTGTTTCCTACTAAAAATTCCCTACTATAACGGGTCCTACACCCGCAGGGTTCTCCACTCAACACCCTGAAAGCCACATTTTTCAGAATAGAATATCAATATTTCTTGGCCTACATCATTTCCTACAACTTCTAGAAGGCCAAATTCCGAATAAAAGACCTTACCCTGGATTTAGGATGAATTCCAACTTCGTCCCACCGACGATTCGCTTCGGCAGACTTGCAGGGAATTCGTCCAGGAGTGTCGTGGTGGCCTCAGATCGTCGATCTAGTGACTGAAGGGGCCAAAATCGAAGGAATAAGAGGGAGGAGCCATAGGGGTAAAGAGAGAGAGGGTTTACGACAAATTTTTGCGATTAAAATCAGTTTAGGGCTATTTATATTGTAGGATTCATCGACGATCCACGTCACCTTGTTGACGAGTCCTTCAATAATTTCATCGACCAACTTCCTCCTTCATTGACGAATTTCAGTCTGTCCTAAAAACCCCTCTCGGTATCTTCTCGTCGATGAGACGGGACCTTGTCGACGAGGTCCTGAAGAACCCTCGTCGAAGAAACCCCTGTGTTCGTCGATGAGGCCTGGGCAAATTTCTCAAAATTAATTATTATTATCTCCAAAGTGCGATGTCATTGACGAACGCAAGTCTACTACCTCCTTCTGTTCTTGTTTCCATTTTCCTCCCTCTTTATTATTAAAATACTATTATTCTTTGGGTCACTACAGTTATAGTCTGTATGTATAGAATTTTGGTATTGTATAGTATATGTGGTTGTATGACTTATATTTCTACTGTTTAGGTATGGTTATATAGATACAAAATAAATAAATAAATAAATAAAAATATAATTTTGAGGATGTTACATTTTAGTATCAGAGCCTAGGTTGCTAGGTTCTGCAGACTCTAGAGTGCAGTAGAAAACAATATCAGAATATAGGAAAAATAATTTGAGGTTTGTTCTGTGATATGGATACAGGATTCGTGGTGGTTTTTGTGTTTTTCCTAGAGTGAAGATCTCAGGAAAACCATAGTAAATTATGAACGAGTCATGTGTTTGGGTTGTAGGATTGGATTTTGGGGTCAGGATCAGGAGGGATGGTTAATAGAGAATTTGCAGTTTTAGTTAAATGGAATAAGTTAGGTCTATATGAGAAATAGAATTCTGAAACGGTGTTCTCTATATTTGTAGGATGGACCTAGGAGGCAGAAACGCTTACGCTAGTAGGATGATGGTGCCTGGCCTCTTGATGTAGGAGGTGTAGATTTAGATGCTGTGCTACGTAGTGTAGCTCAGCAAGTTATGGCTGAGATAGCGCAGAGCTCTAGAGAGCAGGGAGGTCCATCCAGTTCAGGGGTGCACCATATAGAAATTCATGAAGATGAATACGCTAGCTTTTTCTGGAGCGACTGACCCTGCGGTTGCTAAGAACTGGGTGCAGGAGGTAGAGAAGATCCTGACAGTACTTCACTGCACCGACAAGCAAAGAGTTCTGTATACTACGTATAGACTGGCAGGGGAGGCTAAGAGATGGTGGATGGCCACTAGACTATTGGAGGAGTAGAGGACGACTCCAGTGCCGATGACCTGGGCCCGTTTCAGGAATATATTCTTTGATAGATACTATCCTGCCTCAGTCAGAGAGGCTTGAGTTTAGGAGTTTCTAAGTCTATCCCAGGGGTCGATGACAGTCCAGCAGTACACGGTGAGATTTATCGAGCTCTTGCGTTTCTGCCCATATATTGTCCCCGATGAAGTAAAGAAGGCCAGAATGTTCAAGAGGAATTTGAGGCGAGATATTTACAGGAAGGTGGTGGTACCGAGGATCTAGGATTTTTCTGAGTTGGTTGACAGGGCCATTATAGTAGAGGAGAGCCTGTCGAAAGAGATTGAGACACAGAGTTAGAAGAAAAGGACCGCACCCTCGAGCTTTTAGGTGGGTCCTAGTTGAGGCCCTTAGAGAGGAGGAAGATCTGGCGGAGGTCAGAGATAGATGGTAGAGCAGGGTGGATTTCAGGGTGGTCAGCCTTCCGACATTTGTACCAGATGTGGACAGAGACACCCGGGTGAATGTCAGTTAGGGGAGAATGTTTGCTACCACTGCGAGAGACCTGGTTATATGGCTTGATTTTGTCAGATGACACCAAGTTAGGTACCGGCTCCTAGGTCATTTTGAGGAGGATACCAAGCGCCTTGCGGAGGTTCATAGAGAAATACTGCGCCAGTGAGGGTTTATGCATTGACGTCGGGAGATGCCGAGACAGCTGGAGGTGTGGTTACAAGTATCCTTACCGCTTTACCATATACAATTATTATTTTTTTTATATATAGGTGCCATCCATTCCTTTATATCGGTGGGATATGTGAAAATAGCTGGAATAGAGACACAACCATTAGATATAGAACTGTTTGTGGGTACGCCGATGGGGTCTGTGGTGAGATGCAGGAGGATACTTAGGAATTTTCTAGTAAATATTCAGGAGAGGGTATTATTAGCTAATCTAGTGGTTCTAGATATGCAGGGGTTTGATGTTGTTGACTTTACAAGTCCAATCCTATTTTGATAATGACAAATCACTTGGTATGTGATCTGTGCATTGATTTTGTGAACAAGAACCATATTAAGCATGCACGGAAAGATAACGAGTCATGGAAGCCTTCAAGTATTGCTTACAAATCTTGGCAAGATCCATGGAACCTAAAGAGTACGAGAATCAAGATGCAAGTGGCAAAGTTCAAGAAAATCTTGGGAATGGGTATTTAGAACTCATGTACTTACATTTTCATATGATTTAATTTGAGGCTCAACATAACTTAAAATTTTTTTAGGATTCATGCATTTCATGTATATCACTAGGGAACCTTCATGGACTTAGAAATGTTTTTGAAATCATGGAAAATATGTTTTTATAAAAGGCTCAAGAAAAAGAGCAAAGCATATTTTGAAGTTAGAAAAAGAAAATTGAGAAAAATGGGACTTCAGTAGCCTGAACTCACCCTCAGTAGCTTGAAGAATTTCTTTAGGAGCCTGAAGATTAAGCTTGGTAGCCTAAAGAATTAATGGGAAAACACAACAAGTTGGCTGAGGCACCTTGGTCGCCTGACCTTAGAACCTCAGATGCCTGAACCCACTTCAGGAGCCTGAACTTCCCTCTTTAGGCGCCTAACCCTGCATTCCAACTTGATTTTTCAAAGGCTTAAGGAACTTCAGTTGCCTAGGTTTTCACTCTCAGGCTCCTGAACCTGCGGGAAACTTAAAATTGTTATTTTTATTAAACGAACTCGCGAGCTATTTCCTTGATCCAATGGTTGAGATCAATCCTAAGGGTAAGACACTATATATACTGAATATCTAAACCCTAGAACGAGAGTGAAGACACACAATAAGAGAAGAACACACCTTATTGCAAGATTATAGAGAAACTTGAGCTGATTGTCTGCACTTCATTCTACTTTCATCTTCTTTGGGCAAATCTATTTCGAAAATCAAAGGGCATTCATTCGGTCAACTGTATTTCAATCTAGTATTGAGGTTTGATCATTTAAGTTATTATTCTCAAGAACTTTTCATCTCATTACTTGTTCTTGATTTTCATTAGAAAAGTTTGATCTTGAGTGTACAGAAACATATAAAAATTGTTTTTGAAAAGATAATTACTTGAGAAAGTTGTTTAGCAATTGGTTGATTGGTTTTTGATTCAATAGTATATAAATAAATAAATAAATAAATAAATAAATATATATATATATATATATATATATATATATATATACAGTTTTCATAGAGCTTATTATTGAAAAATCTATTTTGATTAAAAAATTGATCTTGAAAGTGCTTATACATATACATAGTTAATTTAAACAAGATCATTACTTGATTAAGGTTGTGTTGTTGATTGAATAATTTGATTCAAGTGTGTTTTTGTTAAAGGATCTATATTTTAGATATATTGACGCTTGATTAAATATCCTTGGTATTTATAAATATACATTTTATTAAGGGATATTTTCTAAAAATAATATATTCAGTTTGTGATTGTTGAAAATCATTATCTATATATATATATATATATATATATATATTGGCTTATTACAAAGACCACTGTGTGATTGAATACTTGAAAGAAAACTTTGTGATTTTGATTGATTTAATATTCAAGACAAAGTTTTTATTAATAAGTTCACATCAAACATATTTGTGCATTTTTACAAAGTGAACTAAGAACCCTAGTATACTCCAAAGCATTTTAAATATATCATCACGTGGGAGTTTTGGTTAAAGAGGGTTTGTGTGTTGAAGCATATCATACATAAAACAATTGTATCATTTTTCATACATTCATGAGCTTCAAGTTTAATCATATGTTAATGTGTTAGGAAATTGAATTGTACTCACACGATTTTGTTAGAAGCATTTTTGAGTGTTATTTTTCAGATTCTATTGTATACACGGTTCGGTGTATGAACCAGTGTGTGAAGAGAGAGTTGTATCTCTTATAAGTAGCAGAGTAGGAGGGAGTTGTGCCTCTTGTAAGCAGCGGATTGTAAGGGAAGCTCTGTCCCAATTTAAGGAGCAGGGATTTAGTGAAATCCTTGAGTGGCTGCTCAAGGCGAGGATGTAGGCCAAGTTGGCTGAACCTCGTAAAAACCGTGTTTGTCTTCTCTCTTCTCTTTACTTTTTATTTTCAGCACTGCATTTAAATTATGTACATTGCATGTATAGGTTGGATAGCCTTACACATAAGTAATTGAGTAACAAGAATTCATCGGTAAATATATAAGAAAGCTTTAAGCGGTAAATAAGTGTCAAAGAATTTTTAAATACCCAATTCACCCCCCCTCTTGGGATTACACCTGATTCAACATTTGGTATCAGAGCCAGGTTTTACATAGACTTGATAGTTAATTTTTAAAACGATTACATGGCACACATTGGTGTAACTCCATTTGGTGAGGGACACTCATCCACTTGACCACCCATTTTCTGTGGTGTAAATTACACCTATTGGAAACGTAGGTTGAGCATATATCTACTGAACGTAGATTGGAAGGTTTGGAAAATAGTGACTAAGGGAAATCACATTCCCATGAAAGTAATTGATAAGATTAATGTACCTAAAATTGAAGATGAATATAATGAAGAGGATTGGAAGTCAGTATAAATCAATGCCACTACCATGAACTTACTTTTATGTGCATTAGAAGTCAATGAATTTAATAGGGTAATAACATGTAACTTAGCTAAAGAAATTTGGGAAAAATTAGAAGTTATATATGAAGGCACTAAAGAAGTCAAGGATAGTAGGATAGACATGCTCACTAGTGAATATGAAGCATTTAAAATGACGACTGATGAATCCATACAATCCATGTACACTAGATTCACACACATCATTAACTCTTTAAATGCTCTTGGAAAAACTTACCCTGCTTATGAGTTGATCAGAAAAATACTCAGGGGATTACCTCAAGTGTGGGACGCGAAAGCTACGGCAATAGCAAAAGGGAGAAATCTCAAGGAGATGTCGGTTGACGAACTCATTGGATCACTCATCACCTATGAGCTGGCAATAAACGAGAGGAAAAATGAGCAAAGAAAATCTAAGAAGGTCACAACACTTAAGGCATCATCAAGCTATTCAAGTGAAGGAAGTGATTCCAAAACGGATGATGACATGGCCTTGCTAACAAAAAAGTTCAAGAAGTTCTAGAAGAAGAACAAGAAGTTCCAGAAGAAAATTTTGGAACTCTAAATCGGAAAGAGGAGAGCAAAGCATGAAGAAAAAGAAAGAGGATCCACCCACATGCTATAACTGCCGAGAAGTTGGACACATCAAGCCTGAGTGCCCTAAGCTCATGAAAGCCTCAAAGAAAAAGAAGAAGGCACTGAAAGTTAGTTGGGATACACACAACACTAGCAGTTCAGAATCTGAATCCAATGATGACAAGGTGGCCAATCTGTGTCTAATGGCACATGATGACCTTGAGGTACAATCATCATTTTCATCATCTTCATATTATTCTAGTGATTCTGAAAATGAAAATGATATGATTTCATATGATAAACTGAAACAAGAATACCTGTACACTATTAAAATGCTTGAGAAGAAAACAAAGAAAATAGCTGAGTTGAGAAGTAAAGTTAAAGAAATTTCAAGCTTACTTGAATGTCAAAATGAATCTCATGCATCTTTCATAAGAAATAAAGATTTGAAAATTGAGGAGTTAGAAAAGGATTTGAAAGATAAATCTGAAATTATTTCTAAATTTACCGAAGGACAAAACAATTTTGAAAAGGTTCTAGGATCTCAAAGAAATTCCCTAGAAAAGGAAGGGCTCGGTTTTAATGGTAAAGAAAATATAAAGAAAAGACATCTTTAGATGGGTTATTTTACAAAAGAGTCAAAGTCATATGGTCCAACTAAGAATTATTATAGAATTACAAAATGCTTTAAATGTAGAAGGTTGGGTCACATACAATTCGACTATCCTTTAAAAAATAAAGATGTTAAAATAAAGAAAGTATGGAAGGTCAAAGGTCAATCTAGCACTAACCCCCCTGGACCCAAGACAATATGGGTACCAAAGCTAGTTGTTTGATTGTGTTTTGCAGATTTGCTTAAGATCAGCATCCTCAAAACGCCACATGACCGGGGATAAAACAAAGTTCACATCCATCATACCCAAAGATGAAGAGTTTGTTACTTTTGGAGATAAGGCTAAGGGAAAGATCACAGGTGTAGGTAACGTCGGTAATGATTCCTCACTCATTATAGATGATGTTTTATTAGTTGAAGGTTTAAAGCATAATTTATTGAACATAAGTTAACTATGTGATAAAGGCTACAAAGTATCATTTGAACATGACAAGTGCATAGTTGAACAAAAAACGGATAATAAGATATTGTTCATTGCTAAGCGTCATGAAAATGTATATACCACAAGCTTTGATAACTTAACTTCATTGAGTGTGACATGCTTATCTACTATGAATGAAATAATCTGGATTTGGCATAGGAAACTAGGACACGCAAACATGGATTTAATCTCAAAACTAGTTAAGAAAGAATTAGTTAAGGGACTGCCTAAGACTAAATTTGTGAAAGATAGAATCTGTGATGCATGCCAATTAGGAAAACAAGCAAGAACTAAATTTAAGAAGAGGAAAGAGATATCCACTACTAGGCCACTCCAAATGCTACACTTAGACTTATTTGGACCAAACTCAATTCAGAGTTTAGGAGGAAAATCATACGCCTTTGTCATTGTTGATGATTTTTCAAGATACACATGGGTACTATTCTTAGGTCACAAAGATGAAGCATATGAAAAATTTATAAACCTATGCAAGAAAGTCCAAAATGAAAAGGGATATACAATTACTAAAATTCAAAGTGATAGGAGTAGAGAATTTAAAGGTCAAGGCATGGAAGACTATTGTAATTCAATAGGAATTGTCCATAATTTTTCAGCTCCTAGAACACCGCAACAGAACGGTGTAGTTGAAAGGAAGAATAGGTCTATACAAGAAATGACCAGAATTATACTTAACGAACATAAATTACGTAAATACTTCTGGGCCGAGGTAGTGAATACCGCCTGCTATGTGCTAAATAGAGTTCTGATTAGACCATCACTTAATAAGACTCCTTACGAATTATGGAATGGTCATAGACCAAACATATCATATTTTCATGTCTTTGGCTGTAAGTGTTTTGTGCTTAGAAAGAATGAGCATCTATGAAAGTTTGATGTTAAATCAGATGAAGGTATCTTCCTAGGGTATGCCTTAGATAGTAAAGCCTATAAAGTATATAACAAATGAACTTTGACGGTCATAGAATCTATTCATGTAGTGTTCAATGAGACAAATCCCTTCTCCAAAAGAACTGATGAAGATGAAAACAAGGAACTTGAAAAACTATCAATTGAGAATGATTTAGAAAAGAAAAATGAACTTAAAGAACCATCCATTGAAATTGATCAAACTACAAATGAGGTTAATGAACCACTTAGAGAATGGAAATATATAAAGAATCATCCCATAGATCAAATAATAGGTGAACCATTACGTGGAGTAGCCACTCGCTCCTCTCTTAGGAATATGGTTAGTCATTTTGCATTTCTATCTCAAGAAGAATAGAGGATGAATCTTGGGTGCTGTCCATACAAGAAGAATTAAATCAATTTGAGAGAAACAAAGTATGGACATTAGTTCCCAGACCTGAGGATAAGTCAATGATAGGAACCAAATGGATATATAAGAATAAGAAAGATGAACATGGAGTAGTTGTGAGAAAAAAAGGCTAGATTAGTAGCTTAGGGATATAATCAAGAAAAAGGTATAGATTTTGAAGAAACATTTGCCCCTTGTAGCTAGAATGGAAGCCATTCGAATGAATTTAGCATATGCAGCTTTTCAGGATATCAAGCTATATCAAATGGACGTCAAAAGCGCATTTTTAAATGGCTATATAAATGAAGAAGTGTATGTAGAACAACCCCCAGGCTTTGAAAACCATAAGAATCCAGATTATGTTTATAGACTGACAAAAGCCTTGTATGGTTTAAAGCAAGCTCTTAGAGCTTGGTATGAAAGGTTAAGCGGTTTTCTATTAGAAAATGGATTTATAAGAGGAAAGATAGATACAACCCCATTCATAAAGTCTAAGAAAGATGATATTCTCCTAGTGCAAGTATATGTAGTTGACATCATATTTGGCGCTACAGATAAAGAATTGTGTAATGAATTTTCAAATACCATGCAAAATGAATTTGAGATGAGCATGATGGGTGAACTAAATTTCTTCCTAGGACTTCAGATCAAACAAGAAAATCATGGAATATTCATAAATCAATCAAAATATATTAAAGACTTACTCAAAAAGGTTTAATATGGAAGATGGAAAAATACTAGGTACACCTATGAGCTCTTCATTGAAATTAGACAAAGATGAACAAGGTATACTAGTAGACGTCAAGCTATATTGTGGAATGATAGGTAGCTTGTTATACCTAACTTCCAGTAGACCTGATATAATGTTTAGCGTATGTTTGTGCACAAGATTTCAGTCTGCACCGATAGAGTCTCATTTGCTAGCTGTTAAACGGAAACTTAGATATCTGATAGGAACCGTGGATATTGGGTTATGGTATCCTAAATACACATCCTTTTAGATTCTTAGTTATTCAGATTCTGATTTTGCGGGTAGCAAAGTGGATAGGAAGAGCACTAGTGGTTCTTGTCATTTCTTAGGACACTCCTTTGTCTCTTGGTTTTCCAAGAAATAAAATTTAGTTGCTCTTTCCACAGTTGAGGCTGAATACATAGCGGCAGGTAGTTGTTGTGCTCAAACGCTATACATGAAACAACAACTGAAGGATTTTGGATTAAGTTATGAAACAATCCCTATATGATGCGATAATATGAGTGCAATAAATATCTCAAAAAATCCCATATTACATTCACGAACTAAGCATATAGAAATACGATGAACGGATGAACAATGGGTAGATATATTCACGAAACCACTTGCGAAGGATAGGTTTATCCAAATTAGGCGTGAATTAGGTCTCATACATAGTTGAGAGGTTGCTTAGATTCATGTTAGATGATATAATTCAGGGGGAGTAATATCACTTTTGATATAATCACTTGGTATTGCATTAATCAACAATTGGACACATTTAAAACCTTAAGATTTCTCAGGGGAGGAGAACATAAGGGTACGTATACTCATGCTTTATTAGTTTACACCTTTTTGTTGATGTCAAAAGGGGGAGAAAAATCGGGAGCAAAAATAACAACGTACAAAAATCAGAAGCAAAGAAAAATCGAGCGAAAATTGTTATTGAAGTTATGCAAAGGGAAAGATATACAAAGGGGGAGAAATTGTTGTAAATGTCATGGTTGAAACATCATGAGCATATTCATTATGAGCATATTTCATACTTCATTTAGATTCAGGCACTTTGTGTATGAACATGAGCATATTATCATTCATTGAATATTTGACGCATTAATTGAGGGGGAGCCTTGTTAGGCGTAACCCATTATATATTTTTGCTCATGCATTTGTCATCATAAAAAGGGGGGAGATTGTTGACTCTACGAGTCCAATCCTGTTTTGATAATGAAAAATCACTTGGTATTTGATCTATGCATTGAGTTTGTGAATATGAACCATATTAAGCATGCACGGAAAGATAACGAGTCATGAAAACTTTCAAGTAAAGCTTATAAATCTTGGCAAGATCCATGGAACCCAAAGAGTACGAGAATCAAGATGCAAGTGGCAAAGTTCAAGAACATCTTGGGAATGGGTATGTAGAACTCATGTACTTACATTTTCATATGATTTAATTTGAGGCTCAACATAACTTAGAATTTCTTTAGGATTCATGCATTTCATGTATATCACTAGGGAACCTTCATGGACTTAGAAATGTTTTTGAAATCAATCCGAAGGGTAAGAAACTATATATACTGAATATCTAAACCCTAGATCGAGAGTGAAGACACACAACAAGAGAAGAACACACCTTATTGAAAGATTATAGAGAAACTTGAACTAATTGTCTGCACTTCATTCGACTTTCATCTTCTCTGGGCAAATCTATTCCGAAAATCAAAGGGCTTTCATTCATGCAATTGTATTTCAATCTAGTATTGAGGTTTGATCATTCAAGTTATTATTCTCAAGAACTTTTCATCTCATTACTTGTTCTTGATTTTCATACAAAAAGTTTGATCTCGAGTGTGCAGAAACATATAAAAATTGTTTTTGAAAAGATCATTACTTGAGAAAGTTGTTCAGCAATTGGTTGATTGGTTTTTGATTCAATAGTACATATATACATATATATATATATATATATATATATATACAGTTTTCATAGAGCTTATTATTGAAAAATTTATTTTGATTAAAAGATTGATCTTGAAAGTTCCTATGCATATACATAGTTATTTTAAACAAGATCATTACTTGATTAAGGTTGTGTTGTTGATTGAATAATTTGATTCAAGTGTGTGTTTGTTAAAGGATCTATATTTTAGATATATTAACGCTTGATTAAATATCCTTGGTATTTATAAGTATACATTTTATTGAGGGATATTTTTCGAAAAACAATATATTCAGTTTGTGATTGTTGAATATCATTATATATATATATATATATATATATATTGGCTTATTAAAAAGATCACTGTGTGATTGAATACTTGAAAGAAAACTTTGTGATTTTGATTGATTTAATATTCAAGAAAAAGTTTTTATTAATAAGTTCACATGAAATATATTTGTGCATTTTTGCAAAGTGAATTAAGAACCCTAGTATACTCCAAAGCATTTTAAATATATCATCACGTGGGAGTTTTGGTTAAAGAGGGTTTGTGTGTTGAAGCATATCATACATTAAACGATTGTATCGTTTTTCATACATTCATGAGCTTCAAGTTTAATCATATGTTAATGTGCTAGGAAATTGAATTGTACTCACACGGTTTTGTTATTTTTCAGATTCTATTGTATACATGGTTCGGTGTGGGACCAATGTGTGAGGAGAGAGCTGTATCTCTTGTAAGTAACGGAGTAGGAGGGATCTGTACCTCTTGTAAGCAGCGGATTGTAAGGGAAGTTCCGTCCCAAATTAAAGGGCAGGGATTTAGTGAAATCCTTGAGTGGTTGCTCAAGGCGAGAACGTAGGCCAAGTTGGCCGAACCTCGTAAAAACTGTGTTTGTCTTCTCTCTTCTCTTTACTTTTTATTTTCAGCACTGCATTTAAATTGTGTATATTGCTTGTATAGGTTGAATAGCCTTACACATAAGTAATTGAGTAACAAGAATTCATTGGTAAATATATAAGAAGGCTTTAAGCGGTAAATAAGTGTCAAAGAATTTTTAAATACCCAATTCACCCCCCTCTTGGGATTACACCTGATTCAACAAATGTAATATTGGGTATGGACTGGATAGCTACTCATCATGCCAGTATAAATTGCCATCAGAAAAAAGTTATTTTTAGACCCTTGGGCGAGTAGGAATACAAATTCGTTGGTTCACGTGTACGTGCCTTCACCATAACTAGTGTTGGCTATATAGGTTAGGAGACTGCTACAGGGTGGTTGTCAGGGGTATGTCGCATACATAAAAGAATTTCCAAAAGAAGAATTGAGACAAGCTGACATACCAGTAGTGAGGGAATTCCCAGATGTATTTCCAAAAGAATTACCTGGTTTGCCACCTGACCGTGAAATTGAGTTTACCGTTGATCTGTTACCGAGATCTACACCATTATCGAAAGCACCATACCGTATGACCCTAGTAGAGTTAAAAGAATTTAAAGAACAGTTACAGGAATTGCTGGATAAAGGTTTCATTAAGCCTAGTGTGTCGCCTTGGGGTGTGCCAATTTTGTTCGTGAAAAAGAAAGATGGAACCATGAGATTGTACATCGATTATAGAGAGATAAACAAACTGATAGTTAAGAATAAATATTCTCTCCTTAGGATTGATTATTTGATCAGCTTCAGGGGACCCAGGTTTACTCTTAAATTGACCTGCAGTCGGATTACCATCACGTGAAAGTTAGAGCAAAGGACATTTCGAAGACTGCATTTTAAACCAGATATGGGCATTACGAGTTCTTGGTGATTCCATTTGGATTGACTAACGCACCAGCAGTATTCATGGATTTGATGAATCGAGTGTTCCATCAATACTTAGATCAGTTTGTGGTTGTGTTCATTGATGATACATTGGTCTATTCGAAAAGTTTTGAGGAGCACGAGCATCATTTGAGACTGGTGTTGTAGGTATTAAAGGAAAGGAAATTATATGCAAAATTCAAGAAATATGAGTTCTGGTTAAGGAGGGTTACTTTTCTCGGCCATGTGATCTCAGAAGCAATAGTATTAGTTGATTCGAGTAAGATAAAGGTTGTGGTGAGTTGGGAAAGGCCGGGAAGTATTCAAGAAGTCAGGAGTTTTCTGGGATTAACAAGTTACTATCGGCGATTTGTAGATGGAATCTCCAGTTTATCAGGTCCGTTGTTGCGACTCACGAGGAAAAATATAAAATTTGAATAGACTGATGACTGTGAGTAGAGTTTTCAAGAGTTAAAATAGCAGTTAGTTTTAGCTCCGATATTAGCTATTCCATCAGGGGAAGATGAGTTTGTAATATACAATGATGCCTCTTTGAAGGGTCTTGGATGTGTGTTGATGCAGCACGACAGGGTTATTGCATATGCATCTAGGCAGCTTAAAGAATATGAGAAGAATTATCCTGTCCATGATTTAAAGCTTGCTGCGGTGGTGTATGCTCTTAAGATTTAGAGGCATTACCTATATGGTGGAAAGTTCAAGATTTTCACGGATCACAAGAGCCCGAAATATTTCTTTGCCCAGAAAGAGTTGAATATGAGGCAAAGAAGGTGGCTAGAGCTCATTAAAGATTAATTACCACCTAGGAAAAGCGAATGTAGTGGTAGATGCTCTAAGAAAGAAATCAGGGGGACCCATACTGGCAGTTATGGAGATTCAACACTCAATTCTGATGGATTTGGAGAGGCTCAATATAGAATTAATAGAGAAGAATCCTCAGGAAGTTATTTCTAGCCTAGTGGTTCAGCCTATGCTATATGAGAGGATTAAAGTAGCTCAAAGTGATGATGCGGAGTTGGCAGAGGTGATGGCTAGAGTGTGAGATGGTCGGGGAGAGGAGTTTAGCATATCAGATGACGGAGCCCTGCAATTCCGTACTAGGCTATGTGTTCCTACAGATACTGAGATCAGGAGAACTCTATTGGAGGAGGCTCACAGATCCCTATACACGGTTCATTCCGACAGTACTAAAATGTACAGGGACCTACTAGAGTATTTCTGATGGAGTAGAATGAAAATGGAGATAGCTAAGTTTGTTCAACAATGTTTGATGTGTCAGCAGGTTAAAGCTAAGCATCAGAGACTGGTAGGACAGTTGCAGCCATTGTTCATTCCATAGTGGAAATGGGATCACGTTTCGATGGATTTTGTTACGGGGTTACCACTTGTACATTAGGGGTTGAATGCAATTTGGGTGGTTGTTGATCGTCTGATGAAGACTGCTCATTTCATTTCTATTAAAGTTAGTTACTCCATGGATAGGTTAGCAGAGATATATGTTCGAGAGATAGTTCATGTCCATGGTGTACCGGTATCCATAGTTTCAGACCAAGATCCTCTGTTTATTTCATGATTTTGGATGAGTTTTCAGGAGGCTATAGGTACACAGTTAGCATTCAGCACTGCTTTCCATCCCCAAACAGATGGACAAACTGAGAGGACAATCCAGACACTAGAAGATATGCTTCGTACTTGTGTGCTTGACTTTGGAGATGGCTGGACTTAGTTTATGTTGTTAGTCGAGTTTGCCTACAATAACAACTACCAGGCTAATATCGGCATGGCCCGTTATGAGGCATTGTATGGTAGGAGATGTCGTTCTCCTCTCTTCTGGGATAAGGTAGGTGAAAGGCGAGTTTTGGGTCCAGAGATAGTACAGTAGGCTTGTGACAAGGTCCAACTATTTAGAGAAAGAATCAGTACAGCACAGAGTCGGTAGAAAAGCTACGCAGACACTCGCCACTGAGAGTTAGAGTTTGATGTGGAAGATTGAGTATTTTTAAAGATAGTTCCTCTGAAAGGAGTTATAAGGTTTGGAAAGAAGGGCAAGTTGAGCCTTAGGTATATTTACCCTTTTGAGATACTAGAGAGAATAGGGTCAGTTGCCTATAGGCTAGCTTTGCCACTAGCTTTGGCTCGAATTCGTGATGTGTTTCATGTTGCCATGTTAAGGAAATACGTCCCAGACCCCTCCCACATAATCAGCTATACAGAGATAGAACTTAAAGATTCACTAGCTTATGAAGAAACACCAGTACAAATTTTAGACAGAAAGACACAAGAACTGCGTACTAAAGAAATTCAGCTAGTGAAGATTTTGTGGAGGAACCATGCTATGGAAGAAGCCTCATGCGAACTCAAGGATGAAATTAAACAGAAATACCCACATTTGTTCTAAGAGTAATTAGATAATGTAAATAGTTAGGTAATGTTTCTTTTGCTGGTACATGTACTATTTAGATAGTAAGTAGTTTTAATTTTATTTGTGTAATCTCCTAGAACATAGAATGTAATCACGGTATTCGTCCGCCATAAGTGAGGGTAAGTAATAAAATAAGTAGACCCTTTACCTTTATGAGATGATAGAGTGTATAATGGTGTTCAAGCTAGATAGTAAATTTCGAAAACAAAATTTTATAAGGAGGGGAGAATGTAACGACCTGAAGAATAATAGTATTTAAATAATAAAGAGAGAGGGAAATGGAAATAGAAATAGAAGGATGCAACAAGCTTCGCCGATGAACACGAACGTTGCATTTTGAATATAATAACTTGAAAAATTTTTTACAGAGGGTCTCGTCGATGAACATAGGGAGTTCGTCGATGTGCGCATAAGTAGGTCTCATCGATGAAGCCACGCCTTGTCAATGAGAAGATACCAAGAGGGGTTTTTGGACAGTTTGAATTTCGTCGACGAGGAGGTAGGGTTCATTGACGAAATTACTTAAGGACTCATCGACGAGATGAAGTGTCTCGTCGAAGAATTCGGTCCTATAAATAGTTGAAACCCAAATTTTTTGATGAAAATTCAAAGCAAACTCTTCTCTCTCTCTCTCTCTCTCTCTCTCTCTCTCTCTCTATCACTCTCTAAAATGCCTCTCCCTCCTTCTCTCTTAGATCCTGGCCCTATTTCTCACCGGATTGAAGATCTAAGGCCACCACGACTATCCTGATGAAGTTCTCTACAAGTTTGCCAGAGCTGATCGTGGGAGAAGTTGGTTTGGAATTCATCCCAAATCTAGGGTAAGACATTTTATTCAGATTATGCCTTCCTCGTAGTTATAAGAAATGTTGTAGGTAAGAAAATACTGATGTTTTGTTTTGGGGGATGTTATTTTCAGGGTATTGAGTGGAGAACCCTGCTGGTGTAGGGCTAGAGTTTAGTGAGAGACTTTTCAGATTTAAGGTAAGTGAAATATGCTATGCTTGGAGATTTACTTACATTATCAAAAATTATATATATATATATATATATATATATATGTGTGTGTGTGTGTGTGTGAAATTAGGATAGCTTCCCAAGAGGGAGGGTGAATTGAATTTTTAAAATTATTTCTATTTTAATTCTTTGTTTTATATCAACAATCACAACAAGTAAATACAAAGACAATTCAACAACAACCAATCAACAAGATAATCAAAATCTTGTTCTTTGTATCAATAGCCCTGTAATAAATTGTAAAGCACGCTGAATTTATCTAAGCCCTGTGTTTATTCCAAACTCACAATTCTTCTTTGTGTTTAGTTTTTAAACAAACTTTTAGATTAATAAGTTTAGGATGATCAACCAACGTAGTCCATTTCAGTTTCCGCAATCAATGCTGATCAAGCCAAAACAAAGTATCATCCGGTCTATTTAACAGCCATACACTTAGAATTAACAATTTAAAGCATACACGCAGGTTGTAAGTATTGTTGAAAAATAAAGAGTAAGGAAGAGAAGAGAGACACAAGGTTTTACGAGGTTGGGCTTATACCCAGCCTACGTCCTCGCCTTTGGCAAACCACGAAAGGATTCACTAGTTCAGTTCCGTTGACGGGTGGAATAATACCGATTACAATCACTCCTTCATTTAGGTTAGAGCTTACCTTTCCAAATGATATTCCTTCGTTTGGTCCAATGATTCTATACCCTTGAATCGTCTATAAACAAGAACCAAGATAGAGAAAAGTTTGTGTACAAGAAAACACTCTCACCACATAGTAGGTTAGTACAACATTCAATACAAATATACTTCAAAGTAATTCAAATATAAAAGAATTTGAAACTCAATACCGAATTTAGATCACCAAATATCTTCCAAGTATTGAAATATTCAGACTTTGAAAGCTTTATTTTGGAGTTTGAATGAGTAGCAACTCAGTATTTGAAGTTGGATGAACACAAGAGAGTTTGAGAGTTTTGTAGAGAACTTTGATTGCTGGAAATTTCTTGGTGTTTTAAAATCTTTGAAGTGTGGGGCTATTTATAGATGTTTTAAAAGTAATTCCTTACCCCTAAAGTTTCCTTGAAGTAATCCCCAAGTTTTTCAAAATAGTAGTGCCCAAAAAATTCTTTTAAAAAATCTTCCCGTTGAAAATTTTTAAACCAACGTTCGAGTGGCAGTTGCCTATCATAAAAGAAACTTAAAACATAGAACACAGGCAGTCGCCTGCTAGAACCCAGGCAGTCACCAGGTATGACCACCCAGGCGCCTGGCTATGTTTAGGCAGTCGCCTGGCACCCTATTGCCTCTTTGAAAATTCTTCATTTAATTTGGGCAGTTGCCTGCCACACGAAGACAATCGTCTGGACCTTCTATTTTTTAAAAAAGCTTTTCTTTTTGAAAATCTTCTTTTCTTTTATTTGAAAAAAATACTTTAAGGTTTTTCTAAAAATATATTTCTAAGTTTCTTTTGATTTTATGAGAGCTTCAATTCAGTTTATACTTGAAATTAACTTGAAGTACTTACATACAAACATCCTTAAAAGTTTTTTCCTTTGATCTTCAAGTAAGTCTTTGTTCTTCTATCATCTTTGAGTTTCTGATCTTTTCTTTGAGCTTTCATCAAGTTATCTTTTAATCCTTATGCTCTTTAAGATCTTTTTTTAATCCATAAACTTTATCATCCTTTTAAGCTTTGTCACTACCTTTAAGCTTTGCCTTTTTCTTGGAAAACTTTCACTTAAACCATATTAAACACATCATGATTTGTTATCATCAAAATAAGAATTGTAAGCCTTGTTAGGCCAACAATCTCCCCCTTTTTTATGATGACAAATCGAGTGCAAAAATAATAAGAGATAATACTCATGGCTCCCCCTTTCAACAAGCATGATATATTCATAGTCATATAAGTAATGAATTCATGTTACTTGCAAAATGATCATACCCATATATATCCATCCATACAAGATAATCCATAGATATTCATAGTTTTACAAACCATAGAATATTAGCATATTTCATTTTTGCACTTCCTTCTCTCAAACATCTCCCCCTTTGGACATCAATCAAAAAGGAGAAGAGAGTGATACAAAAAAAAAATATAGTGAAGAGCTGTAATACATAGTACTTGGAGATCTTATAAACATAAAAAGCATGCTATTCGGTGAAGCACTAATACATAGACAAAAGTGTTAAATAGCTCATAGATGAAACACATCAATTGGAGGCTTCCATAGACCCACTTTCATCTTCTTCTTCTTCTTGTTCACCAGGTTTTTCAGCAGATTCATCATCACTCGATGGAGCAGAGCTGATATCCATATGAGATTTGCCTTTAGAGGAGCTAGCCAAATGTTTCTCAATCTTGTCAACATGCTGAAGAAGGCTGGAACAATGAGTTTTCACAGTAGAAACCTTCTCCCTTAGTGTACAGATTGCATTCCATCCCTGAAGGTCATATAGTGATTATAAAATGGAATGAACCAAGAAGGAGTTTCTGGGTTAAGCTGTACTGATGGGGCTGGCATGGAAGGTCGAGGAGGTGGTGTAGATGAGATGTGACAATGTCCCTTGTGAAGCCACCCTTGAGGAGAGTGCTTATATCCCATACGCTTAAGAATAGTATCAGAAAAGATATCATAATGGGTTTTTCTAGTGAAGTTAAATGGTGGTGTAAGAACATTAAATGAACAAATACCATATTTAACATCCCAGTATATGGTAGAATGACACGAGGAGCATCAACTTTCATAACAATCCATTTGATCAGTAAACTTGGAAGATCCAGCTTTTTTCCTTTAAGAATACACCACATAACAAAACAATCTAAGAAGGAAATATGATCATGAGAGCTAGAACGTGGTAGGATTTTATATGTAATAAGTTTGTGCAGGATTAAAGCTTGGAGATTGAGCTGTTTGTAAAGAGGTGGATGCCCAAAGGAGATAGGTGTATCAGTTATGACTAGGGGTAAAAATTCCTCTGGAGTAAATCCTTGGGACATTATCCATTGTTTCTCAACAATGTGGACCTCAAAATCTCCTTGCTTAACTTGAAGAATTTTCCAAAGATATGGGAGTAAGATGAATATCATGCCCTAGAAGATTTTTTTTTATCCCATTTTCAAACGTTTCCATATTTGCATAGAAAATCTGAACCACGTTTGGATAGTATCCTTTTGCTTGATATGTAATAAACTGATCCCATCCAATTTCCTTAAAAAGTTTCATAATTTCAGGAAAATATGAATTGAGGAATGTAACATCAAGGACTTTACCTAGAATGGGTTCGACTGAAGCGATTTGATTCCTATAGAGTTGTAAAGCATGTGGAGTTACTAACCATTTCTCTACTTCATCATTGTTGATCCTTGTCGAAGAGGAAGAACCCTTGTTACCATTCGATTTTATCCGTGGCATGTTTGTATTGAAGAGGAAGGTTGATAAACCCTAGGTTGTATTCGCGATTTGATGAGGGCAGGTTTGATGCTCGGTTTCACGCTGATTTGGAAGAAGAGTCTGTGTGGAAAAAAGTAGGAAAGAAGATTTTCGGAGAGAGAGAAGAAGGAGCAGACGCCTGATGGAAGTTAAAAAGATAGGAAATAAGGTTTTAAACCCTACTCGCTGTGAGGCAGTCGCCTGCTAGGATAAGGCAGGCGCCTATCAATAATAAACTTGAAAGTCAGTAGCCTAGTAGTCGCCTGGCACCTTGGTCGCAGTCGCTTGCCAAGCATAAAAATTTTAGTTTGCTTCTTGAATATGCATCATTCCCAATTGTCTTCTAATGAATATGAATAGCTCTTCAGAGAGTGGTTTTGTGAATATATCTTCTAATTGGTCATTTGTATTTACAAATTCTAGCATTATGTCTTCGTTTTGCACATGATCTCTCAAGAAGTGATGTCTTATGTCAATATGTTTTGTTCTTGAGTGAGATTATGACAACTCGAATAAAAATGGTATTTAAAATAATAAAGAGGAAAGGAAATTATCAGAGGCCTCGTTGACGAACACAGGAGATTCGTCGATGAGCAAATATCGAGATGGGTTTTTGAGCAGTCTGAATTTTGTTGACAAGGAGTGGGTTTCGTCGACGAAATTATTAAAGGACTCGTCAACGAGATGACATGGCTCGTCAACGAATCTGGTCCTATAAATATCAAAAACCTAGATTTTTACTTCAAAATTAAGAAACCTCTCACCCTCTCTCTCTCTCCCTTCAGATTCTCTCTCCCCTCTCTTCAATTCTAGCTCCATCACTCACCGGATCGGCAATCTGAGGCCACCACGACGCTCCTGGAGAAGTTCTCTGCATATCTGCCGGAGTGGATCATTCGTGGAACTCCATTGAAAATCATCCTTGAGTTGAGGTAAGGATTTTTAAGCCAAATTTGGTCTTGTGGTAGTTATAGGAAATGATATACATGTGAAAATACTGAAGTTTAATATTGGGAGTTTTCATTTTTA